>NC_086451.1:216071497-216778997 GCF_028390025.1 Pseudophryne corroboree
TGATAATTTCTCTTGAAAGGTCACTGTAGGGTTATTTTGTAGCTCAACATAAGTGATGCCATCGTATAGTATCTTAGTAGCTTCACCCGTGTACGCTTTTTTGGAAAGTAAAACTACCGCCCCACCTTTATCTGCTCCCTTGATCACCAGATCTTTATCCTTTGTCAGTGTTTTTATGGCCTTTTTTTCTTGGGGATCCAAATTGGCTTTGTATTTGTTGTCTATAATTTTTATCTTCTTAAAGTCGCTCTTCACCGCATCGTAAAATATCTCTAAATGACTGCCTTTTGATTCCACCGGGTAAAATTTCGACGGGAGGGATACCAACGGCTTCTTTTCATTCTGCTTCTGCGCGACTTGGTTTTTTTTTATAAAGTGTCTTTGAATGGTCAGTTTTCGTATATATTTATTTAAATCAATGAATAAATCGAATTTGTTAACGTGGGTGTCTGGCGCGAACTTCAAACCTTTATTCAGTAGCGATTCCTCCGCTGCAGATAGTTCTCTCGTTGTAGTGTTAATGATTCCTGACGGGGTTTTTCTTGATGGAACAATGCCCGTCTTTTTTGGGGGCTTTTTTCTGCCCCCTCTAGTTCCTCGTTGTCTCCAGCCTGACTTCTCTTTTATCCTTGCGGGGAGTTTATTCTGGTGTGTTACAGTTCTGTTTGTTGTAAATGTGGAAGCCGTGGGCCCCTTCTGTCTTCTAAAAAATGTTGCGGTGGGAATACTTCCAGAGTGGGTGACCTGAAGCTTTGATAGCATCCTCTACCTTGTAGGTATTTTTCTCTCTGGTCTACTTGGTATCTCCGTGGTCTGATGTCATCACGGTAAGAAGGAATTATGTTCCTATATGGTTGTCTATAATTGCGTCTTGGAGATTGGCATGGTCTATGTTCATAAAACCGCCCTCGATTCCGTATTGGGCGTTGTAATCTCCATATCGTGCCTGATAAGGCCGTGAGTGGTTCTCCTGACGTATATTTCTACTATACAGGAATTGTGCTTTGCCTTTATCCTGTCTTTCTTCCGGGACCGGAATGTGATGAACATGTCCTGATATATAGTCCTTTTTATCTCTGATAAATTTGCTATGTTTCTTGGAAATGATTTAATTTTCCACTGTATCCAGTTTGTACTGCAAATCATGAACGTCTCTTTTGAATTCCTCACTTTCTTCAAACTTGGCTGCCAGTGTTTCAATGTTTTTGATCTCCTCATCTAACCGATTCAATTCCCTTTTTCTCTCCCCTATAATGAGGGTGATTAATTTTGAAGAGCAATCATCCAGAATCGAATTCCAATTCATAATAAAATCTTTGTTCCCCCCTCCTATAGTAGGTGTTTTTGTAGGCGTAAGCCTCTAGGGATACGCCCTACTTCTAGGTATTTTTCTAAAGTAATGATATCGTACCAGTTCTTTAATTCCTTCACGGCTAATTTCTCTACTGAATTAAGGTACTCAAAGTAATCCTCATCATCAAATGGAATGATATGTTCTTCCTCATCAAAAATATTTCTTATATATATATATATATATATATATATATATATATATATATATATATATATATATATATATATATATAATATATATATATTAGAATTTGAGTCACACTACCAGCACAACACCTCACACAAGAGATAGGACACCGTCATCAGACTTGGCTGCCAAGTGGTATATGGGCTGCTGTCTGGACAGGAATCCATGTGTACTATTGGTCTGGCTACATTCCTTCTAATAATAATAGCTTGACATGTGAACTGCTCAATTCTAAAAGTGCCTTTGCATCATCACTAAGACATATAATGTTTCTATCTATTTATATATTTGGGGCCCGTCTTGGTTGGGTGCTATTGCAGGTAAATATATTGCTTGTTTACACAGAGATGTCATACATACAAGAACGTGTTGGATATTTCCGCAGGCACTAGAAATAGATTTATAATGGACTGATATGAATGCTACAGTAATGTAGATTATGAAGGATATATCCATAATAATAGCATTTTATAGCATCAAACCGTGATGAAAGTATGCAGATGTTGGTATCTCTACCATCGGTATTTGGATATTTAGTTGAACCTGTTACCACCTTTATTACTACGCCCCTATGCAGCAGCAATAAATTAACAACTCTGTCTAATCTTCCACATATGTGTTCTTCCAAGCCTGATAACAGAACAATATCAATAAATGGTCATGGCCAAGGGTGTATTCATAAAGTAGAAACTCCTTTTAAAGGGATAATCTATGTATGGACAACCCCTTCTTAATAATAAAAAAAAAAAACACGACCCTAAATTTCTTATCCCAAACAACTTTGGTATTTTTTTTTTTTTAATTATTATTATTATTATTATTATTATTATTATGAAAAAATAAAATTTGTGGGGGAGGGGTCAATTGCTGCAAATAAGACCTTTCTTTAATTCTGTTAAGGACTGTGTTAATATCATACCAGTATACACTATAGAATCCAAACCTCCACTAACGACCTTATGTCCATAATCTATGCTACCCTCAACTCCATCTGTTAGACTTTGCTTGCTTGGGAACGGGACTTGGGGAAGAGCCTAGACTGGGAAGAAATATGGAAAATGTGGTTAAGAGTTGTCAGGAGGATCTGGAAACTATGAGCCTCATTACATGGAGGAGTTGACCCAAACTCCACCAAGGAACTTTTTAGCACCTTACTGGACATAGACGTTCAATCCTATAATAATTACTTTTTTTTTAATGTATCTTTTGTGGCCCGTCATAAAAAAAAACTAATATATTGTATCGGCTGTCACCTGTCAGATTGCAGTTTACCACTATCAATTCCAGGCTCTGGTACATGTACCAGATGGAATTCATAAAGAGCATCTTACTGAATTCCTCTAACTCAATCAGGAGGGTCTGGGAACCGTGAGCCTCATTGTACAACCTGTAGATACCCTTTATCTGATACCTGCCCTTTTTGAATTTTAGTTCTTAAATTCAACTATTCCCACTCCCTTCCTTTATTGTCTTTCTTGCATCTCTGAAGCAAAAATATTTAAAAGGAAAAAAGTAACATTGCTGCAGTTCACAAATATATAATTAAATCTATCAGAAACTAGCAATAGCCAGGTCACCTCAGCTACCCTGTCTTCTTCTCCAGGTCCCATTGCCGCAGTAGGTGCCTGTGGTGTGTGGTCCTAGCTCCCACTGCGTGTACTATGCATGCATTGGGACGTGCATGTATGTGCCACAGCGACATCATTTATATCAGCGGTTATTTTTTTTCATATAGATGATTCTCCTTATGACCTTTTTAATTTTACCCACAAGGTTTTATGTCAATGGCATAATCAAGAGACAATTTTGGAACTTGTATGTGTTACAGACTTGTGTATGTTACTAGATTCATATTGGGTCAAGTTTTATTTTAAAGTCTACTGTATGTATCCATTTTTTTATGATAGCAAGTCATGTGACTGACTGTTGGAAGAAGTAAATAGCTGGTGTGCCTTGATGCAAGATAACATTAGCTACACCAAACATATCTCTCACCTCCACAGGTGCTGCTGTCTTCTGTTATCACACCAGTGAGTTATCCTTCACCAGTCTACAGCTGCTGTCTTCCCACTCCTGTTTCTCATCAGGCCATATACTGCAAATTTCCTTTCAGGGCCTGTGTTCATACACTAATCTAATTTATAGAATAAACGAAACTGAGATAAATAGACGTTTGATACCATTATGCAATTTGAGTTACTAAGAGGTTGCTAATTGAATTTCATGTGTAAATTTAAATCCCCCGCCCCCCATTGGCATAGCTTTCCCGCAGTTATACCTATTACAAGACATTTTGTGCCAGATAAAATAGCTGTTACAATAAATCTAAAAACTTGCGTTACACATTTTCTGCAGAAAACAACTGTCTGTATAATGTATAGTTCCTGAAACTGGGAGAGATCCACGTTTTGCGTGATGATTTCCAGTCAGTATCAGCAAGGGAGGAAGCACAGGGAACTGATCTAGAGCAAACCGTTCCGCGACTGAGGAGTATTTACAATCTCGAACTGAGCTTAGATAGAACTGTGGAGGAGTTGCAGGGGGGGGGGACACCGGTAGATGAGGACGAGGACAATCGGGTAGCTATCTGGGTCACAGTTAGAAGGAAGAAGAAGAGGGGGAGACAGGACATCTCCGATCTGCCAAACCCCAATAAATTCGCCCGACTGGACATAGATTCTTGGGATAGCAGTAAGGAAATGACGGCACTGGAGGATACCGTTCCCTCTCGCAACCAGAGGAGCGGTCCCTCCAGGACAAAGGGAACAAAAGAAAGTGCAGTACCTAGTCAAATTGTGGTGGTAGGGGATTCTATTATCAGGAAGACAGACAGGGCAATCTGGTACCGGGACCGTGATCGCCATACAGTCTGTTGTCTCCCGGGTGCTCGGGTACGGCACATTGCGGACCGGGTAGAAAGATTGGGGTATATTTACTAAGCTTCCGATTTTAACCGAGATGGTGTTTTTTCTTCAAAGTGTCATCTCGGGAATTTACTAAACTAAAATCACGGCAGTGATGAGGGCATTCGTATTTTTATTACGGCTGTGTAGTAAAAATACGAATGAATACACCATCGGTCAAACGCGGCTGTTTAGGTATTGAACACGGTCATTTACTAACCATTCGTATTTGAAATCTCTTGCGTGAAAATGCATGTGCGGCCGTGAAAAAATACTAATCGTACAAAAAGCCTAAAAAAAAGTAGACCTGCTTTTGAGAAGCGTGTTTACATGTGTTGTCAATTCTACATTAGTCACACCTGACTTTTTGGACCTTTAAAAGGGGCCCCAACACATTTTTCACCACTCTCAATCTGAAATGGCTGCTGCTGTGTGTAGTACTGCTGTCTTGTTTGCTGGGGGATACCTGACACTGCTCCATGAGGCTACAATAAACTAGTGATGTGCACCGGAAATTTTTCGGGTTTTGTGTTTTGGTTTTAGATTCGGTTCCGCGGCCATGCATTTTGGCAAAACCTCCCTGAAAATTTTTTGTCGGATTCGGGTGTGTTTTGGATTCGGGTGTTTTTTTACAAAAAACCCTCAAAAACAGCTTAAATCATAGAATTTGGGGGTCATTTTGATCCCATAGTATTATTAACCTCAATAACCATAATTTCCACTCATTTACAGTCTGTTCTGAACACCTCACAATATTATTTTTAGTCCTAAAATTTGCACCGAGGTCGCTGGATGGCTAAGCTAAGCGACACAAGTGGCCGACACAAACACCTGGCCCATCTAGGAGTGACACTGCAGTGTCAGGCAGGATGGCACTTCAAAAAAAATAGTCCCCAAACAGCACATGATGCAAAGAAAAAAAGAAGCGCACCAAGGTCGCTGTGTGACTAAGCTAAGTGACACAAGTGGCCGACACAAACACCTGGCCCATCTAGGAGTGGCACTGCAGTGTCAGGCAGGATGGCACTTCAAAAAAAATTGTCCCCAAACAGCACATGATGCAAAGAAAAAAAGAGGCGCACCAAGGTCGCTGTGTGACTAAGCTAAGCGACACAAGTGGCCGACACAAACACCTGGCCCATCTAGGAGTGGCACTGCAGTGTCAGGCAGGATGGCACTTCAAAAAAATAGTCCCCAAACAGCACATGATGCAAAGAAAAATGAAAGAAAAAAGAGGTGCAAGATGGAATTGTCCTTGGGCCCTCCCACCCACCCTTATGTTGTATAAACAGGACATGCACACTTTAACGAACCCATCATTTCAGCGACAGGGTCTGCCACACGACTGTGACTGAAATGACTGGTTGGTTTGGGCCCCCACCAAAAAAGAAGCAATCAATCTCTCCTTGCACAAACTGGCTCTACAGAGGCAAGATGTCCACCTCATCATCATCCTCCGATTCCTCACCCCTTTCACTGTGTACATCCCCCTCCTCACAGATTATTAATTCGTTCCCACTGGAATCCCCCATCTCAGGTCCCTGTGTACTTTCTGGAGGCAATTGCTGGTGAATGTCTCCACGGAGGAATTGATTATAATTCATTTTGATGAACATCATCTTCTCCACATTTTCTGGAAGTAACCTCGTACGCCGATTGCTGACAAGGTGAGCGGCTGTACTAAACACTCTTTCGGAGTACACACTGGAGGGTGGCCAACTTAGGTAAAATACAGCCAGTTTGTGCAAGGTCCTCCAAATTGCCTCTTTTTCCTGCCAGTATACGTACGGACTGTCTGACGTGCCTACTTGGATGCGGTCACTCATGTAATCCTCCACCATTCTTTCAATGGTGACAGAATCATATGCAGTGACAGTAGACGACATGTCAGTAATCGTTGCCAGGTCCTTCAGAACGGACCAGATGTCAGCACTTGCTCCAGACTGCCCTGCATCACCGCCAGCGGGTGGGCTCGGAATTCTTAGCCTTTTCCTCGCACCCCCAGTTGCGGGAGAATGTGAAGGAGGAGTTGTTGACGGGTCACGTTCCGCTTGACTTGACAATTTTCTCACCAGCAGGTCTTTGAACCTCTGCAGACTTGTGTCTGCCGGAAAGAGAGACACATTGTAGGTTTTAAATCTAGGATCGAGCACGGTGGCCAAAATGTAGTGCTCTGATTTCAACCGATTGACCACCCGTGAATCCTGGTTAAGCGAATTAAGGGCTCCATCCACAAGTCCCACATGCCTAGCGGAATCGCTCTGTTTTAGCTCCTCCTTCAATGTCTCCAGCTTCTTCTGCAAAAGCCTGATGAGGGGAATGACCTGACTCAGGCTGGCAGTGTCTGAACTGACTTCACGTGTGGCAAGTTCAAAGGGTTGCAGAACCTTGCAACACGTTGAAATCATTCTCCATTGCGCTTGAGTCAGGTGCATTCCCTCTCCTTTGCCTATATCGTGGGCAGATGTATAGGCTTGAATGGCCTTTTGCTGCTCCTCCATCCTCTGAAGCATATAGAGGGTTGAATTCCACCTCGTTACCACCTCTTGCTTCAGATGATGGCAGGGCAGGTTCAGGAGTGTTTGGTGGTGCTCCAGTCTTCGGCACGCGGTGGCTGAATGCCGAAAGTGGCCCGCAATTCTTCGGGCCACCGACAGCATCTCTTGCACGCCTCTGTCGTTTTTTAAATAATTCTGCACCACCAAATTCAATGTATGTGCAAAACATGGGACGTGCTGGAATTTGCCCAGATGTAATGCACGCACAATATTGGTGGCGTTGTCCGATGTCACAAATCCCCAGGAGAGTCCAATTGGGGTAAGCCATTCTGCGATGATGTTCCTCAGTTTCCGTAAGAGGTTGTCAGCTGTGTGCCTCTTATGGAAAGCGGTGATACAAAGCGTAGCCTGCCTAGGAACGAGTTGGCGTTTGCGAGATGCTGCTACTGGTGCCGCCGCTGCTGTTCTTGCTGCAGGAGGCAATACATCTACCCAGTGAGCTGTCACAGTCATATAGTCCTGAGTCTGCCCTGCTCCACTTGTCCACATGTCCGTGGTTAAGTGGACATTGGGTACAACTGCATTTTTTAGGACACTGGTGACTCTTTTTCTGACGTCTGTGTACATTTTCGGTATCGCATGCCTAGAGAAATGGAACCTATATGGTATTTGGTACCGGGGGAAAAAAAAACAAACATTTGAATGGTCAACATATTATGAACACGCATTATTATTTGTGGTTTTTTTTGTGTGCTGGGAACCGAGGATTGTGCTGGCTCGTTGGTGCGGGTTCGACTTGAGCGTCGAAATGGGGATTGAACTGGGGTGTGGCTTGGTGTAGTTGTCCCCGAGCTAGATGTGACATGGTGGGATGCCAACACACTAAGGCTTTGACTCAGATTGTTCAAGCTTGCTGTGAGCTGCGTATTAGCGGCAGTGTTGGTTGCTATTATTCGTGATAGGTTGTCGTTGATCATTTGGTTGTGTTGTATGATCTGAATTAGTGTTTGTTGCTGCCGCTGCTGTTCATCCAAGATGCGTTGGAGGTTTGATTGCATTTGGCTGTTGTCTGCCCTCATCTGCTCCATGGAGTTTGCTATTCTGCCCACCTGCACTATAAGTCTGCCTGAGTTGCGACTCAGTCTAGGCAGATGATAGGGCAGACTTGACAGGTATTGGCTGTGGGTGTTTAGGCTTGCGCAGTATTGCGCCTGTTGTGTCGACCAACGGCTCCAAAACTCAGGGCCCATTTGTGTGTCGACTTGTGTTGTGCTCAATTGGGGGCTGTGGGATGTTTGGGGTGGTTGGGGTATGTCCTGCGGCGTGGTTGGCTGGGTAGGATCGATGGCCTGCAGGTGGAGTGTGAAGGTCTCCTGGTCACGTTCCTGCTGGGCATCCTCGGTGATGATGGCTGGGTCTGTATGGGGTTGAAGACAGCCACTATTTAGTAAATATGTAGCGTTGGTCTTACTATAGCTTTACGTCAACATGCATTACTTCTTAATATTAATGTTGTAATTGCTAAATAGATTGTGGCCTAAACTTAACTATGTTGTTCACCTTTTTAAAAAAAATATGTGACTTCTAACGTACACTACTCAGTTGTTAAAAGTTTGTGGGAATAGTTGGATTCAGATCCATAATTACTGTTTAAACACGAAGAACTCTAACAAATACAAAGTACTACATTTACATATTGGGTATGAAGCTTCCTTTGGAACAACACACACAATACAATAAATGTGTTGAACAATACACTCATACATTGTTCAAGGCAGTCAGTGGTCTGGCCAAAACGTTAACAAATATAGTGGTCTAAAACAGAGGTTCTCAAACTCGGTCCTCGGGGGCACACACAGTGCATGTTTTGCAGGTCTCCTCACAGAATCGCAAGTGAAATAATTAGCTCCACCTGTGGAACTTTTAAAATGTGTCAGTGAGTAATTAATACACCTGTGCACCTGCTGGGTTACCTGCAAAACATGCACTGTGTGTGCCCCCGAGGACCGAGTTTGAGAACCTCTGGTCTAAAATGTACACTTTAACAATGGGTGAAAAAGTATTAAGGTGCCCTATGTTTAGAACTGGTGTTGTTGGCCATGCAAAACAATTGGTTTATGTTACAAAAATGTGTTGATATGGCCAACATCACATCTGACAATTAACCATCTAAAAATACCTTAACACCATCTGCTTGTTGTTGTTGATTATTGCAAGGATGACTGGTCATTTGTGTCATTTTTTTCTCTCTCTACTAACAGTGGTGCAGATGTATAAACCTGGAGAAGGCATAAGGAAGTGAAAAACCAGTGATATGTGCAAGGTGATAAAGGCACAAGGCAAACAGCTCCAATATGTACATTAACAGTTGTGTTTATTTTGTACTGCTGCCTTTATCACCTTGCACATATCAGTGTTTTTTCACTTCCTTATGCCTTCTCCAGGTTAATAAATCTACACCACTGTTTTTTTACTTATTTACACGTAATTGTTATGTTTACTCACCAGACAACTGAGGGGATTGTGGATCCTCACTTTGTGGGCTGGCCAAAAGAGCTAGTGGTGGCAGGGCCGACACTGCGGAGATGCGCCGTTGGGGTGGTGATGCTGGTGCTGGAGCTTCAGCCTCAAGACGGCGTCTCTTGGGTGGCCTTGTAGCCACAGTAACCGAGCCCTGTGATGGGCGCCTTAGTGGAGGGGGATTTAGTGCCGAAGAAGAACCTATGTGATAAGATAATCATTAACATTTTGTGTTTCTATGTGTTTGCAGAATATGTGTTTACAGTTAAATCTTACCTGCATTGCCACCATCTGCATCTCTTGGCAGTGTTGGATGTGGCCTGGCTGTGCTGCTTCTCTTTCGTACTGTAGAAATATGAAGAATGTCCTTATGAACATACTATTTTGTTGATATGTTTATGCAAATTCCTTATTGTGATGTAAACATATGTGGTACCTGATGAGAAGTAAACTAAACGATGCTTATGCTTTTCTGCCTGACTTCATTGGGTGTGTATACTTTAAATTAGAAAAAAAATTGCAAAATAATCCATACACAAAGG
The DNA here is from genome assembly GCF_028390025.1 of Pseudophryne corroboree. Lineage (NCBI taxonomy): Eukaryota > Metazoa > Chordata > Amphibia > Anura > Myobatrachidae > Pseudophryne > Pseudophryne corroboree. Next base: position 216,081,501 of record NC_086451.1, read on the forward strand.
CGCATAATGCAAACAATTATACTACTAACCAAAACGTTGTAGCTTGACACAACCACAATATTGCACGCTAATGTCCCAATTTTTGATGCTAAGAATAAAACACTAGCCACAAATATCTGCTAAAACTTGGAAACATCACAACCAAATATGCATGAAAAAACACATCAAGCACACAAAGGACAACCCAGAACAACACAAAATAAACATAAATGCTATGAAATGTATAAAAAAAAACCTTTGAAAAAAACATTCATCACACTTCTTTAAAATACACCTACAAACATTTACTCTTGACATAAAACACCAGAAAAAGGCCAAGGCAACCAGAAAAAAAAAAACTATACAAAGGATAAAAATATACATAATTGAGAATAACACTACATCAGGCCTGGCCAACCTGTGGCTCTCCAGATGTAGTGAAACTACACATCCCAGCATGCCCTGCCACAGTTTTAGCATTCCCTAATAGTAAAACTGTGGCAAGGCATGATGGGACTTGTAGTTTTACAACAGCTGGAGAGCCACAGGTTGGCCAGGCCTGCACTACATCACCAACATATTAGAAGAATGAACAAACTGACAACCACAATTAGCTAGAAGACATTTCAGATAACGAAGGACAAAGCACAGATGTTTACATTTAAAAAAAAAAAAAAAAATAACTCACCATCCTGCCTTGGCCGTTCCGAATCCCGGCCATATGTGGCACCAACCACTTCTGGCGGAATGAGTGCACGCACAGGGTCCTCCCAATCACGGTAAGATGCACGGAAGGGGTGTCCACCCCCGGTTTGGCGGGATGATTTAGCCTCCTTGACCATCTTCGCCTTGACACAGCGCTTTATGTCGTAGAAACGCTTACGACACGTGTCCTCGGTCCGCCTCACCACACCCTCACTATTAACAGCCGCAACGACCTTCCCCCACAGAACACTCTTCCTGCGTGACGACACCTTTGCAGCATCATGGCCAAACAACTGCCGATGATGCCACATCAGCTCCTGCACCAAAGCCATATTTTCAGCGTAGCTGAATTTGACATTGCGGCCAGTCTTTGTAGTGGTGCGTGGCTGCGGAGCCACAACACCATCACTATCACTGGAGGCCGCAGCAACAACCTCCCCCTCCTCCTCACTAACCTCCTCCACCTCACTCACCTCCTCCCTCTCACTCACCTCCTCCCTCTCACTCACCTCCTCCACCACTCTCACCTCTGACTGGGACATAATCAGGACAAACAACAAATAACACTGAGGAAAAAAAACAGTAAACACACTCCTCTACACACCACACACCACAACACACACACACACACACACACACACACACACACACACACACACACACACACTCACTCACTCACTCACTCACTCACAAACAAACAGTGACAATAGACGTGAAATAAAAAACAATGACAAAAAACTAGACAGACTTTTAAATAACTACACAACAAGTATGACCAGACTACTTACACACACAGTACAGCACTCAACAATCACAAAGAACCTCCTCAAAACCGCCAAAAACTCCAAACAACTCACCAACTCCTAACACACCTTCCTCTCACCTCTCCACTAGCTAAACCAGGGGTGGGGAACCTTTTTTCTACCGAGGGCCATTTGGATATTTATAAAATCCTTCGGGGGCCATACAAAAATTCTCAACTTAAAAAATTACCCTGCCCCCCAACAGGTCTGCCCCATAGAGGTACTGTGTGTGCGCGCCGGAGGCGCGCCCAAAAAATGGGTGTGGCCAGTTAAAATGGGACGTGATACACATATGCCCCCAATAGTGCAGTGCCAGATCCACAATTGCCCCCACAGTGCCAGGTATACAAATGCCCCCCACAGTGCCAGGTATACAAATGCCCCCACAGTGCCAAGTATACAAATGCCCCTCACAGTGCCAGGTGTACAAATGCCCCTCACTGTGCCAGGTATACAGATGTCCCCACAGTGCCAGGTATACAGATGTCCCCACAGTGCCAGGTATACAGATGCCCCCACAGTGCCAGGTATACAGATGCCCCTCACAGTGACAGGTATACAGATGCCCCTCACAGTGCCAGGTATACAAATGCCCCCACAGTGCCAAGTATACAAATGCCCCTCACAGTGCCAGGTGTACAAATGCCCCTCACAGTGCCAGGTGTACAAATGCCCCTCACAGTGCCAGGTATACAGATGTCCCCACAGTGCCAGGTATACAGATGCCCCTCACAGTGCCAGGTATACAGATGCCCCTCACAGTGCCAGGTATACAGATGCCCCTCACAGTGCCAGGTATACAGATGCCCCTCACAGTGCCAGGTATACAGATGCCCCCACAGTGCCAGGTATACAGATGCCCCCACAGTGCCAGGTATACAGATGCCCCCACAGTGCCAGGTATACAGATGACCCCACAGTGCCAGGTATATAGATGCCCCCACAGTGCCAGGTATACAAATGCCCCTCACAGTGCCAGGTATACAGATGCCCCCACAGTGCCAGGTATACAAATGCCCCCCACAGTGCCAGGTATACAGATGCCCCCACAGTGCCAGATATACAGATGCCCCCACAGTGCCCCCCCCCCCCCCTTCCGTGCTACTTACCGCTGCTTCCTTCGGCGGGACACGGAGGAGAGCGCGGCAATGTTGGGCGGCGGCGTGTAGGACTTGAAACCAGCCGCCGGTTCGAGAGCCAATCAGAGCTCGCGGACCGGCACTGATTTTCACGGTTGTAAATATAAATAAGTGTTAAAAATTTGATGAATCTATAGAGCTGCAAATTTGAGACGTCTTAATATAAGTCAATATTAATCAGTGTTTCTTGGTGTTACTCGAGGAGCACCCGTATCAGATACGTTAAAAAGTGACAAGACCATTTTTGTAGTTTAATAAATTCTACACACTGGAGGTGCAATCCAAATTTTGATCCGATTGTCTGTTTGGGCGTTATCGTTCACGCAGTTCAAGCCACGCAACGGTGCAAGCCACGCAAAGGCAAAGGACCGAACTTAATTGTTATATCGCGCTGAATCTCCCGTCGAAAGTGATGGGAGATTGCAGGGCGATATTCAATTGATCTCTTTTAGCCGCGCCCATAGAGATCGGATTTAGCAGTGTAAAGCAGCTAAACTTGACCAAAGTACTGGGCGTGATGGCAAAAATGGCAGTTTGGGCACCCGAACAGGTCACTTTTCACGCATTTCAGCTCGCCACTGCTACAATTGAATAACTCTGATTGGGCGCCATCTAGTGGCTGCAAGCGGAAAAAGAATTGAATTACGCCCAAAGGGTAGTCAAAACAAATCGGAGCCATAATGAGACTTTTTGGTGTCCTGTGTCAGAGAGAGCATTGGCGCCCCCCCCCCCCCCCCCCCCTCCCCCAATTTTTTTCAAATAGGGACATAAGGCGCATATCTCCCTTGATGAAGTCTGTTATAATACACAAAACACATTGGAAAACTCCTGTATCCTGGACCATTGTCATGGACAGATTATTAAGCTTTACTATATTTTTTTTCTTTTACATTTGTTGCCTGCATTTTAAGTTGTGGATATTGTAAATAAAACTGTGTTTTTTAAAACTTTAAAACTGCTTGAAGTGGTATACACTTTTATGGGCCCACTGATGATCCTATTTTTAAAATACAGTTTTTTACATGAATGACTATGCAGTGTTAAAACAATACACACTATGTTTTTGGCATGTTTTTATCTTTCATGTACAGATGGAGCCAAGGGCATTGAGCGTGGCTACATCGCAGGCGGAGGCGAGCGGTGTGCCTAGGCGCGCCTGCGCCTCGGCATGCCGCCGAGCGTACACACGCTCCCATTCACTGTGAATGGGGCGCGTGCGTGACCAGGCACAGACTGAGCCACGATTAGCGTGGCTCCATCTGTACCTTACAACTCATAATAGTCTTATGACTGAAGACAATTATTTGAAATTAAGTGGTTTAAGACCCTTTTTGCCTCATTCATTCACAAAGAAAAATTATTTGTATGTTGCACTTTTAGGCGCTTGGGAAGATTCTCTTGCTGTTATATTCACTTTATATGTGGCTCACAACCACATTTTCACTTATTCCTAGCAGCCACTCATAAATCCAGGAGTGCTTGTTTATATATTCTTCATAGTTTTAGATATTGATTTGATTTTACCTTGGCGCCTTTTTCTTCACTATTTGTAATATATATGTGTATGTGTATATATACATATATATATGCGCCTCCAGCAAGCCCGGGTAATTGGTACTTTACCCCGTCCCCCCGTCCCATTCTTCATTTTAGAAATCTGTGTGCGCGTACAGTATATATACTTGTATACAATTTCTGTGCATTAATCGCAGGATAAGATATCTTCACACACTGGGGAAAATAAATTTTTAGTACATAAATAGTATTTAATAATCGTATACAGCAGTGGTTCTTAAACTCCGTTCTCCGGACTCCAAGTCACCAAGCAATTTATTTCATATGTGAGTCTGTGTAAAGTTCTGGAAAATCATTTGGGGTACTGATGATCGATTTTGAGAACCTGTGGTATACAGGTAATGTAAGAAACCTGATTATATGTATGCTATTATGAAATACTACAGATGCGACCCCATACATCTAGCCTCAATTCGACTTGCAGAGGGAGATTTTTTTTTTTTTAATCCATCATTGGTATATGTTTGAGAGTGTGCTCCCAGTTCAGAGTACTTTCTTCTCAAGGGTGCCAGGATACACAGTAGAAGCAGTGTAAGATATGGAAAAGACAAAACAAAACTTTGAGGGCAGTTATCTATATCTTATGCTATATCTGTGTGCATATATATATATATATATATATATATATATATATATATATATATATATATATATATGTATTTTACTATTTGCCACATGAAATAATTACTGTTAGCAGTGTTGGGTATTTTCCTTATCCTCCGTGAAAAGCAGACCTCTTTGTAACTGTAGCACTCTATTTGTTATCTCAGAGATTGAGATGGCTCATGTCTCTGCTATGGGGTAGGCCCTGACCAGCTGTGCACAGGGTAAAGGCCCATGCTAAAAGCAGATTTGCTGCAGTTATACATGAAATATTCCTTTTCATACATTTGTTGTTTTGACACATCTATGCTAGAAACTGGTTTCCTTGTAGTGGAACAGACAGTGTTTGCAGTGAAAATAATTCTCACAGCTTGGTGTCTGACATGATATCACCTCCAGCTCCTTCGACTGTGAGGATTTTAAGACGTTCTTACTGACTCCTGAGGCTTACAATCTAATTTAGCGTCTTGAAGTAGATGGACACTTGAAAAGTCATGCTGGGTCTAGTCTTGCTTAAAGGATGAAGTGACGTTCACCCAGTGTCAGATCTGACGTGTCTCTTGTGATTGATGGGGCATTTGGCAAAAGTACAACATTCATGCTTAAAATACATGTTTGACATAGGAAATGCCCCAGTGTAATGGGAGTCTGCTAAATATGTTGTTACAATAGATTGAACAAGAGATCCTGATGAGTTTACAACCTTGGTTGATTTTCAAGTTCCTCAGCTGGAGACAGTCCTATTCCATTTTATTTCTCATTGACAGCTTTTTACGTATTACATACATCTGCTTTTAATGGATGTTTTGTTGTGACATTTACAATGTTACATTGCTGACCAGAGTTGTTTTAAAATCCTGGCATTTGTAATGACTGAGTGGATGTTGTGGGCTTTGTATGCTGTAGCACTGTGTAAAGTGATCTGAAGTGAGACAACAGTTGTAAATGTCCCCTCTCAGCTCCAACTGGAAAATATTTAGCAGTGGAAACTATTTGGCACAGTGTAGAGAAGGGGGGAGGTATAGAAAGTGTAGAAGTGGGATAATCACAATGGGTTCTAACAACGATAAGCAAATCAGCTGACATGCTTTCAGCACAAGGCTGTATTTGTCTCGGTTTTTCACCACACTATTTTGCTCAATGTAATTTAGGACAATGTATTTAGCATTTTCTTAAATATTCACGTTGACTTTACTGTATACATGTTAAATTAATGTGCATCTCCTTTCATTAATTTATCTGTTGTCACATCCTAAACAGTTTTGCAAGCCATGTATTAATGACTTCACTATGTTTAGTTTAGTTATTATAACCCTTCAATGTCATGTATTGTATTGTATTGTACTGTATTGCATTGTATTGTATTGTATTGTTAGAACGGTCACAACCAGAGCCGTAAGTAAACCTCCTGGTACCGTGCCAGAAAGAGAATTGGAGCGCCCCCCCAACCCCACACGTGCGTCGATGGCAAAAATATAGGGGGTTGGCTTCACAGTGAAGGGGCGTGGCCACATATTGCACAGTAGTGTACGTAATTTAATTTACGCTGCACAATAAGAGCCCTTTATACATGTTACAGCTTAGTAAGAGCCCTTTATACGGGTTCAGTATGGATTACCGGCAGGCGGGAGCATGGCTGTCAAAATCCCAACAGCGGCGTCCCGCCACAGGATCTATTCCCACTCTGTGGGTGTCATGGACCCTGGTTATGCCGGGATTCTGGCTGGCAGTATTCCGTCGTCTGTATCCTGTCCACCGAGAACCTGTCAGCCCCTTTTATACATGTTGCAGCACAGTAAGAGCCCTTTATATACGTTACAGCAAAGTAAGAAACCCTTATACATTATGCCAGGTAGAGCCCCTACACAAATGGCGTATGTGTGTTTGTGTGCATGTCCCATCCCCCAACATGTACTCACTACCGCCAGCGGATCACAGACACAGCTCCTGCTTCCTACCACCCACTTCCTACCTAGAAGTCTTGTACAGCGCAGTGGTGGACAAGGAACTCGCCAGCACTGCTTACAGCAGACAGCACTGCAACACAAATATGGCGGCCAATTGGGGTCACAGTGCGCAATGCACTCTCAGCTTAACAAACACACATCGCACACATGTAGTTATGGCCCTGGTCACAACTGGAAACACTGGTATGTTAACTGTGCATAAAAACTTTGATCTGCAGCCATTTTGGTGCCTTCTATAGTGTTAGAATTGCTGTCGGTGGAGACGTACACTCCCACTTTACATGCGCAGACTTCTATAGTAAGGGTTCACTGTAGCTACATTTTAAAGAAGTTCTGTTGTCAAGCCCTGTTTCATTTTCACCTTCCCAGATACCATTGCTCTGTAATAAGAAAAAGGGATAACCACCAGATCATGGTAAAAAGCTGGATCCACACTAAACAGAGAATAAGCTGGACCCATAGTAAATATACAGATAAATCTGGATCTATGCTAAATGCAGAAACACACCTGGATCTTGCCAGATCACCGTAAAACCAGAAAAAGCTACCCATATCCCCACTATATTCAAATTCACACAAATACAGACTGATCAAAGACCCCCAGACACTCTAGGAGAGTTGACAAATATAACTAAGAATAACATCTGCTGTAAATTAAAGTAAAAATCCAGACCCATGGTAGATTTACACATTCCTGTATTTTTCTGGATCCACACTGAATTCACACCCAGATACATACTAAGGGGTATATGAAATTGCGGTCGAATTCCTGCTGCTGACCGCGAGTAACCTCACCACTGACCGCAAAGTTCCCACCATTGAAGATAATGGAGCGGCATAGTGCTATGCGCCGTCTGACAGCTCAGACGCGCACAGCCAATCAGGAGAGTGCCACGACGTGGCGCTCCCTGATTGGCTCAAGGGACCCTCTGTGACAGGAGTCACGGGGGGTCTCAGCAGTCGGGGAAAGAGTTCCCATGTGTAAGCATGGGACCCCTTTCAGTGCGTGGATCGGGTTTTCCGGTTTGTTTTTTTGCCAAGTACGTACGTGGATTACAAAAAAGAAGAGGACAGATCTACACTGGATTATGGTGAGTATAATTTTATTTTCAGGTACCCAGTGGATTCTACTTGGAGAAGTGGACAGAGTCGGCATGTGAACATAGGTAAGTATGTCTGTGTCGGCGTGCATGTATGTAATAAAGTTTTACTTTGACGGTGTGCGAGTACTGTTTTTATTTGGGTACTTTTTTTGCAGTAGAACTACAGGTACCAGCGGGCCCGTTTCCCCCCCGCATGCTGGTACTTGTGGTTCTCCAAGTACCAGCTTGCGGGGAGGCTTGCTGGGACTTGTAGTTCTGCTACAAAGAACAATATTCTTTATTTTTGTCACTTGGCTATCAGCCCCCCATCCGCAGCCCTTGTATGGGGGGGACAGCCTCGGCCTTCACCCCTTGCCCTTGGGTGGCTGGAGGGGGGGACACCTTGATTTAAGGGGTCCCCACTCCTCCAGGGTACCCCGGCCAGGGGTGACTAGTTGGGGATTTAATGCCACGGCCGCAGGGACCGGTATAAAAGTGTCCCCCGGCTGTGGCATTATCTTTCCAGCTAGTGGAGCCCGGTGCTGGTGTGAACAATACGGGGAACCCCTACGTCTTTTGTCCCCCGTATTTTTTGCACCAGGACCGGACGCAGAGCCCGGTGCTGGTTGTGAAAATACGGGGGATCCCCTGTCATTTCCCCCCCCCCGTATTTTTTCAACCAGGACCGGCTCAAAGAGCCCGAGGCTGGTTATGCTTAGGAGGGGGGACCCCACACATTTTTTTTTCACGATTTTTAACCTATTCCCACCCCTTCCCACTGAAAAACATGCTCTGATCTCTCCATATTATTTTAGTCAGTAAAAAAAAAAAATATTCTTTTAAAAAATATATAAATAATACTTGTGGCTCCTAATAGACAAACCAAGTACATAATCCCTTCTAATATAAATAGATATGCTATTAGCAATAAAAAAAACACAAAAAAAAACATGTTTTTTTTTTTATTTTTATTCAATTCCGCCAGCAAAATGAGTCTGACTGAAATTGCCGAAAATGACTGTCAAAAAGCACTGTTGTCGAATCGACATTCTTCAATTGAATATACTTTTGTCGAAAAGCCGCATTTTTACCATTGCAGACATGTCGAATTTGAGTAAATGTCGAATTGCAAAAAGTCGAATCTGAAACGGCAGGTTTTTTGTCGAAAGTACTGTATTGCATTGTCTAATATTTTTTTTGTGTAGAAAATGTCCCGTTTTTCGACATTTGCGGCAATTGCATATACCCCCAGGTGTACTTACTCACACCAAAAATTTACATTGAATTCATGCAAAACCATCACATAAACATTCACACATTTTTGGTGTATGTAATGTGTATCTGGGTTTTCGGGGGCGATTATTTTTTTTTTTTTTATGCAGCGCTTAATAATGGGCGCCTGTCTGAATAAAGCAACAATTCAGTTGTTCCGTGGGGCGTTGCAATAAAAACAATAGAATTGTCCCCTTTCAGTCTATGTAATGTGGATCCAGCCTTTTCTATTTATGTCATACTTACTGACTTTCTGGCTGCCCCCTCTGTGAAGTGCAGGGGGTGTGGCATGGGGCCTAATTTAGACCTGATCGCAGCAGCAAATTTGTTAGGTAATGGACAAAACCATGTGCACTGCAGGTGGGGCATATATAACGTGCAGAGAGAGTTAGATTTGGGTGGGGTGTGTTCAAACTGAAATCTAATTTGCAGTGTAAAAATAAAACAGCCAGTATTTACCCCACACAGAAACAAAATAACCCACCCAAATCTAACTCTCTCAAACGTTATATCTGCTCCACCTGCAGTGCACATGGTTTTGCCCATTAGCTAACAAATTTGCTGCTGCAATCAGGTCTGAAGTAGGCCCATGGCCAGGTAGTGGCCCTGCCCCTCACTATACAGTTATGTGATTAGTGGCATAGTAAAGCAGGGCAGAGTCATGAGCATGAGATAAACTGTGAATCAAATCAACAAACCGTCCTGACCCAAGTGAAGTTGGTGGAATTGGCGGGCCGCGGGAAACCTGCCTACATTTCTCTGGGAGGGCCCCCTGAGATTCGGGTGTCTCACAGACTTTCTGGGATAGTGGAAAATTGTAATGTATTTAGTGTGTAGCCGGGTTTTATTCTCACCTCTGGGACAGTCGTCTTTTTATAAGCCTGGGCAACTCTGCGCTTATATACTGTTTTCGTGCACATGTAGCAAAAGCTCTAAATTCCTGACATACACACAGATTCGTTCTGTGAAAGCTGTCGGCAGCATTCACAGAGCAGGGCAGTGCTTTTGTGGGTTAGGAATTTGGCTCTTACGCTGCCTGCTATATGCTGGAATACATGTAGTAATAGCACAGAGTCCCCTAGACTAATATACATGCATGCAAAGTGCCTATCTTCTGTTATCCTTATGGGCCTGAATATCTCTACGTCCTTGTTTCTACAGATGATGTAGGAACCACGTTAGCTACTATGGCTATTAAGCCCATTTTGCACTTCCACTATGGATAAAACACTTGCTACTTAGTACAATTATATTCCTAGTTCTCTGATGGCCTCATGTTATATTACTTATTTTATATGTGCTTAATCTGTTACATTAATTATGTAAATGACATACCTGTACTATATTTTTGCACTTTTACTTTTATCCTTTTTTTTTTTTGTATGCTTTGTTTATTTTACTTTGGCAGTGAATGTGGTATAATTACACTGTCTGCAATCTGAGCATTCTGCAACCCTCAGAGAAGAAAACATGTTAGAAATGTGTCTTATGTTTGGACTGTAAGCTCTTTATGTCACAAACGTCCTGGCTGATTTTTTATTTTTTCCAGGAATCACCAAATCTCTGTATTAGTATTCATCCAATTGCTGAATCATTTACAACACATTCTGTTCAATTACCCAACTGAATTGATTTCCAAAACCTGTTTTGCATATTTAGATTAGGCAGGCGTGATGTGTTTTAGCTCCCTGAAGTGATGATGGTGTTCTCTTTACTCAAGGTAATCTCAATTTACTGGCGATTACGAATCTCGATTCAATCATAACGCTAATTCAATTTATTTACTGTGGTGTGATTAGCTGAATTTGAATTGTGCTTCCAGAGAGAGAGCGATAAACCAGTACTTGTCTGAAATGACATTTGATAAATCTATTATTTGGTAGCAAGTTTATTATGCCATTCAAAATGCAGGTCTGTGATCTTTAACTGTTTCTCATTATTTCTCATGTTACAGACGTGGAGGCTAAGAAAGCTTGTGATTGGTTACGGGCTGCAGGATTTCCTCAGTATGCACAACTGTATGAAGGTAAGATTTTGACCTTATAGTTTTAGACACAAATAATACACTACAGATGTGTTCTCATACACTTTGCGTCTATACGCCACTCGGTGGGAGATGCCCGGCGTGACTGAGGCCCTCAGAGAAAGGTAGCCTGCTATAGCTTTCTTTACATTTTGTTTCTTATTCACATCCCAGACACAGCGAAATACCACTCAGTGGTAATAAACATGATAAAATGCTAAATCAATAGCCCAATATAGTAATGTATCATAAACAAGTGATATTATTAGGAGACATTTCTAAACACAGCTCGGTTATAATAGAAATTAATAATTTATCAATTAGCTGGCGATAAAATAAATACATTCAGATAATCAATAATGATAGAAATGTTCTATGGGGATCTGGTTAGAATACCAGTAGTATTTTCTACTGGTTCTTTTTGAGTGTGTTATGTTGTATATAAAATCTGTGTATCTATTTATATATCCTCTATAGGTATCCGGACTCCAGGTCGACAACAAAAAGGTCGACACACCTTAGGTCGACATGGACAAAATGTTGACATGGACAAAAGGTCGACAGGAACAAGGTCGACATGGAAAAAGGTCGACATTAGTTTTTCACAATTTTTTTCTTTTTTGGAACCTTTTCATACTTAACGATCCACGTGGACTACGATTGGAACGGTAATCTGTGCCGAGCGAAGCGAAGGCACCATGCCCGAAGCATGGCGAGCGAAGCGAGCCATGCGAGGGGACGCGGTGCACTAATTGGGGTTCCCGGTCACTCTACGAAGAAAACGACACCAAAAAAACATAAATAACTCATGTCCACCTTTTTCCATGTCGACCTTGTTCCTGTTGACCTTTTGTCCATGTCGACCTTTTGTCCATGTCGACCTAAGGTTAGTCGACCAAATGGCGTCGACATAAGGAGTGTCGACCTTTTTGTTGTCGACCTGGAGTCCCAGACCCCCTCTATATAAGTAGCTTAAGTGATAAAAATGATGTCATCACGTTGGCATGTATTGACAGTTGATATGAATTCTGAAACCTCCCACCAGTGATGTTACTTCCAGAGTTCCAGCAGAACACACATTGTCAGTCTCCAAACACTTCTGTTCTTTTCCATACTTATCTAACACATATCAACTCATGATGAAAATATAGACACTTGAATACATAGGTGGCGATTCATGTTTTTGCTGGTGGGTGCTCGGCGGGAGGTGGCAGCGGGAATGAACGGGTGGCCGTGACTAATGCCCATTACACATTGTGCAACATACCATAATGCCCATTACACGTTATGCCACACACCGTAATGCCCATTACGCAATGTGCCACACACTGTAATGCCCATTATGCGTTATGCCACACAGTTATGACTCTGACACCATTTTATGCCCCACACACAGTAATGCCCCTTACAAATGATGCAACACAGTAAGGCTTCTAATTACTTTTAAATTACCTCCCTGTTGTCAGGGGTCTCATGCTCGTTGCCAAGTGTTTCATGCACGTTGCACGTTGTCATGCTCTGGGTTCCATGCTCGCAGGGGTCTCCTGCATCTTCTGCATCTTGCCAGAGGTTTCATGCACGTTGTCGGGGATCTCCAGCTGCCTATTGTGCAGTATTTTGCAACAATTTTGTCACATCCCTTGGCTGCAGATATAGTTATAAGACAGTCTAACCGTTTGCTTTGTAGCTATGCTGTGCATTCCACATTATATGTGTGTGTGTGTATATATATATATATATATATATATATATATATATATATATGTGTGTGTGTGTATGTATGTATGTATGTATGTATGTATGTATGTATATATATATATATATATATATATATATATAGTCCTATATACGTTGCAACCTATACCATGACACCAACTGCAACCATGCCCCATGTATAGATCAGATGTATGTCACTGGTGTCAAACAGCCACAGGAAAACAAAGGCGTCTTAATGTAGCTAAACACAAATGTACAGGAAAATGAATTATATGCCACTACTAAGTGGCACAGAATGTATATGATTCCAATATTATATATCTGCAATGCCATATAATAATGTGTCCTATCACCTGCCCACAAGCAGCCTACATCCTGCTAATAAGTGGATACATAATACATACTGCAGATACAATATGATCATATTAAAGACACATTGCGATACTGTATATACAAAGAGAGAGAGAGAGCAAGTGACACAATATTAAATCCCCAACCCTACAATAAGAGCTTCTGTCACTTCTCCAGTCACTGCCACGTCAGTGCCACCACATACAGTAATACAGGGATCCATTGTAATAATAAATAACATAAAATGCCAATCCCCAGCCTAGTGTGCCCATATACACTGAGTGCCCCTCTCCCTGGCAAAGACTGATGAAGTCCACCCTGATACAGTAGCAGCAGCATGCCTCCTGTGGGTGAGTCGGCTGTGAGTGGCAGGAGAACAGCTGTGAGCCCGGTGGCCGGGTGTTCTCTGTACAGTGCAAGCTCACACACACTGCATCATGGGGGAGGGGGGAGGTCTTGGTGATAGTTCCTCCACTGCCGCTAGCCGCCGCAGCCCCCGCAGTGCATTGAGACGCGCTGGGGCCGGCAGAGTTCCGTACAGTGCAGTGTAAAAAAACAAAACCTTAAAATGCCGACCGCCGGGGAGACAGGCGCTAGAGGTCAAATGTGACCTCAAGCGTCTGTTTGATCCTCGGCTGCAGCCATTTTTGGTGGGGTTTTTTTACACTGCACTATACGGAACTCCGCTGGCCCTAGCGCGTCTCAATGCACTGCGGCGGCTGTGGCGGCTAGCGGCAACTGGGGCAGTGTGGCTGGTTCCGTGGGTGCTCCTGAGTGTCCGTGGGTGCACGGGCCCAGGAGCACCCACGGAATGGGCGCCTATGCTTGAATATCAACCAATAACAATATCCTATTGTTATCCACAAACAAAAATGTATATCCTCATAGAAGAAAGGAAAAGGCACACAGGGATGCACAGGCCACATACACATAGAAAAAACACTCTATAGAGGCATTACGGTGATGATATCCCAAAAAGTGCAATTGTAAAGAAAAAATTGCAAAAGGTCATTTTAAGGATAATCTATATAATAAAATCAAGTGCTGATAACAGAAATAGACGGGAGAAGAGGAAAAAGGAGAAAGAGATGGGTGGGTTCTGAAGAGAGATGAGAGGAAAACACTGGCAGGGGATCCGGTCAGCATACCGGCGTTCAGGATGCCAGCAGTCGAAATACCGACACTGAAATGCCAATGCTGGGATCCAGACAGAGATCAAAATGTCGACACCGGAATCCCAACTGCCGCCAGCCCGAACGCAAGTATACTGGGACTCCTTAGAGTCAGATTGCTGGGGGGGGTTTAAAGTCAGGTTGCGGGAAGGGAGGGTGAGGGTTTTGGTTAGGGGGTAGAAGAAGAGGCTTAGCATACTTACCCTCCAGCTGTCAGGATCCTGCGCATCAGGATGCTGCTGTCTGAATTCTGACCCCAAAGCAACGGGATCCCGATATCATCCCCGCTGGCAGTACCAGGGCAACCTCTAGTAGATAATAGAAGTGCTATATAGAACGTATATACTGTGTGGCCAGAAATGTTTTTGCATCCTAAACAGGTAGTTCTGATGTCAAAGAATGGTGGCAGCCAATGTGCTACGCTACCTCTTGTTCCATGGTTAGAGTATTCTGCTATTTATTACATTCTTTCATGTTGTTGCCCAATCAGAATGTACTTGGGCTTACACTGTGTACATAAAAGAATAAACATTCATATACGATTTGAATGGCATCAAGTTATTCTGCACTACACAGAAAATGAAAGCCAAATTTATGTTCTTTTTTTTTATGCTGACCTTTATGTATACCTTTTGTATCGGGTAGATTTAAGTAACCTTCCTGTAGTGTCTGTATGGCTTGGCACACATGGGACCTGGCCTATCCTGCTTACCTCACACTGAATATCTTTCAGTCTGAGCCACAAACTCAGGAATTGAGGCTCCAACACTTGCACAGGGCTGAGAGGATGGGACCGTGCTGCAGAACAATAGCTGGAAGCATGGCATCATGGGGAAGTGTCAAGCCAACCATTGTCTGACCAAGTGACTTCCAGATCAACCCCTCCTGAAAAGGGCTCACAAATAAACACAGACGACAGCAACTGCTAACGGCCAAAGCTCATAACTAGGTGCAAGATCTTCCTGCCCTTTCATGGGCTAAGTGATGAGTCCACGGCAGATCTTTTCTTTCAAATATTTCTTATGGTTGTGTAAACTAATATCGCAATATTACAGGTCACAACATAAAATAATCCTAAAGAGAAACATCCTAAAGCTTCTGCTGCTTTAACTATCCCATAATCCATTGCATGATCTTGGACCGTTGTCAAATGGTGTGTTTTCCATGCGTACTGGGCTGTTAGATGTGTATTTTACATCTATAGATAGATTCCCAGTACTATGCTTTCACCAACATTATCGAGACAGGAACTGTTGCTGTGTTAGTTCTTTGTACCCTAGCTTTCTGTCATGCAAGTTCTACCTCTCACTTGTTTTTCTCTAACGTCCTAGTGGATGCTGGGGACTCCGTAAGGACCATCGGGATTAGACGGGCTCCGCAGGAGACATGGGAACTTTAAGAAAGAATTTAGATTCTGGTGTGTTCTGGCTCCTCCCTCTATGTCCCTCCTCCAGACCTCAGTTTGAGACTGTGCACGGACGAGCTGGGTGCTGTTCAGTGAGCTCTCCTGAGCTTGCTGTGAGAAAGTATTTTGTTAGGTTTTTTATTTTCAGGGAGCTCTGCTGGCAACAGACTCCCTGCATCGTGGGACTGAGGGGAGAGAAGCAGCCCTACTCTTTGAAGCTAGGTCCTGCTTCTTAGGCTACTGGACACCATTAGCTCCAGAGGGATCGTACGCAGGATCTCACCCTCGCCGTCCGATCCCAGAGCCGCGCCGCCGTCCCCCTCGCAGAGCCGGAAGACAGAAGCCGGGTGAGTATGAGAAGCAAGAAGACATCGAAATCGGCGGCAGAAGACTCCGTTCTTCACTGAGGTAACGCACAGCACTGCAGCTGTGCGCCATTGCTCCCACACACCTCACATACCCCGGTCACTGTAAGGGTGCAGGGCGCAGGGGGGGGCGCCCTGGGCAGCATATGGACCTCTTTTGGCAAAGTACACATATATACAGTTGGGCACTGTATATATGTATGAGCCCACGCCAAGAAAATGCACATTTGAGCGGGACAGGAGCCCGCCGTCGAGGGGGCGGGGCTTCTCCCTCAGCACTCACCAGCGCCATTTTTTCTCCACAGCTCCGCTGAGAAGAAGCACCCCAGGCTCTCCCCTGCAGATTCACGGTAGAAGAGGGTAAAAAGATAAGGGGGGGGGGCACATAAATTAGGCGCAAAAAACACAATATACAGCAGCTACTGGGTTAACATTAAGTTACTGTGTTATTCCTGGGTTATAGCGCTGGGGTGTGTGCTGGCATACTCTCTCTCTGTCTCTCCAAAGGGCCTTGTGGGGGAACGGTCTTCAAAAAGGGCATTCCCTGTGTGTGTGGTGTGTCGGTACGCTTGTGTCGACATGTCTGATGAGGAAGGCTATGTGGAAGCAGAGCAGGAGAAAATGAATGTGGTGTCTCCGCCGATGGTGCCGACACCTGATTGGATGGATGTGTGGAAGTTTTTAAATGATAGTGTGAATTCCTTACATAAAAGGTTAGAAAAAGCTGAAGCCTTAGGACAGTCAGGGTCCCTACCCATGCCTGATCCTATGTCGCAGAGGCCGTCAGGGTCTCAGAAGCGTCCACTATCCCAAATTGTTGACACGGATACAGACATGGATTCCGACTCCAGTGTCGATTACGATGATGATGATGATGACCGCCAAAATTGGCTAAATCCATCCGTTATATGATTATAGCAATTAAGGATGTGTTGCACATCACAGAGGAAACCCCAGTCCCTGACAGGATAGTTCATATGTATGGGGAAAAGAAGCCGCAGGTAACCTTTCCCCCCTCACATGAGCTAAATGAGTTATGTGAAAAGGCTTGGGAATCTCCAGATAAAAAACTGCAGATTTCCAAAAGGATTCTTATGGCGTATCCTTTCCCGCCAACGGACAGGTTACGCTGGGAATCCTCCCCTAGAGTAGACAAGGCTTTAACACGCTTGTCCAAGAAGGTAGCCCTGCCGTCACAGGATACGGCTACCCTCAAAGATGCTGCGGATAGAAAGCAGGAGGGTACCCTGAAGTCCATTTATACACATTCAGGTACCTTACTGAGGCCGGCAATCACGTCGGCCTGGGTGTGTAGTGCTGTAGCAGCATGGACGGATACCTTATCTGAGGAACTTGATACCTTAGACAAGGACACTATATTAATGACCCTGGGGCATATTAAGGACGCTGTCCTATATATGAGAGATGCTCAAAGAGACATTAGTCTGCTGGGTTCTAGAATCAATGCTATGTCGATTTCTGCCAGAAGGGTCCTGTGGACTCGGCAATGGACAGGTGATGCCGACTCAAAAAGGCATATGGAGGTTTTACCTTACAAGGGTGAGGAATTGTTTGGGGAGGGTTTCTCGGACCTGGTCTCCACAGCTACTGCTGGAAAGTCAAATTTTTTGCCATATATTTCCTCACAGACTAAGCAAGCACCGTATTACCAAATGCAGTCCTTTCGATCTCAGAAAAACAAGAAAGTCCGAGGTGCGTCCTTTCTTGCCAGAGGCAGGGGCAGAGGAAAGAAGCTGCATAACACAGCTAGTTCCCAAGAACAAAAGTCCTCCCCGGCCTCTACAAAATCCACTGCATGACGCTGGGGCTCCACAGGTGGAGCTAGGCCCGGTGGGGGCGCGTCTTCGGAATTTCAGCCACAAGTGGGTTCACTCCCAGTTGGATCCCTCGGCAATAGAGATTGTGTCTCAGGGATACAAGCTGGAATTCGAAGAGATGCCCCCTCACCGATACCTCAAATCGGCCCTGCCAGCTTCCCCCCACGAGAGGGAATTAGTGTTAACTGGAATTCAAAAATTGTATCTTCAACAGGTGGTGGTCAAGGTTCCCCTCCTTCAACAAGGTAGGGGTTATTATTCGACCATGTTTGTAGTCCCGAAACCGGAAGGTTCGGTCAGACCCATATTGAATTTAAAATCCCTGAACATGTACCTGAAAAGGTTTCGGTTCAAGGTGGAATCGCTGAGAGCGGTTATCGCAAGCCTGGAAGGGGGGGATTTTATGGTGTCTCTGGACATAATGGATGCATACCTTCATGTCCCCATTTATCCGCCTCATCAGGCGTACCTCAGATTTGTGGTACAGGATTGTCATTACCAATTTCAGACGTTGCCGTTTGGTCTCTCCACGGCACCGAGAATATTTACCAAGGTAATGACGGAAATGATGGTACTCCTGCGGAAGCAAGGGGTCACAATTATCCCATACTTGGACGATCTCCTCATAGAAGTGAGATCAAGAGAGCAGTTGCTGATCAGCGTAGCACTTTCTCTGGCAACACGGCTGGATCCTAAATATTCCAAAGTCGCAGTTGGTCCCTACGACTCGTCTGCCTTTCCTGGGCATGATCCTGGACACAGACCAGAAAAGGGTTTATCTCCCGATAGAGAAAGCTCAGGAACTCATGACACTGGTCAGGAACCTATTAAAACCAAAAAAGGTGTCTGTGCATCACTGCACGCGAGTCCTGGGAAAAATGGTGGCATCATACGAGGCCATTCCCTTCGACAGGTTCCATGCGAGGACCTTTCAGTGGGACTTACTGGACAAGTGGTCCGGATCACATCTTCAGATGCATCGGTTAATCACCCTATCCCCCAGGGCCAGGGTGTCGCTCCTGTGGTGGCTGCAGAGTGCTCACCTTCTCGAGGGCCGCAGGTTCGGCCTTCAGGATTGGGTCTTGGTGACCACGGATGCAAGCCTCCGAGGTTGGGGCGTAGTCACACAGGGAAGAAATTTCCAAGGTCTGTGGTCAAGTCAGGAGACTTGCCTTCACATCAACATCCTGGAACTAAGGGCCATATACAACGCCCTACGTCAAGTGGAGACCCTGCTTCGCGACCAACCGGTTCTGATTCAATCAGACAACATCACCGCAGTGGCTCATGTAAACCGACAAGGCGGCACAAGGAGCAGGGTGGCGATGGCGGAAGCCACCAGAATTCTTTGCTGGGCGGAAAATCACGTAAGCGCACTGTCAGCAGTGTTCATCCCGGGAGTGGACAACTGGGAAGCAGACTTCCTCAGCAGACACGACCTCCACCTGGGAGAGTGTGGACTTCATCAGGAAGTCTTTGCACAGATTACAACTCGGTGGGAACTGCCACAGGTGGACATGATGGCATCCCTCCTCAACAAAAAGCTACAGAGGTATTGCGCCAGGTCAAGAGACCCTCAGGCGGTAGCTGTGGACGCCCTGGTGACACCGTGGGTGTTCCAGTCGGTCTATGTGTTTCCTCCTCTTCCTCTCATTCCCAAGGTGCTGAGGATAATAAGAAAAAGAGGAGTGCGAACAACCCTCATTGTTCCAGATTGGCCACAAAGGACTTGGTATCCAGATCTGCAAGAAATGCTCACAGAGGACCCGTGGCCTCTTCCTCTAAGGCAGGACCTGTTGCAGCAGGGGCCCTGTCTGTTCCAAGACTTACCGCAGCTGCGTTTGATGGCATGGCGGTTGAACGCCGGATCCTAGCGGAGAAAGGCATTCCGGAGGAGGCCATTCCTAAGCTGATAAAGGCTAGGAAGGACGTGACAGCTCAACATTATCACCGTATATGGAGAAAATGTTTCCTGGTGTGAGGCCAGAAATGCTCCTACGGAGGAATTCCAGCTGGGCCATTTCCTCCACTTCCTACAGTCCGGAGTGAATTTGGGCCTAAAATTGGGTTCCATTAAGGTCCAGATTTCGGCCCTATCCATTTTCTTTCAAAAAGAGCTGGCTTCTCTACCAGAAGTTCAGACGTTTGTAAAGGGAGTGCTGCATATTCAGCCCCCTTTTGTGCCTCCAGTGGCACCTTGGGATCTTAACGTGGTGTTGAGCTTCCTGAAATCCCACTGGTTTGAACCACTCAAAACGGTGGAATTGAAATATCTCACGTGGAAGGTGGTCATGCTGCTAGCCTTGGCTTCGGCTAGGCGTGTGTCAGAGTTGGCGGCTTTGTCACATAAAAGCCCCTATCTGGTTTTCCATGCGGATAGAGCAGAATTGCGGACCCGTCCACAATTCTTGCCGAAAGTGGTTTCATCCTTTCATATAAACGAACCTATTGTGGTGCCTGTGGCTACTACTGACTTGGAGGATTCCGAGTTGCTTGATGTGGTCAGGGCTTTGAAGGTTTATGTAGCCAGAATGGCTAGGGTCAGGGAAACAGAGTCTTTGTTTATCCTGTATGCTTCCAACAAGCTTGGTGCTCCTGCTTCAAAGCAAACTATTGCTCGCTGGATCTGTAACACGATTCAGCAGGCTCATTTGGCGGCTGGATTGCCGCTGCCAAAATCAGTTAAGGCCCATTCCACTAGGAAGGTGGGCTCTTCTTGGGCGGCTGCCCGACGGGTCTCGGCATTACAACTTTGCCGAGCGGCTACTTGGTCAGGTTCAAACACTTTTGCAAAGTTCTACAAGTTTGATATCCTGGCTGAGGAGGACCTTGTGTTTGCTCAATTCGGTGCTGCAGAGTCATCCGCACTCTCCCGCCCATTTGGGAGCTTTGGTATAATCCCCATGGTCCTTACGGAGTCCCCAGCATCCACTAGGACGTTAGAGAAAATAAGATTTTACTTACCGGTAAATCTATTTCTCGTAGTCCGTAGTGGATGCTGGGCGCCCGTCCCAAGTGCGGACTTCTTCTGCAATGCTTGTATATAGTTATTGCTTAAATAAGGGTTATGTTATGGTTGCATCAGGGTTGACCTGTTATTCTGTTGTTGTTCATACTGTTAACTGGGTAAGTTTATCACAAGTTATACGGTGTAATTGGTGTGGCTGGTATGAATCTTGTCCTGGATTACCAAAATCCTTTCCTTGTACTGTCAGCTCTTCCGGGCACAGTTTCTCTAACTGAGGTCTGGAGGAGGGACATAGAGGGAGGAGCCAGAGCACACCAGAATCTAAATTCTTTCTTAAAGTGCCCATGTCTCCTGCGGAGCCCGTCTATTCCCCATGGTCCTTACGGAGTCCCCAGCATCCACTACGGACTACGAGAAATAGATTTACCGGTAAGTAAAATCTTATTTTCCTCTTGCAGATTCCGAGTTTCCTGTTGACATTGCGTATGTGAAAAGAGATCACAATTTTTTGGATCAGGACTCCCTCAAATCCCTTTGCAGGTAAAGCAGACTACATCATTATACATTAGTTCAGGAATAACTGGCATGGTAAAGCTGGGATGGCAGGACGTTTCGTCTTTTGAACATATTACGTATGGATTGTTTAAAACATAACCATTATGGTGGCCAATCCCGGGATCGGGATCCCGGGATTTAGGCCCAAAAATGGCCGGGATTCAATCCCGGGATTGGAAGCTCCAATCCCGGGGATTGAGGGATCAGCGTTGAACGTCCTCAGGACGCTAAAACGCTGCCCGGCTTCCTGCTTCCGGGTCCCTAGCGCAGCGTGAGAGGTCACGCTGCGCTGTTAGCTGCTGCTGGGAGCAACCAGCAGCGTTCACACGATGTTCCCCTCCCGCCCCGGGTATATGGTGAGTTATATGTGCGGGGCGGGAGGGGGCAGCCACATAGCTAAAAGCCAATCCCGGGTATCCCGGGAATATCGGGATTGGCCATTTTTCAATCCCGATACCCGGGATTGAAAAAATGGCCGGGATTGGCTTCCCTAATAACCATCAACTAATGTATAAACTAATACAGGTTGAGTATCCCTTATCCAAAACGCTTGGGACCAGAGGTATTTTGGATATCGGATTTTTCCGTATTTTGGAATAATTGCATACCATAATGAGATATCATGGTGATGGGACCTAAATCTAAGCACAGAAGGCATTTGTTACATATACACCTTATACACACAGCCTGAAAGTCATTTTATCCAATATTTTTTATAACTTTGTACATTAAACAAAGTGTGTCTACATTCACACAATTCATTTATGTTTCATATACACCTTATACACACAGCCTGAAGGTCATTTAATACAATATTTTTAATAACTTTGTGTATTAAACAGTCTGTGTACATTGAGTCATCAAAAAACAAAGGTTTCAGTATCTCACTCTCACTCAAAAAAGTCCGTATTTCAGAATATTCCGTATTTCGGAATATTTGGATATGGCACACTCAACCTGTAATTAAATATAGTAATACTATTTAAATGGAAGAACTCTGCATATGTGACATTTTATAATGTGTGCACAAAGCAACTTGGGGAGTACAATAGCAGCTTTTGGACGTTTCCAGAAGTTAATGAGATATTGGCTAAAAGGCACTAGCGGTGGTTTAGAGAGCTCTGGCGGGAACAGCATGGCCTGTTCCATGTAGGGTTAGCACTCACCTGAGCACAGTCTGTGTATATGCAGGTTGAGTATCCCATATCCAAATATTCCAAAATACGGGACTTTTTTGAGTGAGAGTGAGATAGTGAAACCTTTGTTTTTTATTGCTCAATGTATACAAACTTTGTTTAATACACAAAGTTATTAAAAATATTGTATTAATGACCTTCAGGCTGTGTGTATTAGGTGTATATGAAACATAAATGAATTGTGTGAATGTAGACACACTTTGTGCATTGTACAAAGTTACAAAACATATTGGCTAAAATGACCTTTAGGCTGCGTGTATATGGTGTATATGTAACATAAGTGCATTCTGTGCTTAGACTTAGGTCCCATCACCATGATATCTCATTATGGTATGCATTTATTCCAAAATACGGAAACATCCGATATCCAAAATACCTCTGGTCCCAAGCATTTTGGATAAGGGATACTCAACCTGTACTACAGCACTTTGGCTCTGATCACTGGAAATAAAATGTATGCTGTTGTTGGACTTACAGATTCCCCCCCAGATATCGTCTAGTGACTGTTCCTAATCCTCTACTCACAGTCTTAGTTTTGCTATCTTTTCTCACAGTTCTGCCACTTTCCTCCCTCTATACCCCCAGGGCTGGAATGGCCAACAGGGGCACAGGGGAAACCCCAGGTGGGCCTTACTGCTTTGAGGCCCACTCCTCTATGGATCAGGTTCCAGACTGTGCACTTGAATTATACAGTACATTATACTGTATACATGTTACATTATAATGCACATGCCTGTGGTGTACTCTACAATGTTCTCTACATGTTCTGGTACATTATCACGCATGTACTATCAGTATTTACTATATACCATGCACTCTCTAATGGTTAGCCAAGCCTCTGTGGCAGCTGGCTACACCCCCCTCTGGCGACTGGCCACACCTGTAAACATGGGTCCCTACCACTGCATTCCACCTGTGGGCCCTACATGCCCCAGTCCGACACTGTATACCCCAGACGCGAGTGGCTCTTTTATTTATTCATCATGTCTTTCTGGAGAGTGTCTTTCTCAGCAGCACAATTTCTATCTACCTGCTGTATCTGTCAGATAAAGAAATGACCTGTTACTTTGGTGTCTTATAGCTGACACAAGTGAGGGATGTGATGTGGAATCCTAAATTTAACAAACGTAATGAAATCTGTAACTACAGATGTGTTCTTATACATTGTTGCTGCAATTGCGCCAGACAGCCCCTATCAACGCGACAAGTCCAGTGAGACTGTGCTAGCATTGGCGTCTTTTTTTGCCAAAATGTAGTTTAGTCGCACCACAAATCTGCTAAGGCACCCAAGGAGACTCTGCTGATTTAGGGGTCTATTTACTAAGCCTCGGATGGAGAGAAAGTGGACGGAGATAAAGTACCAGCCAATCGGCTCCTAACTGCTATGCCACAGGCTGTGTTTGAAAAATGACAGTTAGGAGCCGATTGGCTGGTACTTTATCTCCGTCGACTTTATCTCCATCCAAGGCTTAGTAAATAGACCCCTTGATAAATGACAATTGTATACCTGTGTGCGGCTGAGTCTCTGAATCTGTATATGAAGGGCTATAATATAGCAGCCACAGCTTTCCAATACAAGCTCCGTTGTGCTCCGTATACAGACTATCAAATTAATCAGAAAAGTCTGCAGGTGCCTCCTACTCGCATTGTGTTTGCGACTAAGACGTATTTTCACCAAAAAGGCCTGATGATGGCAGAGTTGCACCGAACCTGGTGGCTTTACTCGAGCCAGGTATTTCACGTTTCATGGTGTATTGAGGCTGGATTTAAGAGGTTACATCTGTATCTCACTGCAATCTGTTAAATATTGGACTGTTACTCTTTTAATATTCCTTATTTTCTTTTTAACTCAATTTTTAGTTTAACGTTTAGTTCAGTCATTTTCCCTTTTTGCCCTTTTCTTTTTCAG
Organism: Pseudophryne corroboree; assembly: GCF_028390025.1. Classification (NCBI taxonomy): domain Eukaryota; kingdom Metazoa; phylum Chordata; class Amphibia; order Anura; family Myobatrachidae; genus Pseudophryne; species Pseudophryne corroboree. Next base: position 216,106,124 of record NC_086451.1, read on the forward strand.
CCGTTATTCTAAATAGTTGTTATTTTAGACCTAATGCGCACACACATATTGTTTGCCTTATTTATATACTGTACATCTGTTGTCTTTATCATGTAATTTGTTTCAATGTAATATTTTTATTTTGACATGAAAATAATGGAAGGAGGCATCTGAAACTCTGATAAAGTTGTGGGATATGTTGACATTTAGCAAAAACTGTGTTGGATCTTAGAGAGGGGATTTCCTTTCTGGACGGAATTGTAATTTAACCTATTCCATTGCCAAGTAATGTAAAAGATCTCAAATGGTCTTTCAGTAAACGTTCTTCTAAAACGGAACACTTAGTAGTTTGCAGAAAGGTGAATATTCATTGTCCAGGCCAGCAGTTAGACCAGTGGTTCTCAAGGCACCCTAACAGTCCAGGGTTTAAGGATAGCCATGACTGAGCACAGATGGTAAAACAAATTGACTGAGGTACTAATTAATACCTCTAATACCCCTTTCAGACCACCAGCTATGAACACGGGTTATTGGCACATGAGCGCAAAAATCCGTGTTCATATGCGTTCTGAAAGGTGCCAGGGGAAAAATACCAGGTCGAGCAACCTGGTATTTCAACCCTGGTAGCGAGCAGGGTTGAACTCGTGTTCAACCCGTCTCGCTGTGTGGTGTGAACGGGAGCCGGGTCGATGTGAGCCGTTTCCCGCTCACTGTGTGTGTATGGGCGGCGATTGGAGATTATGTGATCTCCAAGCACCGCCCCCGCCGCACCCTGGGAGCGCCCTTGTCAGTCTCCCGGGTGCGACGCGCCTCAACCGGTGTGAAAGGGGTATTATACACCTAAATCCCTGGGTATTTGAGCGCGACTCCAACCTGGGACAGACCCTGTTTCTTTGCTCCTTGGGTTTGATTCCCGGGTCACTGGACCCAAGTTATTTGTTGGGTACCCTTTTAGCACCAAGCCACGACCTGGGTTAACCTGGTAATAACCCAAGTTATTGCGGCAGTGCAAAAGGCGTATCGGTAACCTGGATGTTTGGGGTGCCTTAAGGACCAAGTTTGGGAACCTCTGGGTTTAGACCCTTCTTGTGTAAGATGTATTGTAGTTCAGGCAGATACAGGAAGGCTGTAAACCAGCTTTTATTAACATATGTATCCAGGAAAATGTACAACTTGACCTTTTCCCCTTGAGCAACAGAGTTTGTATTCACAGAAAAAATGCATTTACATCTTTTTATTTGCAGACGGCTTATGACACTTAATTCATGTGCTTCTATGAAGCTGGACGTTAATTATCACCGAAAACAGGTGAGCTTTCAAAAAATTTTTTTTACAAACCTAGTGAAACCTAATAAAAGTAAATGAGAGGCCTTTTTATTTGGACTTGTGAAAACACATACAACCCTTTGCCAAATACCATTGTTTTACGGAGTACCAAATTTATAGAAATATTTGACATGCAGCTTTTTTATATTGCAATAGCTAATGCTAAGAATTGTAGAATTTCTATTCAAGTACAGCTACCTAATTCAGACACCATAGTCCTTGGTGCTTTTTTTAATTTATTTTTTTGTATAGGATTTTTGTCTAAAATTCTTCTCTTACTACAGGTGTAGAAAAAATAAAGGCCTTCATTAGCCTCTGTTTGAACGTTCAAACTTTATTTTGTTTTTACTGGCAAACTGTTCATGGTGTGTTTTTATATGTTGTCTGTATAAAATATACCCTCACCCTGTAGAATGAAGACTCTGACGATGATGACCAGTGTGCGATCAGTGATCGCTGGGCATTCCACAGGGAACAGGGACGCTGGTCTCGTCTGGATTCTGTTGAACTTCTATCTCCAAAGTTTGATGGGCCCCCAACAATGAAGAGCACATCCAGCAGGGACAGCATCTTGACAGACCTGAGCACAGAACTAGAGGCCACCTCTCTGCAGAGTGCTGGAAGCAGCCGGGGAGTTATGGATATAGTTGTTACCCCCCCTTCAGAGCTGTCTTCTTTGTCTTGTTCACCAGCTGCCACCAAGTCTTGCAGGAGTCTTAGTGACCAGTCACTAGCTACTCATCGGCGAGGATTGAAGGAAAAATCAAAGAAACGGAAGACAAAGGGCTTTTTAAAAAGGATGGAGTCTTTACGTAAGAGGGAAAAGGATAAAGATAAAAAGGATCTGGCTAAACTGGATTCTAATAATCTGGTGCATACTAGTAGAGATGAAATAGATTCCCCAAACCAGTGTCATGAAGATGATGGGGACATTCCTACATATGACAAAGGTTTCCTTCATCCTGGCTATTGGACTAAATGTGCATCCAGTGATGGTATCAGAAAGCCACATTTGGATGGTCATTGCATGGGGGTTTATTTGGAAGACTTGGATCTGGTGGGAAAAGATAGTGTGCGGCACAGACTGTCCCAAAAGTCGGATCGTCTTGTATGCATACCAATGGACCACAAGCCTGGCACTTTTCCAAGATCGCTTTCCATTGAGAGCTTGTGCCCAGCAACTCCCGTACCCTTAGAGAGTTGGAAAATGGGCAGCAAATCTTTAGGACACTCTGTATGCAGCAGTATGGACTCTCATGGACTAGAAGGGAGACAAAGAAGAGGATCATATAGTTCTATAGGAAGCCGTTCAAGTCTTTATGACAATGTACCTGCCTCGCTGGCAGGCAATGGGGATCTCTTGGAACTAGGAGGCAGCAGTGACCTTTTTGGCCACCTGGATGATGTTCTCAATCATGTTAAAGGACTGCAAAGGATGGTGGAGCTGTGGTCTAGGACAGTGTGTCCAGAGCTTGATGAAGAAGAGACAGACTTTGTTGGTGAACAAATGGGCCATCTGGCTTATGAGGAGAGATCGATATCTGATGTAGGAACTTCAGCCAGTGACTTTGGCAGCACTGGCAATTCTCTCAATGACACAGAAGAAGCAGAAATTAGGGAAAGAAGAGATTCAGGTGTTGGAGCTTCCTTAACTAGGCCATGCAGGTGGGTAAAAAACAAATACTGTGTCAGTAACTTTATATTGTATTAAATCTTCTGAGCCTTGTTGTACACATCACAATTACATGTCCTAGGGATAAACACTAATTAAATTTCTCATCCGTTGAGGCCACTGTCAATGTACATATATCCCAATAGAGACTTTTTCAGAACTCTATACTGCAGAGAAGGTAGGCTGACCAGTGATGATGATTGATATTGGTGGGGGTTTTGGGTATTGAAGAAAATGGTCACAGGTTTTCTTAAGAAATGTGTTTGTATGAATGAATGTTTTAAAATAAAATAATGTTTTTTCAGATTCTAAGCTCCAATGTTGTTACACCGCCATGGAGCTTAGATGTCGCTCAGTATGGGGAATCTTCTCCAGCAAGTAACAGAGATCCTCTTTGTAGAAATGTATGTAATATGTTTAATCAGATGGCGATAACTTTCTAGTAAGGCATGATGTGAAACATGGCTGAAAACATTAGTACAAAGTCCTACACCTGGGGATAGTTTTCTCCATAAACACTTTTACTACAGTTTTACTACAGTTAGTGATGTAGACATTCTCCTCAGTTGTTCCTACTCTACGTGCTAAACTACCTCACTCTTATCCATTTCTAATAAACAATTGGCAGCTACTGATTTTATAATATTATTTGCCAGTCCTTTTTAATGGGCATTTGGCTACATTCATCATCATCATCATCATCATCTCTACTCTGCTATATGATTCCGGCTATGTAGTGGGTAGTGATTTTCAGGAGGTAGGTGTGCTCATATTTTGGGAAGAAGAGACTGCTTGATGTCAAGTGATTTAAGGGGGAGATTTAGCAAACCTTCTAAAAAAGACAAGTGGAGGTGTTGCCTAGAACACCAATCATATTCTAGCTACCACTTATCTAGTACATTTTATAAAATGAATGCCAGAGTCTGATTGTTTGTTATAGCTAACATCTCCAGTTGTCCTCTATATAATGTTTGCTAAATCTCCCCTTGCATTGGTGAGGAAGGAGCTGCATGGCACAAGGGCCATGGTATGAGGAAGGGAACTGAGGGAAGCAAGGAAGGAGCCCACAGGTTTTGGTTACATTTATTTTTTAAATGTTCCACTGTGCACAGCTGCAACATTTACAAGTGCCTTAAGTTATGTGTATTAGATATAGATGCATAATTACGTTGCTATCTACATAGCAGAGAGAAACCTTTAGCATACAGCGATTACCTTGTCTTACTGCCACTACTTTCTGTACCTGATCTTTGATGAAACTGCATATGGAAAATGTTGAAAACCTTTATTGCTGCCATTTGACCTACTTAGTGACACTTGTGGACATGCAGTCCAGTTTTTGCCATCATAACAGATGTTGCATAACTTGCATGGAAGTACAGTTATTGACATACAATGGGGGATATTCAAATGTTTGAAAAGTCAGTTGGGTGTCTGTATTTTCGTTTCTATTAGATACGAAAAAAACAGACACCCAACTGACTTATCAAACATTTGAATTCCCCCCTATGAGTTGTTATCTGTAATGCATTAGATACATGGTGTAATGTGCATATGAGAGGTGGTTCTTGTAGGTTAGAAAAATGAAGATAAATTGTATATGTAGTAACAGGTTAAATGTAAAATTCCTTAGTCACTGACACTCTTTCCCCAGCAGGAAGTTGCGCTGGCACAGCTTCCAGAACTCACATCGGCCAAGCCTCAGCTCAGCATCCCTGGAGATTAACAGGCAATCGGCGGCACAACTCAACCTTCTGCAGAAGTTATCCCTGCTTAGACTCACTGCCATCATGGAGAAATACTCTGTGCCCAGCAAGCAGGGGTGGGCATGGTAAGTAGTGCTGTACAGTATATTTTAAAATATATATACCTTTATCCAAACTATATATGCTGACCTCAAAGTTAGAACTTTTCTACTGAAAAGATCTATTACACAGTAAGTAAAAATGCATATACTGTTTGATATGAAAAATGTTCTTACTAATGATGTCAGAAATAGTTATACGAAGAACAATTTTGTATGATATTTTGGTCAAACGTATCTGCGTCTTCCCCTACTTGTGGCCAGACCTGGCCATGAACTGTATTCCGCAATCAGCGTGCCGTGTGATTGGTTAGCACTGCTGCTGTATGGACTGGTGGGCGTATGCTCTTAGGGGCCGACACCAGTCAAGTGTAGAATACTAGAACGGTTGTAAAATTCATAGACCAAACCCATCCTACAAGAGTCTGTCTTTCCACTTGTGCTCAATATGGCTGCTTATAGAGTAGGACTGGCTTTCTGCCAACAACTTAGGTGTTGATGTATCAAGCAGTGAAAAGAGTGGAGACGTGGCTTCTACCTATAAATGTTTAAGAATGTATTTGATAATTACTACCTCAAAACTATTTGGCTGTTATGATACTGGTCCACTTGTCCACTCTATCAACTATTTGATACATCAAACCCTTAGACCAGTGGTTCTCAAACTGTGTGCCGTGGCACCCTGGGGTGCCTTGGGGTACTTGCCAAGATGCCCTGGGTTGGTGGTCCAGGATCAATTAAATTTATTTATGGTCAATGTAATAGGCAAAACCAGTGCTTGTTGATTCCAATCCTGTCCATCATCTCATAACTGACCCTAAGGAATTCATACAAACACAATTTACTTTAATTTTATATTTTTATTCTAAATTTCTCAATAATTTGGCCTAGGGTTGCCGGGGAAAAAAATTCTAATAAAATGTGTCCAACTGCTGTGCTGTGCACGTATCTTAAAAGACTAGTTGGCATATTATAAGAAATGTGTTGGCTGCATTTAGTCCCGACCCCTCCTTATAGCCTGGCGATTCCCTGTTTTATCTCACTATCCTGTACACTTCACTGGGAAGTGGGCAGGATGTGGGAGATGCGGCTACTCTTCCATGGGTGCCGGGGACTGCCCGCAAAAATAGGGAGTCTCCTGCAACTTCCGGGAGAGTAGGTAAGTATGCATTGTAGCAGGGAAACTCATGGCATGGGCCCCTCCTGCCATAATGTCACATGGTCCAGGCTATGCTTACCTTTACAAATCCTTCTGCATACATCTGATTCTTTAAAGCTTAATATATTTCAGTTAGAGAATAGACCCCTACGTTTGTTGTGTTAATAATGTACAGACCTGTACAACATGGCATTAGCTAACATGTTAGGTACAGGTGTGGTATATGTGGGTCAGCATACTGACGCCGGGGTCCCGGCAGCGGAATCCCAGCGGGGGATGGCGAGTGCAGCAAGCCCCTTGAGGGCTCTCTGTGCTCGCCATGCTGCGGGCTTGGTGGCGACCTACGGTTGCCACGGGTTCTATTCCTACTCTGTGGGTGTCGTTGACACCAACAAGTGGGAATAGTCCCTGTTGGTCGGCATGCCGACCGACGAGATTGTGAGGGGGTGAGATGTATGGGGAGGTTATGTGACGTCTGTCTCCTGGCCGCCAGTAACATAAATACATCCTGTTAGGTACAATATGCTGCTGCTATATTTTTAAAGCTCCACAAAGAATTGTCTCTTAGTACCCTCTAGTGGTGAGAAATGAAACGCCGGATTAGTGTAACAAATTACTTGGTGCTGGATTGGCACCTTGTTCTTTCTGCCTCACAAGTCTGGCTCAAGCCTAATTTTTATTGGTAAGCGGATATAAATTTTGATTAAACTATATTATACAATGATAAGCCAAAGGTATATAGTGAATGTCACAAAAATCATTGTGTAAAAGAAATGTTGCATAAGTGTTTTCGTATCACATTTCCTTTAAATTTGGCCCTGGAATTTGACTCTTGGCATAGCCCTCAAACGCCCTTTGAGTGCCAATCAGTCCTCTGCCATGGAATCAGCCCTCGTGGCTAATTGAATATGCCCCCATATTTATCAACATTGTGATGCATCAGGCATGCAAATGAGTCTCTTTTAAAAGATCATAGGTCAATGGCCATCACTTCACAGATGTCCGCGTCCTTGTAATGTCCTCTTCATGGCTGCTGTATTGGGCAATGATTGGGATGTGGCTATTCAGACATACAGAGATGCACTGTCTTATAGGCATATTATTTGAGTGTTGCGGGTGTGTGGCATAACTGGTTGTAAACTCCGATGCTCAATCACTTAGATGGAGGCCACACCCTTATAGAGAATCTTCAGCTAGCTTGATGCATCCGGTGCCTGTATCTAAGGATGTACAAAGTGGGTGGCTCAGTCCTTGCACATTCAGACACACACTTTTACACCAGGGAGGGGCTTACTAGCATTAGCATAAAGTCTGAGATTATGACGCTAAAGCTACTTGCTCTAAATCATCCCCATAATATACTCTCTTCTCCGGCAGGGTCCACAGGTTATCCACAGGATAACAATGGGATTTGATGGAGCGACAGCGGATTGGCACCAAACGATCACAAGCTTTCTGGCCTCCCAGAATGCACCGGGCTTGTCCATATAATCCCGCCCACTGACTCAGTCAAATCAGTTTTTTGTTTTGTGCGGCAGGAGCCGGGCCATGGTCACGGGGCTGCTGTTCAAGGCAGCCCTAAGCTTTATTAATTTATTTTTATAGTCTTACTATGTTTTGAGCGATCTTTCTTAACAGCGTCTTAAACGCATATTGGAAAGAGTCGCTCCAGCAACTCTCCGCCGGGTCGCAACAACGCTTACCCACGTGTACAGTGCTGTCTTGGCGGGCGTCTGTGTCGGATGTTCTAGCAGGTCCAGCAGATGTTACCAGGCTGTGGCCGGAGCACGGGGAGAAGGTAAGGCATCGGTTCCGCTTACTAGGGGAATACGGACTGTATTGGAGGAGACTACCAAACAGTGGCTGATGCGCCGCCACCACGGGTGCTCCAGCGCTAGGCTTTAGGGATCATAGGTGCCAGGACTAAGATGAGGCCGCGATCCCTAGGGTTGATGTCAGCAGTGGGGAGTCAGACACTCTCCTGGTCACCCCTCCCCCCAGTTCATGACTAGTTTCCGCGCGTCTCCCGCCATGAACTGATAGCCTCACTTCCATCTCAGACGCTACCACGCGGGGACTCGGTCGCAGCATAGGCCGCTGCATCTGTATACACTAAGGTTTACCGCTAAGAGACTGGGTCGCAGACTTGAGCGTCTGCATGCACTAACGTTCACTGAGCGTCTGTGTCCACTAAAAATTACCGGAGTGGCAGTGTACACTAGTAGCGTCTGGGTCCATTCAGCGTTCGCTAATGTATTGATCGATCCTGGAAGTGGGGTAAGTCTCCCTGTATCCCACTCTACTGAGTACGGGTTATACTACACGAAATTTCTATCTACTTTTGTTAGAATGAATAGTTAATTTTGTGCCTATTGCATATGAGTTTTATGTACATTACTGTGGTTTTCTTCGCAATGCGTCTGAATACTTTAAAGATCTGTATAGAACAGAATTCAGTAAATGTACTCCTACATGCTTGGAGATGTGTTCGTAGTTGATAATCTGCTCATATGATGTATATGTGTATATATATGTATAATATGTGACTGACTGCTAGTGTGATGCAGACTTAATAATAAATGATTGTCGGTTGATACTTCTGATCCTTAATGCAGGTGCATGGAAGGGTCACACATATCACTTTAGAGAAAAGTGATTACAGTCACAAATTGTGTAGTACACTGTGAAAATGCTGATTATTTATCATGTCTAAGGGCGGCATACAATGACAGAAACACTCATATGTGGTTGTTGGGCAAAAACTGTATTATCCTCTATGAACAGGATGGTTATGTGTAAAAATGATTGCTGTTTAGCATAATACATTCCTGACATACATCAGGTATAGATAGACCCACGATGTTTGCACAGACCTTGTACAGTTTAGCTGAAATATTAATTCTTACATTATTAACACATGCTGCTCACTGATTGTGGTATATCCCCAACAGCGTCTCCAATAAGACAAGCTGATGAACCGAATGTAAATAAATCATCGACTTCACAGGCTACACATGATAATCATCAGATGATGAAAGCTCCATATACTCTACTTCAGCATACGAAGAACAGGTAAAAGATATCCGCTAAATAAATAAGCTGAATAAATGAGAGCAAAAATAGGCTAGTCTCAATAGAGGCAGCAGAGCCTGGGGTAAAAAATAAGGCACTTCTGTTTAAACGTTCCAAAAGGGCCTCTGCATAAGAGCAGAATTCATGAAAAAGGTTTTGGGTTACACCCAATAAAGTAGATTGCCGGTAAATGGGATTCCAATATCTTTTTCAACCTAGGGACTGTTTAAAATAGGGAAGTGCCCCCCAAAATAGATATGCATGTCATTGATAATGCAAAAATCTATAGGGCCTCTGCCGTCAAATGAATAAGACCATATTGTCTTTGTCTGGGGCAGTCATAAGGCCAGCCAGGACTTCACCTTGCAATCTACGGCTACACCACACTGGATAGGCCCAATCTCACTAGATTTTGGAAGATAAGCAGTGTTTGGCCTGGTTAGTTCTTGGAGGGGAGACCACCTTGAAATACCAGGGGCTGTAGGTACATTGGGCTGAGTTACTGGGACAGGATTTCAGCGCCTGCAAGGGAGTAAGAGTCCCATATAGCTCATTTGGAGACTAATGTTCTAGGGCATCAGCATAACAATAGCTGTTCGAGAGCAGCTTGGTTCACATACATGGGAAGCTGATTCAGAATCTAAAAAGGTTCTGGAAGTTTTTTGCCTTGGCTGGAAGTTTCTGTTTGACTTAACAGTTATTCCGGAGTCAGAAACAGACTCCAAGAAGGTCACGGTTCCTTCCACATATAACCCCAAATCTAGGGGTCTGGTTCGGCCTTGTCGTTCATAACGTAACGTAACAGCCCCAATACAATAAGTTTGGTAAGGCAAAGAAGCAGAGGTAACCAGAAGCCAGCTTCCAAACCAGAGGCCAGCTTCCAAACCAGAGGCCATCAGCATGATGGTGCGGGTCTCCTTCTGGTGGATTCGAGAAGGATAAGGGGCTGACTTCTTCAGTTTGCACAGTTTTGATAGCAGTCTACAAATAGATGCCTGGTGCAAGAAGGTTATACTTTCCCGTCTGGAACCATTCTTCTAAAAGGTTTCGATCTCAGCCCATCTCGGGTAGAGGTGTAGGCGAGGGATTGGCATAAAGCAATTCAGAAAATGTTTTGTGAGGAATAGTCATTCCAGTAACCCATGTACAATGGGGGGGGTTTATTCCCACCTGGATCAAAAACAATCCCTCGCCCCATTATCAATTTCAAAGAAATTTGGGTAACACTGTTTATGTGGAGGCAACTCCATAGTTTGGTGGGGAGCTAATATATTATATGGTATTCCTGGATAAGTCAGGAATCTTACCTTCAGGCTCCTATAACATTGTCCATCAGTGTTATCTCAAGGTTTACCATCCTTCAGCAAAATTTCAGTTAGGCCTGACCTTTTGGGTTAGCCACAGCCCCAGAGTATGTACCAAAATGATTCTGGCAATTTATCTCCGTTAGTAGAGGTTAAGAAGATTGCCATACCTTGGCCACCTTCTTATCCTGACACAAATACAGGAAAGGTTCTGTGTCATCTACAACATACAAATAACTTGTTTGCAGAGGCACGGTTGGTTCGTAAATGGGATCATCTCTGGTTCCGTAACATAACTCACGGTGGGGCTATGCTGAATTTTGAGTTTGCAGAAAGTACTTACCTCGGAACAGGATATCCAAGGCAGAGCTAGGAGAGTGGTTACAATGTCAAACAATATCAATTCACGCAGCAATGCAAATGATGGGTTTTGATGGTGTTAACAATACACATGGTGGAGTGGGCATAATTCCACTCAAGACTTTTTTAGCATCTCCTCCATCTAAGGCCGCATGACACTGGATATGTCCAATCTCAATTGATGTTGGAAGTTAAGCAGTGGTCTGGTTAAAATTCTCCGACTGCAAGACCATCTGTGAATACCAGGTGGTGCAGATGGGCCAGATGGATAGTACACAAACAAGTACGTAGTACTGGCAAAAAAAAAAAAAAAAAAGGTAAGAAGTAGCCTGGGGGCTACAGACATTCCATCTAGATCAGAGGATACCTTTTTCTTTTTGGATATCAGGTGGGGAAATCCTAACAACAAATACAAGTCTTCACGGCTATGGAGGCCAATATCCGGAAAATTATGATTCCGGGGATTATGGACCATAGAAGAAAGGTGCCTGCTAATAAATCTGTTAGCACTTCAGGCCATTTACTGGGTCCTGATTCAGGCATGGGACATTCCTAAAGGAAGATCGGTCCAGATCCGCAAGGACAAGGAAATGGTAGTAGTGTACCTCAACTTTCAAAGAGGAACACGCAGATAAATAGCAGGAAAGGCGGTCAATCACATACTAAGGTGTGCAGAACTCCATCTTCCAGCCTTGTCCTAAGGGTTTGTTTCGGGGAGTCCTAAACTGAAGAGCTGATTTCTCAGTCGACATGCCATTCAGGTAAGGGACTGGGCCTTACACCCTAAAGTCGTGTCAGACTAGGGTACACAAATGGGCTTGGCCAGAGATAATTCTCATGGTGTCCCATCTGAACAACAAAAGCCATAATCGGGTCAGGAACAAAGGAAGTGATCCTTTGTGGATGTCTTTTTAATGGAAATTTATTTTCTCTTATGTGTTTCTCAAATCATCCTGCTACTCAGGATAGTGAGGAAAATACAACAAAGATGTCGGGATTCTAATAAGCCCCGGCTTGGCCCAGTAGGCGTTGGTACACGGATCCTCAGAAAATGTTGAATACCTTTTCTGTTTCCTCTACGCCCAGACTAAGACAGGGTCCTTGATTATCACAGATATCTGGGTCAACTGTTTTGATGGCGTGGCTCTTGAAATCTATATACTGAGGTCCAGAGGATTCTTATAAATGCTCAGAGCAAGGAAAAATTTCCTTGACTCATATTTATCGCCAAATATGGCAAGCTTATTTTCATTGGTGCAATGAAAGACGTATGGACCCGAAATCTTGCAGAGTTTCCAGGGTTTTAGCATTCCTTCAAACAGGAATAGATAAAGGTTTAGCGGTGGCTTCTTTGGAAATACAAGTGTCAGCATTGACTGTATGGTTCCGAAAGAAAAATGCCAAATTGCAGGATGTGCGCACTTTTTTCCCAGGGAATGCTGCGCATTCAACCTTCCCTTTTTCCTACTACAGGGTCAGGGAATCTAAATCTAGTTCTCAAGGCCTGTCAAGTTGCTCAGTTTAAACCACTAGGTAAAGTGGATTTTAAATGGTTGACAGCTAAAGTTCTTGTTTGGCTGATTATGGCATCAGTTAGAAGAGTGTCGGATTTAGGAGCACTGTCATGTTAATCTCCTTTTCTGATGTTATCTAGATAAAGTAGTTCTCAGAACTAGGTCTGGGTATCTTCCTAAGGGGTGATCTATATTCCACCTTAATGAAGATATTGTGGTCCAGGTTTTTCAGGAATCGGGATTTTCTGCAGGAGATGCGTCACTGGACGTAGTCCGGGCAATAAGGATCTACATGGATCGTACCAGTGCCATTAGAAAGACAAATTCTCTTTTCATCCTCTACGGTTTTTACAAGAGGCGATGGCCTGCTACTAAACAGGCGCTAGCAAGATGGCTTCGAATGATTATTTCAGAAGCATATTCTTCAGCTGATCTCCCTGTCCCGGCTAATGTCTTTGCTCACTCTACATGTAAGGAAGGTCTTTCATGGGTAGCACAATATTGTGCTTGAGCAGAACAGAAATGTAAGGCAGCCACATGGCTGCCAATAAACACATTCAATCAGACATTATGCCTGGGATATCTTTGCCTCTCATGATGCTCAATTCGGGCGTAAGGTTCTCCTATTAATCAGGAGCGTCCCCACCACTAAAAAATGCTTTGGGAAGTCCCATTGTTATCCTGTGGATAACCTGTGGACCCTGCCGGAGAAATATAAGAAATATACGTTATGGTAAGAATTTACCGTTGGTAACGGTATTTTTCCTATGTCCACAGGTTTCCACAGGGATCCCACCCTGACGCACCTGATTTGAGAATCTTTATACTCACTAAACTCTTCCCTCTTGTATGGAAGAGTGTGTATGTTTTTCGCCTGAATAGGGTTCTACATAATACTCCTGCCTAAATGCTTTGGAAACAACTGATTTGACTGAGTCAGTGGGCGGGATTATATGGACGAGCCCGGTGCATTCTGGGAGGCCAGAAAGCTTGTGATCGTTTGGTGCCAATCCGCTGTCGCTCCATCATATCCCATTGTTATCCTGTGGAAACCTGTGGACATAGGAGAAATACCGTTATCAACTGTAAGTTCTTACCATAACGTATATATTCTCTTTATGTGGTCTATTCAATTATGAGAAAATTACTTGCAGCCGTAAGATGTGGCATATAGCATTTTACGGTACCTCAGATCACACAGAATTTTATTTGCTGCCCTATAATCCATGAGTCTGTGGCGATATTGGATGGCGAGTTGCGTGCGTTTGGACACGTTTCCATGCCTCTGACGTCTAATTGTACTGACCCTTGTATGTTTGAAAAGTGTTTGCATATTTGTGGATTTACTATAATGCAAGGTACATTTGGTTTGTAAATTTGACTAATTATGTATTACCCACCTTAGCTCAAACTATTTATTTCTTTAATTCAGGCTTTTTACAATTATTTAATGACTTACATTTTTATGAAGCTGGTTGTATGAACATCATCTTTGTTATTGTTTTTAGGACTGTCCCCAAGTTTATGAAAAGAAGTAAAGTTCCAGACTACAAAGGAAGAGCTGTATTTGGGGTTCCTCCAATAATAAACGTCCAAAGGACGGGTCAGCCTCTTCCGCAGAGTATCCAGCAAGCTATGCGCTATATCCGCAGCCAGTGTTTGGACCAGGTATTTGAACACCAGGGGGCTTATGTAATAGCCTACGAAATGCAGTCTGTGCGGACATTCCGGAAAGCATGCCCACAATTTTAAAGCTACAATTTCTACTTTAAAAATATGGGCATACTAGCCGGAATTCCCACACAGCCTGCATTTCGCAGGCTTTTACTGAAGCGCCAGATATATAATTAATCACATCTTACATATATGGCACCATCCTGTTCATGCCATAACGCTGAATGTCTCACTGCCAGACTAGTTTTCTTTAATGTTTAGACCATCCCCAGCAAGAGGATGAGAGTGTGTTTTGTGGACTTGCAAATGAATGGCCTAGAAAACTTGTGTACATCGCTTTCACTTTCTTTACTATTGATCCATCACTTTGTTTGTGATGACTACACACTTGGTGTTCCAGGTGGGAATCTTCAGGAAATCCGGCGTGAAGTCCCGAATCCAGGTCCTGCGACAGATGAATGATTCTTCGCCTGACAGTGTCAGTTATGTGGGACAGTCGGCATATGATGTAGCAGATCTACTGAAGCAGTATTTCAGGGACCTGCCAGAGCCCATCTTCACCAGCAAGCTGACGGACACTTTCCTGCAAATTTACCAATGTGAGCATATTTTGATACTGCAAAAGAAAGTTCTATATACATGTTGTCCTTTAATAGTTGGGTACACTTTTAAGGACAAATGAACACCTTGCAGCTTGGTAAAGCAGATTTGTGTTCTGTGGTAAATTAAAAAAGGATTTGGTATGTGAATTATCTATTGTAATCTTCACATTCAACCGGCACTGCAAAATTTGCAATTGTCAGGGAGTGTGGTTAGTGGCAGAACTACTGCCGGTGCAAGCGGTGCTGTGCATCGGGGCCCATCGCAATCGAGGGACCCATAGCCAGCGCATTCATCAACCATAATGAGTCCGGCTCACTCATTATAGTATGCCGCTGCCGGCTGTGAGGCTTAACGAACAACTACGATGGTGGCCCAGCCTGAAGAGAGGAGTAAGGCCCCTCCTCTCAAATCCACACCACTGCGACTGTGAGCGGTGAGCGCTGTTGTTGTCTCCGCCGGGCTCGGCGTGTATTAAGGTACAGTAATAGCAGGTGCCGCCGTCCCCACCCCACTCCTTCCTCTCTTTCTCTCTCTCTTTCTGAAGGGCCCTTCCTTCATGCGCTACAGTCCCCATTCCTCAAGCCACTGACTGCTGTGTACTGTACTTTTAAGTGTGGGACAGGTAGTGAGCTGCTGCTGCTGTGTGAGTGAGGAGGCTCCAGCTTAGATCCCACGGCCAGCAGCAGCCTCAGCTCTGAGGAGAGGTGAGTGGTGGCTCTATCTGTAGAAAGCGTGGGTTGGATATAAAATCCCGGTGTACTGGATGCCGGCTGTCATTCTCCCGACAGTGGCATCCCACCTGCCAGAATGCTGGCAGTGGGTTGAGCGCTATGAAGCCCCTTGCCGGCATGGTGGCTTGCTGCGCTCGCCAATTGTTCTATTCCCACTCTATTTGTGTCGTGGACACCCACAAGTGGGAATAGCTCTTACGAGGCTGTCTGGATTCCAGCGTGGGGTTCCTGAATGCCGGGATATTAACTACATCCCGAAAGCATAATTGTTCATTCATTGATCCAACAGCTGCCCAGGTGCCCTCCTCTGTGTATGCACACCATATGTATCACTCTCCCAAAGCAGGCGGCACTCGCAGGTCTAAATGACTTTAAAATAACGACACAGGAGTCTCCTCTTAGATCAACGTTTCGGTTCTTAGAACTTGATAAAGGAGTAGTACGGTGTGGCATAATATATAAGTGTATAATCTGCTCTACGCTGTGGCATAATGTGTATAATCTGTTCTACGGTGTAGCATAATGTATATGTGTATAATCTGCTCTACGGTGTGGCATAATGTGTATAATCTGCTCTACGCTGTGGCATAATGTGTATAATCTGTTCTACGGTGTAGCATAATGTATATGTGTATAATCTGCTCTATGGTGTGGCATAATGTGTATAATCTGCTCTACGCTGTGGCATAATGTGTATAATCTGTTCTACGGTGTAGCATAATGTATATGTGTATAATCTGCTCTATGGTGTGGCATAATGTGTATAATCTGCTCTACGCTGTGGCATAATGTGTATAATCTGTTCTACGGTGTAGCATAATGTATATGTGTATAATCTGCTCTATGGTGTGGCATAATGTGTATAATCTGCTCTACGCTGTGGCATAATGTGTATAATCTGTTCTACGGTGTAGCATAATGTATATGTGTATAATCTGCTCTATGGTGTGGCATAATGTGTATGATCTGCTCTACGGTGTGGCATAATGTGTATGATCTGCTCTAAAGTGTGGAATAATGTGTCAGTAGCTGCTGTGCATGGGGACATGTGTCACAAGCTAGTGAGCATGGGGAGATATATGATAAATGCTGGTGTCCTGCGGAGGAGGAGTCTGTTGGGATACAGAATGCGTAATTTATCTTAAACTTTACTTTTGTTCTTATATTAAAACCAAAATACACAGTGTCCCAAATCTTCAGAATTTTTCAGAGTGGCCCTCTCAAAATCTTAATTCAATAGCCCTTCTATAGAGGCACGCTAGTTACCAACATATAGTCATCTGATCAGGTAACGGAAGTCTGTCCTCATAGTGATTGAGCGGGGGGCCCAAAGCATATTTTTGCACCTGGGCCCATCACTCGCTAGTTCTGCCACTGGGTGTGGTATGATATGTCGACATCCACAAATGTCAACATTTTACTTGTTGAGGTCAGAATGTAGGCATAACTTTTTTTTTTATGTGTTACTTAATCTTAATGTAAATATAACACTAAAATTTATTGTTGACATTTTGGTGTTGACATTCTGACCAGACACCATCAGGGGATGGACACTCTTCCCCATCCAGGCACCCAGAGACAAGCATCCTGGTTTGAAAAATTAGTCCATTGTTTCAAATGATTCAGCCTCTTAGATGTTTAACATAATAGTAAGGTCCCCTTTTTTGATACAGTAATTTGTCTAATTGCCAAATGGTATACACATTTTCTCTGGCTGGGTCCACAGGATAACATTGGGATATGGTTGAGCGACAGCGGAAATGGCACCAACACGGTCACGAGCTTTCTGGCCTCCCAGGATGCATCGGTGCCTTCACCATATAGTCCCGCCCACTGACTCAGTCAAATCCGTTTTTTGCTTGGTGCGGCAGGAAGCCGCATGGTCACAGGGCTGCTGAGATAAAGCAGCCTGAAGCTTTTATTATTTTATTTTTATAGACTTACTATGTTTTTTTGAGCGACTTTTCTTAACAGCGTCTTAAACGCATACTGGAAAGAGTCGCTCCAACAACTCCCCACCGGGTCGCAACAACGCTTACCTTCGCGGTAATAGTGATGTCTCGACGGGCGTCTGTGTCGGATGTTCTAGCAGGTCCAGCAGACGTAACCAGGCTGTGGCTGGAGCATGGGGGGACGGTAAGTCTATGGATTTCCTCTTACTAGGGGGGTCCGGACACAGCTACACTGTATTGGTGGAGACTACAAACAGTGTGTTGATGCGCCGAACATCTTGAGTGCGACAGCGCTACGCTCCATTGATCATAGGCGCCAGGACTAGGTAGAGGCCGCGATCCTTAGAGTTTAAGTCAACAGGGGGATTCAGACGCTCTCCTGGCCGCCCCTCCTCCGAGTTCATGACCAGTTTCCGCGCGTCTCCCGTCCATGAACTGGGGGTACTCGTCGCAGCTTAGACGCTGCGGTTGTGTACACTAGTGTACATTAGCGTCTGCATACACGTGGAAGTCGCTGAGCGTCCGTGTCCGTCAGTGAGTGACTGTGTCCGTTATCAGTTACAGGAGCGGTAGTGTACATCAGTAGCGTCTGAATCCACTCAGCGTCTTACGAACGCATTTGCTTGGATATGGAAGTGTGGTGAGTCTCCATGTATCCCACTCTACAGAGGAAGGGTATACAGTACTAAAAATTCTCTCTACTTGTTAGTATGAATTGTTAATTTTTAGTACATATTGCATATGAGATCTGTATATTACTGTGTTTTCTGCATGTTATGTTGAAAAAGAACCAGTTAAAAACAGAAGTACAATTTTCCTACTTACTTGTAAGTTGTTATGGGGGTTGTATTCTCATATGACAATGTCTAATGCTTTAACATGTGACTGACTGCTAGTCTGTGTGCTGACTTTTCTATGTAATGTCAGTCCTGTTCTGACCCTCAATTCAGGTGCACTGTGGTCAGATTGATCTCGCGTCTATATACTCATATATAGGTGATTTTCAGTCACAAATTGTGTAGTCATTAACAGATTTTCTCTGACGTCCTAGTGGATGCTGGGTACTCCGTAAGGACCATGGGGAATAGATGGGCTCCGCAGGAGACTGGGCACTCTTAAAAGAAAGATTAGGTACTATATCTGGTGTGCACTGGCTCCTCCCTCTATGCCCCTCCTCCAGACCTCAGTTAGAATCTGTGCCCGGCCAGAGCTGGATGCACCTAGTGGGCTCTCCTGAGCTTACTAGAAAAGAAAGTATTTGTTAGGTTTTTTATTTTCAGTGAGATCTGCTGGCAACAGACTCACTGCTACGAGGGACTGAGGGGAGAGAAGCAAACCTACCTGCTTGCAGCTAGCTTGTGCTTCTAAGGCTACTGGACACCATTAGCTCTAGAGGGATCGAACACAGGGCCCGATCGTCCGTTCCCGGAGCCACGCCGCCGTCCCCCTTGCAGAGCCAGAAGACGGAAGAACCAGGAGAAAATCGGCGGCTGAAGACTCCGGTCTTCAATAAGGTAGCGCACAGCACTGCAGCTGTGCGCCATTGCTCACACAGCACACCACACGCTCCGGTCACTGGTGGATGCAGGGCGCTGGGGGGGCGCCCTGGGCTGCAATAAGTATACCTTTTGGCACAAAAAGCACATAATACAGTGTGTAACACTGTATATGTGCAGAAACCTCCGCCATTATCATTATAAAAAGCGGGAGAAGCCCGCCGCTGAAGGGGCGGGGCTATCTTCCTCAGCACACCGGCGCCATTTTCTCTTCACAGCTCCGCTGGAAGGACGCTCCCCAGGCTCTCCCCTGCAGTATACACTACAAAAAGGGTAAAAAAGAGAGGGGGGGAACATAAATTTAGGCGCAAAAGGTGATATAAGCAGCTATTGGGGGAAAATTCACTTTGTCTTAGTGTAAATCCCTCTGTTATATAGCGCTCTGGTGTGTGCTGGCATACTCTCTCTCTGTCTCCCCAAAGGACTTTGTGGGGTCCTGTCCTCAGTCAGAGCATTCCCTGTGTGTGTGTGCGGTGTGTCGGTACGGCTGTGTCGACATGTTTGATGAGGACGCTTACGTGGAGGCGGAGCAGGAGCCGATAAGTGTGATGTCGCCCCCTGCGGGGCCGACACCTGAGTGGATGGATATGTGGAAGGTATTAACCGACAGTGTCAACTCCTTGCATAAAAGGTTCGATGATGTAACAGCTTTGGGACAGCCGGCATCTCAGCCCGCGCCTGCCCAGGCGTCTCAGAGGCCATCAGGGGCTCAAAAACGCCCGCTACCTCAGATGGCAGACACAGATGTCGACACGGAGTCTGACTCCAGTGTAGACGAGGATGAGACAAATGTACAGTCCACAAGGGCCATCCGATGCATGATTACGGCAATGAAAAATGTGTTGCACATTTCTGACATTAACCCGGTTACCACTAAAAAGGGTATTATGTTTGGGGAGAAAAAGCAGCCAGTGACTTTTCCCCCATCTGATGAGTTAAATGACTTGTGTGAAGAAGCGTGGTGTTCCCCAGATAAGAAATTAGTGATTTCTAAGAGGTTACTGATGGCGTACCCTTTCCCGCCAACGGACAGGTTACGTTGGGAAACATCTCCTAGGGTGGACAAGGCGTTCACACGCTTATCAAAAAAGGTGGCACTGCCGTCTCAGGATACGGCCGCCTTAAAGGAGCATGCAGATAGAAAGCAGGAGGCTATCCTGAAGTCTGTATATACACACTCAGGTACTATACTGAGACCTGCAATTGCTTCAGCATGGATGTGTAGTGCTGCAGCTGCTTGGTCTGATTCCCTGTCAGATAACATTGATTCCCTTGACAGGGATACTATTTTGCTAACCATAGAGCATATTAAAGACGTCGTCTTATATATGAGGGACATTTGCCGGCTGGCATCTAGAATTAATGCAATGTCCATTTCTGCCAGGAGAGTATTATGGACTCGGCAGTGGACAGGTGATGCTGATTCTAAAAGGCACATGGAGGTTTTGCCTTATAAGGGTGAGGAATTGTTTGGGGACGGTCTCTCGGACCTCGTATCCACAGCAACAGCTGGGAAGTCGACTTTTTTTACCTCAGGTTCCCTCACAGCCTAAGAAAGCACCGTATTATCAAGTACAGTCCTTTCGGCCTCAGAAAGGCAAGCGGGTCAGAGGCGCGTTCTTTCTGCCCAGAGGCAGGGGTAGAGGGAAAAAGCTGCACCAGACAGCCAGTTCCCAGGAACAAAAATCCTCCCCTGCTTCCACTAAGTCCACCGCATGACGCTGGGGCTCCACAGGTGGAGCCAGGTGCGGTGGGGGCGTGTCTCCGGAACTTCAGCGACCAGTGGGTTCGCTCACAGGTGGATCTCTGGGTTCTACAAGTGGTATCTCAGGGATACAAGCTGGAGTTCGAGGCGTCTCCCCCTCGCCGTTACCTCAAATCAGCCTTGCCAGCTGCTCCCAAGGAAAGGGAGGTAGTACTAGCGGCAATTCACTATCTGTACCTTCAGCAGGTGATAATCAAAGTTCCCCTCCTTCAACAGGGACGGGGTTACTATTCCACAATGTTTGTGGTACCGAAACCAGACGGTTCGGTGAGACCCATTCTAAATTTGAAATCCTTGAACACTTATATAAGGAAGTTCAAGTTCAAAATGGAATCGCTCAGGGCGGTTATTGCAAGCCTGGAAGAGGGGGGGATTTTATGGTGTCACTGGACATCAAGGATGCTTACCTACATGTCCCCATAAACCCCCCTCACCAGGAGTACCTCAGGTTTGTGGTACAGGACTGTCATTACCAATTCCAGACGTTGCCGTTTGGTCTGTCCACGGCACCGAGGGTATTTACCAAGGTAATGGCCGAAATGATGATACTCCTTCGAAAGAAGGGAGTTATAATTATCCCGTACTTGGACGATCTCCTTATAAAGGCGAGGTCCAAGGAGCAGTTGTTAGTCGGAGTAGCACTATCTCGGGAAGTGCTACAACAGCACGGCTGGATTCTGAATATCCCAAAGTCGCAGCTGATTCCTACGACGCGTCTGCTGTTCTTGGGCATGATTCTGGACACAAAACAGAAGAAGGTGTTTCTCCCGGAGGAGAAGGCCCAGGAATTGTCATCTCTGGTCAGGGACCTCCTGAATCCAAAACAGGTGTCGGTGCATCACTGCACGCGAGTCCTGGGAAAGATGGTAGCTTCTTACGAAGCAATTCTCTTCGGCAGGTTCCATGCAAGAATCTTTCAGTGGGGTCTGTTAGACAAGTGGTCCGGATCGCATCTTCAGATGCATCGGTTGATCACCCTGTCCCCGAGGGCCAGGGTGTCTCTGCTGTGGTGGCTGCGGAGTGCTCATCTTCTCGAGGGCCGCAGATTCGGCATTCAGGACTGGGTCCTGGTGACCACGGATGCAAGCCTCCGAGGTTGGGGGGCAGTCACTCAGGGAAGAAACTTCCAAGGACAGTGGTCGAGTCAGGAGACTTCCCTACACATAAATATTCTGGAACTAAGGGCCATTTACAATGCCCTGAGTCAAGCAGTAACCCTGCTTCAAAACCAGCCGGTGCTGATTCAGTCAGACAACATCACGGCGGTCGCCCATGTAAACCGACAGGGCGGCACAAGAAGCAGGATGGCGATGGCAGGAGCCACAAGGATTCTTCAATGGGCGGAGAATCACGTGCTAGCACTGTCAGCAGTGTTCATTCCGGGAGTGGACAACTGGGAAGCAGACTTCCTCAGCAGGCACGACCTCCACCCGGGAGAGTGGGGACTTCATCCAGAAGTCTTCAAGCTGATTGTAAATCGTTGGGAAAGGCCACAGGTGGACATGATGGCGTCCCGCCTCAACAAAAAGCTAAAAAGATATTGCGCCAGGTCAAGGGACCCTCAGGCGATAGCTGTGGACGCTTTAGTGACACCGTGGGTGTACCAGTCGGTTTATGTGTTACCTCCTCTTCCTCTCATACCAAAGGTACTGAGGATAATAAGAAAGAGAGGAGTAAGAACTATACTCATCGTTCCGGATTGGCCAAGAAGAACTTGGTACCCGGAACTACAAGAAATGATCTCAGAGGACCCTTGGCCTCTGCCGCTCCGACAGGACCTGCTACAGCAGGGGCCATGTCTGTTCCAAGACTTACCGCGGCTGCGTTTGACGGCATGGCGGTTGAACGCCGGATCCTAATGGAAAAGGGCATTCCGGATTAAGTCTTTCCTACGCTGATTAAAGCTAGGAAAGATGTGACAGCAAAACATTATCACCGCATATGGCGAAAATATGTTGCTTGGTGTGAGGACAGGAAGGCCCCAACAGTGGAATTTCAGCTGGGTCGATTTCTGCACTTCCTACAGTCAGGAGTGACTATGGGCCTAAAATTGGGATCCATTAAAGTCCAGGTTTCGGCCCTGTCTATTTTCTTTCAAAAAGAACTGGCTTCACTGCCTGAAGTTCAGACGTTTGTTAAGGGAGTGCTGCGTATTCAGCCCCCTTTTGTGCCTCCAGTGGCACCTTGGGATCTCAACGTTGTGTTGGATTTCCTAAAATCACATTGGTTTGAGCCACTTCAGACCGTGGAGTTAAAGTATCTCACGTGGAAGGTAGTCATGCTGTTGGCCTTGGCCTCAGCTAGGCGTGTGTCAGAATTGGCGGCTTTGTCCTGTAAAAGCCCATATCTGATTTTCCATATGGACAGGGCAGAATTGAGGACTCGTCCCCAATTTCTCCCAAAGGTGGTATCAGCGTTTCATTTGAACCAACCTATTGTGGTGTCTGCGGCTACTCGGGACTTGGAGGACTCCAAGTTGCTGGACGTAGTCCGGGCCCTGAAAATCTATGTTTCCAGGACGGCTAGAGTCAGAAAAACTGACTCGCTGTTTATACTGCATGCACACAACAAGCTGGGTGCTCCTGCTTCAAAGCAGACTATTGCTCGCTGGATCTGCAGCACGATTCAACTTGCACATTCTGCGGCTGGACTGCCGCATCCTAAATCAGTAAAAGCCCATTCCACGAGGAAGGTGGGCTCTTCTTGGGCGGCTGCCCGAGGGGTCTCGGCTTTACAACTTTGCCGAGCTGCTACTTGGTCGGGATCAAACACTTTTGCAAAATTCTACAAGTTTGATACCCTGGCTGAGGAG
This sequence comes from Pseudophryne corroboree, assembly GCF_028390025.1. Lineage (NCBI taxonomy): Eukaryota > Metazoa > Chordata > Amphibia > Anura > Myobatrachidae > Pseudophryne > Pseudophryne corroboree. The sequence goes on from NC_086451.1 coordinate 216,129,407, forward strand.
GACCTTGAGTTTGCTCATTCGGTGCTGCAGAGTCATCCGCACTCTCCCGCCCGTTTGGGAGCTTTGGTATAATCCCCATGGTCCTTACGGAGTACCCAGCATTCACTAGGACGTCAGAGAAAATAAGAATTTACTCACCGGTAATTTTATTTCTCGTAGTCCGTAGTGGATGCTGGGAGCCCGTCCCAAGTGCGGACTTTCTGCAATACATGTATATAGATATTGCTTAAGTATAGGGTTATTGTTATGAGCCATCTGTTGAATGAGGCTCAGTTGTTGTTCATACTGTTAACTGGGTATAGTTATCACGAGTTGTACGGTGTGATTGGTGTGGCTGGTATGAGTCTTACCCTGGATTCCAAATCCTTTCCTAGTAATGTCAGCTCTTCCGGGCACAGTTTCCCTAACTGAGGTCTGGAGGAGGGGCATAGAGGGAGGAGCCAGTGCACACCAGATATAGTACCTAATCTTTCTTTTAAGAGTGCCCAGTCTCCTGCGGAGCCCGTCTATTCCCCATGGTCCTTACGGAGTACCCAGCATCCACTACGGACTACGAGAAATAGAATTACCGGTGAGTAAATTCTTATTATTACCATGTCTGTGAGCTGCAAAAGTGACAAGGAGAATTTATCAAGCACTCCTACATCCCTAACATGCTTATCTTGTAAGACAGGGTTAATTGGTATGGACCAATTGGTCACTTATGAGGGCTTGTGTGCGAACTGTTTTGCTTTTCAGCAAAGTAAAAAACAGGAGTTAGTTCAGCCACCAACAGAGCCACCATGGAATATGTTCGCAAAGACTTTATCTTCAATAGCGGACAGGTTAACTCCGGTAGCACCACCTCAAGGGTTAGGTTACACTATTAACCCATACATGCAGCTCCCTTCCTACGGCTTGGTTCCAGTAGCCTCTACAAGCAACTAAGGGACAGGTAAGACTAAGACAGATGCAGACTACACAAGATGTGGTAGACTACATAAGATGATACAACAACAGATGATGATACAGTATATTCAAATATTCCGTATGATGATCAGTCGCAGAGTTTTAGTTCAGAAGATGTAGCTGAACTTATTATGCTGTGAAGGCTGTTCTCTCCTTGGAAGATCCAGCCAAGACAGTGTTAAAATCTAAAGCGCCTGTGTTTAAACGAACAAAATCAGTTAAAACTGAATTCCCAGCGTCAGATGAGCTGACGGAAATGATGACGGAAATGATGGATGAGTCTTGGGCAACGCCCAGTAAAAAGTATAAGATTCCGAAAAGATGGGATGCTTATTATCCATTTCCAGCTGTGGATTGTTCGAAAAGAGAAGTTCCTCCAAAAGTAGATGCACATGTACTGCGACTTGTGCATAAATCTGCTTTACCACTGTCATCTACCTCACTAAATGATGTCACAGACAGAAGGGTAGATAGTTTTTTGAAAAATTTATTTTCTCTAGTAGGAGCAGTGGTAAGACCTGCTATGGCTTCGGCCTGGGTAGCAAAGGCAATGGGCGAATGGATAGAGGAACTAGAGAATGACATCTCTTCTCCTACTAGGGAGCAGGAGTATCATTTAAGCCGTTTAAGACAATCTGCCCAATACTTGGAAGAAGCAGCAATAGATATGGGTACAGTTGCTTCTAAAGCTTCAGCCTTGACAGTAGCCGCTCGCAGAGCAGTTTGGTTACGTACCTGGAAAGCAGATGCGAAATCCAAGAAAGAATTGGAAGCATTGCCTTTTTAGCGAAAGCTAAAGAGGAGTCTAAGCAACCCCAGTTCAAAACCAGGGGTAGGAAGCAGTGGGCTAGCAAAAAGCCAGCTTCCAAGCCTGAACAGAAACCATCAACCTGAAGAGACGGGCCTCCGCCTGGAGGATTCCAGGGTTGGGGGCCGACTCCTTCATTTTGCACACATATGGCAACAGTCGACAACAGATGCTTGGGTGCAGAAGGTGGTATCTCAGGGGTATGGGTTCCCATTCAGGAGGCAGCCTCCTCAAAGATTTTTTTGCACCAGCCCGTCTCGTATAGAGTCGAAGGCCAATGCCCTGCAAGAAGCAGTCCAAAAATTGCTGCAGTCAGGTGTGATTGTCCCAGTACCTCCATCACAAAAGGGACAGGGGTTTTACTCCAATCTATTTCTAATCCAGAAGCCAAATGGGTCATATCGACCAATTCTCAATTTGAAAATGTTGAACAAATACATTTGGATTCCAAGGTTCCACATGGAGACGTTACGCTCCATAATGTTGGCTATGGAACTGGGAGATTACATGGTATCTCTGGATGTACGGGATGCTTACCTACATGTGCCTATAGCACTGTCTCATCAGTGTTACCTCAGGTTTGCCATCCTCCAGGAACATTTTCAGTTCCAAGCCTTGCCCTTCGGGCTAGCAACAGCACCCAGGGTGTTTACCAAAATGATGGTGGTTGTGGCAGCTTGTCTGCGCAAACAAGGGATAAGAATATTCCCATACCTCGACGACCTGTTAATCTTAGCACATTCGCAAGATTTACTTTTGAGCCATCTTCAACAGACAATAGTTTGTTTACAGAGACACGGGTGGCTCATAAATTGGGAAAAGTCGTCTCTGAATCCGTCACAGTGGATGGTTCATTTGGTGGGCATATTGGATTCAGACCTACAGAAAGTTCTCTTACCAGAGGAAAAGATAGTCAAGGCGCAGGTCATGGCTCAGGAAGCGTTGCACGCCCAGACAATGTCAGTCCATGCAGCAGTGCGACTGTTGGGTCTGATGGTATCAACCTTCGACATGGTGGAATATGCGCAATTCCACTCCAGACCATTGCAGCACCTTATTCTGACCAAATGGAACGGAAATCATCAGACGATAAAAAAGGTCTCTAGCGTGGTGGCTACAGACAGACCATTTAAACAAGGGGAGACCCTTTTGGATAAAAGAGTGGCAAGTCCTGACAACAGATGCCAGCCTGCAAGGCTGAAGTGCGGTACTCGGAAGCCTGTGGTTCCAGGGAAAATGGACCGCAAGGGAAAGTCGCCTGCCAATAAATCTGTTGGAAATAAGGGCCATTTACTTGGCTCTAGTTCAGGCAAATGACAGTCTGCAAGGAATACCGGTCCAGATTCGCTCAGACAATGCGACAGCAGTAGCGTACCTCAATCATCAAGGAGGAACTCACAGCAAGAGTCTGATGGAGGAGGTAACCCCCATTCTAAGATGGGCAGAACTCCATCTCCCAGGATTGGGGGTAATTCTGAGTTGATCGCAGCAGGAACTTTGTTAGCAGTTGGGGAAAAACCATGTGCACTGCAGGGGAGGCAGATATAACATGTGCAGAGAGAGTTAGATTTGGGTGGGTTATTTTGTTTCTGTGCAGGGTAAATACTGGCTGCTTTATTTTTACACTGCAATTTAGATTGCAGATTGAACACACCACACCCACATCTAACTCTCTCTGCACATGTTATATCTGCCTCCCCTGTAGTGCACATGGTTTTGCCCAACTGCTAACAAAGTTCCTGCTGCGATCAACTCAGAATTACCTCCATTGTCAGCAGTGTTTGTCCCAGGTGTACTGAACTGGAAAGCGGATTTTCTCAGTCGACACACCATTCAGGAAACCGAATGGGCATTACACCCAGAAGTGTTTCAGGCAATAGTGAACAGATGGGGTCTACCAGAGATAGACCTCATGGCGTCTCGTCTAAACAATAAAGTTCCAAGGTACGGATCGAGAACAAAGGATCCCGGAGCGGTCCTTGTAGACGCACTGTCAGTAGAATGGAAATTTCATCTGGCATATCTGTTCCCTCCAATATCTCTGTTACCCAGAGTAGTGAGAAAAATAAAGCAAGCAAAGGGAGCAATAATTCTAATAGCTTCAGCTTGGCCAAGAAGGCATTGGTATACAGATCTACTGAGGATGTCCGTGGAAGCACCAATACTGCTCCCTCAACGTCCAGATCTGCTAATGCAGGGTCCTTGTTGTCACAGCCATCTGGATCGCCAGTCTTTGACGGCGTGGCTGTTGAAACCTCTATCTTAGAAGCTAGAGGATTCTCAAAACAAGTAATCCAAACTATGCTTAGAGCAAGAAAGCCTTCTTCAAGCTTGTGTGTATCATAGACTATGGCAAGCCTATATTCATTGGTGTACTGGAAAAATTCTTAATCCAAGATCTTTCAAAGTATCCAGGATTTTGGATTTCCTTCAAGCAGGATTGGATAAAGGTTTGAAAGTTGCTTCCTTGAGAGTTCAAGTATCAGCATTAACTGTATGGTTTCAGCGAAAGATTGCTGATTTATAGGATGTACGTACTTTCCTTCAGGGAGTTGTACATATTCAACCTCCATTTGTTCCTCCTGCAGCTCCCTGGGATTTGAATTTAGTTCTTAAATTCCTCCAGGGTCCTCCGTTTGAACCACTTAAGAGAGCAGATCTTAAATGGTTAACGGCTACTTTCTCTTACGTCCTAGAGGATGCTGGGGACTCCGTAAGGACCATGGGGTATAGACGGGCTCCGCAGGAGACATGGGCTCTATAAAGAACTTTTAGTATGCGTGTGCACTGGCTCCTCCCGCTATGCCCCTCCTGCAGACCTCCGTTAGATTTTGTGCCCAGAGGAGATAGGGTGCATTACAGAGGAGCTCTACAGAGTTTCTCTAAATAAAGAATTTTGTTAGGTTTTTTATTTTCAGGGAGCACTGCTGGCAACAGGCTCCCTGCATCGTGGGACTGAGGAGAGAGCGCAGACCTACTTAAATGATAGGCTCTGCTTCTTAGGCTACTGGACACCATTAGCTCCAGAGGGAGTCTGAACGCTGGGCTCACCCCGCCGTTCGTCCCAGAGCCGCGCCGCCCCGCCGTCCTCCTCGCAGAGCCAGAAGATTGAAGCCGGGTGAGTATAAGAAGAAAAGAAGACTTCAAGGCGACAGAAGACTTCAGATCTTCATTGAGGTAAGCTGCGCGCCATTGCTCCCACACACTACACACACAGTACAGGCACTGATGGGTGCAGGGGGGGCGCCCTGGGCAGCAATAAACCTCGGGTATGGCATATCAGGAGGCATTAGGCTGCGGAGGCAGTAAATGGAGAAATCCCCCGCCATTTTTTACATATTGAAGCGGGACCGAAGCCCTCTGCACTAACAGCGCCATTTTCTCCACAGAACGCTGCAGAGAAGCTGGCTCCCCGGACTCTCCCCTGTTGAACTCGGTGACAGAGGGCTGGAAAGGGGGGGTGGGGGGGGGCATTTTCAAGGTGCAGTGAGTGTATTACACATTGATTGGTGATAAAAGCGCTATCTGGGTTATTTTCCAGTGTCTGTAGGTGCTGGGTGTGTGCTGGCATACTCTCTCTCTGTCTCTCCAAAGGGCCTTGTTGGGGAATCCAAGGAGGAGGTGGAGCGAATGAGTGGTGTGTCTCCGTCGGCAACGCCGACTCATGAATGGATGGACATGTGGCATATGTTAAATGCAAGTGTGGCCTCATTACATAAGAGACTGGACCCGGCAGAGTCCAGGGAAAGAGCTAGGGATCAATCCACTGATTGGGCTGGGTCACAGGGCCCGTCGGGGTCTCAAAAACGTCCCCTATCCCAAATAGCTGACACTGATACCGACACGGATTCTGATTCCAGTGTCGATTATGATGATGCAAGATTGCACCCAAGGGTGGCAAAGGGTATTCAGTGTATGATTATTGCAGTGAAAGAGGTTTTGCATATCACGGATGACCCCTCTGTCCCTGACACAAGGGTGCGCATGTATAACGAGAAGAAACCTGAGGTAACCTTTCCCCCTTCTCATGAGCTGAACGAGTTGTTTGAAAAAGCTTGGGAAACTCCAGATAAAAAACTGCAGATTCCCAAAAGGATTCTTATGGCATATCCTTTCCCTGCTCAGGACAGGGTGCGTTGGGAATCCTCTCCCAGGGTGGACAAGGCTTTGACGCGCCTGTCCAAGAAGGTGGCGCTACCGTCTCCGGACACGGCAGCCCTCAAGGATCCTGCTGATCGCAGACAGAAGACTACTTTAAAGTCTATTTATGCGCATACAGGTGTTTTGCTCAGACCGGCAATAGCATCGGCATGGATATGTAGCGCAGTTGCAGCATGGACAGATACCTTGTCAGAGGGCCTTGATACCCTAGACAGGGATACCATTTTATTAACATTAGCCCACATTAAAGACGCAGTCTTATTTATGAGGGACGCTCAAAGAGACGTTGGGCTGCTGGGTTCCAGAGCCAATGCGATGGCTATTTCTGCGAGGCGAGCTCTATGGACCCGCCAATGGACGGGTGACGCAGACTCCAAGAAACATATGGAGGTTTTACCTTACAAGGGTGAAGTGTTGTTTGGGGAGGGGCTCGCGGACCTGGTTGCCACAGCTACCGCGGGTAAATCTACATTTTTACCTTTTGTTCCCCAACAGCAAAAGAAAACTCCACAATATCAGATGCATTCCTTTCGGTCGCATAAGGCCAGAAGAGATCGGGGCTCCTCTTTCCTTGCCAGAGGTAAGGGTAAAGGGAAAAGAACACCTGCGTTGGCTAGCTCCCAGGAGCAAAAGTCCTCCCCGGCTTCTAAAAAATCCACCGCATGACGCTGGGGCTCCCCTAAGGGAGTCCGCACCGGTGGGGGCACGTCTTCGACTTTTCAGCCAAATCTTTCAGAAGTGGATCCTTGGGCAATCGAAATTGTTTCCCAGGGCTACAAGCTTGAATTCGAAGAGGTGCCCCCCCCGCCGATTTTTCAAGTCGGCCTTGCCAGCTTCGCCACCGGAAAGGGAGGTGGTGTTAGCTGCAATTCAAAAGCTGTGTCAACAGCAAGTGATGGTCAAGGTTCCCCTGGTTCAACAGGGAAAAGGGTATTATTCAACCCTGTTTGTGGTCCCGAAGCCGGATGGTTCGGTCAGACCCATTTTAAATCTGAAATCCCTAAACCTGTACTTAAAAAAGTTCAAATTCAAGATGGAATCGCTCCGAGCGGTCATATCCAGCCTGGAAGGGAGGGATTTTATGGTGTCACTAGACATAAAGGATGCATACCTTCATGTCCCCATATACCCTCCTCATCAGGAATACCTGAGATTCGCTGTACAGGGCTGTCATTACCAGTTTCAGACGTTGCCGTTTGGGCTTTCCACGGCCCCGAAGATTTTCACCAAGGTAATGGCAGAGATGACTGTGCTCCTGCGCAGGTAGGGAGTCACAATTATCCCATACTTGTACAATCTCCTGATAAAGGTGAGATCGAGAGACAAATTGCTGGAGAGCGTGTCGCTCTCCTTGAAAGTGCTGCAACAGCACGGTTGGATTCTCAATCTGCCAAAGTCACAATTGGTTCCAACGACTCGGCTATCGTTCCTAGGCATGATTCTGGACACGGAACAAAAGCAGGTTTTTCTCCCATTGGAAAAAGCCCAGGATCTCCAGAACATGGTCAGAGACCTGCTAAAACCAAAAAGAGTGTCTGTTCATCAATGCACTCGAGTTCTGGGAAAAATGGTGGCAGTCTACGAGGCCATCCCCTTCGGCAGGTTTCATGCGAGGACTTTTCAGTGGGAACTTTTGGACAAGTGGTCCGGGTCTCATCTACAAATACATCAGAAAATAACCCTGTCCCCCAGGGCCAGGGTGTCTCTCCTGTGGTGGCTGCAGAGTGCTCACCTTCTAGAGGGTCGCAGGTTCGGAATTCAAGACTGGGTTCTGGTGACCACAGATGCGAGCCTCCGGGGATGGGGAGCAGTCACACAAGGAAGAAATTTTCAAGGTATATGGTCAAGCCAGGAGGCTTGCCTACACATCAACATACTGGAATTGAGGGCCATATACAACGGCCTGCAACAAGCGGAGACTCTTCTTCGGGGCCTCCCGGTACTGATTCAATCAGACAACGTCACAGCCGTGGCTCATGTAAACCGCCAAGGCGGGACAAGGAGCAGAGTGGCGATGGCGGAAGCCACCAGGATTCTTCGCTGGGCGGAAAATCACGTAAGCGCTCTGTCAGCTGTCTTCATTCCGGTAGTGGACAACTGGGAAGCAGACTTCCTCAGCAGACACGATCTCCATCCAGGAGAGTGGGGACTTCATCAAGAAGTTTTTACAGAGATAACAGGTCTTTGAGGAATTCCTCAAATAGACATGATGGCATCACGCCTCAACAAGAAGCTTCGGAGGTATTGTGCCAGGTCACGGGACCCTCAGGCAGTAGCAGTAGACGCCCTAGTGACACCATGGGTGTTTCGGTCGGTCTATGTGTTTCCTCCTCTTACTCTCATCTCAAAGATATTGAGACTCATAAGACTAAAGAGAGTGCAGGCAATACTCATTGTCCCAGATTGGCCTCGAAAGGCCTGGTACTCAGATCTTCAGGAAATGCTCACAGAAGATCCGTGGCCTCTTCCTCTCAGGGAGGACCTGTTACAGCAGGGGCCATGTGTGTTCCAAGACTTACCGCGGTTACGTTTGACGGCATGGCGGTTGAACGCCGGATCCTAGCTGAGAAAGGTATTCCGGAGGAAGTCATCCCTACTCTCATCAAGGGTAGGAAGGAGGTGGCGGCTAAGCATTCTCACCGTATCTGAAGGAAGAATGTATCTTGGTGTGAAGCCAAGAATGCTCCTACGGATTATTTCCATTTGGGCCAATTTCTCCACTTTCTACAGACAGGAGTGGATATGGGCCTGAAGTTAGGCTCCATTAAGGTACAGATTTCGGCCCTATCTATCTTCTTTCAGAGGGAATTGGCTTCTCTCCCAGAAGTCCAGACGTTTGTGAAGGGAGTGCTGCATATCCAGCCCCCCTTTGTGCCCCCAGTGGCACCGTGGGACCTTAACGTGGTCTTAAAATTCCTGAGTTCTCACTGGTTTGAACCTCTTCAAACAGTTGAATTAAAATTTCTCACGTGGAAGGTGGTCATGTTATTGGCCTTGGCATCTGCAAGGCGGGTGTCAGAATTGGCGGCCTTGTCCCACAAGAGCCCCTATTTGAATTTCCATGTGGATAGAGCTGAGTTGAGGACGCGTCCTCAATTTTTGCCTAAGGTGGTTTCTTCTTTTCATATGAACCAACCTATTGTGGTGCCTGTGGCTTCGGGGGGACTGGGAGGACTCCAGGTCCCTGGATGTAGTCAGGGCCTTAAAGATTTATGTAGCCAGGATGGCTAGGGTTAGGAAAAGAGAGGCTCTGTTTGTCCTGTATGCAGCCAACAAGGTTGGCGCTCCTGCTTCTAAGCAGACTATTGCTCGCTGGATCTGTAACACGATTCAGCAGGCTCATTCTACGGCTGTATTGCCGTTACCAAATTCCGTAAAAGGCCCACTCCACTAGGAAGGTGGGCTCTTCTTGGGCGGCTGCCCGAGGTGTCTCGGCATTACAGCTTTGCCGAGCAGCAACTTGGTCGGGTTCAAACACCTTTGCAAAATTCTATAAGTTTGATACCCTGGCTGAGGAGGACCTTGCGTTTGCTCAGTCGGTGCTGCAGAGTCATCCGCACTCTCCCGCCCGGTTTAGAGCTTTGGTATAAACCCCATGGTCCTTACGGAGTCCCCAGCATCCTCTAGGACGTAAGAGAAAATAAGATTTTAAACCTACCGGTAAATCTTTTTCTTCTAGTCCGTAGAGGATGCTGGGCGCCCGTCCCAGTGCGGACTAAATCTGCAAGACTTGTATATAGTTATTGCTTGCTTAAGGGTTATGTTACAGTTTTGATCGGTCTTTGACTGATGCTGTTTGTTTCATACTGTTGACTGGTTCGTATAGTCCGGGTTATACGGTGTGGATGGTGTGGGCTGGTATGAATCTTGCCCTTGGATTAATATCCTTTCCTCATATTGTCCATCTCCACTGGGCACAGTGCTCTAACTGAGGTCTGGAGGAGGGGCATAGAGGGAGGAGCCAGTGCACACCCATACTTAAAGTTCTTTATAGTGCCTATGTCTCCTGCGGAGCCCGTCTATACCCCATGGTCCTTACGGAGTCCCTAGCATCCTCTATTGGACTAGGAGAAAAAGATTTACCGGTATGTTTAAAATCTTATTTTTTCTACTGGCAATGGCGTCAGCCAGAAGAGTGTCAGATTTAGGAGCGTTATCGTGTAAGTCTCCTTTCCTAAGTTTTTTTCCAGACAGAGCAGTTCTCAGAACGAGATCTGGTTATCTTCCAAAGGTGGTTTCAAGGTTTCACCTGAATGAAGAGATTGTAGTCCCAGCTTTTCAGGTATCGGGACTATCTGCAGGAGAAGCGTCGCTGGACGTAGTCCGAGCTTTAAGAATCTACATAGATCGTACTAGTGCCATCAGGAAAACAGATTCTCTCTTCATCCTCTACGGATTTCATAGAAGAGGATGGCCTGCTAGTAAACAGACGCTGGCGAGATGGCTCCGAATGGTAATATCAGAAGCTTATTCTCATGCAGATCTCCCTACTCCGGCTAATGTCTCTGCTCACTCTACACGTAAGTTAGGTCCTTCATGGGTAGCATAACAGGGTGCTTCAGCAGAACAGATTTGTAGGGCAGCCACATGGTCTTCCATAAACACATTCATTAGACATTATGTCTTGGATACTTTTGCCTCTCATGACGCAGACTTCGGGCGAAAGGTCCTCCTGTGTAATCAGGAGCGTCCCCACCACTAAAATTGGCTTTGGGAATCCCAATGTTATCCTGTGGATAATCCTGTGGACCCAGCCAGAGAAATAGACGTTATGGTAAGAACTTACCGTTGATAACGTGATTTCTCTTATGTCCACAGGGATCCCACCCTGACGCACCTGATTTGAGGATCTTGACAATCACTAAACCTCTTCCTTCTTGTATGGAAGGGTGTGCATGTGTGTTCTTAGCGCCTAAACAAGTCTCTACCTGATGCTCCTGCCTAAATCGCTGTGGAAAGAACTGATTTGACTGAGTCAGTGGGCGGGACTATATGGTGAAGGCCCCGATGCATCCTGTTCTGTTCTGTTCCTGATATCGCGGTATCCAATTAGAGGCTGCATTTGCGCCTCCAGTGGTCCCTTATTGCGGATTATGCTTCGGGTGCCTGAGGCACCCGAAGCATAATCCCTGATAAGTGCCAGCATCGGGCCTAATAGAATAGCCCCTGGCGATCCTATTGGCAGTGGGAAAGTACCGCTGCTAATAAGATACCGCCCTGTATAGTATACATACAAAAAAAATTTGAGAGAAATCTTTTTAACAGCATTGAGAGCCTCTACTTTCAAATCAACTTCTTCTTTGTCCACCTTTTTCAGATGTTCCCAAGGACCATAGGCTGCGTGCTGTGCAGGCCGCAATCCTGCTGATGCCAGATGAAAATAGAGAAGTTTTACAAACATTACTGTATTTTCTGAGTGACATCTCCTCTGCTCAGGAGAACCAGATGACCCCTGGGAACCTTGCTGTGTGTCTGGCTCCATCTGTTTTCCATCTCAACATCTCCAAGAAAGAGACCACTTCACCACGGTACGACCTGCTCAAATAGTAGCAACTCGAGGACTCTTCACACGCTAAGTTTATTGGTTGACTCTACTATGACTAGACCACTTAATTTATATTTGTCAGATGTCCCTGATGCTAAGAATTTGGAGTATTAGAAAATTACTATCTTTTGGTGTGTGCGTTGAGTATCAGGCATGGCCTATGCTGCAACTGCATAATCTGATTAAATACTATGCCTAGCTGCAAAATGTCCCTGAGTAGTGTGTTGACCTGTTAATGTAGCCTGCCTCTTCTTTCAAAAGGCTGCTTGAGATCTTGCACTGCACAGCTCCCTGTCGCATCACAAGCTTGTCTAAAACACTTTATGTAAGCTTCTCAGTAGCAGCTACAAGATAATTACGTTGGATCTTCCTGCAGGATCATGCAGAAGAGAGGAGCATCTGGAAAGCCAGATCATAAGGACCTCAGTGAGAACCTGGCCGCAACACAAGGGTTGCTCCACATGATCACAGAATGCAAGAAACTTTTCCAGGTGAGTGTGTGGAAGCACCCAACCATTTCAATGTAGGCAGCTCTTTCCTTCAAATATATGTGTTCCCCATGTTTTTGCAAAATATACAATACTGTGCAAAAGTTTTAGGAAGGTGTGGAAAGAAATGCTGCGTAAGAATGCTTTCAAAACTAGAAGTGTTAATAGTTTATTTTTATCAATTAACAAAATGCAAAGTGAAAGCACAGAAGAGAAATCAAATCAATATTTGGTGTGACCACCCTTCAAAACAGCATTTGATTTGATTTAGATTTCAGACCGTTTGTTCCCGTGCAACTTGTTAAACAGCCCTTTTTATGCGACTTTTTCACATTGAAATGCGTCTTATTAGCATAATGATGTGATTTTACTATCCTATGATGTACAAGCAGTTTTTGCTGATTAAAATGATACTGTATCTGCATATGAAATGCTACGCTACAGTGTTTCCTAGAAAACACTGTAACATAGCATTTCCTATGCAGATACAGGCGCAGTGGCAAACAATATAGACATGCTGCATATCATTTTATTCAGCAGAGTCCGCGTGTGCCTCTTATTCGCAATCGATGCGAATAAGACGATTTTTTTGCAAAAAAAAGACTCTTGTCCACCTCGCCTGTATCTGCATAGGAAATGCTATGTTACAATGTTTACTATGAAACACTGTAGCATAGCATTTCATATGCAGATATCATTTTAATTAGCAAAAACTGCTTGTACATCATAGGATAGTCAAATCGCATCATTTTGCTAATAAGACTCATTTTAATGTGAAAAAGTCGCACAAAAAGACGCTCAGCACTACCAAGTCATGTCACAGCATGGCGTAACTAGAAGGGCTGTTTACCAGGAGGCTACATGTATATGTACACATCTGTATATGCTGGTAGGATATTGGAAAATATTTAGTTGATTTTAATTTTCATTTGCAGAACTGTTGCGGTAACATGGTTTTTCGTTTGCTGCTTTTGTACTATGAGGTCATATGATAGTGCTAGCAGTTCTTTCAAAATAAACTTAGGGGAATATTTAGCAGTGCTTTGAGAGAGATACCAACCAATCCGTTCCTAACGGTCATGTTTTAAACACCGCTTATAAAATGACAGAAGCTGATTGGTTGGTACTTTATCTCTCTCCAAGAGACATCCCCCACTTAATGAGAATATTCTCTTGAACTTCATGTCTTTGTAAAAAGCATTTGATGAAAAATTTTAAAAGTTCCACCATGCTTGGTGCTGTGTGTAAAAAATCTGCTTTATTTTACTCACTGATACCCCTTTCAGACATGATCCTAAAACCAAGGTTTTTGAGTATGAACACGCATCGACCCAGGTCCAACATTCTGAAATGGTCTACCCGGGTTGAGAGTCCCGGGTCCGTGACCCTGTTTGCCAGCAAGGGTTTTCCCGGGATTTGCAACCCGGGTAGATGACCCCGGCTCAGGTCTGAAAGGTGTGACCCGGCTCGTGATGACCCGGGTAATGCCTAACAGAAAATGATTGGCTGGGGACGGTAGCAGGAGATTGGAGATGTGATCATGAGATCACCGGGTTTGGTGTGAAGGGGGACAACCTGGGAATAAACCGGGTCGTCACCCATGTATGAAAGGAGTAGCTCCGGCATCAACCCTTGCTCTATGTCCTGGGTCCAAACTGGGTTGAAGCCAGGATTTTATGTCTGAAAGTGGTATGAGTGACCATACACAGGAATGACAGACCTCGAGGCATGTAAATGAAAATTCTTAGTTATCCAAATGTACAGGTCCTCTTTCTAACTAAAGGGTTTATGTATAAAGCAGTGAAAAGAGAGAAGTAGAACAGTGGAGAAGTTGCCCATAACAACCAATCAGTATTTACCTATAATTTTATACTTTATAAAAGAGTCCTCAAAACAGATTGGTTGCTATGGGCAACATCTCCACTGGTCCACTTCTCCACTCTTTTCACTGCCTGATACATCAACCCCTAAATCTGTTGCTTTCATAGGAGACTTGTTTAGAACTTCAATAGTCTTCATGCTAATAGTGTTTTATAAAAAACACTACATATATTACATAAATATTCCTAAAACATGTATGTATAGATAAGGGAGCTACTGTCATATTAGACCTGATTCAGAATGGACGCAGTTTGCACAGCAGCTGCATCTTTGAAAAATCTGCAAAAGCATCAGAAAGTGTCATATTGTCCTCCAGTTATCTGGAGAGCCAGGGATGCATAATCACATTACTATGTATTATCTTTTCTATAGATCCCTCATGATATGATGCTCCAGTCCCGGAACTCCTATGTAGCTGCTGATGCTCAGCCTTTGTCTCTGGAGGATCTCTGTGCAGGCTCAGTAGGAGAAGCCGGGAACGTCTCTCCTCTTCTGGACAACACCATCCAAGGTTTTCTCCAGGAGTCTGCAGAACGCTTTAAAGGTTGGATAACCATGCCTGGCTCTGAGAACACAGAGCTGTCATGCAGGAAGGTGACTTACCTAGTTCTATTGCTGTAAACTGTTTATATCTCTTTGTACAGTATGTGGGTTCTCGTTGTTATTAGAGATGAGCGCCTGAAATTTTTCGGGTTTTGGTTTTGGGTTCGGTTCCGCGGCCGTGTTTTGGGTTCGAACGCGTTTTGGCAAAACCTCACCGAATTTTTTTTGTCGGATTCGGGTGTGTTTTGGATTCGGGTGTTTTTTTCAAAAAACACTAAAAAACAGCTTAAATCATAGAATTTGGGGGTCATTTTGATCCCAAAGTATTATTAACCTCAAAAACCATAATTTACACTCATTTTCAGTCTATTCTGAATACCTCACACCTCACAATATTATTTTTAGTCCTAAAATTTGCACCGAGGTCGCTGTGTGAGTAAGATAAGCGACCCTAGTGGCCGACACAAACACCGGGCCCATCTAGGAGTGGCACTGCAGTGTCACGCAGGATGTCCCTTCCAAAAAACCCTCCCCAAACAGCACATGACGCAAAGAAAAAAAGAGGCGCAATGAGGTAGCTGTGTGAGTAAGATTAGCGACCCTAGTGGCCGACACAAACACCGGGCCCATCTAGGAGTGGCACTGCAGTGTCACGCAGGATGGCCCTTCCAAAAAACCCTCCCCAAACAGCACATGACGCAAAGAAAAAAAGAGGCGCAATGAGGTAGCTGTGTGAGTAAGATTAGCGACCCTAGTGGCCGACACAAACACCGGGCCCATCTAGGAGTGGCACTGCAGTGTCACGCAGGATGTCCCTTCCAAAAAACCCTCCCCAAACAGCACATGACGCAAAGAAAAAAAGAGGCGCAATGAGGTAGCTGTGTGAGTAAGATTAGCGACCCTAGTGGCCGACACAAACACCGGGCCCATCTAGGAGTGGCACTGCAGTGTCACGCAGGATGTCCCTTCCAAAAAACCCTCCCCAAACAGCACATGACGCAAAGAAAAAAAGAGGCGCAATGAGGTAGCTGACTGTGTGAGTAAGATTAGCGACCCTAGTGGCCGACACAAACACCGGGCCCATCTAGGAGTGGCACTGCAGTGTCACGCAGGATGTCCCTTCCAAAAAACCCTCCCCAATCAGCACATGATGCAAAGAAAAAGAAAAGAAAAAAGAGGTGCAAGATGGAATTGTCCTTGGGCCCTCCCACCCACCCTTATGTTGTATAAACAAAACAGGACATGCACACTTTAACCAACCCATCATTTCAGTGACAGGGTCTGCCACACGACTGTGACTGATATGACGGGTTGGTTTGGACCCCCCCCAAAAAAGAAGCAATTAATCTCTCCTTGCACAAACTGGCTCTACAGAGGCAAGATGTCCACCTCCTCTTCACCCTCCGATATATCACCGTGTACATCCCCCTCCTCACAGATTATCAATTCGTCCCCACTGGAATCCACCATCTCAGCTCCCTGTGTACTTTGTGGAGGCAATTGCTGCTGGTCAATGTCTCCGCGGAGGAATTGATTATAATTCATTTTAATGAACATCATCTTCTCCACATTTTCTGGATGTAACCTCGTACGCCGATTGCTGACAAGGTGAGCGGCGGCACTAAACACTCTTTCGGAGTACACACTTGTGGGAGGGCAACTTAGGTAGAATAAAGCCAGTTTGTGCAAGGGCCTCCAAATTGCCTCTTTTTCCTGCCAGTATAAGTACGGACTGTGTGACGTGCCTACTTGGATGCGGTCACTCATATAATCCTCCACCATTCTATCAATGTTGAGAGAATCATATGCAGTGACAGTAGACGACATGTCCGTAATCGTTGTCAGGTCCTTCAGTCCGGACCAGATGTCAGCATCAGCAGTCGCTCCAGACTGCCCTGCATCACCGCCAGCGGGTGGGCTCGGAATTCTGAGCCTTTTCCTCGCACCCCCAGTTGCGGGAGAATGTGAAGGAGGAGATGTTGACAGGTCGCGTTCCGCTTGACTTGACAATTTTGTCACCAGCAGGTCTTTCAACCCCAGCAGACCTGTGTCTGCCGGAAAGAGAGATCCAAGGTAGGCTTTAAATCTAGGATCGAGCACGGTGGCCAAAATGTAGTGCTCTGATTTCAACAGATTGACCACCCGTGAATCCTTGTTAAGCGAATTAAGGGCTGCATCCACAAGTCCCACATGCCTAGCGGAATCGCTCCCTTTTAGCTCCTTCTTCAATGCCTCCAGCTTCTTCTGCAAAAGCCTGATGAGGGGAATGACCTGACTCAGGCTGGCAGTGTCTGAACTGACTTCACGTGTGGCAAGTTCAAAGGGCATCAGAACCTTGCACAACGTTGAAATCATTCTCCACTGCGCCTGAGACAGGTGCATTCCACCTACTATATCGTGCTCAATTGTATAGGCTTGAATGGCCTTTTGCTGCTCCTCCAACCTCTGAAGCATATAGAGGGTTGAATTCCACCTCGTTACCACTTCTTGCTTCAGATGATGGCAGGGCAGGTTCAGTAGTTTTTGGTGGTGCTCCAGTCTTCTGTACGTGGTGCCTGTACGCCGAAAGTGTCCCGCAAATCTTCTGGCCACCGACAGCATCTCTTGCACGCCCCTGTCGTTTTTTAAAAAATTCTGCACCACCAAATTCAAGGTATGTGCAAAACATGGGACGTGCTGGAATTTGCCCATATTTAATGCACACACAATATTGCTGGCGTTGTCCGATGCCACAAATCCACAGGAGAGTCCAATTGGGGTAAGCCATTCCGCGATGATCTTCCTCAGTTGCCGTAAGAGGTTTTCAGCTGTGTGCGTATTCTGGAAAGCGGTGATACAAAGCGTAGCCTGCCTAGGAAAGAGTTGGCGTTTGCGAGATGCTGCTACTGGTGCCGCCGCTGCTGTTCTTGCGGCGGGAGTCCATACATCTACCCAGTGGGCTGTCACAGTCATATAGTCCTGACCCTGCCCTGCTCCACTTGTCCACATGTCCGTGGTTAAGTGGACATTGGGTACAACTGCATTTTTTAGGACACTGGTGAGTCTTTTTCTGACGTCCGTGTACATTCTCGGTATCGCCTGCCTAGAGAAGTGGAACCTAGATGGTATTTGGTAACGGGGGCACACTGCCTCAATAAATTGTCTAGTTCCCTGTGAACTAACGGCGGATACCGGACGCACGTCTAACACCAACATAGTTGTCAAGGACTCAGTTATCCGCTTTGCAGTAGGATGACTGCTGTGATATTTCATCTTCCTCGCAAAGGACTGTTGAACAGTCAATTGCTTACTGGAAGTAGTACAAGTGGGCTTACGACTTCCCCTCTGGGATGACCATCGACTCCCAGCGGCAACAACAGCAGCGCCAGCAGCAGTAGGCGTTACACGCAAGGATGCATCGGAGGATTCCCAGGCAGGAGAGGACTCGTCAGAATTGCCAGTGACATGGCCTGCAGGACTATTGGCATTCCTGGGGAAGGAGGAAATTGACACTGAGGGAGTTGGTGGGGTGGTTTGCGTGAGCTTGGTTACAAGAGGAAGGGATTTACTGGTCAGTGGACTGCTTCCGCTGTCACCCAAAGTTTTTGAACTTGTCACTGACTTATTATGAATGCGCTGCAGGTGACGTATAAGGGAGGATGTTCCGAGGTGGTTAACGTCCTTACCCCTACTTATTACAGCTTGACAAAGGCAACACACGGCTTGACACCTGTTGTCCGCATTTCTGGTGAAATACCTCCACACCGAAGAGCTGATTTTTTTGGTATTTTCACCTGGCATGTCAACGGCCATATTCCTCCCACGGACAACAGGTGTCTCCCCGGGTGCCTGACTTAAACAAACCACCTCACCATCAGAATCCTCCTGGTCAATTTCCTCCCCAGCGCCAGCAACACCCATATCCTCCTCATCCTGGTGTACTTCAACACTGACATCTTCAATCTGACTATCAGGAACTGGACTGCGGGTGCTCCTTCCAGCACTTGCAGGGGGCGTGCAAATGGTGGAAGGCGCATGCTCTTCACGTCCAGTGTTGGGAAGGTCAGGCATCGCAACCGACACAATTGGACTCTCCTTGTGGATTTGGGATTTCGAAGAATGCACAGTTCTTTGCTGTGCTGCTTTTGCCAGCTTGAGTCTTTTCATTTTTCTAGCGAGAGGCTGAGTGCTTCCATCCTCATGTGAAGCTGAACCACTAGCCATGAACATAGGCCAGGGCCTCAGCCGTTCCTTGCCACTCCGTGTGGTAAATGGCATATTGGCAAGTTTACGCTTCTCCTCCGACAATTTTATTTTAGGTTTTGGAGTCCTTTTTTTACTGATATTTGGTGTTTTGGATTTGACATGCTCTGTACTATGACATTGGGCATCGGCCTTGGCAGACGACGTTGCTGGCATTTCATCGTCTCGGCCATGACTAGTGGCAGCAGCTTCAGCACGAGGTGGAAGTGGATCTTGATCTTTCCCTAATTTTGGAACCTCAACATTTTTGTTCTCCATATTTTAATAGGCACAACTAAAAGGCACCTCAGGTAAACAATGGAGATGGATGGATTGGATACTAGTATACAATTATGGACGGGCTGCCGAGTGCCGACACAGAGGTAGCCACAGCCGTGAACTACCGCACTGTACTGTGTCTGCTGCTAATATATAGACTGGTTGATAAAGAGATAGTATACTCGTAACTAGTATGTATGTATAAAGAAAGAAAAAAAAACCACGGTTAGGTGGTATATACAATTATGGACGGGCTGCCGAGTGCCGACACAGAGGTAGCCACAGCCGTGAACTACCGCACTGTACTGTGTCTGCTGCTAATATAGACTGGTTGATAAAGAGATAGTATACTCGTAACTAGTATGTATGTATAAAGAAAGAAAAAAAAACCACGGTTAGGTGGTATATACAATTATGGACGGGCTGCCGAGTGCCGACACAGAGGTAGCCACAGCCGTGAACTACCGCACTGTACTGTGTCTGCTGCTAATATATAGACTGGTTGATAAAGAGATAGTATACTCGTAACTAGTATGTATGTATAAAGAAAGAAAAAAAAACCACGGTTAGGTGGTATATACAATTATGGACGGGCTGCCGAGTGCCGACACAGAGGTAGCCACAGCCGTGAACTACCGCACTGTACTGTGTCTGCTGCTAATATAGACTGGTTGATAAAGAGATAGTATACTCGTAACTAGTATGTATGTATAAAGAAAGAAAAAAAAACCACGGTTAGGTGGTATATACAATTATGGACGGGCTGCCGAGTGCCGACACAGAGGTAGCCACAGCCGTGAACTACCGCACTGTACTGTGTCTGCTGCTAATATATAGACTGGTTGATAAAGAGATAGTATACTACTAATATTATATATACTGGTGGTCAGGTCACTGGTCACTAGTCACACTGGCAGTGGCACTCCTGCAGCAAAAGTGTGCACTGTTTAATTTTAATATAATATTATGTACTCCTGGCTCCTGCTATAACCTATAACTGGCACTGCAGTAGTGCTCCCCAGTCTCCCCCACAATTATAAGCTGTGTGAGCTGAGCAGTCAGACAGATATATAATATATATAGATGATGCAGCACACTGGCCTGAGCCTGAGCAGTGCACACAGATATGGTATGTGACTGACTGAGTCACTGTGTGTATCGCTTTTTTCAGGCAGAGAACGGATATATTAAATAAACTGCACTGTGTGTCTGGTGGTCACTCACTATATAATATATTATGTACTCCTGGCTCCTGCTATAACCTATAACTGGCACTGCAGTAGTGCTCCCCAGTCTCCCCCACAATTATAAGCTGTGTGAGCTGAGCAGTCAGACAGATATATATAATATTATATATAGATAATAGATGATGCAGCACACTGGCCTGAGCCTGAGCAGTGCACACAGATATGGTATGTGACTGAGTCACTGTGTGCTGTGTATCGCTTTTTTCAGGCAGAGAACGGATTATAAATAAAACTGGTGGTCACTGGTCACTATCAGCAAAACTCTGCACTGTACTGAGTACTCCTAATGCTCCCCAAAATTAGTAAATCAAGTGTCTCTCTAATCTATTCTAAACGGAGAGGACGCCAGCCACGTCCTCTCCCTATCAATCTCAATGCACGTGTGAAAATGGCGGCGACGCGCGGCTCCTTATATAGAATCCGAGTCTCGCGATAGAATCCGAGCCTCGCGAGAATCCGACAGCGTCATGATGACGTTCGGGCGCGCTCGGGTTAACCGAGCAAGGCGGGAAGATCCGAGTCGCTCGGACCCGTGAAAAAAAACATGAAGTTCTGGCGGGTTCGGATTCAGAGAAACCGAACCCGCTCATCTCTAGTTGTTATAGGCATGATATTTATCTGCAGACATTAGAGATCTTTTGTCTGTTCATTCGATAATGCCTAAGCATTCAACCGCAACCGGTGACACCATTCACACCAGGGGCATATATAGAAATGGCAACAAGGAAAGAAAAGGGATACTCTTTTTGTTGGGGCACGCTTGGAAGAACTGAAGAATTCATGTACTTTAGTTAAAACATCAGAAAAATCTTTTATTGGTATGCATTAAAAACAGGTATGGTTTCCATACATCACGACACTTGGTGCTTTATACAGGTACACAAAAACAAGACATACAGTATATTGTGATAAACAAAACATGAATGTTGCACAGCAAGCAATCTTTTTGATATATAATGATATAGAAAAATTACATGGTATGTAACAGCCAATTTTGTGGGTGGCTCTCAATAAAAGTGTAAGTCACTCTTTTTTTTTTATGGCTGTATTTATTGGTCATGTGCCGAAAAAACATATAATAACAATGGACAAAATTACGTAAACTTTTAAAATGAGGCAAAACATCTTTTGGTTTTGGATACCTGAGTAGTTTTAATAATTATTATATAATTCCTAGATATACGATATCCCCCCCAAAAAAAAAAAAAATATATATATATATATATATTGCACAGGCAAGTCTCGATTACTGATGAACAGTGATCTGATAGTAATTTATAAATACAAGTATTATACCATATCTTCTTTAGTGTATAGTTGATATTTGAGTATAGTCTTCCCTTAAGTGGGTAGTAAATGTAGTAAATGTCAAAAACTCACTCCCAATTGTCTCTGCATCTACTGCCCATTCGTGTGTTGCAAATGAACAGTGAACGAGTGGCTGAGATTAAAAGAGGACATTTCCGGAGTAGAGTGAAAGATAGATGGAGTGCGGAGAAGCTGCTTTTAAGACCTAAAACCAGTTACCCCACCACCACCCCACTGCCCACCCAGTGGAGAAACCAGTGCAGGGGGTGTGTGCCAGCACAGTCCCAATGAGAGACCCCCTGAATTTTGTTTATCATGTTTTGTTTACCACAATACATGTCTTGTTTTTGTGTACCTGTATAAAGCACCAAGTGTCGTGATGTATGGAAACCATACCTGTTTTTTTTTTTTGTTAAAGTTTTTTTATTGACCAGTGGTATATCAAAACAGTTGTAACAGCAATATGCATCATGTGACCAATACATTATATACATTCAGTAATAATACATGTCATTATACTCCGTATAGGCTATATTGGCCCAGGAAAATATTGGCATCCGGATCGCAGAGGGTGTGTGTTTACCGCTGAAATGAAGGAGGGTTATGTCATATCTTTATCTGATGTGTATCAGTATATTATCATGGGTTCAGATGTTTAGAGGTTCAGAAGGGAGGGGGTGCGGAGTCTAGTGTCTCTTGTAGGTACCATTTCGTATCTTTGAAACATTGTCTTAGGGCTTCCTTGGTAACCTGGGGGAGGCCTTGGACATAAGGTAGCCATATTTGGAAGAATTTCTCGGTCAGTTTGTCTTTCTGTAAAGTGGTGTTGGTCCAGTCAAGGTGGAATAGATGCGAGATTCTGGGATGTAGTAAGGATATGTGGGTTGGGTCAGTGGATATCCATTGTGATAGAATCGTTTTTTTTGTGGCTGCTGCTAGTTTAGTTAAGAGAATACGTTGTCCCTTGGACAGGTCTAGGGAGTGTTGTTTTGGGAGTATGCCCCAGAACGCCCACGTCTTTGTAACGATAAATTGTAGTTGTAAGACTGTTGTGATATACGATTGGAGTGCTTGCCATAGTGTATATACCTTGGGACATGACCATAGGCAGTGCACGAGGTCTGCTTCTGAAGCAGAGCATTTAAAGCAATGGGAGGACGAGGCTGCTCCGATGAGGTGTCGTAGTTTGGGGGTAACATACGCCCTGTGTAATATTTTTTGGTGCATTTCTGAGTATGTGACTGAGCCTAATGTTTTGTCTAAGTAGGTGTTTGCCTCCAAAATTTGCTTCATTGTGAGTTCCGGGAATTCTAGCCTCCATTTCAGGAGGCCTGTTGAGCCGGTGTCTACGTCTAGTAGAGTGCGAGAGTGTGTATATATGAGTGCTGTGGAAAAGTTACCGTCATGGGTGCGTCGTAGTGTGTTGTCCAGGGCATGTGATCTATCCTGTGTGGACAATGAGGATGTAACCTTTTGTACATAGCTGCATGCTTGAAGGAAGGGGAAAAACGGGATTGGTAAGGATGGGAAGCGTGTTATGAGTTGCGAGTGTGTGAGTAAGGTTAGGGTTTCTGAATGTAAGAAATGGTGAATGAATTTCAGCCCGCCGTCATACCAAGTCTGAAATATGGGGGAGGTGTTATGAGGTTTGAATTCTGGGTTATTCCAGAGAGGTAGAAATAATGATGTATGGCGGGTTAGTTTTAATCGTGAGCGGGTTTGTCTCCATGCAAGGCAGGTGGTGGAGATAAGTATGTTGCTTGACACACTGTGTGGTATGGAGGCAGGAGTGGTGTGTAGTAAGGCTGCCAGAGCCTGGGATGGGGCAAACGATTGCTCTAATTGCGTGTTAGCGTATACGTCTCGTCCGCCAATCCAGTCCAAGGCTATCCTGTAGTTCGCGGCCAGGGCGTAAGAATAAAGGCACGGTAGATTAAGGCCTCCAAGAGAGCGGGGTTGGCGTAGTTTGAATAATGAAAATCTGGGATGTTTGTCCGCCCATATGAATTTGGACAGGGCTTTGTCCAATTGAGCTAGCACATGTTTGGGCGGGATCAGTGGGAGCATCTGTAGCACATAAAGG
The DNA here is from genome assembly GCF_028390025.1 of Pseudophryne corroboree. Lineage (NCBI taxonomy): Eukaryota > Metazoa > Chordata > Amphibia > Anura > Myobatrachidae > Pseudophryne > Pseudophryne corroboree. The sequence goes on from NC_086451.1 coordinate 216,152,919, forward strand.
AAGCGAGGGAAGCTAATCATCTTATACAGGTGGCTTCTGCCAGTATACGTAAGGGGGAGATGGGACCATTTAGCGAAGTCTGTGTATGTCCTGGTCAATAATGGGGGGAAATTAAGCGAGTATATTTTGTCTGGGTGATCAGGAAATTTGATGCCTAGGTATGTGATGCAATTGTCTGTGGCCCAATGGAATGGGAACGTGTCTCCCCAACCTGTCTTTGTTGAAGGAAAGAAGGCTAATGCTTCTGTTTTGGAGGGATTAATTTTGAAGCCAGAGACTAGTTCAAAAGAGTCTAGGATGTTGAGTAGATGTGGTATGGCTTCTCGGGGGTTGCTAAAATAAAGTAGGATGTCGTCTGCAAACGCTGAGAATTTGATTTCATGGTTGGCCAGTTTTATGCCATGCCATCTGTTTTCTCTGTAGAAGTGGCGAAGAAGGGGGTCTAAGGCTAAGTTAAACAATAGGGGGGATAAGGGGCATCCCTGTCTGGTGCCCCGATGTAGGGAGATTAGTCTTGAGTTGTGGCCATTCACCGTCAGAAATGCTTGTGGCGTTTGATAGATATTATGAAATACTTTAACAAAAGCAGTGCCAAAGTTTTGTAGTTTGAGTAGTCTGTCAATGTGGGCCCATGATACTCTATCAAAGGCTTTGTCTGCGTCACAGCTTAGTACCATATTGTCCAGCTCTGATGCGTCGTGAGTTTTGTACATGGCCGCCAGTAACGAGCGAACATTGTGCACTGAGTGTTTGTGTCTCATGAATCCTGTTTGCGCAGGATGTAGTAGTTTTGGTAAAACTGCTTGAAGGCGTGTGGCAAGAATCTTTGTGAATATTTTGTAATCTTGGTTCAGCAGTGATATTGGGCGATAGGATGACACTAAAGTGTGGTCTTTGTTAGGTTTCGGAAGGATTATGACTCTGGCCGTGTTAAAATCTGTTGGGGCGGGGTGTCCCTCTAAAAGTGTGTTATACACTTGTCTAAGGTGTTCGCTTAAGTGTGGGAGAAGTAGTTTGTAGTAGGATGCTGACATACCGTCAGGTCCCGGGGATTTCCCGTTTGGAAGGGATTTGATGGTTGCTTCCAGTTCTGCTGTGGTAATAGGGCTAGTAAGAAGGTCTCTTTCATTTACTGATAATGTGGGGAGCTTCGCCTGTGTCAAGAATTCTATGCCTGCTGCAGGGTCATCAGGTGGTGCAGTGTATAATTTCTCGAAGAAGGTTAAGAAAGTATCACTAATTTGTTTTTGTGTCGTTGCGAGAGGGCCGTCTGTGTCTTTGATTGTGGGTATGTATTTCGGTGTAGTATGAGTTTTTACCATGTTAGCTAATAGCTTCCCTGGGCGATTACCCCAGCGAAAGTATTTATTAGACTGAAAGGAGAGGAATAGTTTGGCTCTCTCAGTACATAGAGTGTCATATACTGATTTAGTGTCTTTATATAGTTTCCTGTTAGACTCTGATGGATCAGCTAATAATTGTGAATAGGTCGAGGCTACCTGAAGGGACGCCCCTGTCATCCTCTCCCTAAGTTGTTTTTTCCTGGCCGTCGTGTAGGAAATAATCTGTCCTCGGAGCACAGGTTTGGAGGCCTGCCAGAAAAGGTTTGGGTTATTAATATGTTCTGCGTTGTCTTGAGAGTAGTTGAGATATGCTTGTGTTAAAAATAATTTGAAGTCTTCAGTGTGGGTGAGATATTCCGGGAATCGCCAGGTATAGGAGTGTTGTCTAGGTGTGTTTAGTTCGATTGTTAAGGTAATGGGGGCATGGTCTGATATGAGTATGGCGGCTATGGTGGAATCTAGGATTCTATGTATGGCAGGGGCCGATACTAGCCAATAGTCTAGTCTGGAGAATATTTTATGTGGATAGGAGAAGAAAGAGTATTCCCTAGCATCGGGGTGCAGAAATCTCCATGGGTCTAACAGTTGTAGGGAATCTTGCAGTAGTGACAGGGATGGTGGTGTGGTTCTATTGTATGTCAGTTGTCTGGGGCCACCTGATACGTCAAGTAGTGGGTCTGCCACGACGTTAAGGTCTCCCCCCAAGATTAAGACTCCTTCTGTCCAATCTTGCAGTTTAACGTAGATGTCTGTGAAGAAGGAGGCGTTTGGCCCCGTAGGGGCGTAAACACATGCCAGCGTAAATAGTTCTCCCTCTACCTCCACCTTCAGGAACAGAAACCTGCCCTCACTATCCACCCAGTCGTCTTTGATCTTGTAGTTTAAAGATTTGCGGAATAAGAGAAGTACTCCCCTTGTTTTAGTCGTATAGGAAGCACTCTTGAAGTCTCCCACCCAGGCATCTCTAAGTGTATTGGGGTCGTTGAGTCGCCAATGCGTCTCTTGTAAGAATACTATATCGGGGTGAAATTTTTTAAGGTGGGTCAGTACCTTTTTCCTCTTGATTGGAGTATTTAAACCCTCTACGTTCCATGAGACTAGTTTCAGGGATGTCTTTAAGCCGTCTTTAGGGGTCTTATTGTCCCCAGGGGGCATCATTATCCAATTCCCATTCTAGCGAAGCGTAGAAAGAATAACCTTAAGTGGTAGTCCCCACCCCTGTCCCAGCTCGCTTGGGGAGGACTATGGTGATGTGTAGGATAACCCAACGGAGTGAAGACATATACAAGATAACTGAGCAATGCAGTGCAAAGAGATAGCAGTAGCCAATCTAGTGAAGGCCACCAGTCATAACATTTTACAACTTTTTGAACCTGGGGGGACAGTAATAATAACCGTCTACCTGTAATAGAAGCTTTAAGTTGGTTAGTAAGGGGGGGGGGGAGAAAAGTGATAACAACCGTAAAACAACTATCAACCATGTGCTATCCATTGAATAAGGGGAGAAGATGTAACAACGGAAAGAGATACTTAGGTTTGAGAAAGTCAGTCCGCGTCATCCATTCGAGGATCGGGTTGCGGTTTTGGTAGTGATTTGAGAAAGTTACGAGCTGCATCTGGATTGTCGAAAAAATAAGGTTTGCCGCCATGATGGATTCTTAGTTTTGCCGGGTACAGGAGGGCAAATCTGATGTTTTTGGTATGAAGTTCCTTACATATTGGGGAGAACTCCCGCCGTTGTGTCGAGACTTGAAAGGAGAAGTCCTGAAACAAAAGAAGTTTGGATTCCTTGTATCGTAGACCAGGGCATTTGCGATAGGCTTCCATGATTTTGACTTTGTCCAGGTAATTAAGTAGCCTGAAAATGACTGGCCAGGGACGTGGTGAAGAAGATTGTGAAGGTTGTTTGTCAGGACCGATGCGGTGGACTCTCTCCACCAGATATGAGGTAGGGGATGATGGAAGATTGAGAGCTGAGGGGAGCCAGTGTGTGACCAAGTCCATTAGGTCTGTTTGCCTGATGGTTTCTGGCAGACCAATCATCCGCAGGTTATTCCGACGATTCCGATTTTCTAAATCTTCGATTTTATCGGCCATGGCCACGAGGGTGTTATCATGTGATTGTTGTTGGGAGTGAATAGTATGGTAGTCGTCTTCTAATGTAGATATTCGGTCTTCGGCTTCAGCCAGTCGTTGTGTGTGTTGGGTCAGTTGTGCTGCTGCCGATGTGATAGCTTCCATCAGAGGAGCTAGTTTTGCGTCCAATAAAGGAGATATAATATCTGCTATTTCTTTGGCCCTTTGTATTGAGGAAGGACTGGCTTGGGTATCGGTGGGTATCGTGTCTTCTGTGGTTTGTCTGTTTGGGGAGTAAGGGGATTCCTGTGAGATAAGGCTGGACTCTCTTTCTTTAGCCGTTGCCTTATTTTTGTTTTGGGAGTTTTTATACGTGCGTGGTGTTTTGGCCACGTATTTTTCCATGATGAGGCGTATATCCTTTAGTGTGGTAGTAGGTTTTACACGTTGTCAGGTCTCGAATTGAGAGGCAAGGAGCCACTGCATCTGCGGTGGTATGATGTGTGGTGGTAGCACTCGGTTGTGTTGCCACGGGTTGGGGGTTAGGGGTGTCTTGGGATCCAAGGGGTTAGCAGTTAACAATCGCACGTTGTCGTGTACTGCCAGGGATCCCTCAGGTAGCCGGGTCAGCACTTTCTTTGCGACCCAAGATGGCCGCCGTCATTTACTTGCACACTTGCTTGTGTGCGTTTCAGTGGGGAAGGCAATGGGTGAGGCGAGCGAGCGGATCACAATTTTAGCTTCAAGTGGCTAGTGCGGGTGTATGTGGTCTCACCCCTGCTCGGGGGTTAATGATGTGGAACACGATGTCGGGGGAGCAGGTGCCCGGCGCACTCTATCATACGCCCGCGTATTCTGGTTCAGAGGCCAGTTCCCAGTAGCAGGTGTCTGGCGCCTCACGTCAATCGGGTCTGCACCCAGTCTCCGGGTAGTGATGCTTCGGGTAGGTGTTGGTGAGCGAGTCCCCCGGGGTGCACTGCCGCTGTTTGTTTCCAGGGGAACTTCGGGATTTAGCCGCTGGACAGAGCCCCGTTCCAGGCTTCCCGCTATGTTCGCCCGCTGAGGGATTGCGTAGGTGTCAGCAGCCGGGGGAGGGGGGGTAAGTTGTTCGGGGGGTCGGCTCACCTCTGTTGCGTGGGGCCGTCAGGCCGTCTGTTCGGCGTGCTGTCTTCCCGTTCTGTGCGCTCCGAGGCTCGGGACGCCCGCTGCCTCCGGCGCTCAGGGTTGTTCGTGGTGAGCTCTGGTGGTCTCTCTTCCTTCCCGTGGAGCCGGCCGATGGGCGAGAGGGTGTGCAGGGCAGGACGGGTCCCGGGTGATACCAGCCAGTGTGTCCTGAAGGCGATCTCCGGCCCCACCGTCCGTCCGGTCCGCAGCGTCTGCTTCCCAAATCGAGGCCCCGGCTTTGTGGTGGCAGGTAGGCCGCAATCCGCGGGAGCCAGTAGACCGGCTCCCCGATTCCGCGGCTCTATCCTATCACTGTGGGTTGTACCCACGGTTAGAGGGGTTAGTTTTAGTGAGGTTCAGCTGAGCAGGGGGAGAAATAAGGGGGTTTTATGTCGTTTTTGCCACGGAGCTGCTCATGCACGCTTCCTTCCACCTCAGCTTCCAGGCCACGCCTACCATACCTGTTTTTAATGCATACCAATAAAAGATTTTTCTGATGTTTTAACTACATAAATTCTTCATTTCTGCCAAGCGTGCCCCAACAAAAAGAGTTTCCCTTTTCTTTCCTTGTAGCCAGTTACAATTATAACTGTAGGGTGTACCACCAACAGAGTTATTAGACTAACCCTTTTGGAGTGTAACCGTAGAACGCTGGTTCTTACTGTGGTACCTGATATTTCTCTAGCATCCATAAGGGATATTGGGGACACATTAGTACGATGGGTATAGACAGGGTCCAAAGGAGCCAGTGCACTAAAAATTTCTTCCACTGGGTGTGCTGGCTCCTCCCCACTATGCCCACTCCCACAGGTAGTTTAGAAAAAGGTGCCCTCAGGAGAGGATGCACACTCTGCTAGCTCCAGAGTTTTTCTTCATTTTATTTTAAACTTTTGTTAATTTCTCTTACGTCCTAGAGGATACTGGGGTTCCATTTAGTACCATGGGGTATAGATGGGTCCACTAGGAGCCATGGGCACTTTAAGAATTTGATAGTGTGGGCTGGCTCCTCCCTCTATGCCACTCCTACCAGACTCAGTTTAGAACATGTGACCGGAGGAGCCGGTCACGCTGAAGGAAGCTCCTGAAGAGTTTTCTGCATTTATTTTATATGTTTGTTATTTTCAGGCAGGGCTGGTTGGCACTAGCCTGCCTGCTTCGTGGGACTTAGGGGGGAGAACGGCCCAACCTCTTGAAGGGTTAATGGTCCCGTTCCCCGCTGACAGGACACTGAGCTCCTGAGGGAACTATTCGCAAGCCCCACCACGGCGAGCGTACATTCCCGCAGCACGCCGCCACCCCTAATAGAGCCAGAAGAATGAAGAGTGGTGAGTACTGAGCCGGCGTCCCGGTTAGCAGGACGCCGGCCATTATGGCGGCACAAGGGTACGGAGACGCACGACTTCTCAACGGGGCGGAATGCATCTTCGGACACAGTACACAACTGCGTCTCTGTACACTGAACACAGTACCCAGACTGGCAAACACAGCCTTAAAACGGTTCTGCTCCATTTTAGGCACAAAAATTACTTCAGCCAGTATAAAAAAAGCGGGAAGACCGCACGCCATTGAAGGGGTGGGGCTTAACTATGAGAGAATCCAGCAGCTCACCAGCGCCATTTCCCCTCTGCTGTGGACACAGACGCTGACTGACAGGGACACGCAGCTCCTCCAGTGTGACTCCAAATTACCTCAGCGGTACCAGGGGGTCATAGCAGGGGGAGAGTCTATTAGTATCAGGGTACTTGGTCTGCGACCCAGCTAAGCTTGGCATTAGCAGTGAGGGCGCTGTGGGAGCTGGCTCCAACAACTCTGTGTCTCCCTGAAGGGCTCTTTGTGGGTTAATTGTGCTTAACCTTTTCCTGTGTGTGTGTCACATTTACATTATGTCAGGCAAAGAGTGTGTTTCATGTACAGCGGAGTGTATTTCCTCACCAGGAGGCTCACTACTGGGCAGTGCCCTAACTAGGCATTTTAGCGCTGTGTGCAAGAAACGACAGTGGCGCCCCCCATGGAAGACAGGGGAAGTGCGCGCCGTAGGCGCGCCAAAAAAATATAGGGGCGTGGCTTCACGGGGAAGGGGCGTGGCCACAAAATAATAGCAATTCATACTACGGTGCACAGTAGTCTACATTATTCAAATGACGCTGCACAGTAGCGCCACTACACCAGGTAGAGCCCCTTTTATACATTACAGCAGACAGTCCCCCTTTTTACACATTGCGGCAGCCAGGCCCCCTTTTTCACATTGCGGCAGCCAGTCCCCCTTTTTACACATTGCGGCAGCCAGGCCCCCTCTTTACACATTGCGGCAGCCAGTCCCCCTTTTTACACATGCGGTAGCCAGTCCTCCTTTTTACACATTGCGGCAGCCAGGCCCCCTCTTTACATATTGCGGCAGCCAGTCCCCATTTTTACACATTGCGGCAGCCAGGCCCCCTTTTTACACATTGCGGCAGCCACTCCCCCTTTTTACACATTGCGGCAACCAGGCCCCCTCTTTACACATTGCGGCAGCCAATCCCCCTTTTTACACATTGCGGCAGCCAGGCCCCCTTTTTACACATTGCGGCAGCCAGGCCCCCTTTTTACACATTGCGGCAGCCAGTCCCCCTTTTTACACATTGCGGCAGACGGTGTCCCCCTGAGAGAGAGAGAGAGAGAGAGAGAGAGACATACTTACCATCTCCCTGCTGGCAGTCAGGCTCCTCGTGCAGCTCCCTCGGTGCAGGCAGTGAGGTGAGAAGGAGGAGGAGGGAGGGGGAGCAGGGAGCCGCAGCAGCGCTATGTCATTGGTAGTAAGCGCCGCTGCAGCATCCCCCTCTCCTTCCGTATTGGCTGCCCGGCGCTGCTGTGGATGCTGGGATGGAGGAACCGCATCCCAACATCCACAGCAGCGCCGGGCAGCCAATACGGAAGGAGAGGGGGATGCTGCAGCGGCGCTTACTACCAATGACATAGCGCTGCTGTGGCTCCCTGCTCCCCCTCCCTCCTCCTCCTTCTCCGCTGCCCGGCGCTGGTCTCTTCTCCCTCCACAGCGCGGCACACGGCGCACACAGCAGAGGCAGCATGTAATGAGTCAATTTGACTCATTACATGCCACTGGCCGTGCGCCCTCAGGGCAACTGCGCTGTGTGCCAAGCCCACTTGGCACACACGTAGTTACGGCCCTGCTACTGGGTACTCAGGGCAGTGCACCTTCCCAGAATAGCGGGGCTGAACCGGAGTGGGTTAATTCTCTTAAAGAAATTATCTCCACTCTTTCTACAAAATTGTCCCGCAATGAGAAAGAGACACAATACTTAAGAGACTGTGGATGAGTTTATGAACAGAGACTCGGTCCCCAAAACAAAGACTCAGCCCCCAAAACAGTGTCTCAATCCCCTCCCATTTGTCCGCAAAAGCGATCTCTGGCCCATATCCTGCAGTCTTACTCTGACAGGTATGACACAGAGGAGGGTGAGGTGGATTTGGAGGGGGGGGGGGGGGGGGGGGGGCTGCAGTTCTGTCACAGGGAATAGAGGCTCTTATAGAGGTTATCAGAGATGTTCTGCATATTTCTGATAAGGTGTCAGAGGAGTGTGAGGAATCTTTTATTTTAATGTAAAAAAGAAGTCCTCAGTTACTTTTCCTGCGTCCAAGGAATTGAATACCCTGTTTGAAGAACCATGGGTTAATCCTGATAAGAAATTTCAAATCCCTAAAAGGTTACTCTCATCTTTTCCTTTGAAAGATAGGAAAAAATGGGAAAATCCGCCCATAGTGGACGCATCGGTCTCTAGGCTGTCACAAAAGATTGTATTGCCTGTCCCTGGTGCAGTCTCCCTAAAAGACACTGCTGGGGGAAGAGAGATGCAGATGCACACTCTTAGCACTAACACTGATAATAAAAATAATTTAAATAAACCCTCACAATTAACATGGAGTATAATTGAAGTTCTTAGCACACATTTGCGCAAATATGTGGTCCCATGTACCGCGGCCAGGTGACTTCATCACATGGGTCCCTAACATCTCTAATACTATCACATTCTATAATGTTAGGGACCCATGTGATGAAGTCACCTGGCCGCGGTACATGGGCCCGCAAATTTGCGCAAATGTGTGCTAAGAACTTCAATTATACTCCATGTTAATTGTGAGGGTTTATTTAAATTATTTTTATTATCAGTGGGGGTAATTCCAAGTTGATCGCAGCAGGATTTTTGATAGCAATTGGGCAAAACCATGTGCACTGCTGGGGGGGCAGATATAACATGTGCAGAAAGAGTTAGATTTGGGAGGGTTATTTTATTTCTGTGCAGGGTAAATACTGGCTGCTTTATTTTTACACTGCAAATTAGATTGCAGATTGAACACACCACACCCAAATCTAACTCTCTCTGCACATGTTAAATCTGCCTCCCCTGCAGTGCACATGGTTTTGCCCAATTGCTAACAAAAATCCTGCTGCGATCAACTTGGAATTACCCCCAGTGTTCTTAGTGCTAAGAGTGTGCATCTGCATCTCTCCTCCCCCAGCATAGTATTAGAAGCCTCAGCATGATAGCACCTCTTGATATCTTTAGTAATAGGATGTGCAATCCAGGTTCCCCCCTTTTTTCCACTATATTTGTGTATATATTGTACACTGGAAGGCAAGGCTTCCTTCCTCTGGATTGGCACTCCAACCATTCACCCTCAGGTGTTTTAATTAGCTGGGTTCCTGCATTTCAGATCACACATTGATAAGGCCCTATTTAGAGGTAAGTCCTGTATAAATTTATAGAATGTGATAGTATTAGGGATGTTAGGGACCCATGTGATGAAGTCACCTGTCCGCGGTACATGGGCCCGCATATTTGCGTAAATGTGTGCTAAGAACTTCAATTATACTCCATGTTAATTGTGAGGGTTTATTTAAATTATCTCTAAAAGACACGGCTGATCGTAAAATTGAGACTACACTCAAATCATTGTACACATGCTGCTGGGGTGGCCCAAAGACCCACTATTGCATGTGCGTGGATCACAAAAGCCATTGCTAAATGGTCAGGTAACCTAATTGAGGGGTTAGATTCCTTGTCTAGGGGGGATGTTGTTTTATTCCTGCAGCATATACAGGACTCTGCAAACTTTATGGTGGAGGCCATAAAAGAGATAGGCTTGCTTAACGCACGCACCACCGCTATGGCAGTGACGACATGCAGAGACTTGTGGCTACGCCAGTGGACTGCTGACGTGGACTCCAGGAAAGGCATGGAAGGCCTACCATTCAAGGGAGAGGCCTTGTTTGGAGATGAACTAGACAAATGGGTCTCCAAAGCTACCGCGGGTAAGTCTACGTATCTTCCTTCTGCAGCCCACCCCCCCAACCAAGAAGACTTATTCAGCTTCTAAGTTGCAGTCCTTTCGGACGGCCAAGTTCAAGGGCAAATCCAGAGGTACTTCTACGTCCTCCAGTGGCGCAAGAGGTAAACCATGCAAACCAGCAACTGCAGGCGCTCAGGAACAGAGCTCAGGCTCTGCTTCCTCAAAGGCTTTAGCATGACGATGGAGCGTAATGCCTGGAAGGCTGTCAGGTGGGAGCCCGACTACGATTCTTCAGTCAGATCTGGTCAAGTTCGTGCGAGGATCCCTGGGTCATGGATCTTATTTCCCAGGGCTACAGACTGGAGTTCCAAGAGCTCCCACCTCCCAGATTCTTCAAATCAGGCTTACCAATTTCACAAGAGGCAAGTATAACTTTACAGCATGCCATCGAAAAACTGGTATAGACTCAAGTCATTGTTCCAGTTCCACATCATCTGCAAAACAAGGGGTATTATTCCAACCTGTTTGTAGTACCAAAGCCGGACGGTTCGGTAAGGCCGATTCTGAACCTCAAGTCGTTGAACCCATACTTACGAGTGTTCAAATTCATGATGGAGTCTCTGAGAGCGGTAATCTCAGGTCTGGAGGAGGGGGAATTCTTAGTGTCTTTGGATATCAAGGATGTGTACCTTTACTTTCCGATCTGGCCGCCTCATCAGGCTTACCTACATTTTGCACTGCAGGACTGTCACTACCAGTTCCAGGCCCTGCCATTTGGTCTCTCCACGGCACAGAGGGTGTTCACCAAGGTGATCGCAGAGATGATGTTTCTACTCCGCAAACAGGGAGTGAGCATAATGTTGTACCTGGACGATCTACTGATAAAAGTACCGTCCAGGAAAAGGTTGCAGGTCAGCATTGGTCTCTCAACAAAACTCCTTCAGGATCACGGGTGGATTCTGAACCTTCCGAAATCTCACCTGGAGCCAACACGGTGGCTTCCATTCCTGGGAATGATACTGGACACAGAGGGGTAAATTTACTAAGATTCGTAATTCTCCCGATTTGGTGGGAGAATAATCACGAATGACATCGAAAGTGTAAAACTGCAACTTTTTGAATTTGTTACGATGGATTTACTAAGCTGCCGTATTTTGCCTTTTCGGGTTTTCCGATGTCGATGTCATTCGTTTTTTTTTTTCAGTTTTTTACGGCAGTGATTAGCAAAACACTGCCGACTTTGTTACAATGAATCTCGGCCGGATCTGTGTGATCCGTGCTGGGGTTCATTTTTTTTTTTTTTTTTAAAACACTGTAAAATCCTTAAAAAAAATTGCGTGGGGTCCCCCCTCCTAAGCATAACCAGCCTCGGGCTCTTTGAGCCGATGCTGGTTGCAGAAATATGGGGGAAAAAATGACAGGGGTTCCCCCATATTTAAGCAACCAGCATCGGGCTCTGCGCCTGGTCCTGGTTCCAAAAATACGGGGGACAAAAAGAGTAGGGGTCCCCCGTATTTTTAAAACCAGCACCGGGCTCCACTAGCTGGACAGATAATGCCACAGCCGGGGGTCACTTTGATATAGTGCCCTGCGGCCGTGGTATCAAAAATCCAACTAGTCACCCCTGGCCGGGGTACCCTGGGGGAGTGGGGACCCCTTCAATCAAGGGGTCCCCCCCCCCCAGCCACCCAAGGGCCAGGGGTGAAGCCCGAGGCTGTCCCCCCCCATCCAATGGGCTGCGGATGGGGAGGCTGATAGCCTTTTGTGATAATGAAAAGATATTGTTTTCAGTAGCAGTACTACAAGGCCCAGCAAGCCTCCCCCGCATGCTGGTACTTGGAGAACCACAAGTACCAGCATGCGACGGAAAAACGGGCCCGCTGGTACCTGTAGTACTACTACTAAAAAAATACCCAAAAAAAGACAAGACACACACACCGTGAAAGTAAAGATTTATTACATACATGCACACAAACATACATACATACTTACCTTATGTTCACACGCAGGTCGGTCCTCTTCTCCAGTAGAATCCAAGGGGTACCTGTTGAATAAATTCTACTCACCAGATCGCGGGTCCCAGGGTCCTCGGGGCATCCATTTGTAATCCACGTACTTGCATAAAATAACAAAACGGAAAGCCGAGCCACGAACTGAAAGGGGCCCCATGTTTTCACATGGGACTCCTTACCCCGAATGCCAGAAACCCACTCTGACTTCTGTCTAAGTGGGTTTCTTCAGCCAATCAGGGAGTGCCACGTTGTAGCACCCTCCTGATCGGCTGTGTGCTCCTGTACTGACTGACAGGCGGCACACGGCAGTGTTACAATGTAGCGCCTATGCGCTCCATTGTAACCAATGGTGGGAACTTTCTGCTCAGCGGTGACGTCACTTTAGGTCAACCGCAGGGCAGAAAGTTCCCACCATTGGTTACAATGGAGCGCATAGGCGCTACATTGTAACACTGCCGTGTGCCGCCTGTCAGTCAGTACAGGAGCACACAGCCGATCAGGAGGGTGCTACAACGTGGCACTCCCTGATTGGCTGAAGAAACCCACTTAGACAGAAGTCAGAGTGGGTTTCTGGCATTCGGGGTAAGGAGTCCCATGTGAAAACATGGGGCCCCTTTCAGTTCGTGGCTCGGCTTTCCGTTTTGTTATTTTATGCAAGTACGTGGATTACAAATGGATGCCCCGAGGACCCTGGGACCCGCGATCTGGTGAGTAGAATTTATTCAACAGGTACCCCTTGGATTCTACTGGAGAAGAGGACCGACCTGCGTGTGAACATAAGGTAAGTATGTATGTATGTTTGTGTGCATGTATGTAATAAATCTTTACTTTCACGGTGTGTGTGTCTTGTCTTTTTTTGGGTATTTTTTTAGTAGTAGTACTACAGGTACCAGCGGGCCCGTTTTTCCGTCGCATGCTGGTACTTGTGGTTCTCCAAGTACCAGCATGCGGGGGAGGCTTGCTGGGCCTTGTAGTACTGCTACTAAAAACAATATCTTTTCATTATCACAAAAGGCTATCAGCCTCCCCATCCGCAGCCCATTGGATGGGGGGGGACAGCCTCGGGCTTCACCCCTGGCCCTTGGGTGGCTGGGGGGGGGGACCCCTTGATTGAAGGGGTCCCCACTCCCCCAGGGTACCCCGGCCAGGGGTGACTAGTTGGATTTTTGATGCCACGGCCGCAGGGCACTATATCAAAGTGACCCCCGGCTGTGGCATTATCTGTCCAGCTAGTGGAGCCCGGTGCTGGTTTTAAAAATACGGGGGACCCCTACTCTTTTTGTCCCCCGTATTTTTGGAACCAGGACCAGGCGCAGAGCCCGATGCTGGTTGCTTAAATATGGGGGAACCCCTGTCAATTTTTTCCCCATATTTCTGCAACCAGGATCGGCTCAAAGAGCCCGAGGCTGGTTATGCTTAGGAGGGGGGACCCCACGCAATTTTTTTTAATAAAATAACAACTTTCCCACCCCTTCCCACTGATATACATGCACGGATCTCATGGATCCCTGCATGCCTATCCAATCACGGGAAAAAAAAGCAGGTCTGTTTTTTTTTAGCACTTTTTTACGAGTTGTAATTTTTCACGGCAGTGTTTGTTTTTTTTTTGCTTTGCACTTCTTAGTAAATTACCGAGATTCATACTTAAACAGCCGCGTTTTGACCGATGGTGTATTCATTCGTAATTTTATTCTTGGACTTGAAAAAAATTACGAATGCCCTCATCACTGCCGTGATTATTGCTTAGTAAATTACCGAGATGACACTTTGATGAAAAAACGGCATCTCGGTCAAAATCGGGACCTTAGTAAATTTACCCCAGAGTCGCAGAAAGTGTTCATTCCGTTGGCAATCCAGTTGATGGTTCGGGATGTCCTGAAGCCAACCCAGATATCGGTGCATCTATGCATTCGCCTTCTGGGGAAAATGGTGGCCGTTTACGAGGCGCTTCAATACGGAAGGTTTCATGCAAGAACCTTCCAGCTCGATCTGTTGGACAAATGGTCCGGATCGCATCTTCACATGCACCAGAAGATCCGTCTGTCGCCAAAAGCCAGGATCTCCCTTCTGTGGTGGCTACAGACTTCTCACCTCGTCGAGGGTCGCAGGTTTGGAAGTCAGAACTGGATTCTGTTAACCACAGACGCAAGTCTCGGAGGTTGGGGAGCAGTCACTCAGGGGGTGCAGTTTCAAGGAAGATGATCAAGTCAGGAAGTCATCCTTCCAATCAACTCAGGGCCATATACAACGCCCTTCTGCAGGCCTCTTATCTTCTTCAAGATCAGGCCATTCAGGTCCAGTTGGACAATGTGACGGCGGTGACGTACATAAACAGACAGGGCAGAATGAAAAGCAGAGCAGCAATGTCGGAGGTGTCAAGAAATCTCCTCTGGGCAGAAAAAAACGCTGTGGTGTTGTCAGCCGTTCTTCATTCCGGGAGTAGACAACTGGGAAGCAGACTTCCTCAGCAGACACGACCTGCACCCGGGGGAGTGGGGCCTTCACCTGGAAGTGTTCAGGTGCTTGACACGTTGAAGGGGATATCCACGGATCGACATGATGGCCTCTTGTCTCAACAAGAAGCTCAGGCGGTATTGTTCCAGGTCGAGAGACCCACAGGCAGTGGCGGTAGATGCCATGATGACTCCATGAGTCTATCAGATGGTGTATGTGTTTCCTCCACTTCTTCTGATCCCAAGAATTCTAAAGCGAATAAAAAGGGAAAAGGTTCAAGCAATACTCATTGCTCTGGACTGGCCAAGAAGGTTCTGGTATGCGGACCTTCTGGAGATGCTCCTCGAAGATCTGTGGCCTCTACCTCTTCGCGAGGATCCTCTGCAGCAGGGCCCATTCGTCTATCAGGACTTACCGCAGCTACGTTTGATGGCATGGAAGTTGAACGGCTGATTCTAGCCAGGAAAGGGATCCCTAACAAGGTTATCCCGACTATGGGGGTAATTCCAAGTTGATCGCAGCAGGAATTTTGTTAGCAGTTGGGCAAAACCATGTGCACCGCAGGGGAGGCAGATATAACATGTGCAGAAAGAGTTAGATTTGGGTGGGTTATTTTGTTTCTTTGCAGGGTAAATACTGGCTGCTTTATTTTTACACTGCAAATTAGATTGCGGATTGAACACACCACACCCAAATCTAACTCTCTGCACATGTTAAATCTGCCTTCCCTGCAGTGCACATGGTTTTGCCCAACTGCTAACAAAATTCCTGCTGCGATCAACTTGGAATTGCCCCCAATGATCCAAGCCAGGAAGGGGGTAACGTCTAAGCATTACCATCGTATTTGGAAGAAATACGTCTCTTGGTGTGAGAGCAGAAATTATTCTGCGGTAGAATTTCATCTGGGACATTTCCTGCTTTTTCTGCAGGCAGGTGTAGATGTGGGCCTACGTCTGGGCTCCATAAAAGTCCAGATTTCGGCCTTTTCCATTTACTTTCGATTACAACTGTCTTCTCTCCCTGAGGTCCAGACGTTCTTGAAAGGTGTTCTGCACATCCAACCTCCCTTTATGCCTTCCACGGCACCTTGGGATCTCAATGTGGTGCTGCAGTTCCTCCAATCGGACTGGTTTGAACCGTTACAGGAGGTGAACGTAAAATATCTTACGTGGAAAACAGTCACACTGTTGGCCTTGGCTTCATCAAGACGTGTGTCGGAGCTGGGGGCTTTGTCTCACAAAAATCCCTATTTAATTTTCCAAGAGGACAGAGGTGAACTCGGAACTCCTCAGCAATTTCTACCTAAAGTGGTGTCTGCGTTTCACATCAACCAACCTATTGGGGTTCCGGTTGTTAGCGACACCTCTGCTACTTCAAAGTCTTTGGATGTTGTGAGGGCTTTGAAGGTATATGTAAAGCGAACAGCTCGTCACAGAAAATTGGACTCGCTGTTTGTTCTTTATGATCCCAATAAAATTGTGTGTCCTGCTTCAAAGCAGACAATTGCACGCTGGATCAGGCTTACTATCCAGCATGCTTATTCCATGGCAGGTTTGCCATGTCCAAAATCTGTACAGGCCCACTCTACTAGGTCAGTGGGTTCTTCCTGGGTGGCTGCCCGGTGTGTGTCTGCTTTACAGCTCTGCCGAGTAGCTACTTGGTCAGGTTCTAACACGTTTGCTAAGTTTTACAAGTTCGATACTTTGGCCTCTGAGGACCTTCAGTTTGGTTGATCAGTTCTGCAGGAACCTCAGCACTCTCCCACCCGGTTTGGGAGCTTTGGTACATCCCTATGGTACTAAATGGAACCCAAGTATCCTCTAGGACGTAAGAGAAAACAGGATTTTAGTTACCTACCGGTAAATCCTTTTCTTGTAGTCCGTAGAGGATACTGGGGTTCCATTTAGTATCATAGGGATGTACCAAAGCTCCCAAACCCGGTGCTTCGTTTTTCCTGCACTGTTACTTAGTTAAGTAATGTTGGTTCAGACGTTGCTGTTCCTGTTTCAATTTGGTTAGTTTGGCTTTCCTCTTGTGTGTGCTGGTTCGGAATCTCACCACTATTCTTATCTATCCTTCTCTCAAAGTATGTCCGTCTCCTCGGGCACAGTTTCCTAGACTGAGTCTGGTAGGAGGGGCATAGAGGGAGGAGCCAGCCCACACTATCAAATTCTTAAAGTGCCCATGGCTCCTAGTGGACCCGTCTGTACCCCATGGTACTAAATGGAACCCCAGTATCCTCTACGGACTACGAGAAAATTATTTACCGGTAGGTAATTAAAATCCTATTTTCGGTATCCTATTTGGGCAACAGCTTACCTGCACCATGGGAGTTAGGGGAGGGGACGGTCACCAGCCTCACAAGGTGCAGAGCCGCTTCCCCGCTGCAGGACCACCGTCCTGAGGGGTTGTTTGTTCAGCGGGGCACTGCGCCTTTGCTATCGCAACCGCAGCACGCCGCGCACCCCTAACACTGCCTGAAGGTGATCGTCTGTGGTGAGTACACACCGGGGACCCCACTAGGGGGGTCCCCCAGTTCTTTGTGTGGCAGAAGCGCGGGTGAGGCATACGGGTCCCTCCTGGGGGGGACCGGCTGTAGCCCCTGCGTGAGACTGGCTAGCGATGGCTGTACTAAACATTTATGTGAGGCTACAGCATGGTTAGGAGACAGGGCCAGTATAACTCTATATAAATAATATTATTAGTACAACATTATCCAAATAAGGTGCCCTTATAAAATAAGAAAAGAATAAACATCTATTTTAAAACCTAAAATACATTTAACATGTGCATTTCTAGGCATATATCTCCTATATATTTGCCCAGATCTGTCACTCTGTGACTGTGTGGATAACGCTGGGTGGAGTCACAACGCTGGGCGGAGTCAGAGTAAATGAGTCACAGAGTCACAGATCTGAATGCATATAGGAAAAACACACACACACGCACAGTATAATGCATATAGGGCCTTAGTGCATGTTATGGGGCCAGCTGCAATGGTGAAACGTGGGGACAGGACTTTATAACGCCGTGACAGCAAGAGTCCTCTGTGACTCCCTAAAAGAGATTGGCAATATTAATGTTAGAACCACTGTGTCAGCATTTGGTTGCGTCAGTGGATTGCAGACACTGACTCCAAATGCAATGTGGAATCTCTTCCCTTTACAGGTGAATGGCTCTTCGGAGGCGAATTGGATGCATGGATCTCCAAAGCTTCTGCTGGGAAATCCGCGTTTCTTCCCTCCGGGGCTCCGCCTGCTACACGTACCTACCCGGGACCATCTACTCAGTCCTTTCGGTCAACCAGATTTCGATCTAGGGCCAGAGGTGCATCAAATGCAGCTAGAGGCACCAGGGGTAATCCTAAGAAACCAGACGTTGCCGGCTCTCAAAAACAGAGCACCAGTTCAGCTTCCGCAAAGACCTCAGCATGACGGTGCCCACCCACCTCGGGAGGATCTCGAGGTGGGAATCCAGTTACGTCACTTCAGCCACATCTGGGAAAGTTCTTGCCAGGACACCTGGGTAAGGGACCTTATTTCTCAGGGATACAAGCTGGAGTTCGACGGTGCTCCTCCCCAATGATTTTTCAAATCGAGCTTACCAGCTTTGGAAAATATGCGTGTTACACTACTACAGGCCACCACCAAGTTGGTCCAGTCCCAAGTCATTGTTCCAGTACACCTGCAACAGCAAGGACAAGGTTACTGCTCCAGTCTGTTCGTGGTGCCAAAACCAGACAGGTCTGTGAGGCCAATTTTGAATCTGAAGTCCTTGAATCCTTTCCTAAAGGTTTTCAAATTCAAGATGGAATCTTTGAGAGCAGTGATCGCAGGCCTGGAACGTCAGGAAATCCTAGTGTGCCTGGATATCAAGGATGCCTACCTCCATATCCCAATTTGGCCTCCTCATCAGGCCTATCTGAGGTTCGCCCTGCTGAACGATCACTACCAGTTCCAGGCGTTACCCTTTGGCCTATCTACAGCTCCGAGGGTGTTCACAAAGGTGATGGCGAAAATGTTGTTCCAGCTCAGGGTCCAGGGGGTCAACGTGGTCCCTACCTGGACAATCTCCTGATAAAAGCGAGTTCCAGGGAGCTCCTATTGCTCCATATAGATCGCACTATACATCTTCTGTCACACCACGGGTGGATCCTCATTTTACAGAAGTCCCACCTGGAGCCATCTTAGCGGCTTCTGTTTCTGGGAATGCTACTGGATACTGTAGCGAACAAAGTGAGAACTCTACAGGAAATGGTTTGCATGGTTCTCAGACCAACTCGAGTCTCCATTCATCTTTGCATAAGATTGTTGGGAAAGATGGTAGCCTCGTTTGAGGCCATCCAGTATGGACGGTTCCATGCCAGACCCTTTTAGCTGGACATCATGAAGTGGTTCGGTTCTCATCTGAATGGACCGGATGATTCAACTGTCACCCCGGGCCAGGATTTCACTCCTGTGGTGGCTGCAGTCTTCGGAATTCAGGATTGGATTCTCCTCACAACGGATGGGAGGATGGGGGGGATGTCACCCAAGGAGTGCAGTTCCAGGGCAGGTGGTCTGCCCAAGAGGCCCTACTTTCTATCGACATCCTTGAACTTCGGGCTATCTACAATGCCCTGATTCAGGCCTCCCTTCTGCTCCGGGATCAAGCAATCCAGGTACAGTCAGACAACGCCACGGCTGTGGCGTACATCAATCGACAAGGAGGGACAAAAAGCAGGGCCTGCATGCGAGAAGTATCAAGAATACTCCTCTGGGCAGAAAGAAATGCACTAGCACTGTCCGCAATCTTCATTCCGGGAGTGGACAATTGGGAGGCGGACTTCCTGAGTCGCCACAATCTCCATCCAGGGGAGTAGGGCCTACATCCTCAAGTGTTTCAACAGATCATCGACCGGTGTAGTTGCCCCCAGATCGACATGATGGCGTCTCGCCTCAACAAGAAACTTCGCTCCTATTACTCGCAAACCAGAGATCCTCAGGCATGCGCAGTGGATGCACTGACATCACCTTAATCTTATCAGCTGGTCTACATATTTCATCCGATTCCGTTGACCACAAAGATGCTCAAGAGGTTCCGGCACCAAGGAGTACAAGCAATTCTGCTTGCCCCGGAGAGCGTGGATCTTCTGGACATGTCCATCGAAGACCTTTGGCCTCTACCACTCAGAAGAGATCTTCTTCAACAAGTACCATTCGTCTACCCGGACTTACGGCGTCTTCGTTTGACGGTATGGTAGTTGAGCTGAACATCCTAGCTCACAAGGGACTTTCCAACAAGGCCATTGCCACTATGGTGCAAGCCAGAAAACCTGTGACGTCAAAACACTATCATAATATCTGGCGGAGATACGTCTCCTGGTGCGAGGAACGCACGTATCCATCTGCCGATTTTCACTTGGGAAGATTTCTTCATTTCCTGCAGGCTGGAGTGGATCAAGGCTTATGTCTGGGATCCATTAAGGTTCAAATTTCAATCTTCTTCCAAAAGAAGTTGGCTATACTGCCTGAAGTTCAGACCTTCTTGCAAGGGGTGCTTTGCATCCAACCTCCGTTTGTTAGTGTTCACTCTAGGATTTGGGCAGGGCAGGGCGCTTGACTGAGAGGGGCACAAGCGTGTGCGCACGCTGCGAAAAAGGGCGTGTCCATGCAAAATAGGGGGCGTGGTCATTTTGTCTAATAAAAGTGGGCGGTTCAGCCCTCAGACGTTAAAACGGGGGCATGGGCAGCCGGCGGCGTCACTGTTGGGGGCGTGCCCAGCACCTCCAAGCTCTCTCACAGCGTGAATGGATGCCGCGCGCATGCGCACTGCATTTTTACACGCTGGGAGGGCAGGAAGTGGGCGGCTGTTCTAGCAGGGCGCCGCAGAAAGGGCAGGGCGGACTTTGCCCTTCAAAAATCGGGCAGAGCGCGGCGCCCTGCTAAAACAGCCTAGCGTGAACACTAGTTTGTGCCGCCTACGGATCCTTGGGATTTGGATGTGGTATTACGATTTCTACAGTTCTCCTGGTTTGAACCTCTGATGACTGTAGAAGACAAGTACCTCACGTGGAAGACGGTGATGTTACTGGCCCTGGCTTCTGCTAGACGTGTCTCAGGATTGGGGGCCTTATCGTATAAAAGTCCGTATTTGGTCTTTTACGAGGACAGAGCGGAGCTCTGGACTAGACATCAGTTCCTGCCGAAGGTTGTTTTCCGCATTTCATCTGAAGCAACCTATTGTGGTTCCGTACTGTTCTGACGCTTCTGCTACTCCGGAGGTATTGGATGCTGTGCGTGCCTTGAAGATCAACGTCAAGTGTACAGCTCGGATCAGAAAGACTGATTCCTTGTTCTTGTTATATGATGTGCAGAAAAAGGGTTGCCCTGCTTCAAAGCAGTCCATTGCTCGTTGGATTCGAATTACTATCCAACAGGCCTATGTGTCGGCAGCCTTACCTGTTCCTAAGTCTCTAAAGGCCCACTCTACTAGATCGGTGGGCTCGTCCGGGGCGGCTGCCCGTGGATTCTCGGCCTTGCAACTATGCCGAGGCGCGACCTGGTCGGGGAAGAAAATCTTTGTGAAGTTCTACAAGTTTGATGCCCTGGCCAAAGAGGATACCCAGTTTGGGCAGGTGGTGCTGCAGCAGTCTCCGCACATTCCCGCCCATTCTGGAAGCTTTGGGACATCTCCATCATACTAACGCGTCCCCAATATCACTTATGGATGCTCGAGAAAATAGGATTTTAAATACCTACCGGTAAATCCTTTTCTCGTAGTCCATAAGGGATATTGGGCGCCCGCCTCGGTGCGGTGACTTACTGCAGGTTCTCTGGTAGGTGTTACCTGTTCAGCCGTTGCTGTTTTCTGTTGCCAGATGTTGCTGGCCCAGTTATGTTATGGTGTGCTGCGTATAAATCTCACCACACTTCTCGTTGTTACTGTATGTTCCTTCTCTCAAGTATGTAATTTCTCCTTAGGGCACTGTTTTACCTATAACTGCCTGTGGGGGGGGCATAGAAGGGAGGAGCCAGCACACCCAGTGGAAGAAATTTAAAGTGCACTGGCTCCTTTGGACCCCGTCTATAGCCAACGTACTAATGTGTCCCCAATATCCCTCATGGACTACGAGAAAAGGATTTACCGGTAGGTATTTAAAATCCTATTTTAAATAACACTGATTTAATAAAGTGGGTAAGTGCGGACCCCCCCCTCTTGCAGTGCATATCTAGAAATGTCTTTGTCCCATACACAATTGCCAGGAAGCCCTGTGCTGTACATACCAAAATTGCAGCTCAACGCCCAATCAGTATCTAATAGGAGAGAGTTGCATTAGTAGTAAGTAGCATAATAATACAGTAGTTTCTTTTATATATGTTCTACAATATCTGTGTGTGTAGATATCTATAATTTCCTTGTGTCTGGCAGTTGCACGCTGGAGCTGACTGGAGGCCTCCCTACCCCCTCACTCATAGCTCTCAGTGGCTGCTAGCCACAGATGGATGGCAAAGAGGAAGGGTCCCAAGAGAGAGCGGGCAGGGGCCAAGTAGGCAGGGCAGAGAAAAAGGTTTTCATGAAATGTAACAAGATGGCAGAACAGGCAGGAGGGTCCCAGGATAAGGGGGGCAGGGGAGGGGGTGGGGACGGGAGGGAGTATGGTAAAGCTGTCAAAGAAGAAGGGTCAAAGAAGAGAGAACAAGGTGGCAAGGCAGAGAGGAGGGGGATCCAGAGGACAGAAAGAGGGCACAAGGTGGCAGGGCAGAGAGGAGGGGTTCCAGGGGAGAGAGAGAGAGCGCACAAGGTGGAAGGGTAGAGCGGAGGGTTTCCAGGGGAGATAGAGAGGGCACAAGGTGGAAGGGCAGAGAGGAGGGGACTCCAGGAGAGGGGACAAGGTATCAGGCCAGAGAAGATGATTCCCCAGAGAGACAAAGGAGATGGGACAAGGTAGCATTGCAGAGATGAGGATCCCAGGAGAGAATATATGAGATGGGTCTTTTCTTTTTTTTTTTAAGCCAAAATCCAGGTTAGATTTGCCACTTTACATATCACTGCTGAACAACCAAAATCTTGCCATTTGTGGCAGCTCACAGGCTATTACATTTAGCCCAATGATTCTTGAAGCCTAATAAATGAAACATAAGATTCTACCAATCTGTTAACTTTTTGGGGGGAATCCAATCAGTTGCACTGTTTGCCACGCAGGGTATAGCTCCAGGTTTTTACACAGAGTTTTTCAATAATACTGCCTTTTCCCTGAGCTAACTCATACATTCAGCATAAAAGAAAAGGCCATATGGGTTTTCCTGCGCATTATGGGGGTCATTCCGAGTTGATCGCTCGCTGACGATTTTCAAAGCGCGGCGATCAGGTGAAAAAACAGCATTTATGCGCATGCGTATGCCCCGCAATGCGCACGTGCGACGTACGGGTACAAAGCCCTTTGTGGTTGTGCTCAGGTTCTAGCGAAGTTTTTCTTCGCACTGGCGGCCGCTAGAAGATTGACAGGAAGGGGGCGTTACTGGGTATCAACTGGCCGTTTTCAGGGAGTGTTTACAAAAACACAGGCATGTCTGAAAAAAACGCAGGCGTGGCTGGGCGGGTGTATGAAGGGAAATCCGGACACGAATAGGCTGAAGTGATCGCAAGTGCTGAGTAGGTTCAGAGCTACTCTGAAATTGCACAAACTGTTTTTGCAGAGCTCGACTGCACATGCGTTCGCACTTCTGCTAAGATAAAATACACTCCCCAGTGGGTGGCAGCATAGCGTTTGCACAGCTGCTAAAACTAGCTAGCGAGCGATCAACTCGGAATGACCCCCTAAACCCCCAGACGATTCCTTTTCTTGGCGCTCCTGAAGCTGTGAGGAAAAGTAACCCTCTGTGCTTTGAGTTGCGTAAACTGGATAACTGGACTGGATTCTCCCCTTTGAGTGCATTGCACATTATTTGACATTACCTTTGATGTATACTAAGAAATTAGCTCAGCAACGTGTATTCTCTTTAATGGTAATACAATCCCTCTAATACCTCATCCTCTTTCTTTGTAGGTTGGTGATGGGAATCCTTTGCGTCTGTGGAAAGTATCCACTGAAGTAGAAGCCCCACCGAGCTCATTACTTCATCGTGTTTTACGTGAGCGCCACCTATGGGATGAAGACCTTCTGCAAAGCAAAGTGGTAGAAACCCTTGAACAGAACACAGAGCTTTTCCATTACGTGACAGATAGCATGGCTCCACACCCACGGCGGCAATTCTTAGTACTGAGGTATGGTTTTACATATTTATCATCTCATTAGTGACATTTTTTGTCTCTCCGCATGAACACTGTCCGCAATTGTTTCTCAATAAACCATATGTAGTTTATGTAGTGTTGTGTAGCCTATTGTCAAAGTATTACCAACCTTTTATGAAAAAAAAAATATATATAATGTAAATTTTGCTGTTTAGTATGCGGTCTGTGAAATTCAAGTACATTACACTAACATAATTAGTTCTTGCCATGCATTAACGCAATGATTTCAAACTGAGAGACAGCTCTATGGGAAACATCAGAGTCTGTACTGCAGAATATTGTGATTGATCTACCCCAAATTCACTGAAATATATATGTGTGTGTGTGTGGTTGTGTGTGTGTGTGTGTGTGTATATGTATGTATGTATGTATGTATTTATTTATGTAGCAGGAACAAATAAGACAGCGGCACTCCAGGGCTTCCAATGATGCAATAATCAAGATTGTGTTTTCAAAATTCACATGTCAAAAACCAATGTTTCGAGGCCCGTAGCCCCTTTGTCAAGGTGTGAAATCGTGCAATAGAAAAACCACTCACCTTATAAAGCCAGTGACCACCACTTGTGAATAGGAGCATCGCCCGGCGTCTCGCAGACATGACGTGACGCATGGTTCATAGTTACCAGTTCCGCTTCCCAATGCACTTGCACGTGGACTCTGCAAGAACACCAGTAGTATGTTCAATAGACACAGCCCCATGTCATGAAAGAAATCAGATATGACTATGAATATGTTCTCACTACATAATTTATGTGCACACATTAAAATGCTTTACAGTGGTGTGACTATATTATATTGAATCTGTGTATAAAACGAAATTATTGATATAGTTAAATGTAATAGAATATAGTTATATATATATATATATATATATATATATATATATATATATATATACATAATATTTATTTATATATAGAAGTGAATATAGAGCTAGCCATAATAATCCCACCTAGTTATGGTGAGAATGCTCAATCAATAAGTCTTGTTTTATGTAGACTTATAAATACATCTACTATGTATTTATGTATATACTATTCTGCGGAGGGCACCCGGGCATTTAACCAAGTAGGACCAGGAGTGCCGGGCATCACATCTTGATAGATAGATAGATAGATAGATAGATATAACCAAGTAGGACCAGGAGTGCCGGCATCACATCTTGATAGATATATAGATATATATATATATCCAGCATGCAGGCGGCACTCACCGCGTGGAATAAAACAACAGACGCAAGTCTGGGATGCAAAATAAACGTTTCAATGTTAAGTAAACATTTTCGTCCTGACGAAAATGTTTACTTAACATTGAAACGTTGATTTTGCATCCCAGACTTGTGTCTGTTGTTTTATTCCACGCTGTGAGTGCTGCCTGCATGCTGGATATATCATTGGACACAGCGCTTGCTGTAACCACTGGAAGGCACCGGCTATCTTGTTTATTTCAAGCCCATGTACTGGCCTGTCTCCTGGTAGCGTCTCCATGCTCTGGACACTACGCTGACAGACACAGCAAACCTTATTGCCACAGCTCGCATTGATGTGCCATCCTGGATGAGCTGCACTACCTGAGCCACTTGTGTGGGTTGTAGGGAGGTCATACAGGCACGTGGAAGCCACAGACACTACTGAACCTCATTTTGACTTGTTTTAAGGTCATTACATCAGAGTTGGATCAGCCTGTAGTGTGTTTTTCCACTTTAATTTTGAGGGTGCCTCCAAATCCAGACCTTTCCATTGATATTTTTTGTGTGATTTTGTTGTCAGCACATTCAACTATGTAAAGAACAAAGTATTTAATAAGAATATTTCATTCATTCAGATCTAGGATGTGGAATTTTAGTGTTCCTTTTATTTTTTTCAGCAGTATATATATATAATCTGGAAAGTATTCACAGCGCTTCACTTTTTCCACATTTTGTTATGTTACAGCCTTATTCCAGTTTTTTTTTTAGATATTTTTGCAAATGTATTAAAACAAAAAATCACAGGTACATAAGCATTCACAGCCTTTGCTCAATACTTTGTTGATGCACCTTTGGCAGCAATTACAGCCTCAAGTTTTTCTGAATATGATGCCACAAGCTTGGCACACCTATCTTTGGGCAGTTTCGCCCATTCCTCTTTGCAGCACCTCTCAAGCTTCATCAGGTTGTATGGGAAGCGTCGGTGGACATCCATTTTCAGATCTCTCCAGAGATGTTCAATCGAAATCAAGTCTGGGCCACTCAAGGGCAATCACAGAGTTGTCCTGAAGCCATTCCTTTGATATCTTGGCTGTGTGATTAGGGTCGTTGTCCTGCTGAAAGATGAACCGTCGCCCCAGTCTGAGGTCAAGAGCGCTCCGGAGCAGGTTTTCATCCAGGATGTCTCTGTACATTGCTGCATTCATCTTTCCCTCTATCCTGACTAGTCTCCCAGTTGCTGCCGCTGAAAAACATCCCCACAGCATGATGCTGCCACCACCATGTAGGGATGGTATTGACCTGGGGATGAGCAGTGCCTGGTTTCCTCCAAACATGACGCCTGGCATTTACGCCAAAGAGTTCAATCTTTGTCTCATCAGACCATAGAATTTTGTTTCTCATGGTCTGAGAGTCCTTCAGGTGCATTTTGTCAAACTCCAAGTGGGTTGCCATGTGCTTTTTACTAAGGAGTGGCTTCCGTCTGGCCACTCTACCATACAGGCCTGATTGGTGGATTGCTGCAGAGATGGTTGTCCGTCTGGAAGGTTTTCTCCCTCCACAGAGGAATGCTGTACCTCTGACAGAGTGACCATCGGGTTCTTGGTCACCTTCCTGACTAGGGCCCTTCTCCCCGATCGCTCAGTTTAGACGGCCGGCCAGCTCTAGGAAGAGTCCTGGTGGTACCGAACTTCTTCCATTTATGGATGATGGCCAGTTTGCTCATTGGGACCTTTAAAGTAGCAAATATTTTTCTGTACCCTGCCCCAGATTTGTGCCTCGAGACAATCATGTTTTAGAGGGCTACAGAAAATTCCTTTTGACTTCATGCTTGGTTTGTGCTCAGACATGCACTGTCAAGTGTGGGACCTTATATAGAAAGGTGTGTGCCTTTCCAAATCATGTCCAATCAACTGAATTTACCACAGGTGGACTCCAATTAAGCTTTAGAAACATCTCAAGGATGATCAGTGGAAACAGGATGTACCTGAGCTCAATTTTGAGCTTCATGGCAAAGGCTGTGAATACTTAGGTACATGTGATTTCTTCGTTTTTTATTTTTAATAAATTTGCATAAAATCTCAAAAAAACTTTTTTCACGTTGTCATTATGGAGTATTGTGTGTAGAATTTTGAGGGAAAAATCAATTTATTCCATTTTGGAATAAGGCTGTAACATAACAAAATGTGGAAAAAGTGAAGTGCTGTTAATACTTTCCGGATACACTGTGTTTGTGCGTGTGTGTGTGTGTTTTTATTTATTTATATATATATATATAAAAAATTTCTTTCATTCATATACGGTTACTCACATTTTTTTTTTCCTCTTCAATATAGAAAATGGCGCATGGATCTTCCTAGGGGTGGGTGTGTTTTGGTTTCCACATCAATCGACCATGCCACGGACCAACCTGAGGATGGTGTCCAGGCCGTGGTTATGAGCTCACAATATCTAATGGAACCTTGTGGAATGGGACGATCAAAGCTAACCTATATCTGCCGAGCAGACCTTAGGTAATTTACTTTTAAAGCCTCATTCAATACATAAATTTAACATTCTAAATCATAATCTAGATTGCCTTCTTTCTGGGGCACTCAAATGGCCTCAGATTCATTGATTCACACACTTTTAATTTTGTTTTGGGGGAATTCAATTACTTGTGATGTGTCTGCAAGCAGCGGTACTCGGCTGTGCACATGTCGGCCAGTTACAGTACCCCACAACATCACAAAGTTTTCTGCACACAGCTATGTGGTGCCATTGCAAAACAACACATCACATCCCTCCACTGAATTGAACCGCCCCCCTAGAGTCCCAACAAACTGGAAGAAACATAGAATGAGAACTAGCAACACTCTGTACTGGCACACAAAACCACTCATACCCGTGCAGTTGGCACCAGTGCTGTTAAGTAAATTAAACCTGTTTATAACCATTCATACTGTGATATAACCTTCTTTACTCAGTAAATTATTTTGCACATGATGAATTCTTGATTTTAATACTAGGACAAGCATTTCTTTTGAAATAAAATGAATAATTCCCATTTACCCACATTTTTATTTATGTTTTGTCTGCAGGGGGCGATCTCCTGACTGGTACAACAAGGTTTTTAAGCACCTCTGTGCAATGGAGGTAGTCCGTATCCGAAACTCATTCCCTCCTCTGAGTCCAGGCGGGCCAGAAACAAAGCTATAAATATGAGAAAGACTCTGAGGAGTGAATGTACTATCAGGAAACAAGATGAACTGAATAATCTCGAAGAATTACTTGTTGCTGGAGATTTCAGCTTTCCTGGACGTTTCTGACCAGATGTGTAGTGCCATACAAACTAGAGTAATAGGCTGGTTTTTGTACCGCACTCACAGTACAGTCCATCATAGAACGTGATCCTACATCACTGTGAAGAAGACAAGGAGTACCTAAGATGTTAACAATGGCCTCAAGCATCCTTCAGTTTCGTAGCAACATGCTGCTTCAAAGGATGTCACCGGTCACTGTTTCCCTGCTTGCCTGAAGGAGGCAGTATTGTGCAAGACACTAATTACACAATGTTCTTGCGCTGCTTGTCAGGAAGATGTTAACAAAGATCAGTATTATTTGTGTTCTCTGTTTTTGTATATGTTCTTTTGACTCGGTGATGCCAGTAAGCAGGTTTTTGTATGTTCATAATGAAAGACGTATAGTGTGTGGATTACCCAAGGTGCTGAACTTGGGATGAAGCTAGTGTGATGTGATGTAAATGTGTGTGTGAATATTTATAATACCTGCTTGAGAGTAGAACTGGATTGACGTTAGCGCAAAACATGAATCTGACTGTCTTGTTTAAAGGGAATCTGCATGATTTTTTACATTAAATCAGGACAGCAGGTTTGCAAAACAGATCAATGTACATCATGCTGACTGCCATATTGATTCTGTTGTGGTAACATTTCAGTGAAATATCAGAATTATTAGAGGAGGGTATATTATTATTATTTTTTTGTATTATTACAGTTAATTCTTCATGCACTCTGCCCAAATTAAAATCTAAAATTGATTCGCTGGAAGTTAATCACATAGTTTGACCAGTAGAATTAGTTTTTGATTTTAAAATGTGTACATAACATTATTCTAGGTTCTGAGAGAACAGTATGCTAGGCCTTAAGGAAAAGTGGGGTTATTACATGTTGGTGACTTGGCTGAAACACATTGACAACTGCCCCCTGCTGGCAATGCAGCATGGGTAGAGCTGCAACTGATCTTCTCTGTTAGTGTTTGTTGTCCCAAGGACAGGGTTCTACTTTCCTTGTTAGGAATAGGACCCTTTCCTGAGGGGTTATGGTTTGAATTGCCTGCATCTGGGATGCCGGCGGTCAGAATACCAACTGCGGCGACCTGGAGATTGGAATTCCGACAGTGGAAGGTAAGTATACATACCTCCTCCCCTGGCCCCAGAATCCTAACCCTCCCTCCCCCCGCAGCCTGACCCTAATCCTCCACCCCCCCTCCCCCCTTCCTCCTGCAGCCTATCCCTAACTCTCGGCGGCGGTTCTTAAACCTAACCCCCCGCAGCCTAGTTCTAACCCTCCTAAGGAGGTGCCTAACCCTAATTACCCCCCCCCCCCCTCCCCCGCATGGCTTATTTTTCCGGTTTGTCATCACCGGAATGTTGATCCTATTCCGAATAGTGTTGGGATTCTGACTGCTGGGATCCCGACAGGATCCCTCCTGTGGGACTGCTGTTTCTCTGCACTGTCTATGATGAGGGATATCCTGAAATTAAGATGGGCATAGTGTGCTCTAGAGCAATGACATAAGTGAGTATGTGTAAGGATACTGTAGACATTTCATCTTTAATGGGACCAGCCAGTGCTGCAATAAGGAGTTATAATAATACAGTAATATTTGATTCTACAGAGAGACAGTGGGCACTAGGGCCGACCTTCTCCCATATGCACAATGATGTGGTTCCATTCCACTCAGTGAATTCATAATTTAACTTCTGGACTTTGGGAACCCTTCAGTACCTCTCTGCAGTATAATATGTCTAAAGTCGATTGATGTTATATAAATATTGTACAGATTAAATTTTATAATATATTCTTTTTGTATTGTTATGTCACCAAATGACTGTGCCAGGCTCAACACAGTTTCCTATCAGTGTTTCTATTTAAGGGACGTTTTGTAATGTAATTTGCTTTTATTGAAAGAAAATATAATAAAATCCCCCAAAATAACTTGTGGTTCAGATTCTTTTTGCCTGTGTCATTAAGCATACCTCCCAACACGACCCTCTCCAGGAGGGACACAATGCTCTGCTCCTGGACTTCTCTCTAAATGCATGCTTGCCATCACCTGTGGTGAAACACCTTTCTCGTCCATTACCTGTTCGACACAGGTGTCGGCAATCATACACTGAGAGGGAAGTCCAGGAACAGAGCATTGTGTCCCTCCTGGAGAGGGTCATGTTGGGAGGTATGCATTAAGGAATTGCAACATTAGAAGACTGTAACACTTATGCTTGTGTCAATATTTATATTTGTGTGTAATTAAGTTGAATTAGGGGCCAATAATTGTGGCTTAAAAAGATTTTGTTGCCTGTTACATCACACTTTTAAACCAATGGCTCTAGCTGGATGGCATGGCATGCATGATCTATATACTGTAACTGCGGGTTTTAAAGCAGTGTTTCTCAAACTCTGTTCTCAGGACCCCACACAGCTCACATTTCCCAGGTCACCCAGCAGGGTGCACAGGTGTATTCATTACTCACTGACACATTTTAAAAGATCCACAGGTGGAGCTAATTATTTCACTTGTGATTCTGTGAGACCTGGAATGGGTTGGGGTCAGGTGGCCGGTGGTCAGGATCCCGGCCGCCAGGATGCCGATGGGGGGGTGAGCACAACAAAGCGGGAATGGCCCTAGACAGCCACGAGTGGGAATGGCCCTGTGCCCCCTGCCGGCATCCTGGTGGCTGGCTCCTGGCGTCGTTATGCTGACTGCCAGGATCCCGACCGACGGTCACCTGACTACATCCCCCTTCAACACATGAACTGTTTGGGGTCCTGAGGGTTTAAGAACCTGTGTTTTACAGGTATGTACTACAAATTTATGCCAGTTCTGCAGCCAATGGGCGTCCTACTGAGATGCCCACCAGCTGCGTCTCTAATCCATTGATACGCACATTGATCAGATTTCGGCCATTAGAGCAACCCTATGGTTGCTCAGAATGTCCGACAGTACATGGCCGTTGGTGCCAGGGGAACAGCATCCTTTAATGCAGTCCCTGACACCGACAAACCCGCCAACAGTAGCCCCCTCCCCAACACCCCCCAGTCAAAATTGAATTAATCTCTATGAAATTCCAAAACTGTATCCCCTGCCGGTAACCATCAAGATGCATGTGCAGAAGTAAAACATTGGGAGCTTGCACCCTCTGAATCGGGCCCTTTGCCTGTCTGTGTCATTTTATTACAGTACATGGTCTCTGCACTGTCTGAACAACTGGTCTGGGAGTGAAACCACCTGGTATACACAACAAGCAGCATCACTGTCATTAGAGAATTGTGCTTTTCTGATAGTTTGGGATTAGCGAGGATAATCATTATTTATGAAGCAGAATACTGCAAATAGCTCGGGCAGGACAGGCTGTGTTCCTTTTGTTCTACTGTGAACCCTTCAGAACTAAAAGAAAAGTGAACTAGAAAGTATACTATTATACACATATCGGTCAAAAATGAAAATATACCAGGGCTTGTAATAAGGAATTTATAAATATATGTACACCTATATTCCCCCTTACATCATATTGTGTATATATAGTCCATAAATCCAACTCTTAACACTTATGTTGTTATCTGTTCAAGAGTCTTCAATTCAGCAACTTCTTTCTTCACTTTTGCCAAGTAGCAATGTTCCCCTGTTTATAAGTATGGTCCATGTCATTTTACAGTGAGTCTTTTCCAATGTTATCACAGCTGTAGTGAAGGATAGCTAAGCTCCCGTCCTATAAACTTGGGTGCAGTGTGGTGTTCACCTTGCTGATATCTGTGTTGGGGAAATATATCTCATCTTCAAAGTTTGCCAAGAGTCCATTATTCACAGGTGTCTTCTGGTATTTTAATGTCCACGTTAGTAATGTGAGACAGCATCGCCATTGAAAAGTGCTATGTGCCTCTAAGCAGCATAGTCCTAAACCCTATAGTTTTAGGACTGAAAGGCACAGTCATATGTCATGAGGTGTTGCCCCTAATTCCGCCACCAGAAGATGTTGTGTTCTTGTACTCCCTCTGGACTGATAACCAGGGATTTATAAAAGGCACAACTATTAGATAATAAATCGGAACCGCAGGGGTCCAGCAAGTGTTTAAGTTATGTAGTCTCTGTGCAGTGTACAATACTGGCAGAGTCAGGCGGTGTTGGTGTTTATAGAGACCAGAGTAAAGTTTTTGCCAGAATCTTGGAGTTGGTGTCTTTTACTTTGCAGACACTGCTTGAGTTTTTCCTGAAAGGATGACGTCGTCAGTGTGTACAGGATGGGATTCAGCGCACTGTTAATTGGCAGAATGAAGATCACAACCCATGAGGTAATGGTGCCTGGAAATCAAGAGAGAACGGTTTATTTATTTTGCCTAAAAACAAGGTTACAGTTTGTCTACTTTGTAGCAGGTTAGTCTCCCTTACTGACCCCTTCCTTCAGCTCTGTGTAATCCCGAATCCCTGCATGACCGCAATCCAACCGAAATAGATTCTGGACACCAGGGGCCTGATTTGAGAGTTAGTATCCATGCATGTAAACAATTATGCATATTTAGCTATATATAGAGATGTGCGCATCCTGCATTGCGTCTACCCACTGTCTGTACTCTTGGTTTCCTACCAATTAGCACCTGTCCTATGCCCTATACTAGTTGCAAAAGATATGCCTCTAACCAGGCATATTTACACCTACATCCAACTATTCATAGCCTGCTGTCACCCTCGCTGAACATCACCTACCTGATAGTGCTCCAATATATCCTAGTTACAGCTCTTCAATCTTAAGTGTAGATTCGATATAACACTCCATATGACACAGTGCGTACGGTTCAGGAACATGCGCAGTCTGAGAACATGCATATGTATATACGTTCAACTCGCCCTCTGCCCCCATATGTTCAGTGGCATATAATCCAGAGGAATAAACAGTGAGTAGCAGAAGTAAAGTTTTTAATATGAAAAGGGCAAGGGGATTTCTAAAGGTAACTTCATAACCAAATTACAATAATATGTAGATTTGACGATTCATGATCTCTGAAAAGCTTGTCTAAAGTGCAGACTTCAGCCAGCGGTCATTAGAGACAAAGAGATTATAGTGTTTAGAACCACTAAAGCCTAAGTTAAATCGACTTTGAAAGAAAAAAATCTATCTATGTAGAGGTATATGTGTGTGTGTTTATGTATGTATATATATATATAGTAAAAAAGAGGAGAAGAACAAGCGCCTATGGTGCAGTAAGTTTTGTATGTGTTGGACAACACTGAAAATGATGTATATAAATGCGTACCAGAGATTTTCTTTAAACCACGTCAAAATAGATAGATGTCAGTCAGGATATTTCTTGCTATCAACACCATCTAGAAGTCAAAGAAGACGAGATCGCCACATGGCGCAGTATTGCAGGATAGAAGATAATTTTCCCCAAAATAAACCTTATTAGGCGTACCAGATGAAGCCTTATTTGGCGAAACGCGTTGAGACCTGAGCAGATGATCAAACTGCCACTAAGCTAAGCTTTATTTTATATTTCTTTTAAAACTTATTTATATTTACATTTGAGTGTTGTTTTATAGCCATTTAATCTAAATAAATTTTCCAGTCTTCCGACTGATTTCACAAATACCCTGTGTACTGGACTGAATGGGATCTCTCTGGACACACAATTGATAGATGTTCATGCTGATTATACATCCAAAATCTGGTACGCCTAATAAGGTTTATTTTGGGGAAAATTATCTTCTATCCTGCAATACTGCGCCATGTGGCGATCTCGTCTTCTTTGACTTCTAGATGGTGTTGATAGCAAGAAATATCCTGACTGACATCTATCTATTTTGACGTGGTTTAAAGAAAATCTCTGGTACGCATTTATATACATCATTTTCAGTGTTGTCCAACACATACAAAACTTACTGCACCATAGGCGCTTGTTCTTCTCCTCTTTTTTACTACAGAATCCATGCCATACACCTCTGGTATACTGAGGAACTGAGCTGCCGCCCTGAAGAGCGGAAGGTGCTTAATATAACTTATTCAAAGCTCACGTGACTTTGCTAGGACTTATATAAATCCTATGAAACTTTGCTACTAGCCACTTTGCGGCTATTATACCACCGACTCTACATACACGGAAACACGGAAAAAGTTTTTTACCGTGCGGTCGAATCCAGAAGAAGCGCACCAGTCTACACACATCTTCTTTTTGTATATATATATATATATATATATATATACACACACACACACACACACACACACACACACACACACACACACACACATATATATACTGTATATATAATTTTTTTTTTATTATTTTCTTTCTTTTGTAAAATTCATGAATGAATCAGAGATTAATTGATATGGTCGTATTGTACTCCACCTGGAATCTCTGCCTCGGTGAGTGACACAGCCTTCAGCAGAAATATAGGAATCCAGCAGAGGGCATCGGTGAACACTATGAAGAAGAACCTCTTGGCTATGGTGACCTCGCGGGAGAGGACGCTCCGTTCTGCTGTTTTGGCACCGGTCTTGTGAATGGAGTAGAACATGCTGCTGTAGGAGAAGACGATGGTGATAAAAGCTAACAAGTTCAGTCCTGAGAAGAAATAAAGTGGGAGTAATGCTGGTTTAGCACTATTGTACTTCTTTAGAAATGCTTCAGCATGTCAGTATTACAATCCTCTCCTTCTCGTCACACAATCATAACAAACAATACAAACTTATGGAAAGTAAGGGAAACTATATCCTCTATTGCTGCTGAGCTTTTATTATTTAATTGCTCAGTTTTCCCCTTAACAAGAACCACTCATAACAATAAAGTTTAATTTATTTACTTCCAAATGTGATTGTTTAGAAAGTTTACATATTAGCAATAGGATTCAAATATGATACTGTATAACTACACTTTCCTAAGCAAGAACTGTAACTGACTTCCATAACGCTTGGAAAATTGAGGCTTTACATGGTCTTTACTTAACGGCTGATTCAGAGGTGGCCGCTATTTCGATGTTTATGCTATTGGATTTATGATGTCACTCATAGTGCCCCATGGCTGACATGCTGCTGGTGTTTGGTGGCGGAAAATGTTACTGTCCCAGCAGCATGATTTACCCGAAGATCCCGAGTAACCGGAGAGTTACTCAGATGTCAGATGGTCATGCACTTGATCCGATGCTATGTCTACAGATGCAGCAGCAGAACAGAGAAACCGGTTGGAGGCTTCTTTTTACACAAGACAACTCCTGCAGCAGCAGCACAACTGTTCGTGCACAACTGCTGCGTACAGAGATGTGGTGACAGCAGTGTCCACCCCTGAATCTTATCCACAGTCTGTGAGGGATTATGGGCCTAATTCAAAGCTGATCGCTGCAGCAAATTAGTTAGCTAATTGGCAAAACCATATGCACTGCAGGGGGGGACAGATATAACATGTGCAGAGAGAGTTAGATTTGGGTGTGGTGTGTCCAAACTGAAATCTAAACTGCACTGTAAAAGTAAAGCAGCCAGTATTTACCCTGCACAGAAACAAAAAATAACCCACCCAAATCTAACTCTCTCTGCACATGTTATATCTGTCCACCCTGCAGTGCACATGGTTTTGCCTATTAGCTAACAAATTTGCTGCTGCGATCAGGTCTGAATTCGTCCCTATGTCATTAGATCATTAATCTACCTACAATCCACTAAAAGCAGTCTCTTGCATAGAGTCTACTCAATGAGCTACAAGTGGCTATTACCGTGGCTATTACTGACACAGGTAACTCAGTGCCTCAGACCAGCCTCTTACCTTAAATGTGCATTCTAAGGGAATGTTTCTTACAGAACATTTGCTTTTTTCTTTTGGCGCATGGACCACAAATGCTGTAACCAAGCATCTTAAATCAAGCATTATTTCAAGAAATCATTCAATAATAAAAAAAATACCAGTTAGGTAAACTACTGTAAGTTCTTTCTTCTTCCTCCATAGCAGCATTTACCAAGGGGTTAAAAAACCCCCCCACCCCTTCCTTCCCCAGAGCCAGGACGGAAAAGAGACTAGGGTTGTCTATTAATGGGCAGTGTTTGGCAACCAACGATTCACAGTCAGAGGATTAATCATCGATGGAGGTGGGTCTGATGGTAATTTGCTCTCTGTGTATTTGTGTATTGTGTTTCTACACGATCTCCTCTGCTAATGTGTGGCCATGAGCCAACGATGGGAACCATTTTGGTGGGTAACCAAAGAAGAGACACTTGGAAGGTAGATAAGACAACACCTGACTCTTGTGTCTTTTACCTGTCCTTTGTCTACAGATATACTAGGTAGTACTGTTTTAAGATCTTGTAGCGAAGCCTCTGCCAGGAACAGTGATAAGAGGATGTGAGACACACTGCTGAAGTCCTGGCACATTTGCCTTTGCAGATTACAAACTGGGGAGAGGTGGTGCTAACGTCCTCATACCAGAGATATGCCTCAGGGAGAAAGTTTGTTTGCAGGGGTGTATCTACCTATTGGCCAGGATGGCACTCGCCAGGGGCGCCAGGCAAGGAGGGGGCGCCGCCTGGCTGTGCCACCCGCGGCCAAAGGATAGAAAAGCAGTACTGTCAGACAGGGGTGTATCTACCTATTGGCCAGGATGGCACTCGCCAGGGGCGCCAGGCAAGGAGGGGGCGCCGCCTGGCTGTGCCACCCGCGGCCAAAGGATAGAAAAGCAGTACTGTCAGACTGTACCTGGTGAGAGTCTGTTACTGCTGGAGCGGCGCTGGTGTCCGGCAGCACTGCACTTGTAATAAGACTCAAAATAAGCTACAGCTTCCAGCAGCCCTTGTTGTTGGAAGCTCCAGGCAGCAAGGGCTGCTGGGAACAGTAGTTTATTGTGAGTCTGATTACAAGTGTGGTGCTGCCGGACACTAGTCTGATCACTAGTGCAGTGCAGTGCTGCCGTACACTAGTCTGATCACTAGTGCAGTGCAGTGCTGCCGGACACTGGCGCCGCACCGGCAGTAACAGACTCTCACCAGGTACACAGCAATTGTTACATAGCACAGTGCTATAGATCTATTTGTTGTTGAAGATAATAAAAAAAGTGTCAGTGTTTGGGAGAAGGGACTGTAGTACCTGGAAAACTACACGATTTTCATGCATGTTAGATGTAATGTAAGTAAGTAGTAAGTAAGCGAAAACTTTAACTTGTTGAGTGTAATAAAGAAAATACATATCTTACCTATTTCATGGGGGTGGTCTTCAGTATGCCGACTGTCGGGATCCCGGCGCACAGGATCCCGACAGCTGGCATACCGACACTTATTCTCCCTTGTGGGGGTCCACGACCCCCCTGGAGGGAGAATAAAATAGTGTGGCGCATAGCGCGCCACCGTGCCCGTAGCGTGGCGAGCGCAGTGAGCCCGCAAGGGGCTCATTTGCGCTCGCCACACTGACGGTAAGCCGGCGGTCGGGCTCCCGGCACCGGTATGCTGGTCGCCGGGAGCCCGACCGCCGGCATATCGTAGTGAACCCATTTCATGGCCATGTTTAAGGAAATGTATATCAATTAATTGTATAATTGATCATTTTATCTTGGAAGTGATGGCACCCTGATGTTTTTTCTAACAGGAAGCACTTCTACCATCCAACTAATGGTGTTTGGTTAATGGCTGGCTCCATTTGAGGCTCATCTCACAGCAGCTCATTAGCATTTCATTCAGGATGCAGTCAAGATGCCGGCGTTTGGCATCCCGGCGGTCGGAAAGCTGACGCCAGCATCCCGAAACTGCTCGGAATGCTGATGCTGGCATCCCAACATAGATAGCGATGCAGAATGCCAAAATCCGGATTGAGTTGGTGCCAAAGACTCCACTGGCAAGCCACGTAGGAGGGTTAGGGTTAGGCTGCGAGGGCGGGAGGGCTAGGGTTAGGCTGCAGGGAGGGAGATTAGGGAGGGTGCGTTAGGGTTAGGCACCACTGAAGAGGCTTTTGGGGGAGGGGGGTGGGTTAAGGTCAGGCTGTGGGAAAGGTGGGTTAGGGGGGAGGGATGGTGTAACGTGAATACGAGACACTACTGTGCGGTGTAATGTGAATGAGGGACACTACTGTGTGGCATAATTTGAATTGGAAGTACTATTGTGTCCACACCCTTCCCCCACAAGACCGTGCCCCATTTCCAATACTCACACCTTATTCCAAATGTGTGTAGTGGGGGCGCCAGCCCCTTACTTTGCCAGGGGCGCTCGGACCCCTAGATACACCCCTGTTTGTTTGGTTTATTTATTAGTAGGGATTTTTTCTGCATATATTTTATGTGTCTGTCTTCGTTCTACAGAAACTAAGGATAAAACTGCAAGGGACACAGCTGAGAAGCCAGCCAAGAAACCGGAAATCCTGAATTGTTCTGATTGCTATAAAGATCTGCCAGAGGGAATTTCTGTAAAGAGATTTACTACTTGAATTTACCAACCACCCCCCACACACACATGCCAGAGCTTATTAACTGTATAAAGTTGGCTTTAGGCAATACTTTTGATACAAGAGTTGAGGCCAGCTAAAGCCCAGAAGAGCACACACTCTAATTAGCAATGTCACTGGCGCACTTGAATTAGGTGAAGCGCAACTAGTAGAGTCTGATTTCTCTGTTGCAGAATCAGCAGTGGTCTCAGATGAATGAATCTTAAATGTGATCAAGATTAGAAGGTCATGGACATAG
Source organism: Pseudophryne corroboree (assembly GCF_028390025.1). NCBI lineage: Eukaryota > Metazoa > Chordata > Amphibia > Anura > Myobatrachidae > Pseudophryne > Pseudophryne corroboree. The sequence goes on from NC_086451.1 coordinate 216,191,642, forward strand.
AAGATGTCAGATACTGTGGAAACGGCCATAACAGGATGTACTATTTAGCGGTATATTTAGATGTATAAGAAAAAAAAGTTGTAACTTTTCTCTTAATATTTTTCCAGAGTGGAAATAGCTGTGAAAAACACATTTAATACAAACAGGTTAAATTCTAATTATTATTTTGCAGCAGAATAATTTAAATTCTATCATACCCTTAACTGTTCATTAAGAGGATGCAAATTCCTTTGGAGATGTAACGGATCGGAATATAGACGGGGTGTCGAGGAAACTAAACAATTGCTGGAGCAGCATTGAGGTCTAAAAGGTGGCTATGGTCACGTTTTACAAAGCCTTTACAAAGAAGATGGGCAACAGCAGCAGAATACTAGAGATGGCCATAGATGACAGAGGTGTGATGGTTCTCCACCATGGAGACTGAGTGCAGCAATGTTTTTCTCTTTTCTTTCACTTAACGCATGGAGCACTGTACATAGCTCTGTAGTCTGTACAAATGTGTGTTTACAGTGCGCTCAACCCTGATTTCTAGTTAACAATGTATATGTATAAACAAATAATGCACTGTTTGAATACGTTGCACAATTAACGTTTATTATATTGCAATATAAGTTGTTAGTAACGAGGTTCTGAAACTCTGTTATAATAAATTGTCCAAACTGAGCATATTGAGCATGCTGTGCTGTGCTGTGCTGGGTTTAATTAAGTAGTCTGTACCCCTGGATGAACCACATAGCCATTTTCCAAGTGATGTGTTGCCGCATTGCAGGGCCGCCGTCGCAGGACTCCGGAGGGGTAAATATACTCTATGCCCTCCTTACCTGATTGCTCTGCATGTACCACTTGCCACTCAGAGTCGCTGTCTGTTACTCTGTGTGGGATTAATGATAGTTATCGATGGTACAAGCCATTAGTGGTTTCCTGCCATTGGTGTAAACCACCAATGGAACCATCGGCGTACTGTAGCGCCATTCAAAGTACCATCCCTACAGAATTCCATATCGTGTTCCAGTCCTGTCAGCAAGACCGTAACTAGGGCGTAGCAAAAAGGGCCACTGCAAGCCTTCTGGGCGGCACCACCATAGCTGTTTACCAGTGCCGTAATTAGACATTTTAGCGCTGTGTGCAAGAAATGACATTGGCGCCCCCCCTTATTTAAAATAGGGCAATCATTATAGGGGCGTGGCTTCATAGGGAAGGGACGTGGCCACAAAAAATTACCAATTCATATTACAGTGCACAGTAGTCTCCATTATTCAAATTACACCGCACAGTAGCGCCACTCTACCAGGTAGAGACCCTTTTACACATTACGGCAGGTAGAGTCCCCTTTTTACACAGTACGGCAGGTAGAGTCTCCTTTTTATACATTATGGCAGACAGAGTCCCCTTTTACACATGACGGCAGGTAGAGTCCGCTTTTTACACAGTACGGCAGGTAGAGTCCCTTTTTATACATTATGGCAGACAGAGTCCCCTTTTACACACGACGGCAGGTAGAGTCCGCTTTTTACACATTACGGCAGGCAATGCATTCAATTATAATAATACTGCTAATAATAAAAAATGCTGCTTATAAGAAAACTTAGCAAATATGTCCAGAGCAGGTACGCTCTTGTCTGCTAATATACAGATAGAGATTTTAGAAAAAAAAGTACTTTAAAATGAAAAGGATCAGGACAAGAAAATAGACATGTCATTGCATGGCAGCACTGGAGCTATAAACTTTCTGCACTCTCCCCATACACGTCCCCAGATCTATTATCTTCAGGCCTCATACAACGTGTGTAATGATAGTACTGTAGGGACACACATCTGAGCCAGGACATGTTAGTTACTGGCAGAGCAGGCTGAGAAACACGGTGCTACTGTATGTCCAAACACAGACCCCCGCCCCAGGCACAAAACTGAGTGTGTCACTGCTCCTCACCTATCCATAACCACACAGCTATTGACCGGTGGGTGGTCGGGTTGCCAGGAGCGAGGAGAAGAGCAGCTCCGGGGGCAAGGCAGGAGGAGGTGGGAGAGGGATGCTAGAGAGCCACAGCATCGTAATGAAATTGGTGGCGGCGCCGCTGTAGCTGTCCCTCTCCTTCCACATTTGGCTGGCCGCCGCCGCTGTGAATGCTGAGATGTGGGAAGTACATCCCAGTGATCACAGCGGCAGCCAGCCAATGAGGAAGGAGAGGAACAGCTGCAGTGGCGCCGCCACCAATTACATTGCGCTGCTTCGGCTCTCACGTCCCCCTCCCTCCTCCTCCTGCCCTGCCCTGGCACTGCTCTTCTCACTCCGGTGGCAGTGCACAGTGCACACAGGCAGCTTGTAATGTGTCTGTCTGACTCATTACAATGCTGCTGACTTTAGAGGATGTGGGCAGTTGCGCCCCCAGGGCGACTGCACTGTGTGCCAGGCACCGCTGGCACACAAGTAGTTACGGCCCTGCTGTTTACCACTGTCCTGTTCCTTCTTGGTGACTGACTATAACATGGATGGCTTCTATTGGCATCTCTGGTGCTTTCTGGGGGTCTTCCCTAGTCATTGTAACATTCAATGCACCCTATGCAGTTCTCAACTCTGACTGCTGTACATTCTGTTTTGCTGCACACTGTAGCAATAATAAGTAGTGGCTGGATACTCCACCCTGATACCTGCTACCGTAGGCCTGTTCCCACAAGGCCCAGAAACAATGGGTTCAAGTCCTAGATGTTTAATGGATGGGTGGGCATTGTGTATAGGTCCTATCTCCTATGTTCCATTAGAAAGCTGCATACTATATTCAATTCCACCCAGGGTTGTTTTAAGAGAGGGGGGGACCCGCGTGCAGCTTCCATTGCAGACCCCCTCCTCTTTGGCATAAAGCCAAAGCCTACTGCGAATACGCAAATCACTCGTAAATGGACACGGCGGCCATTTTCCAAGTGATGTGTTGCCGCATTGCAGGGCCGCCGTCGCAGGACTCCGGAGGGGTAAATATACTCTATGGGTGCGGTGTGCCCCCCCCATGGACCCAGGGGCCCGTGTACACCACGCACACTGCACCCGTTATAGAAACGCCTATGATTCCACCTCCCATTACAGTCTGGACTCATCAGTGGCGCTGCTTAGTAGCCTGATCCTACTAGCTGCAGTTTTTTGGGCTGCCTGTTGTGACTTCTTTCTTTATGGCCTTCTAATGCTGGTTCTAACAATGTCACCGATGTGAGGCTGCTATACAGCCCTTCTGTGTCAGTTCCCAGCTGCAACCCCTTTTCAACCATCAACTGCATTTCTCCCTTTTATCACAAAAACAAAACCTGTAGTAATATATGGAAAATGTTCTTATACAGTCACACAAACTAAGATTACTGCCTTTTTATTTATTTATTTATTTGTGCTGTCTTGGTGCATTAAGGGCCTAATTCAGTAAGAATAGCAAATCCTGATAATTAGCAGAATTTGCTATCATTTGGATCGCATGCTGGGGGCCGCCCATCGCTGGGCTAGGCTGCCCAGCATGCTGACCGCCGCCTCCCCCAGTTCAACAAGCAGAAATTGCGAACACTTCGTAATTTCTGCTTGTTAGCAGAAACTGTGGAAGCCTCCTGCTGGCGCAGGTTAGTCGCACCCGCAGGAGTCCCACCGCCATGTTCACAATCATGGTGGCTGCGTGTGATGTCACGCAGCTGCCGTGATCACCCCCCCCGACACGTCCCTGTTTGGCCGCCTCCGCCACCATTCGTGCCGCACTACCCCAGCAACGCTCCATCTCCTCCCTGGAAACGAGACGTTGCCTGTAACCCCCCCCTCCGATTGACAGGCGGAGGCGAACGCATTTTCTGCAGCCCCACCCCGCAGAAAATGCGGCTGCATGCGCAGGACGGGCGCTGCGCATGTGCCCACATCTTTTTGGATCGCTTACTGCGATCTAACCTGACTTAGGTCCTAAATTGGCTATGTGGTACTTAATATGTACAAGTAAAACGGTCCACTCCCTATAGCACAGACCTCTATCTAAAGCTGTGTGTTATGTGCCACCATCAATGGTGACTACTATTGCCCCCACCCAAAATGGAAGGGGGAGAAGTAGGAACTAGACAGTGTGCCGCTGTATCATCATTAGAACCAATAATTATTTTGCCTTATGAATATGGCTAAAAAAATTTCATCATATTCTAGACTGGAAAATTACTTTAATACTGACAAATCTTAATTCCTTCTGCTACATGCAGATGATAGGGTCAGAATTTGGTGTAAACATCGATCCATGCTGCCTGGTTTGGCATCTAATGTAAACTGTACACACTCCCCTAGGCATCACTGTCACCTATGCGTAGCTTTGAACGCTGTAGATTGCCATGTGACTCTCACCTATGTGCATCTCTGTATGATATATATTGCTGTGTCACTCTGACCTGTGCAATTCTATGTACGGTATATATTGCTGTGTCTCACACTCCTCTAGGTGTGTTCATCAGTATATATTACTGTGTCACTGTTACCTATGCATATCTCTGTAGTGTCACTGTTACCTATGCATATCTCTGTAAGCTATATATACATATTAGTATGTCTCACACTCACCTTTGTGTGGTTATTGGTATATATTGCGGTGTCACTGTCACCTATGCATGCTATAGATTGCTGTGTCGCACACTCACTTATGTGAGTTCATCAGTATATATAACTATATGTCTCTCTCTTGCAGGAGAAAAAGGGTTCCAATCCCGTAAAAAGCTCTCTGTCACATTGGGATATCGGAACAGTTACCTTACCACGGTCATCTGCCTAGTATCCAGTTGTTTACTAGGACATGGCTTGGACCCCCAGTGTTGTGTAGGATATTATAATGTACATACTCTTGTGGTGTTTGGGTCGACTCCCAAGACATGTTTTCACAAGGGGAGGGCTGTCTGTCTGTTCACATTTGTTATTTTATTTTTCTTTGTAGATTTTAATTTTATTTGTTAGTGAGGTACTCTGCGCTGCTTACAGCAGACCACAGTGTGAGTAGAGCAGCTGCGGGAGCTGTTTCAGCTTGCCGGGTGCAGCTGCACAGACGGGGAGGGTATGCTGCGGCGGGGAGGGTACGCTGCCCCTCAGCACTCCATGCATTAAGTGAAAGAGAAGAGAAAAACATTGCTGCACTCAGTCATTAAGGGTGACTACTATTGCCCCCACCCAAAATTCAAGGGAGATAAGTAGGAACTTGTGTCTGCATGTAGTGCTCAACCAGAGCACTACATTGTCTAGGTACGGCTCTGCCTGTCAGGTAAGAACAGTAAATTGAGACAATAGAGGGCACTGGCTCACCACAATGCAACAGTTGATGTGTTTCCATTAATCAACTGTTGCATTGTGGTGAGCCAGTGCCCTCTATAGTCTCAATTTACTGTTCTTATCTGAGAGGCAGGGCGGGATGTACTAATCCTTAAAAAGTGGTAATTTCATGATGATAAAGTACTAGCCAATCAGCTTCCATGTCACAGACCGTGTTTGAAAAATAAGAGTGCTGACTGGTACTTTATCACTGTGAAATTATCACTTTTCAAGGCTTAGTACATCCCGCCCTTATAGAGGGTGCAGGAGCAGCGCAAAAAACAGGTTTTGCCTTGTAAATAATTGCCGCTTTAAAAAAAGTACGAGTTTGGTTAGAATCTTGGAGCCTCGACCGTCTCGCACTGCATTACATCTGGCCCATAACTGTTAAATACTCTATTATTTATTTGCATTTATATTTTAGGGTCTGTTTATAAATGTGTCAATATTATTTGGTTGATTTTCCTCTGAATTATTGATTACTTTGTAAATCAGCACATTACTACCATCAATACTGATTTTATATCATATTATATTGAGTACTATATACCCTTCTAGGGGTCATGTTATACTGTACTCACTCAAATATACATACAGTAGCGCTAGATAAGATCTAGTCCTGACAGCATTGAAGTACCAGAAAGCATAAAAAGTTCTCTGGGAAAGGTTGCTGGTGTATGATCAAAACTCAACTGCACAGATTAAGGGGCATATTCACCATCCTTTATTTATCTAATTTTCCAGAAATATCTGCTAATGCTAAACATATATTATATGGAACATCCAAGAAGTAGCTAGAAAAATAGGATTTTAATAACCTACCGGTAAACCCTTTTCTCGTAGTCCGTAGAGGATGCTGGGGTCCATTTTAGTACCATGGGGTATAGACGGTTCCGCAGGAGCCTTTGGCACTTTAAGACTTTTTGACAGTGTGAATTGGCTCCTCCCTCTTTGCCCCTCCTCCAGACCTCAGTATAGGAACTGTGCCCGAGGAGACGGACAACTTCGAGAGAAGAATTTACCTTAAGCTAGTGGCGAGATTCACACCAGCTCACACCATACAAAACATGCCGCAAAACATGGCCTTCAACATAACCCATGCTAACGTGCATGCATAACGCAACAGCAACAGCTGTGAACATCTTAACACATGAGAACCTGTGTAAAAAAGACAAAACGTAATTGCAGGAAAAAATGAGCACTGGGCGGGTGCCCAGCATCCTCTACGGACTACGAGGAAAGGATTTACAGGTAGGTTATTAAAATCCTATTTTCTCTTACGTCCTAGAGGATGCTGGGGTCCATTTTAGTACCAAAGCTCCCAGTACGGGCGGGAAAGTGCTGATGTTCCTGCAGAACTAACTTACCAAATTGAAGGTCGTCAGCAGCCAAGGTGTCAAACTTGTAAAACTTAGCAAACGTGTTTGCACCTGACCAAGTAACTGCTCAGCAAATCTGCAATGCCGAGACACCCCGGGCCACCGCCCAAGATGAACCCACTTTCCTGGTAGAGTGGGCTTTTACCGAACTCTGTAACGGCAATCCTGCCGTGGAATGAGCGTGCTGAATGGTACCTCTGATCCAGCGCGCAACAGTCTGCTTAGACGCAGGACACCCAATCTTGTTGGGGTCATAGAGGACAAACAAAGATTCTGTTTTCCTAATCCGAGCCGTTCTTGCAACATAAGTCCTCAATGTTCTGATGACATCCAAGGACTTTGAAACGGCTGAGGTGTCAGAAGCCCCTGGCACCACTATCGGTTGGTTGATATGGAAAGAAGACACAACCTTTGGAAGAAAGTGCTGACGCGTCCGCAGTTCAGCCCTATCTTCATGAAAAATCAAATAAGGACCCTTGTGAGACAGAGCCCCTAACTCAGACACTCGTCTGCCTTAGGCCAAGGCCAACAGCATGACCACTTTCCAAGTGAGAAACTTCAACTCCACTTCTTGCAGAGGCTTAAACCAGTCCGACTTAATGAATTGCAACACCACATTAAGATCCCATGGCGCCGCAGTAGGCACAAAGGGAGGTTGGATGCGCACAACACCCTTTACGAACGTCTGAACCTCGGGAAGGGAAGCCAACTGTTTCTGAAAGAAAATGGACAAAGACGAAATTTGGACCTTGATAGATCCTAATCTCAAGCCAGCATCCACACCCGCCTGTAGAAATAGGAGAAGACGTCTTAATTGAAACTCCACCGCAGGAAACTTCTTGGATTCACACCAAGATACATATTTTCTCCAAATACGTTGGTAATGCTTGGACGTTACCCCTTTCCTGGCCAGAATAAGTGTGGGAATGACTTCATTGGGAATACCCTTACGGGCTAGGATCCGGTGCTCAACAGCCATGCCGTCAAACGTAGCCGCGGTAAGTCTTGATAAACTAGCGGCCCCTACTGAAGTAGGTCCTCGCGAAGAGGAAGAGGCCGAGGATCTTCCAGTAGTAACTCCTGAAGATCTGGATACCAAGCCCTCCTTAGCCAGTCTAGGGCAATGAGAATTGCCCGAACCTTTGTTCTTCTGATGATCTTGAGAACTTTTGGAATTAGTGAAAGTGGAGGGAATAGATACACTGACACCAGGGCATCCACTGCTATTGCTTGTGGGTCTCTCGACCTGGAACAATATTTCTGAAGCTTCTTGTTGAGACGAGAAGCCATCATGTCTACTTGAGGAACGCCCCAATGACTTGTTAACCCCGCAAAGATATCTGGGTGGAGGCCCCATTCTCCTGGATAGGGATCGTGTCTGCTGAGGAAGTCCGCTTCCCAGTTGTCCACTCCCGGAATGAAGACAGAGCTCTTGCATGTCTTTCTGCCCTGAGGAGTATTTTTGTCACCTCTGCCGTTGCCGCTCTGCTTTTCATTCCTCCCTGACGGTTTATGTATGCTACCGCCGTCACATTGTCTGTATCTGTATGGGACAACCTTGAAGAAGATGCGCCGCTTGATGAAGGCTGTTGTACACAGCTCTCAACTCCATAATGTTTATGTGAAGAAGTACTTCTAGACTTGACCATCTTCCTTGGAAGCATTCCCCTTGCGTGACTGCTCCCCAACCTCGGAGGCTTGCATCTGTGGTCACCAGGATCCAGGCCTGAATCCCGAACCTGCGTCCCTCCAGGAGGTGAGAACTTTGTAGCCACCACAGGAGTGAAATTCTGGCTTTTGTCGACAGGATTATCCTCTGATGCATGTGTAGATGCGATCCGACCACTTGTCCAGTAGGTCCCACTGGAACACCCTGGCAAGGAATCGGCCATATTGTAGAGCCTCGTAGGACGCTACCATCTTCCCCAGCAGGCGGATGCATTGATGAATCGACACGCATGCTGGTTTCAAAACTTGTTTGACCATCTTCTGGATCTCCAGAGCCTTTTCCACCGGTAGAAATACTTTCTGTACCTCGGTGTCCAGTATCATTCCCAGATATGATAACCTCATCGTCAGTTCCAAGTGTGATTTTGGAAGGTTTATGATCCAACCGTGCTGTTGAAGGACCATCAGGGATAATGCAATGTTCTGCACTAACTTCTCCCTGGACCTCGCCTTTATGAGGAGATTGTCCAGGTAAGGAATTATGTCGGCTCCTTTCTTGCGAAGGAGGACCATCATCTCCGCCATCACCTTTGTGAACACCTTCGGAGCCATGGAGAGCCCGAAAGGTAAGGTTTGGAACTGGTAGTGACAGTCTTGCACCGCAAACCTTAGGTATGCTTGATGCGGAGGGTAGATGGGAACATGCAAATAAGCATCTTTGATGTCCACTGACACCAGAAATTCCTTTTCTTCCAAGCTGGAGATCACCGCTCTTAGGGATTCCATCTTGAATTTGAACCTTTTCAAATACAGATTTAGAGACTTCAGGTTTAGAATCGGTCTGACTGAGCAATCCGGTTTCGGTACTACAAAGAGGCTTGAATAAAAACCTTTTTCCTGTTGTATCACGGGAACTAAGGAAATTACTTCATCGTGACATAATTTTTGTATTGCGTTCAGCACTTTTGTTCTGTCCTGAACAGAAACTGGTAAGGCTGATTTTAAAAATCGGCATGGAGGAAGATCTTGAAATTCCAACTTGTAACCCTGGGATACTATCTGTAATACCCAAGGATCCAGATCTGAGCGTACCCAGACCTGGCTGAAAATGAGTAGACGCGCCCCCACCCGATCGTACTCCCGCAGGGGAGCCCCAGCGTCATGCTGTGGTTTTAGCAGAAGTAGCTGTTGACTTCTGCTCCTGCGAGCCTGATGGTTTTGTAGGTTTTCTACCTCTTCCCCGCCCTCTTCCTGCATACCTTTAGCCTTTTTGTACCTGTTGGGCCAAAAGGACTGCATCGTATGAGAATGATACCCTTTACTAGGGGGAACAGCTGCTGAAGGTAAAAATGCTGACTTGTCCGATGTAGTCGTGGAAATCATGGCATCCAGCTTATCGCCAAAGAGGACCTCCCCACTGTAAGGGAGCGCCTCAATATTCCTTTTTGATTCCACATCAGCATTCCATTGGCAAATCCATAATGCCCTGCAACCGGAAATCGCCATAGCGGAGGCTCTTGAACCCAGCAAACCAATATCCTTCATAGCCTCAACAAAGTAACCTGCAGCATCTTTGATATGGATGAGAATTAGGACTATGTCATCCTTATCAACTGTGTCTATATTAAATATCAAGTTGTCTGCCCACTTTACCCATCCACGCACAAGCAATGGTGGGTCTGAGCAATGTACCGTTAGCGGTATATATAGACTTTAATGTCGTCTCTAACTTACAGGCCGGGAGGATCTTTTAATGAAGCTGACCCTGGGGCAGGCAAAACGATTTTCTTAGACAGTCTAGAAACTGAGGTGTCTACCACTGGGGGTATCTCCCATTTGCGCCTGTCTTCCTCAGGGAAAGGGTACGCTACACGCATCCTCCTGGGGTTAGACCAGGATTCCTCTAAGAATGCATTAAGATCCTTTGACGGAGGAAAAGTCACCACCTGTTTCTTATTTAATTTAAAATAATCCTTTTCCTCAGGTGCAGGTGTTGTATCGGTAAATTCTAACACCTCTTTTATAGGGACTATCATACACTGAATGCTTTTTGCTAATTTGGGGTCTACCCCTCTCAAATCCCCAGAGTCGACTTCCGTGTCGAAATCTGTGTCTGTGTCCCCCTGCATTATCTGGGCCAGAGACCTTTTCTGGGAACTGGAAGGGACCCGAGTAGATGATATGGAGGGATCAGCAAACAGTGCATCCTCCACAGACTGCCTCCAATACATAGTCTGCTGTTAAGACTCAGAGAATTTTTGTGCAAGCATGGAAATATTACTCTGCAACATTCTCACCCACTCCGGCTCCTTCTGAGAGGGAAGAACCACCATATTACCCTCTTGTGCATCTAAAATGGGTACCTCTGGGGAAGAACCCCCTCCCGATGTCTGACATGTTATATACACACACACACACACACACACACACACACACACACACACACACACACACACACACACACACACACACACCACCCTTCCCCCCTTCCCCCCTTCCCCCTCTATGACACCCTGGTACTTGTATCAACCGTGTCTTGAGGAGAAATCTGCGTCTGGATCCTCACAGTGGCGTTCTGCAGGAGAAAATGGCGCGCAGTGAGTGAACTGTAGAATCTGAGGAGAAGCTCCGCCCCCTTGCAATGGCGCGATTCTGACTCAGAATGGGGAATCTTTATACTGGCCCTGGGGGTAGCACATCCTCAGGGACCAGGGATGTGCCCTAATTTTGCCAGTGAGAATTAGGTATACCCATGCCGCTCAGAGCGCGCATGCACCCGCTGCTGAGAGATATTGGTGCGCAGCATCCCTGCCGCTGCGCTGGTACTTGAATGCCGCCAATGATGACCGGAGGATCCCCTTTCTGCAGGACTCCGGTAGTATACTCACCAGCCTTCTTTCTTCTGGCTCTGTTAGGGGGTGGCGGCAGTGCTGTGGGAGTGAGCTGCAGCCAGGCTCGAGCTGTGTTCAGTACCCTTCAGGAGCTAATGGTGTCCTGTCAGCGGAAGCAGAACCATTAACTAATGGAGAAGTTGGTTCCTACTCCCCCCTAAGTCCCACGAAGCAGGGAAGCTGTTGCCAGCAGCTTCCCTGTAAAATAAAAAACCTAACAAAGTATTTTCCAGCAGAACTCTGTAGAGCTCCACTGGTGTGCATCCAGTCTATAGGGCACATTTTCTAAACTGAGGTCTGGAGGAGGGGCATAGAGGGAGGAGCCCGTTCACACGGTTAAAAAGTCTTAAAGTGCCCAAGGCTCCTGCGGAACTGTCTATACCCCATGGTACTAAAATGGACCCCAGCATCCTCTGGGACGTAAGAGAAATAAAGGTACAAAATTACGTAGTCAAGCAAATTTCTGGTCAGGGCAGGCAACCGACAGTGCAGAGGTCACAAGATGATAGCAGATCAATACAACGTTCTTCTGGAGCATAGAAGCATAACTGAGGATGAAACTATCACTGGCAATGAAGCAGAATCCTCAATGCCTACTTAAACCACAGTAACCTAAGGGGTCTATTTACTAAGCCTTGGATGGAGATAAAGTGGATGGAAATAAGGTACCAGCCAATCAGCTCCTAACTGCCATGTCTCAGGCTGTGTTTGAAAAATGACAGGAGCTGGTTGGTTGGTACTTTATCTCCTTCCACTTAATCTCTATCCAAGGCTTAGTAAATAGACCCCTCTCAGACTGCCCACACATGTGTATGTAATGAGAAACAATTTGCAGCCATAACAACTGCACTGCATAATGATGAGTGTCCGGGTCTCTAGTTAACCACTAGAAACTGAGTAGTAAAAAGTGTTGCATCACTAGTCACAAGCCGTCACATTCTAAAAGCAGAAGAATGGCAACATTTTCTGGCAGCACATCCCGGTAGGTATATTACAATAAAAATTCTGTCCGTTTTCAAGCACACAGATGTAATAATTCCTAATTCTTCTCTAATTTCCTCTGTGGTTCTTCCGCTCCTGCTTTTCCTCCTCACCTTCAGTGTGATTTGTATACTTTCTCAGGGGGTCTGGCAGATCACCCACTATCTTGGGAATTTTTAGATGGTATTTAGGCTAAAATGTATATATATGATATGTGGAATACCTCCAAATGGAAACAGACTGCAGTCATTGGATTTAAATGTTTAAATGATTGTATTGAAAACACAGTGTATATAAACTGTGTACAGTATAAACCAGTTTAGATTCCACTTTGAGAAGACAATGCAAATAGAACACCTGCTGCAGCTCATAAAATGGAATCATTAGCTAGCCTCTGATTGGTGGATAAAGGCTGCAGCACATACAGTAACTGCTCTTTGCGGTATGTTCATTTTAGAATCCTCATAGTGCATAAACTGCTATTCAGAGTGTAATTTGAATCTGAAGCTTTAATGTTAATTTAAAATGAAGCACAATGGCCCTCATTCCGAGTTGTTCGCTCGGTATTTTTCATCGCATCGCAGTGAAAATCCGCTTAGTACGCATGCGCAATGTTCGCACTGCGACTGCGCCAAGTAACTTTACTATGAAGAAAGTATTTTTACTCACGGCTTTTTCTTCGCTCCGGCGATCGTAATGTGATTGACAGGAAATGGGTGTTACTGGGCGGATACACGGCGTTTCAGGGGCGTGTGGCTGAAAACGCTACCGTTTCCGGAAAAAACGCAGGAGTGGCCGGGGAAACGGTGGGAGTGCCTGGGCGAACGCTGGGTGTGTTTGTGACGTCAACCAGGAACGACAAGCACTGAAATGATCGCACAGGCAGAGTAAGTCTGGAGCTACTCTGAAACTGCTAACTCGTTTGTAATCGCAATATTGCGCGTACGTCGGTCGCAATTTTAAGAAGCTAAGATTCACTCCCAGTAGGCGGCGGCTTAGCGTGTGTAACTCTGCTACATTCGCCTTGCGAGCGAACAACTCGGAATGAGGGCCAATGTTCTAAGGGCTTTATCTAGATTTGTTAGCAAACCAAAAAAGTTAGCAATTGGGCAAAACCATGGTGGTCATTCCGAGTTGATCGCTCGCTGACGATTTTCGCAGCACAGCGATCAGGCAAAAATCGGCATTTCTGCGCATGCGCATGGGCCGCAGTTTGCACGCGCAAAGTACTTTCACACAAAACTATGCAGTTTTACACAAGGTCCAGTGGCACTTTTCAGTCGCACTGCTGATCGGTGAGTGATTGACAGGAAAGAGGCGTTTCTGGGAGGTAACTGACCGTTTTCTGGGAGTGTGCTAAAAAACGCAGGTGTATCAGGTACAAACGCAGGCGTGCCTGGGGAAATGGGGCAGTGGCTGGCCGAACGCAGGGCGTGTATGTGACGTCACACCAGGAACCAAACAGTCTGCAGTGATCGCAATCTAGGAGTAGGTCTGGAGCTACTCAGAAACTGCAAGAAAAGATTTTACAGCAATTCTGCTAATCTTTCATTAGCAATTCTGCTAAGCTAAGATACACTCCCAGAGGGCGGCGGCCTAGCGTGTGCATTGCTGCTAAAAGCAGCTAGCGAGCGATCAACTCGGAATGAGGGCCCATGTGCACTACAGGTGGGGCAAATGTAACATGTAGAGAGAGTTAGATTTGGGTGGGGTGTGATCAAACTGAATTCTAAATTGCAGTGTAAAAATAAAGCAGCCAGTATTTACCCTGCACAGAAACAATATAACCCACCCAAATCTAACTCTCTCTGCACATGTTACATCTGCCCTACCTGCAGTGTCCCCTGGTTTTGCCCAATTGCTAACTTTTTTGGTTTGCAAACGAATAACCCCCTATTCAGAGCTTAGCAATGCCATCTCAAAAGACATATAGTTCTGCAAACGGGATTTACTGTACAATAATAAAGTACTGTGATGTACAGCAGTGCACTGGAGGTAGAAAGATGGCAACAAGAATAGTCACTGTGGTTCATTTATCATACGGCACAGTCTTGCAGATTGTTCCTTACCTAGGAATATGCTGATAGAATATCTTCTTGCTCCAAATTTCTCTGTGCTGTCTGACTGCAATGGAAAACAAACCCCATTCCTTCCATAGAAGTTGCCAAATGTGTCATAGCTAAAGAAAGGAATGATGGTAATAAAGAAGCCGAGTACCCAAATGGCTACAAGTGTGCCTAAGGTCTGTCCACGGCCTGCTCGGAAGTGGCTGAATGGAAAGACGATGCAAAGGTACTTTTCAAGAGTCATGTATGTCAGCATCATAACTGAAACCTCAGAGGACAACATGGCCAAAGAGCCAACCAGCTTACACTCCCAACTCTCCATCCATGCCTGGGCGTGTTTGTTGTATTCTCCCTGAAACTTTATATCAAAGGCACCGAGGCAGAAAAGGTAGAATCCCATCAGGCAGTCTGCACCTGTATAAATAAAGGGTGTGTTAGAATCCAGAATGTTACAAATCACTTGGTGACAATTATAGAATACCAAATTTTGCAGGATTTGCCAGTCCATAAGACCTGTGGAGTGGTGGCAGTAAAAGCCATGGTTTTGCATTGTCCTAACACTAAAAATATATATAATGAACACCAATGGGTACAGGGCTTTATACCAGTGATGAGCAACACGTGGCTCTTCAATTGCGGTCCTCATTCTAATTTAACTTCTGCTTTATGTTCAAGAATCAGATTTTTGTTCCAACCAGAAAGATTGGACAGATAATCTTATCATGTGTGTCTTGAGTTGTGTAGTAGTACTCGCCGGCTGTCAGGATCCCTGCGCCCAGCATACCTGGAATGCCGGCAGTGGCACGGTGCCGCTCTAAGCGCGCCACACTATTTATTCTCCCTCCAGGGGTGTCGTGGACACCCCAAGAGGGAGAGTAGGTGTTGGAATCCCAGCTGTCGGGATTCTGGCGCCGGTATGCTGAACACCGGGATCCCAACAGCCGGTATATCGAGTGCTTCCCGTCTTGAGGACCATGGTTGAGAACCCCTGCTGTAGGGGTATCCAGGGGATCCTTTGAGATGTGGGGGGTCTGAGTGGAAGGTTTATATGTATGTGGGATCAATTTGGGACAAGTGGGTGATGTGGGGAAGAGGAACTTATTTTGTGCATTTTTTGTTGTTCCTAAGATCATTTCTGACCATTTTAAAGGTAACAGGTCTGCACATATACAGTATCACACAGTTTATGTATAGTGATGTACAGTGCTTTCACAGGCACTGGCGAATCTATATTGGGTGCAGTGATTGCGGTGCGTATGGACGCCTCTGGTCCAGGGAGTCCGGCGTCCACTGTACAGCCCTGTAAAAGCACAGTGAAAATGGTGCGGTGGACATTTTCACTGCCATTTTGTGCATGCGCAGTAGAGGAATCACCAGGAAAATGGCCACCATGCAATTTTCCAGGAGCCCTGTGCATGAATAATAGACTCTAGCATAGCGCTAGAGTCTACTAGCAGATGCAGGCAAGAGAGAGGGGGGCCCGGACAGAGTTTGCACACGGCCCCCCTTCTCTCTTAAAATGCCCCTGTCCACAGGTGTAGTGCTTCGCTTGTAACAGGACTCTAGACAGTTTATGAAACAATTTACTTTAGTAAACATACTGTAGGTCCACATGTCGTAGCTCGACTATCACAAGTGTTTCAGTGATGTTCAAATTCCAATTATATGGATAAATAGCTTTTGAATATTATTTAATTCAGAAAGTGTCTCTCTCTGCTGGGTTGTTGATATGTGCAATTAAGGGCTGATTAACACTGAAAGTTATCTTTTCTCTACATAGTATATAATTAAGTCCCCAGTAGGCGTCTGTCTGTTCGGGCTAATCACGAAAACCACTAGACAAGTTTTGTCAAGGAAGGTTTAGGTATATGAAATATTAATCAATTCATACCTCCCAACTGTCCCGATTTTCGCGGGACAGTCCCATTTTTTGGGGACTGTCCCGCTGTCCCGCCCGCGGGCCGCAGTGTCCCACGGTGGTGGGGTGGGGGCTGCTGGGAGGCTCTGCTTAGCAGAGCAGCGGTGAATAGACGCTGTGCGCATGCGCACAGCGTCTATCCACTGGAGTAAGAGGGAGAGGGGGCATGCCAGACCGCTGGGCATGTCCCCTCAGTGACGGAAACGGGGCGTGGCTCGCGATTGCGGGTCCTCCCGCGAGGCTGCACCCCCTTTCATTAGACCACGCCCATTTTCGGCAGCGCGTGCGGCTTCACCGCGCGTGTGTCCCTCTTTCACGATATGGAAAGTTGGGAGGTATGATCAATTACAAAAGGGAGCCAAGCAGTGACGATTTTAGTGAAGCAAGTCAAAGAAAATACGGCTGTCCAAGCGCTTTCTTGGCTTACACTGCCTAACTGTTAAAGATACTGTTTAGTACAATGATGGACTTTATTTCATACTATATAAAGATTGATAAGTATTATCTGTTTTTTTCAGAAAAATTGATGTAAAGCCCTGTTTACTGATACAATATTTCAGTTTTTCCCTTTTCCCTGTTCATATTTCATTTATGTGAAAAACAATATTTTTTTCCTCAAAGTAACATTAAATTAGAATATTTGTTTCTCTATACATTTTTCTGTTTTTTTCTATACATTTTAGCTAAAGTCAATAGTAATGAAGGTCAAAAGGTGAAGGCCAAACCAACAGAGGATGTGGACAACTGTAGGCGCATGCGCAGCTGGCCGGTGTGATAGTATACACGGCACTCACCCATAGTAAATGCGTCTGTTGTTGCATCAACACTTTTATATTTGAGGAGCTCTTTAAATAAATGTAAATATAGTATTACCATTATGCCGAGATGGAAAGTAAAAATAGGTTGTAGTACAGATGTGTCCCCATGCATCTTTGCTGCAGTCACAGCAAACAGCCCCTCTTGGCACACCAGGTCACATAAAAATGTACTAGCAAGCGTTAAAGTTGACAGAAATGCAGATAGATGTTTTTCGGCTTAGGGCACTCTATGTGTGGTGTACTGATGAATATAGGCTACGCGATATTTTTGTATGCCCTCCTTTTGTTTTTGAAAATGTTTCTGTAATGCTTCTGAATACTGCTTTGACTAATAAAAACAGTTTACACAAAAAAAAAAAAATGTACTAGCGTCAGGTGTCTTTTTTGCTGAAAACACATTGTAGTTGCAATGCAATGTGACTAGGAGATCGTGCTGATTAATTTGATATATGACACTTGTAAATCTGTGTGTGACTGAGTCTCTGATCTGTATATGAAGTGCTACAATGTAGCAGCCACAGCTTTTTTCCAATACAATTCACACACAATATACAAGTGAAATACATTGGGGATTAACCCCTGGTGTCCCCCAGCACACCGATCTGTACCTGTACCAAGACATGAAAGACTGTATATATATATATATATATATATATATACACACATATACATACAATAGAAATCCAGAGGTCTTAGTTACATACAGTTTGCAAACGTAAAATTAGCCACCATGCCCCGTCAAGGCTCTTGTGATCCTGGTGGTCCCTAATTCTAGGTCTGGGCCCGGGGTGCAGAACCCCACAAACCAGCAAAGGCCAGCTACCCCAGGGCAGCACAACGAGAAAAGGTAAAGTGTTAGCATGTGTTAATAAATGGAAAACAAAATCTATATACAAAAATTAATATACTAGTAAAAGTGTAATTAAAAGACCAGAAGGATTAATAAATGTGTTAAGAGGGTGCTAAATAAGATCTTGCAGTGTGCTACCCCAAAGCAGCCCAGCCCCTCCAATCCAGGGAGAACCTCACCCAGACCTAGAGGTAGGGACCACCAGCATCAGAGGAGCCTTGTCAGGGCCTGGTGGCTTATCATACGTTTGCAAACTGTATGTAACTAAGACCTCCGGATTTCTATTGTATGTGTATATATATATATATATATATATATATATATATATCGCTATAGTCTTTCATGTCTTGGTACAGGTACAGCTCGGTGTGCTGGGGGACACCAGGGGTCAATCCCCAATGTATTTCTAGCTCAGATTATCCCCTTCCTTTCATGCACCTGAATTGTATTTCCTAATTGATTTGAGCAACTTACATTTTGTTCTGTTAGTATGAGGGGCATGGATGGGACCAGCGTTTGGAGGGTTTGCTGGTCTCTGTAGTGCCATTTGGAGTTCCCGGGGGTATCTACAGGTAAGTTAGCTATCAACATGTATACATTTGCTCAGATGCCATTATGAGGTGGCATTATGTTATATTACCCGGAAGGGTTGTTATTATTATTATTATTAGTACCTGGGGCGGGTCTGGGGTGCGGTTCCCCCTGGATTGGTGGGGCTGGGCTGCTTTGGGATAGCACACTGCGAGATCTATTTAGCATCCCCTTAACACATTTATTTATCCTTCTGGTCTTTTAATTACACTTTCACTAGTATATTATTTTTTGTATATAGATTTTGTTTTCCTTTTATTAACACATACTAATACTTTATCTTCTCGCATTGTGCTGCCCTGGGGTAGCTGGCCTTTGCCGGTTTGTGGGGTTCTGCACCCCGGGCCCAGACCTAGAATTAGGGACCACCAGCATCACAGGAGCCTTGATGGGGCATGGTGGCTAATTATATGTTTGCAAACTGTATGTAACTAAGACCTCTGGATTTCTATTGTATGTATATGTGTGTATATATATATATATATATATATATATATATATACATACAGTCTTTCATGTCTTGGGTACAGGTACAGCTCGGTGTGCTGGGGGACACCAGGGGTTAATCCCCAATGTATTTCACTTGTATATTGCGTGTGAATTGTATTGGAAAAAAGCTGTGGCTGCTACATTGTAGCACTTCATATACAGATCAGAGACTCAGTCGCACACAGATATACAAGTGTCATATAGACCTAGAGTTAGGGACCACCAGCATCAGAGGAGCCTTGACGGGGCGTGGTGGCTTATCATACGTTTGCAAACTGTATGTACCCAAGATCTCTGGATTTCTATTGTGTGTGTATATATATATATATATATATATATATATATATATATATATTCTTTCATGTCTTGGTACAGGTACAGCTCGGTGTGCTGGGGGACACCAGGGGTTAATCCCCAATGTATTTCTAGCTCAGACTACCCCCTCCCTTTCATGCACCTGAATTGTATTTCCTAATTGATTTGAGCAATTTACATTTTGTTCTGTTTCCTTGTGAGTCCTATAATTATTGTGACTAAGAAGCATTTTTTCGGCAAAAATAGATGCCAGAAGTTAGCAGGGTTGCATAAGCGGCTTACGCAGGCATCTCGTGCTGCATGGCATATTGAGGCTGGATGTATGAGGACACATCTGTACATCGTATGCTAAAAGAATTTGCTTATCATGCAATAATGAAACTGACCAAGAAAGAGAATCTCGGTTGTCAAATGACAGAGAAAGAGTTGGTTTACAAAGAGAAAGACAGTTGTCTGCTCAGCAAAATAATTGTCTTTCTGCAGATCGAAACAGACATAATTTTCCTTCCGGCATTCACCACACAAACTGATTTTTAAAGTGGGGGCTCCTATAATAATACGTAATCTAAACCTGCTGAAGTTATGGAATGGGATACAATTGCAAATAAAAACTTTGAAAAACGTTTTGATTGCAGGGCCGGATCTAGGGGGGGGGGGGGGTGAAGGGAGCGACTGCCCCCCATAACACAGTCATAGCCACGCCCACTTTTGAGCAGAAGAGAGCTCTCCGGGGAGAGCCTGAGGCAGAACGATGTGCTGCAGCTTATACCACAGCAGCACAGAGGAGCCAGGAGAGCAAGGGTTACAGAGCATTTGCCCCTCACTTGCTGGTGTGTGGGTACTAGGGCTAACAAATACAATTACCCCATAGCACAGTCACATGTACATAGAAACAATCACAAAGCTCTATCTCAGTCTCACTCAAAAAGTTCAGTCAGAATTGAGAGAGGAGGAGTTAGGATTGCAGATGGGAGGAGTTGGGACTGTAGAGGGAGGAGTCAAGATTAAACAGTAAACGGCCCCCCCTAAAGAAAAGTCTAGATCCGTCCCTGTTTGATTGAAGCTACTATTTTAACTGGCTGTGGCACTTGAGAAACTGTTTTAAAACCAAGAATACCAAAGATTCTACTATACTTCCCGTTTCATTTCAAACAAATCTAATTCCCGTAAGATCCTGCTTTGGCATAATAATAAATAAAGCACAGGGACACGCACTTAACGTGGCTGGAGTTGACCTAAGTAGAGAATGTTTTATTCATAGATTATTATTATTATTATCCTTTATTTATATGGCGCCACAAGGGTTCCACAGCACCCAATTACAGAGTACATATGCACATAATCAAAACAGGAAAACAGTGACTTACAGTTGAAGACAATATAGGACAAGTACAGGGTAACTAAGCATATCTACACCAGTAAATGACATAGAGATGAGTTCCAGGTGGCCAAAAAACTGCAGGATTTGGGCAGTTGAGGATTATTAAAGTAAGAAAAGTATAAGCACATGAGGGAAGAGGGCCCTACTCGTGAGAGCTTACATTCTAAGGGGAGGGGTAGAAAGACAGGTGTGACACAGATGGGGTACATAGAGAGCGTGGAACAGAGGGTTAGGATGAGATTTGGCTAGATTTGGTAAAGAAATGGGTCTTAAGAGCCCGTTTGAAGTTTTCTAGAGAGGTGGAGAGTCTGAGGGGGAGAGGTAAAGAATTCCAGAGAAAGGGAGCAGCACGTGAAAAATCTTGGAGATAAGAGTGGAAGGAAGTAATCAGAAGACAGGAGAGTCGGCGTGCATTAGCAGAGCGAAGAGGATGGGTGGGAGAGTAAAGGGAGATAAGGTCAGAGATGTAAATGGGAGAGGAGTGGGTGAGTGCTTTGTAAGTGAGTGTGAGAAGTTTGAATTGGATTCTGAAAGGGAAGGGAAGCCAGTGAACGGCCTGTAGGAAAGAGGGGACGTAGTGCGTTTGGTGAGGAAGAAGAGCCGGGCAGCAGCATTGAGGATAGATTGGAGTGGAGAGAGGTAATTGTCAGGGAGGCCAGTTAGGAGGAGATTACAGTAGTCCAGTCTGGAAATAATCAGTGAGTGAATAATGATCTTAGTGGCATCCTGGGTGAGAAAAGGTCTGATCCTGGACATGTTTTTGAGATGAAAATGACAGGTTTGTGAGAGGTGCAGAATGTGTGGTTTGAAGGAGAGGGAGGAGTCAAGGATTACGCCAAGACAGCGTACTTGGAGGCTAGGGGAGATAGTCGTGCCATCAATGGATAATGAGATTGTGAGAGGTGAGGTGGTGCGGGAGGGTGGGAAGATGATCAGCTCAGTCTTAGACATGTTGAGCTTAAGAAAGCGCTGGGACATCCAGGAAGAGATAGCAGAAAGACAGTTGAAGGTACGAGTGAGGAGAGCCGTGGAGAGATCAGGGGAGGAGAGGTAGATTTGAGTGTCATCAGCATAGAGGTGGTATTGGAAGTTAAAAGAACTAATGAGCTCACCTAAAGAGGACGTATAAAGAGAGAAAAGGAGAGGACCAAGAACAGAGCCTTGAGGGACACCAACAGTTAGTGGAAGTGGGGGGGGGGGAGGTAGCATCATGAGAGGAGACAGAGAAGGAACGATCAGAGAGGTAGGAGGACAGCCAGGAGAAGGCAGTATCACGCAGACCAAGAGAGTGAAGGATTTGCAGAAGGAGAGGGTGGTCCACAGTGTCAAAAGCAGCAGAGAGGTCAAGAAGAATAAGCAGAGAGTAGTGGCCCTTAGATTTGGCTGCATGGAGTTCATTGCAGACTTTTGTGAGGGCAGTTTCAGTGGAGTGGAGAGAACGGAAACCAGACTGGAATGGGTCAAGCAGTGAATGAGAGGAAAGAAAGGCAGTGAGGCGATTATAGACAATAGGCTCAAGAAGTTTGGAGGCAAAGGGAAGGAGAGAGATGGGTCGATAGTTGGAGAGAGTGTTAGGATCAAGGGTAGGTTTTTTAAGAATAGGGGAGACGAGCATGCTTGAAGGCAGAGGGGACAGTGCCTGATGAGAGGGTGAGATTGAGAAGGTGGACAAGATGGGAACAGGCTGAAGGAGAGAGGTAGCGGAGGAGGTAGGAGGGGATAGGGTCGAGTGGAGAGGTTGTGAGGGTGGAGGAATGGATGAGGGCCAAGACTTCCTCGTCAGATACATGGGAGAAAGATGTCAGAGTTGGTAAGAGGGAAGGGGAGGGGTGGCAAGGGATGGGCGGTGGCTGGTTGCTGGTCTGGTGGGATGTGATATCCTGATGTATGGAGTCAATCTTGGATGTGAAATAAGTGGCAAAGTCAAGAGCAGACACTGAGGAAGGGAGAGGAGGTGGTGGTGGGCAGAGGAGGGAGTTAACAGTGGCAAAGAGGCGCCGGGGGTTGGAACACTGGGTAGAGATGAGGATTTTGAAGTATGATTGTTTAGCGAGGGAAAGGGCAGCACTGAAGGATGAGAGCATGAATTTGAAATGGAGGAAGTCTGCTTTAGAGTGTGATTTCCTCCACTGTCGTTCGGCAGTACGTGAGCATTTTTGTAGATATCTGGTGCATTTGTTGTGCCAGAGTTTAGGTGTTGATCTGCGAGGGTGATTAGTGGTTGGCGGAGCAACAGGGTCAAGGGCAGAAGTAAGCGATGCATTGTATAGGGATGTGGCTTGTTCAGGGCATGTGAGAGAGAGAAGAGGAGAGAAGTGAGTCAAACAGGGAGGATAGGGATGAGGTGTCAATAGCCTCAATGTTACGGTTAGTGATGGTAGCCTTAGGAGGGAGAGATGGGGAAGCAGAGATAGATAAGTTGAAAGAGAGCAAGTGGTGGTCAGAGAGGGGAAAAGGGGAATTGGAGAAATCAGAAATATCACAGCGGTGAGTGAAAACCAGATCCAGTGAGCTCCCGTTCACATGGGAGGGTGAGGTGGTCCACTGGGAGAGACCACGTGAAGAGGTGAGGTTAAGAAGTTTAGAGGCAGGTGATTTTGTGGGGTTATCGATAGGGATGTTGAAATCACCTAGAATAATGGAGGGAATGTCAGAAGAGAGGAAGTGAGGTAGCCAGGAAGCAAAGTTATCGAGGAATTTGGAGGAAATGCCAGGTGGACGGTAAATGACAGCAACTCGAAGATTAGTAGGTTGGTAGAGGCGTATTGCATGGACCTAAAATGTAGAGAATGCAAGAGATGGTTCTGGAGGTATAAGTTGGTATGTGTAGCTTGAGGGTAAAAGGATCCCAACACCATCCCCATGGCGACCCCCAGGTTGGGGCGTGTGTGAGAATGTGAGGCCCCCAGCAGAGAGGGCAGCAGGAGAAGTGGTGTCATAGGGAGTAATCCAGGTTTCTGTAATGGCCAGGAGGTGCAGGGAGTTGGAAATGAAAAGGTCATGAGTGGGGGCCAGTTTGTTGCAAACAGATCTGGCATTCCAGAGTGCACAGGATAGGGGGTATGAGTTTGTGGGAGAGATGTGAATGAGATTATCAGGATTGCTGTAGTGTTGAGGTAGGAGTAATTTGGAAGGAAGGGATAAAGAGGGTGTAATGATGGTGCTGGGGCCTTGGCTAGGAGGGAGACTGCAGGAGTGAGGCAGGGAGGGAGTGCAGTATGATACTGGTGAAGGAGAGGTGAGGTGACAGGCAGAGGAGGGAGAGAGCAGGGTTGAGTGATGGGGTATAAATGGTGTGAAGGGGCAGAAGTGAATTGCAATGGGGAAACAGAAGAGGGGAAGGGAGGCAGACAGAGGAGAGAGGATTAGATGTAGGAGACTGGGAGAGAGGTGGTACCAGGGGACAGAATAAAAGATTAGGAAAACAAGGATTAATGGGGGATGTTGCCAGCCTGGCAATAGTGTGGATCTGGGGTAAATGGTGGTAGTAAAATGAGAATAGGAGGAGGAGTGGTGGCTGAATGACAGAGCAGTGAAGTTTGCAGAAATAAATACGATTTGCAAGTATTTAAAATGTCGTTAATATCTACAGGTTAACAGTAAGTCAAATATTTGCTGATGTTAGATGGAAAACTACACAGTGTTGGCAAACTGCAAGTCAGTGTAACTTCATTAAATTTGCTTCTCAATAAAACATTTGTTTTAGAGGTATTTGCAGGGTCAGAGTAAAAGTTGCATTGCAGGTGTTTGTGCAGAAAGTGAATGTATAGTTTCCTGAGTAGATAACTTTAAGTGGCCCTTTCGCATGTCACTTCAAAATGAAATCTGTTCGCGTTGATGTCAGTAGCAAAAACGAATAATGTCATCTTCAAGGAAATCTTATAAGACCTCGGTATAAAAAGTCTATCACTGTGAAGCCAAAATTGCTCCTGTGCGAAGCCGGGGCGGGTCACTAATCAGGTATATTTCACCCCAAACAGTGCATGTTATCCAGGTCTCCTCACAGAATCTATGGGGGGAGAACCTAGGACTGCAAACCCTAATTCCAAACATAATAAGAGGTGCTATCATGCTGAGACTTGTAGTTCCATACAGAAAAAAGAAAATGCAGATGTTCACTCTATAGTGCTAAGAACTGCTAATCAGAATAATTATAAAAAAACTCTGCAATCTAACATAGAGCAAAACTGAGGTGCTTAGCATCATTTTTGGCAAAAAATATATGGGCTCACCAACCGTGACCAGGTGACCTCATCTGGTAGGTCCCTAACACTAAGGTTAAAAGTCCAGGCCATGGGACCCCCCAAGTAAGCATTGGGGCATTCGGTGCATGTGCCAGCAAGTGTGCAATGGAGGCCTGGACAGGGGCGGATCCAGAAGAAAATGATAGGGGGGGCACCATGGAAGGGGCAAGTGCATTTGCGTGCGGCTTCGGTGCATGTGAGGTGGCGCTTCTTATACAATGCCCACAGTTGTAGCACTCATTACTCATTATGCAATGTCCACTGTACTGGTAGTGCCCCTTATATAGACCCCATAGTAGTGGTGCCCCTTATGCAATGCCCGTATTGCCCCCAGTAGTAATGTTGTCTGTAGTAATGCCCCCAGTCATTTAGCGCCCTAGTAGTTATGCCCCCAGTGGTAATGCCCCTGCAGTTATGACCCCAGTAGTTTACCCCCCCTTTAGTTTAGCCTCCCAGTGGTAATGCCCCCAGTAGTTTGCCTGCTTGTAGTTTAGTCACCAGTAGTAATGCCCCCCTGTAGTTTGCCCAATTGTAGTTTATCCTCTGTAGTTATGCCCCCCTTGTAGTTTAGCCCCCAGTAGTAATGCCCCCAGTAGTTTGGCCCCTGTAGTTATCCCCCAGTAGTTTGGCCCCTGTAATTATGCCCCCAGTAGTTTGGCTCCCCTGTAGTTTAGCCCCCAAGTAGTAATGCCCCTGTAGTTACACCACCAGTAGTAATGCCCCTGTAGTTACACCGCCAGTAGTAATGCCCTCCTGTAGTTTGCCCCCAGTAGTTAGCCCCTTTGTAGTTGGCCCCCAGTAATAATGTCCCCCAGTAGTTTGCCCCCAGTAGATGCCCCCCAGTAATAATGTCCCCCAGTAGTTTGCCCCCAGTAGTTGCCCCCCAGTAATAATGTCCTCCAGTAGTTTGCCCCCAGTAGTAATGCCCCTTAGGAGTTTGCCCCCAATAGATGACCCCCCCCAGTAGTAATGCCCCCAGTTGTAATACACCGAGTAGATGCCACCAGTAATAATGTCCCCCAGTAAAAATGTCCCCCAGTAGCTGCCCCCAGTAGTAATGCCCCAATAGATGACCCCCCAGTAGTAATGCCCCCAGTAGATGCCCCCAAGTAATAATGCCCCCAGTAGTTTGCCCCCAGTTGTAATGCCCCCCCAGTAGTAATGCCCCTTGTTGATGCCCCCCAGTAGTAATGTCCCCTTGTAATTTGCCCCCAGTAGGTGCCCCCGCTGCACTAAGGAAGAAAAACATTAAATCATACTTACCGAGCCCCGTTCCCGCTTCCAGACCGCTGCAGTCCTCCTCTCTTGGCGTCCTCTCCTCAGCACTATGAGAGAGATGTCATGACTGACGTCTCTTCCATAGCGCACGCCGCACAGTGACAGCGCCGGAAGCCGGAGCTCAATACTGAGCTCCTGCCTCCGGCTTTCGGTGAGGAGAGACGGGCGCCCGCTGGTAACACAATCTCAGCGGGCGCCCGTCATCTCCCTGTGCGGGGACTGGGGGCGGAGGCCACAAATGACAGGGGGGGCACGGGCCCGAGTGCCCTCCTCCTGGATCCGCCACTGGGCCTGGACTTGGGCATTTAGTTCTACTAAAATAATAAGACATTTCATTAAATAAAAAATAAAGTAAAACTTTTAAAAAAGGGATTTTTTTAAAAATAGTTTTACTTTTGTCAAAAATATTTATTTAACTGATAAACCATTTTTCCATTGCTGACCCACTGCCTTAGATGGCAATAGTAGTAAAAGAATTGTGTCAGTACAATCCCTTTAACAGGCTATCCCATGACTGCCATGTAGAAGCTATCACCAGAAGTAGCCATCAAAGGGTAGTAATCACCAGCCGTAGGCATCTTAAATAGGGAGAAGCCCTATCGCTAATAAAAACACCAATTTAGGACTTTTTTTACCCTATAATAAATAGATCCTTTAATTCTTAACTAAGTAATAATTTATTTTGATGGGCACTATGTGCAGTTCTATGTGAGAGACCAGGGGTGGTTTAAAGGGCGTGCTGACAGGGCCATCACCTGGAGCATTGTAGCTGGAAGGGTGCAGCCACAGTCAGCCTGACCCGTATGTCTCTGCATCATTCTGCCACCCAGGCCTGGCAAAAAGAGGTGTGCAGTGCTGTCACTGCTGAAATCAGCAGGGCACAGGCATGAAAGGAGGAGGAGCCCTTTCTCCGACCTAATCACCTGGCGGCAGCACAATAAAGTTTTCCCCCAATGTTTGTGACATCATGACATTGCGCCACTGGAGGGCTGATGTGGAGCTGCAAAGATAAGAGTAGCAGTACTGCAGGCAGAAGTCCAAGAAGGTAATTTCGGGTTTGGACTGCAGTAACACCTAAGGACTGTAAATATACAAGGTGCTGGAGTGACACAGAGGTGATGGGGCTGCAGTGACATGGGGAGGGGGGGGTTTGGAGTGACACAGGGAGTGGCTGAAGTGATACAGCGGTAGATGGAGTGACACAGAGGGGGGCTGGAGTGACGCATGGGGGGGAGCTGGAGTGACAGTGGAAAGCTGGAGTTTCACTTAGAAGGTTGGAGTGGTACCGGAGAGCTGAAGTGACACAAGAGGGAGCTGAATGTCATATGGAAAACTGGAGTGACAGGAGTGAGCTGGAGTGACACAAGGGGGAGCCCGCGTTACACAGGGTGAAGCTGGAGTGACATGGGGGAACTGGAGTGACAAAAAGGGGAGCTGGAGTAACACAAGTGGAAGCTAGAGGGAGTGAGCTGGAGTGACATAAGGCGGGGCTGGAGTGACACATGGAGGTGGGCTGCAGTGACACATGGGGGAGAGGCTGGAGTGACACATGTGGAGGGCTTTAGTGACACAGTGGAGAGCTGTAGTGACACAGGGGAGAGCTGGAGTGATACAAGGGAGAGCCAGAGTGACACAAGGGGGGAGACGGAATGACAAATGGGAGGCTGGAGGGGCACAAGGAGGGAGCTGAAGTGACACAGGTAAGGCTGGAATGACACAAGGGGAATGTTGGGGTAACATAAGAGGGAAGCCAGAGTGACACATGGGGGTGGGCTTGAGTGACACGTGTATGGTTATGATTAAACTGCCCATACGAATATTTGCCCTGGGCTCCAATTGGTCTAGAACTGGCCCTGTGAGAGACCGCATCAGTGTTACACTTACAGCAAAGAGATTTGATTGACAATGCATGCTGCAAGTTTTCAGTAACTATGAAGGACCTCATGCAGATCACAAACAGGTTTCCAAAGCAGGTTACACAGGCCATAACCCAGACAAAGACCCGGAGTAAAATGTTGGCCAGCAGATTTTCAAAGGAAGAGATGCCATCGCTGTTGGGCTTGCAGCTGCGCACGTGAGGAGCATAACTACAATACTGGAACTTTTTGAAGTATCTGCAGGAAAAAGATGAAGAAGATGCAATTTATTGCAGAAGTAATGACAGTAAGTATAACAGTTACTTTTAATGTTTTGAACATAGAATTTAGTTGGTGCGCTACTTTCCTTCTCAATTAATGAATTCAAAAAAGAGTCCAAGGTAGAATAACTTGCACTTCGGTTCCACAGGGTATTCCTGTAGTTGGCAGCTCAGTCCTTCAAGGTGTCACTAGGTTTAGTGACAAATTAATCTGGAAAAAGACAAGGGGGGAGGGACAAGCGCCTAATAGTGCAGTAACTTCACAACAAATTAGGTTGTGTATGATGTCGTATCTATAGGTAATATGCGTACCAGAAGTATGATTTATAATGGGCACATCAAACGCTATAATAGCTGGTGTTTTTGCACCGCAATTGGTCCCCTGGTTAGATGTCAATATGGATGTTCTCCAAATCGTCAATTTGCAAATTCGTCGGTCTGTAAATAATCAGAGCGAGAGGCGCCTCTCATAGTGCAGAAATCACTTTATAAATATTGAAATTCATAGAAAACGATAGGTATTAAGCGTACCAGAATATAAATACCAAACAGCTTTTAAATATGGACTTTTTTGTCAAGAGCGACTTTCCTTCATGTAGTTGGAGAGTATCAGACTTCGTGTATTGCCGTGTATAAATAAATATATCACTGGCTAAAAGATATATGGGTTTTAATTCATATGGTAAAAAGAAACATAAAAAATATAATAAAAAATATTCTCAAGGAGAAAGAGAGTTCATAAAGCTTATCTGGAATAGTCCGAGATTTTCTCAGTGGTCCGGGGTATATCCACCGTATAAGTCTGTGTCAGGGGTGTTCAGAACAGGTCCTCAACGCGTTTCACCTGTAAAAGGCTTCCTCAGGAGTGTCTATAGGGACTAACCATGTTCTGACTGTTTTTATCCCCTTAACTGCAGACCGGAAGTCGCGTCTTAAAGCGACTTCCGGTCTGCAGTTAATACATTTATATTCATTACTGTTATAAAAGATTGTCTCGTTTCCTATGTCTATGATTATTCTCTGTTGTTAACTACTCCATATGTTTATAAATCGCTCCTTTGTTACCTCGGAAGAGGTTTAAAAACCGGAAGTGATTTGCATAATTGGGTGCCACCCACTTATCTCTCAAGGGGATAAAAACAGTCAGAACATGGTTAGTCCCTATAGACACTCCTGAGGAAGCCTTTTACAGGTGAAACGCGTTGAGGACCTGTTCTGAACACCCCTGACACAGACTTATACGGTGGATATACCCCGGACCACTGAGAAAATCTCGGACTATTCCAGATAAGCTTTATGAACTCTCTTTCTCCTTGAGAATATTTTTTATTATATTTTTTATGTTTCTTTTTACCATATGAATTAAAACCCATATATCTTTTAGCCAGTGATATATTTATTTATACACGGCAATACACGAAGTCTGATACTCTCCAACTACATGAAGGAAAGTCGCTCTTGACAAAAAAGTCCATATTTAAAAGCTGTTTGGTATTTATATTCTGGTACGCTTAATACCTATCGTTTTCTATGAATTTCAATATTTATAAAGTGATTTCTGCACTATGAGAGGCGCCTCTCGCTCTGATTATTTACAGACCGACGAATTTGCAAATTGACGATTTGGAGAACATCCATATTGACATCTAACCAGGGGACCAATTGCGGTGCAAAAACACCAGCTATTATAGCGTTTGATGTGCCCATTATAAATCATACTTCTGGTACGCATATTACCTATAGATACGACATCATACACAACCTAATTTGTTGTGAAGTTACTGCACTATTAGGCGCTTGTCCCTCCCCCCTTGTCTTTTTCCTACTTTTAATGTTTACTTAACAGATTCAAGATCAACCTGTAGATGCTATCAATATGTTATCTATATGATGTTAAAAAAGGAGATTTATGGTAGACTTACCATAGTTAAATCTCTTTCTGCGAGGTACACTGGTTTCCACAGGGAATAACATCGGGGTGTAGAGATGGATCTTGATCCGAGGCACCAACAGGCTAAAGCTTTGACTGTTCCCAGGATGCACTGCACCACCTCCTCTATAGCCCCGCCTCGAGGCACTGGAGCTCAGTTTTGTTAACCAGTCCAGTGCAGTAGCAGGTAAGAGAGACGGTAGATATTAGTCACAAAGAACCACATTCTCACGACAGGAAAAGGGACTAGCGGCTAATGCCATACAAACCGAAAGAAGCTAAGTGCGTCAGGGTGGGCACCCTGTGGAAACCAGTGTACCTCGCAGAAAGAGATTTAACTATGGTATGTCTACCATAAATCTCCTTTTTTGCAGCAGGATACACTGGTATTTCACAAGGAATAACATCGGGGATGTCCTTTAGCAGTTCCTCATGGGAGGGTACGCACTGTAGCGGGTACAAGAACCCAGCATCCCAAGGAAGCATCCTAGGAGGCGGAAGTATCAAAGGCATAGAACCTGATGAACGTGTTCACTGAGGACCACGTAGCCGCCTTGCACAATTGTTCAGCAGACGCGCCACAGCGAGCCGTCCAAGAAGGTCCAACAGACCGAGTAGAATGGGCAGGAGCTGGTCAACCAGTCTGTGCATAAGCATGTGCAATCACAATTCTAATCCATCTGGCCAAGGTTTGCTTATTCGCAGGCCAGCCACGTTTGTGAAAACCAAAAAGTACAAAAAGGGGATCTGACCTCCTGATGGAGGCAGTCCTCTCTACGTAAATACGGAGAGCCCGTACCACATGCAAAGACCGCTCTTTGGAGGACAAACCAGAAGAGGTGAAGGCCGGAACCACAATCTCCTGGTTAAGGTGAAAAGATGATACCACCTTAGGCAAATAGCCTGGGAGGGTTCTAAGAACAGCTCGGTCACGGTGAAAAATCAGAAAGGGTGGACAACAGGACAAAGCGCCTAGGTCCGACACCCTCCTAGCAGAGGCAATAGCAAACAGAAACACGACCTTAAGCATAAGGCATTTAAGGTCCACAGACTCAAGAGGTCCAAATGGAGACTCTTGTAGGGCATTCAGAACAACATACAGATCCCACGGAGCCACAGGAGGGACATAGGGAGGCTGAATCCGTAGAACACCCTGAGTGAAAGTGTGAACGTCAGAAAGGGATGCAATTTTTCTCTGAAACCACACCGACAAGGCAGATATATGGACCTTGAGGGAGGCCAGATGAAGGCCCAAGTCTAGGCCCTGTTGTAGAAAAGCCAAAAGTCTGGAAGTTTTGAAAGTATATGCATCATAATTCTTAGTCGCACACCAGGTGAAGTAAGAATTCCAGACCCTTTAAGAAATCCGAGCCAAAACTGGTTTACGGGCTTTCAACATAGTTTGAATGACCACCTCAGAGAACCCTTTTGCTTTCAGGAGAGATGCTTCAAGAGTCACTCCATCAAAGCCAGTCTGGCCAGGTCCGGGTAGACACAAGAGCCCTGAACGAGAAGGTCTGGGCGTTGAGGAAGTAGAAGAGGACGCTCTATCGAGAGACCCTGCAGGTCTGAGAACCAATGCCGTCTGGGCCATGCTGGAGCAACTAGAAGTAGTATTCCTCCTTCCGTTTAACCCTGGGCAGGAGTGACACTGGAGGGAACACATACGGCAGCCGAAAGTTCCATGGAAATGCCAGTGCATCCACAAACACTGCTTGAGGATCCCTTGTCCTTGCTCCAAAGACTGGAACCTTGTGATTGTGTCGAGATGCCATCAGGTCTACATCTGGTAGGCCCCACTTGTCCACTAGGAGTTGAAAGACTTCTGGATGAAGACTCAACTCTCCGGCGTGCACGTCCTGACGACTGAGGTAGTCTGCTTCCCAGTTGAGGACTCCCGGAATGAACACTTCCAATAAGGCTGGTAGATGGTGTTCCACCCATTGGAGGATTTTTTTTTTTGACACTTCCATCATTGCCATGCGGCTTCGAGTGCCGCCTTGATGATTTATGTATACCACCGTGGTGGCGTTGTCTGATTGTACTTGAACAGGCCTGTTCTGTACCAGAGGCAGGGCCAGTGTCAACGCATTGAACACTACCCGCAATTCCAGAATGTTTATTGGGAGGAGAGATTCCTCCTTGGTCCACCGAACCTGGAGAAAGTGTTGCTCTAGCACCGCGCCCCAATCCCGCAGACTGGTGTCCGTAGTCAGTATAACCCAGTTGGAGATCCAGAAAGGATGGCCCTGCTCAACTGTTAGTCCTGTAGCCACCAGCTCAGTGACAGACGAACGTCCGGAGTCAAGGAGATCATTTGAGACCTGAACCGTCTCACTTGGAAAGGATTAACCTCTGCAGAGAGCGGGAATGAAATTGAGCGTACTCCACCATGTTGAAAGCCAACACCATGAGGCCTAGTACTTGCATCGCCGAGTGTATTGACACTCTTGGGCGAGAGAGGAAGTATCTGATCCTCTCCTGAAGTTTCAGGACTTTCTCCGAAGACAAGAACAGCCTTTGGCTGTGTGTGTCCAGCAGTGCCCCCAGGTGCACCATGCTCCGAGCAAGGAACAGCGAGGACTTCTTCCAGTTGATGAGCCACCCATGGGCTTGTAGGAAGTTTACTGTCAGTCATAGATGACTGAGTAGGACCTCGTGGGAGTTTGTCAGGATCAGCAACGGAGATGAGCCGTCATCACGCCCATAATCTTGGTGAAGATCTGAGGAGCCGTGGCCAGTCCAAACGGCAGAGCCTGAAACTGATAGTGAAGGTTGCCAACAGCAAACCACAAATAGTGCTGATGCGATATTGCAATAGGTATATGCAGGTAAGCATCTTGTACAACCAGAGATTCCATATAATCTCCGGGTTCCATGGCCAGTACAATTGAGCGCAGTTTTTCCAGACGGAACTTGGATGCTCTCACAACTTTTCAGTGATTTGAGTATAAGCTGGAAAGACCCATAGGGTTTCAGTACTAGAAACAGGGTCGAATAGTATCCTTTGACTCTTTGGGATAGAGGTACCGGCACCATCACTCCTGTATCCAGGAGGGAACTCACAACCAATGTTAGAGCTTGCGCCTTTAACGGATCCGAAAGGGTAACCGTTGTGCAAAACTGGCGATGGGGACGCCTCTTAAAAGAGACTGCGTACCCATGAGAGATAGCTTGTCGTACCCATGTGTCTGAAGTGGTCATTAACCAGACATGGGTGGTTCGCAGAAGTCGTCCTCCCACCCTGGGGACCCCCAGGGGGAGACCTGTCCCATCATGCAGCAGGCTTGTCATGTTTAGAAGCAGGCTGACGGACTGCCCAGGATTATTAGGCCGTGGGCTTAGGGGTTTTTGGGAGCACGAGATATGACCTTCGCTTTCCCATGAGGCCGAAAGCAGGTAAAGGTGGTACCTTTTGCCCTCTGTGCAGAAGGATTAGCATTTGAGAGAAAGGCAGACATAGTGGCCGTCGAGCCAGACCCAATTTTTAATTAGGTCTTCCCCAAAGAGGATGTCTCTAGTACAGGGGAATACCTCCAAGGACTTTTGGATTCCAGTTTCACCGTCCATGACCTCAACCACAGAATACGGCGAGCCAGGACAGACATATTCGACGCCTTGGCAGCCGACACACCCGCCTCAGGGGACGCCTCTGGGTGTAAAGAACAGGTGGCGGTAACATTGTGAGACAGGGAATGTCTGGCATTGACAAATATATCCTCGGGCAGCACATCCTCTAATGCCTAAACCAATCACCAATATATTTTGCAGCCCCAAGAGGATGCAATCGTGATCTATGTACAACACCTGTAAGGGAGTAATAGACTTTAGGCATCCCTCCACACGCTTATCTGTCGGTTCCTACAGTGAGGGGACAGTGGTGACAGGCAGAGTGGACGACACCCTATGGGTGACACATTAGTTCACTAGCAGTGAATTATCTATTTGTTATATAACTCTGCAGGGGGAGGATATCAAGCTAATGCCCGTTGTAGACAGGGGGAATGTCTTCCCTGGATTAGACCAGAGGTCTTGTCTGATGTACACTAAATGGTCAGAATGTGGTAACAGAATTTTATTCACACTCTGACGTGTGAACATATCAGTTTGCTTAACCACAGTAGGGGAATCCTCTTATCATGATTTGTAGGATTTGCTTCCCAGTAACCACAAGGGCAGTGGTATCATTTAGCAATGGAAAATCCATGTCAGAAACACCTAATATAGATACTGACAGGACAGCATGTTCACCCTCTCTTCAGATAAAGGGGTATATTCAATTAGCAGTGATAACGGACTTTTCACGTGAAAAGTCCGGTTTTCGGGTGAAAAAACGGACTTTTCACGTGAAACGCAATTACAGGCTATTCAATTATCCTGGAAAATTTATCGGTGATCATTTTTTCACTAATTTCACTTCACCTTCTCTGAAGCAGGTGAAAAGTTGGGAAAAGTCACTATTTTAAGGTAAAAATGTTTGGATATGGTACAGAACTCCTGGGACACCCCCCTTAATGACTAATTAGGCACGTTGAAGTTTTTAATTAATTTTAATTGGCCAATAATGACGTCATTTTTGGGGTGAAAAAGTAAAAAGTAATGGAAATTGGGGTTCAAGGTATGGGACAGGTATATTGGGGTGCTTTATGAGTGGGACAGGTGTTTTTTATTCTTGCAGATGGGAGTAATCGGTCTGTTTCCACTTTTTTTTAAAGTACCCTAAAATGACCCAAATATATACTTATACCCATTTTCATGTACCCCAAATTTAATGAGAGCATTTATTTTGCTCAAAAAAACTTGCTTTCTATAATTTTTTTGCATTTTAAAAAAAATGCATATAACAGCCATTTCACACAATTTAAGTCCCCAAAAACTCTCTAATGTGATCTCTAACACACTTCTCTTCTGTTTTCCTATGTTAGTTTAGCATTTTTTGGGGTACATGCTGATTTCCCCATTTTCACCTGCACTTTTCACTGCAAGAATTTTCACGTGAAACCCGGTCGGAATTGAATAGGTCGAAAAACGGAGCGTTTTCGCGGCAATTTTTGGCCGATTGCCGCGAAAAATTGCCGCGAATTTGCGGATAATTGAATACCCTAGAAAATATCTGAGAGATTACTGGATAGGTAGGAGGGAGCAGCCATCTTAGAAGACTCAGAGCCATGAAAGTGACCTGGAATAGGGTTTTGCCTGAGCAAGGGATGAGTCATAAACGACAACCTGTGAGGAAAAATGTTCCCGTCCAAAGCGGAGTAACCATGGGGACATCAGTGACTGTAATGTTACAGGTGGTCCCATAGGGGGCATAAAGCGTTCAGTTAGAGAACCCAGTAGGTTTGAGAAGACAGCCCAGGTTGGCTTCTGATTGATTACAGGAGCTGCGGACTGACTGGGAGATGTATGAGACATATTACACAGGCCATCACACAAAACTTCCCCCTCAATTAAATCCGTTGCGCATGCCCTGCAGGATGCCCAGATTTACTGTCCTACATGGTAAACATTATACACAAATGCAACAGAGCAGAGCGGCTTAGTACGATGAAGACAGAGTACAATACCTGCGAATAAATCTGTTAGCATGTGACTGAGTACCCAGTACACAACACCTGCGAATAAATCCGGTATTATGTGACTGAGTACACAGTATAATACACATAACAGGTAAATACTGTGACGCACTATATATGCACCCAGACGCACCTAGTCCCCAGGGTACAGTATACAGTGATAGATATATCCGGAATATACCACAGTGAATTACATAGCAGATGCAGGCACACATAATCACGTTTGCAATGTAGATAATTATTTTCATGACAATAAAATTGCATTGGATTATTATATTATGAACACATATAAATAAATAAAATAAATAAATATATATATATATATATATATATATATATATATATAAAACAATGTGCGGTCTGAGACCGGATGCATATATCAGAATACTCGTACAATATATTCTGGCACAGGTACACTTGTTCTTAACTAACGCTGTCTTAATAGTGACATGTAGAATACTTAAGTGTTTGTAAAACCATGGTGCTGATGTACAGGCGGGTTTACAAAGGAGACCTTGCCCTACAGTGCCGGAGACCAGTCGCATCTATTTTAGAAAATGGCGCCTAGCGTCTCAGTCAGGGAGTGAGGGAGAGTGTGAGGCAGCTCCAGAGCGGGAACAGCAGCAGTAGATGGCGCCTAGAGCTGGGGGAGAGGCTACAGATCAAGCGCCTTATCCCCTATGCTAGTCCTCACCACCTGGTACTATGGAGCCTTATTTAAAATGGATATATAGGTATCCGACCTGTGATCCCATGCCCTGGTGGATATAGTGGGGTCCCTGCATGGCCACAGTGTCCACGCCAGTGACGTGCGGTGGGGTGAGGCAGAGCCTTTCCTGTCATACTAACGTTTGTGCCAGAGGTTTGACTGTATAAAGTATATGATAAATACAAAGAATATGTTTGAAATATCTTCTTTTCATTATTCTAAACAATTTTATAGTCAAAACTCTGGAGTAAAAAGTCTATGGCAGGTGAGGCAGTGCCTCACCTGTCTATCTTTTCCACACATCTCTGTTCAAAACTCACCAAATTTCCTGGAGTTTATATTGCTGCGCCTGTGTATAATGACCAGACGTACCCTTTGGCTCATATATTGCGTGCAAATCTGGCTTTGGTGCTAGCCAGTGCCTCCCAAGCCATTTAGCTCACCACACGTCCCTGGTCCACGCCAGCATCGCGGTCCTTCTCCTTGGACCGCGACTGGACCACCTGGGGTCCCACCTGGGGTCCCTCCTGGGGTCCCTCTTACCTCCTCCCTGATGTGCAGCCACACGATCCAGGAGAGCGGAAGCGGCAGTGTGCCTAAAAACCGGTGCGTCTACGCTGCAAGTACCCGGGAACCAGGCCGCGGGAGTATGCAGCGCCGCTGAGGGAGGTGATGAAGCCCTTGAAGTCTTCTAAAAAAGCTCTTTTCAGGGCTGCCTAGCGCAGCCCCCCTGTTAGTGACCTGCACTGCAGGCACCAGCTTACAAACTGAGCTCCAGTGCCTGGAGGCGGGGCTATAGGGGAGGCGGTGCAATGCATCCTGGGAACAGTCAAAGCTTTAGCCTGTTGGTGCCTCGGATCAAGATCCATCTCTACACCCCGATGTTATTGCCTGTGGAATACCAGTGTACCCCGCTGCAGAAATACATGAATGGCTAAACTTTAGTAACTTCTGTATAGAATGTAGATAATACAATTCTATACAAATGTGAATAAAACCAGCAAACTAAAATCTTTCATTCCTTTTAGTTCATGTTTTTCTAGCTGTATTGTCAAAAAAAAAAAAAAAAGCCATCACACAACATAATGTGATGCGGGAGCTTATCTTGAGGAAACATCACATTATAGTGGCAACCAATAAAAAATTTCATTTCGCTGGCAAAATAACATCTACAGTACCATGTATGGCTGTGTATATACAGTGAAATGAGATACAGGAAATGTAAATGATCTACAGTACAGATAAAGTGTTGTTATGGGCAGAACGTGTTTGTCATTTTAAATCTCTGCACCCGCACAGTCCAATAATTACTACACATTTACCTTCGTTAGCAAACTACAGTGGAGTTCCCTTGCCTTGCTAATGAGGCTAGCTGGAGTGTCTCAGATGAGGGATAAAGTATGAGACTTTTGAAATGTTCTTTGTTACACTGTTGGGTTGCTGTTTGGAGGTGTAGCCATTCTGTTTTTTCATGTCCCTGAACCAGAATACACGGCAGAAGATGTATTCATATATAATATACTAGCTGGAGTACCCGGCGTTGCCCGGTATTTTAAGAATGTCTGTTTACAAAAATTAATTTAAATATTAAACACACAGTATAAATAACATTGTAGATAGCTGAATACCCGTGCTTCGCTACGGGATGAGGATGGTAAATTAGAATGATAGTTGTTCGCTAATTTACGTTGGTTGGAGATCTAGTATATAGGCATATCTTGCTTCCCTGATGCACTTTGTGTAGTGGCCGGACCAGAGGCGGAACTACCGCCAGTGCAAGCAGTGCGTTGCACTGGGGCCCGCCTCTGTCCAGGGGCCCAAAGCATGTAATGAGTCAAACTGACTCATTACATGCTGCTGTGTGCTGCGGGCAACCGCTGCCCGCAGCACACAGCCGCCCGGAGAGGAGAGGAGCGCAGCGGCACGGGGGTAAGGAGGAGGAGGGAGGAGGGAGCCGCAGCAGTGCTTTGTTACTGGCGGAGGCGCTGCTGCCCCTCTGCTTCACTATAGGCTGTCTTCCGAGAACAGCCTATAGTGAAACAGAGGGGCAGCAGCAGCAGCGCCTCCACCAATAACACAGCGCTGCTGCGGCTCCCTCCTCCACCTCCCTCCTCCTCCTTCTCTCCTGCCCGGGAATCGTCAGAAGCTGCACCGAGGAGCCTGAGCCAGCGGAGAGGGTAAGTATAATTCTTCTTTCTT
This sequence comes from Pseudophryne corroboree, assembly GCF_028390025.1. Taxonomy (NCBI): domain Eukaryota; kingdom Metazoa; phylum Chordata; class Amphibia; order Anura; family Myobatrachidae; genus Pseudophryne; species Pseudophryne corroboree. The sequence continues at coordinate 216,230,358 of NC_086451.1, forward strand.
TCTTTCTTTCTTTCTTTCTTTCTTTCTTTCTTTCTTTCTTTCTTTCTTTCTTTCTACTGCCTGCCGCAATGTGTAAAAATGGGGAATCTGCCTGCCGCCATGTGTAAAAATGGGGAATCTGCCTGCCGCCATGTGTAAAAATGGGGAATCTGCCTGCCGCAATGTGTAAAAAGGGGGAATCTGCCTGCCGTAATGTGTAAAAAGGGGGTCGCTGTCTGCCGTAATGTGTAACAAGGGCACGCTGTCTGCCGTAATGTGTAAAAAGGGGCTCTACCTGCCGTAATGTGTAAAAAGTGTACGCTGTCTGCCGTTATGTGTAAAAAGTGTACGCTGTCTGCCGCTATGTTTAACAAGGGCACGCTGTCTGCCGTTATGTGTAAAAAGTGTACGCTGTCTGCCGCTATGTGTAACAAGGGCCCGCTGTCTGCCGTTATGTGCAAAAGGGGACGCTGTCTGCCGTAATGTGTAAAAAGGGGACGCTGTCTGCCGTAATGTGTAAAAAGAGGAATCTGTCCACCGTAAGGTGTAAAAGGGTCCCTACCTGGTGTAGTGGTGCTACTGTGCGGCGTAATTTGAATAATGGAGACTACTGTGCACCGTTTTATGAATTGGTATTATTTTGTGGCCACACCCCTTCCCCACAAAGCCACGCCACTATGTATTTTTGCGCGCGCCTACGGCGCGCACTGCCCCTGTTTTGCATGCAGGGGTGGGGCTCTGATGCCGTTTCTTGCACACAGTGCTAAAATGTCTAGTTACGGCACTGTTGCTAGGTATCCATTTCTCTGGCCCTGAGCAGGTCCCCCTCACCAGATCCTCTCCAGGGGTGAGGGGGTGGACTTCGATGGGATGGGGGGGGGGACCCAAAGCATTTTGTCGCACCTGGGCCCACAGCTCGCTAGTTCCGCCACTGGGCCGGACCCCTTTTTGGTCCACCAAGGGACCCTGCTCTTCCCACTTTACAACTCTCAGTATGTGGCTTCCTGCTGCCTCCATTCCCCTCCTCACGTTATGTCAGTGCCCCTGTGAAATTATTGTTTTTTTACAGTTTCTTATATAGCGCAGCACATTACGTATTTCCTGATATACTCTGTGCTGCTGGGGGACCGTGCTACTTCCACTATAAAACTCTCTGTGTGTGGGTTTGTGCTACCTGCATTCCCCTGCTCACATCATGTCACTGGCCCTGTCCAGGGCCGTCTTTTCGTATGGGCTCAATGGGCTCTTGCCCAAGGGCCCCAGGAGTATAAGGGCCCTAATCTGATAGCTAAGGGTCCCCTCTTTCCAGGGGTACCAGATTTTTTAAAATCGGCCCTGGGGAACTGGAGATATTCGACTTGAAAGCAGTGGTCCCCATCCAAGCCTGTTAATTGCTCTTCCCAGAAAGATATCTTGGGTTCTGTCTGAGTTAGAGTTTATCTGAGGATATACTCCAAAAGGTGGGACTGTCCCCTTTTGGAGGACATTGGCAGCTTGTCTCAATTATGCCCAGAACCAGAGATATCAGCCTTCCAGCAGCTGGTCCCTGCTCCACACGCCTAATACGCAGTTTTATATTTTTGTTGGTGGATTGCTCTGGCTCCTGAGATCTGATCTCCAAGTCCCTAGTATCTCCTGAAAGGTGGGACTCTCTAGATTTTTTTATCCCATTCAAAGCTAAGAAATCTAATTTCAGGAACTTGAGATATCTTCAGTCAAGCAAGCTGCCCTCCCTCCAGAAAATTATGAATATTAAGCCCACTCCACTATCCACCCCTCCCCTACGTATTTAACACCCCTTACCACCCTGGAAGCCATATACAGGGGCCCCTTCATTCAGCCCAATGCCCCCTTAAAGGAGTAATTAGCAGAAATTACTGCTCCAGGTCCTACATGCTGAGCAGAAGATAGAACACCCCCTACCGCCCGCGGGACATCAAAGCTGCCGCTAAGAGCACCCCCCACCCCTACCGCTGGAGGATGGGTAGGGGGCCCAGTGCATTGCTGTGCCCAGGGGCCTACACTGCTGTTAAGACGGCACTGGCCCTGTCACATGCAGCCCTGTCATCACTGACATATCATGCATGTCCTGATATAGTCTGTGTTGCTGGCCTACCCCTAGGGGTGCTAGTGGTGTGTTACCCCCACAGTGTTTGTTCCCAGAGTGTAAGTCATATGTGTAGCAAGTTTTGTGTAAATTGCTTCAGGCATTCCAGAGTTATGCTGTCTGCTAAAAAACTCTGTGCTGCTGCCTCGCCCCTATGGGTGCTAGGGGTGTCTTACCCCCTCAGTGTTTGTTTCCAGCTTGTAAGTCATATGTGTAGCAGGATTGTTGTAAATTCATCCAGGCATTCGGGAGTTATGCTGTCTCCTGAAATACTCTGTGCTGCTTTCCCACGCCTAGGGGTGCTAAGGGTGTCTAACCCCCACAGAGTTTGTTCCCAGATTGTAAGTCATATGTGTACCAAGTTTGGTGTAAGTGCTCCAGGCCTTCCAAAGTTATGCTGTCTGCTGACATACTCTGCTGCTGCCTCACCCCTAGGGGGGCTAGGGGTGTCTTCCCCCCACAGTGTTTGTTTCCAGATTGTAAGGCATATGTGTACCAATTTTGGAGTATATGGGTCCAGCGATTCCGGAGTTATGCCGTCTCCTGATATACTCTGTGCTGCTGTCCTGCCCCCTAGTGGAGCTAGGGATTTCTAATTGTTTTAGTTGCCTCCAGCGTGTTTTAATACGCTCGTATGCCAAATTTCACGATCTTCGCTTGTAAACTGTGGATTTGTATAGAAAGACAGACAGAAGGACAAATTTTCACTTTTATATAGTAGATGTTCTGGTTTTGTTAGGGTCTCCTGCCCTGTGCTGCCACGTCGTCATGGCAACCGGGAGACAAGTGCTAGCGGAGTAACCTGAGCGCAGCTGATACTCCGGTTCGGGTCTTTTGCTGTGCAGTGGTTATAGGCTCTGTGCATGGCAGGGGATCCGGTGCTGGTTTTTGTGCTCACAGTCTGTGAGGTCTGAGTGGGGCGTGGACAGCACCTGCTTTATAAGGCCTCTTTTCAGGGTAAGCAGATGCTGCTGAATCTTTGTTGGTTAGTCAGTTTCTGAAAGTTAGCCAGTACTGTGTAGCTTTGTATTTGTTTGTTGCTTACTGCAAATAGGCCTGGGGATTTGGTATTACACTCTGCCAATCCAGACCTAGCAGTAAGACTGGAGTCAGTCGTTCAGCTTGCTGGGGTTCTGTTACTACTCTGTGAACTTAGCAAGTTTGCGGCTGTATTCTAAGACTTGCCTGTCTAATCCTGTCTCACTGTGCTAGGTGTCAGGGGTCAGTTTAGTGGCAGTAAACCGAACCTGTGCACTGCAAGTGAGAATTAGGATTGTGGAGAATCTCCTTGTGTCTATCATTCCATCTCTGACCAAGGAGTTTACTGCCACACCCGTTGGTAACCCTTTAGGGTTTTGCTGTTGCCCTTAGCAACAGCATTTCGGGTTTTCTATGTATTAAAAACACAACATCTTGCTTTTCACATCTGAGCAGTTCTAATACAAGGGAGATACCCTGTTCCTTAGCCTCTGGGCTTCTCTGTTCACGTTGTGTGTATTTTGTTACCCTTCCACCTTCTGTGTACGTTATGTCATATTCCCTAGTCTGTCTGTGAGTCCATGTGTTTTGCATAACAGTTCAAACACCAGTACATTCCTGCAGGCACTGGAGTGCATAACAGTCCTGACACCAGTACTTTCCTGCAGGCACTGGTGTGCATAACATATTCAGCAGCCCAATACTCCTGTTGAAATTTTGTGGGAATATGGAGCATACCCCTCAAAATACGTTGCAACAGGTGGTTGATCAGGTGCAGGTCCTGACTCAAAAATGTAATGATTTGTCTATTAAAATGCACACCTCCCAGGCTGCTGGCGGAGCTCCCGCAGCAGCAGCACCTGCAGGGGTTAAGGAGCCGAAAGTAAATCTCCCGGATCGTTTTTCTGGAGATCGCTCGCAGTTCTTTTGTTTCAAGGAGAGCTGCAAGCTATACTTCCGGCTTAGGCCTCAGTCTTCTGGGTCGGAGATTCAGCGGGTGGGCATAGTGATTTCCTTGCTACAAGGAGACCCACAGGTCTGGGCATATGGGTTGCAGCCTGACTGTCCGTCGCTTAAAAGTGTTGATGCTTTTTTTACGGCACTGGGCATGTTGTATGATGACCCTGACAAGACGGCCTCAGCCGAGGCTCAGATTTCGATCCTTAAGCAAGGGCGAAGGCCAGTTGAGGTTTACTGTACGGAGTTTCGGAGGTTGGCCCATGATACCCAGTGGAATGACCCAGCCCTGAGACACCAGTACCGAAGAGGTCTTTCTAACCAGATAAAGGACCAACTGGTACAACATCCCTTGCCTGATAGCTTGGATCAGCTCATGCAGTTATCCATCCGGGTGGATAGACGGCTGAGAGAGCGTAGGCTTGAAAGGGAGACTGAGATTTCCTTCCTTCCCAAGGGAACCTCAGACTCTGAGGAATTTTCCGAGGAGTCTATGCAGATTGGGGCTACCCGCCTCTCCTCGCGTGAGAAGATGCGGAGGAGACAGCAGGGGTTGTGTTTGTACTGTGGGAATAAAGGTCATGTGGTAGTATCATGCCCAGAAAAGCCGGAAAACTTCAGGGCCTGAGGGTGATGGGAAATATCCTGTCAGGCCAGAAGTCAGAATTTCCCAAGAAGACTTTTATCATTCCGGTGACCTTGAAGATCCTCGGTCAAACTGTCAAGACTGAGGCCTTTGTGAACAGTGGCGCCGACGGGGTTTTTATGGACCGCCAATTCGCCCTGAAACACTCTGTTCCCTTAGTACCCTTGGCATCGGAAATTGAGATTTGTGGGTTAAACGGGGAACCATTATCCCAAGGTAAAATTACCTCTTGCACTAGCCAGATTTCTTTGTTTATTGGAGCCACACACTCTGAAAAATTGTCCTTTTATGTGACTGTCTGTACTTTTGCCCCATTGGTGTTGGGGTTACCCTGGTTAAGGGCCCACAATCCTCAATTTGACTGGGTCTCTGGGGAGATTCTTAGTTGGAGTACTGATTGTTTCAGGAGTTGCTTGAGCCTTCCAGTCAGGTTCTCGCAGCTAAGTTTGCCAGGATTGCCAGGGTGTTATGCAGATTTTGCGGACGTGTTCTCCAAAAAAGTTGCAGAGGTACTACCTCCCCATCGCTCCTATGACTGTGCCATTGATTTGTTGCCAAATGCTAAGCTTCCCAAGAGCAGGTTGTACTCCCTGTCACGTCCTGAGACTCAGGCTATGGCAGAGTACATTCAGGAGAACTTGGCTAAGGGATTTATCAGACCTTCACAGTCTCCAGTTGGGTCGGGGTTCTTCTTCGTGGGTAAAAAGGACGGTTCGTTGCGACCCTGCATCGACTTCAGGGAATTGAACCGTATCACGATTAAAAACTCATACCCACTGCCTCTCATTTCGGTCTTGTTTGACCAGCTTCGTACTGCCACCATTTTTTCTAAGATTGACCTACGCGGTGCGTACAATCTAATCCGAATAAGAGAGGGGGATGAATGGAAGACTGCCTTTAATACCCACTCGGGGCATTATGAATATTTGGTGATGCCTTTTGGGCCCTGTAATGCCCCGGCAGTCTTCCAGGATTTCATGAATGATGTGCTCAGGGAATATTTGGATAGATTCTTAGTTGTATACTTAGATGACATCCTAATCTTCTCCCATTCCCTGGAGGAACATCGGAAGCATGTACGCTTAGTCCTCCAGAAACTCAGAGACCACCGGCTTGGGGCGAAGCTGGAGAAGTGCGAATTTGAAGTTCAGCAAATCGCATTTCTAGGATATATTATCTCCCCAGAAGGTTTCCAAATGGAGGGTTCCAAGGTACAGGCAGTCCTGGATTGGGTGCAGCCCACTAGTTTGAAGGCGCTTCAGCGTTTCCTGGGCTTTGCGAATTTTTATAGACGATTTATCGCTGGATTTTCGTCTATAGTGGCGCCCTTGGTGGCACTCACTAAGAAAGGGGCGGATGTTGCTCACTGGTCTTGTGAGGCTAAAGCGGCTTTTGCCCGTCTCAAAAGGGCATTTGTTTCGGCCAAGGTGCTGCGACACCCAGATCCAGAGCGTCCTTTTGTGGTGGAGGTGGATGCCTCTGAGATGGGTATTGGGGCAGTGCTTTCTCAGATGGGAGTGTCAGATAATCGCCTTCATCCCTGTGCTTACTTTTCCCGTAAATTTTCGCCTGCCGAGATGAATTATGACGTGGGTAACCGGGAATTGTTGGCTATTAAGGATGCACTCGAGGAGTGGAGACACTGGCTTGAGGGGGCTAAGTTTGTGGTCTCAATTCTCACTGACCATAAGAATCTGGCATATTTAGAGTCAGCGAAGCGTCTCAATGCCAGGCAGGCACGATGGGCTTTGTTTTTTGCTCGCTTTAATTTTTTGATAACATATCGCCCTGGGTCAAAAAACATCAAGGCTGATGCGCTCTCGCAGAGTTTTGCTCCAATCCAGGAGACCACCGAGGAGCCGTTGCCCATTGTTTCCCCATCATGTATTAAAGTGGGCATTACCCAGGACCTCTTATCATTAGTCCTTAGAGCACAGGAGCAGGCTCCTCCAGACCTTCCGGTAGGTCTTTTGTTTGTGCCTCCTAGGTTAAGACAGCGAGTGTTCCTGGAATTCCATGCCAAGAAGTCTGCAGGTCACCCGGGTATTGCCAGAACTCGGGAGTTGCTATCTAGGGCGGTGTGGTGGCCCTCGGTGGCTAAGGATGTGGATCAGTGGGTTCGGGCATGTGACATCTGTGCCCGAAATAAGACTCCTAGAGGGGTTCCTGTTGGCCCACTACATCCACTCTCTATCCCATCTAAGCCATGGACCCACATTTCAATGGATTTTGTGGTGGACTTGCCCAAATCCTCGGGGATGACAGCCATCTGGGTTGTCGTTGACAGGTTTTCGAAGATGGCGCACTTCGTTCCACTGGTTGGGCTGCCATCGGCCAGACGCCTGTCTGAATTATTTATGCTGCATGTTGTGCGTCTCCACGGGTTGCCACTTGATGTGGTCTCTGACCGCGGATCCCAGTTTGTGGCCAAATTCTGGAGGGCATTTTGTTCCGATCTCCAGATTTCTGTCAGCTTGTCGTCGGGCTACCATCCGCAGTCTAATGGGCAGACTGAAAGGGTGAACCAGTCCTTGGAGCAGTTCCTCAGGTGTTATGTCTCCAAGTGTCAGACTGACTGGGTTGCTCATCTGTCCATGGCGGAGTTTGCCTATAACAACGCGGCTCACTCTGCTACAGGGATCTCTCCCTTCCTTTGTGTGTATGGGCATCATCCTAAGGCCAATTCTTTTGACCCCCTGGACTCCACGCCTGGTGGTTCCTCTGTGGTTTCGGTCCTTAGAGGTATTTGGCGGAAAGTGAAGAAAGCCCTTGTGTCTGTGTCATTAGTGACCAAAAGGGTTTTTGATAAGCGGAAAAGACCCTGCAGCTTCAAATTAGGAGACTTCGTCTGGTTGTCTACCAAGAATTTGAAGTTGAGACAGCCATCTCATAAGTTAGGCCCCCGGTTCATCGGCCCTTATAAGATCACCAGGGTTATCAATCCGGTGGCATTTCAGTTAGATCTGCCCCGTTCTTTGGGTATCAATAAAACATTTCATTGTTCCCTTTTAAAACGGGCGATTAGTAATCCTTCTTCCAGTGGAAGACCTTCCCCTCTTCTGATACGTGGCCAGAGGGAGTTTGTTGTTGAAAGGATTCTTGACTCCAAGGTGGTTCGGGGTCGGCTGTCATTTTTGGTGCACTGGAAGGGGTATGGCCCGGAGGAGCGGTCGTGGGTGCGCAGTTGTGATCTTCATGCCCCCAGACTGATACGCTCTTTCTTCTCGCAGTTCCCCGATAAACCCGGTGGTAGGGGTTCTTTGACCCCTCGTCAGAGGGGGGGTACTGTTAGGGTCTCCTGCCCTGTGCTGCCACGTCGTCATGGCAACCGGGAGACAAGTGCTAGCGGAGTAACCTGAGCGCAGCTGATACTCCGGTTCGGGTCTTTTGCTGTGCAGTGGTTATAGGCTCTGTGCATGGCAGGGGATCCGGTGCTGGTTTTTGTGCTCACAGTCTGTGAGGTCTGAGTGGGGCGTGGACAGCACCTGCTTTATAAGGCCTCTTTTCAGGGTAAGCAGATGCTGCTGAATCTTTGTTGGTTAGTCAGTTTCTGAAAGTTAGCCAGTACTGTGTAGCTTTGTATTTGTTTGTTGCTTACTGCAAATAGGCCTGGGGATTTGGTATTACACTCTGCCAATCCAGACCTAGCAGTAAGACTGGAGTCAGTCGTTCAGCTTGCTGGGGTTCTGTTACTACTCTGTGAACTTAGCAAGTTTGCGGCTGTATTCTAAGACTTGCCTGTCTAATCCTGTCTCACTGTGCTAGGTGTCAGGGGTCAGTTTAGTGGCAGTAAACCGAACCTGTGCACTGCAAGTGAGAATTAGGATTGTGGAGAATCTCCTTGTGTCTATCATTCCATCTCTGACCAAGGAGTTTACTGCCACACCCGTTGGTAACCCTTTAGGGTTTTGCTGTTGCCCTTAGCAACAGCATTTCGGGTTTTCTATGTATTAAAAACACAACATCTTGCTTTTCACATCTGAGCAGTTCTAATACAAGGGAGATACCCTGTTCCTTAGCCTCTGGGCTTCTCTGTTCACGTTGTGTGTATTTTGTTACCCTTCCACCTTCTGTGTACGTTATGTCATATTCCCTAGTCTGTCTGTGAGTCCATGTGTTTTGCATAACAGTTCAAACACCAGTACATTCCTGCAGGCACTGGAGTGCATAACAGTCCTGACACCAGTACTTTCCTGCAGGCACTGGTGTGCATAACAGGTTTTAGTTCTTTGCGGTAAAAATATTTCATTTTCTTAAATGTATTTAATGCATGAATATTGTGTAATGAAAGACTTTGATAAATTGAGACTGCTACTCTGAAGATAGTGACAATTCTGTTTCTTGAAATAATTCTACTGTATATACCCTTTTTTGTTTGTGTGTTTTGGTGGTTAGGTACCTCAAATATGATTAAATAGGTTTAATAATAATCCATATAAATTAAGTTAAAGTATGTTGTAAAGAATTAGAAATGCATTCAGTACCTGCATGTGCTTCAGTGCATTATAGAAGATGCATTAAATGGGTATAAATGTATGCTACAGTAGCTGCTAATAAGCTGCGTGGTACCAATGTACAGTATAAGCACCTTGTCTGCTGGATAGAAGTGTGGTAGATGGGGTAACTGCTGTATGGTGACCAGAAAGCAGTGGTGCAAGTATGCAGGTACGCTCGGGTACGGAGTACCCTTAAGAATTTGGCAGCAGGTATGCAGTGCTTCACACTGCACACTTTGCACCTGTGACTGCCATTACCGCAATTATATAATACGCTGCTGAGCAACAAGATCATGGTGTTCAGCAGCAAGACGGCGCCTCCCACTTTGTCAGGGCTACAGGAAATGCGACGGTGACGTCTATTGTAATGTGGACACTACTATATATGTCTATTGTTATGGGGCATTACTATATAATTCTATAGTAATGTGGGACACTACTATATTTGTCTATTATTATGGGGCATTACTATATAATTATATAGTAATGTGGACACTACTATATATGTCTATTATTATGGGGCATTACAAAATAATTCTATTGTAATTTGGACACTACTATATATGTCTATTATTATGGGGCATTACTATATAATTCTATTGTAATGTGGGACACTACTACATATGGCTATTATTATGGGGCATCACTATATAATTCTATTGTAATGTGGACACTACTATATATGTTTATTATTATGGTGGCATTACTATATAATTCGATTGTAATGTGGGCACTACTATATATGGCTAATATTATGGGGCATTATTATATAATTCTATTGTAATGTGGGACACTACTATATATGGCTATTATTATGGGGCATTACTATATAATTCGATTGTAATGTGGAACACTATATATGGCTATTCTTATGGGGCATTACTATATAATTCTATTGTAATGTGGACACTACCATATATGTCTATTATTATGGGGCATTACTATATAATTATATAGTAATGTGGACACTACTATATATGTTTATTATTATGGGGCATTACTATATAATTCTATGGTAATGTGGGACACTACTATATATGGCTAATATTATGGGGCATTACTATATAATTCTATTGTAATGTGGACACTACCATATATGTCTATTATTATGGGGCATTACTATATAATTCTATTGTAATGTGGGTCACTACTATATATGGCTATTATTATGGGGCATTAATATATAATTCTATTGTAATGTGGGACACTACTATATATGACTATTATTATGGGGCATTACTATATAATTCTAATGTAAAATAGACACTACTATATATGTCTATTATTATGGGGCATTACTATATAATTCTAGTATAATGTGGGACACTACTATATATGTCTATTATTATGGGGCATTACTATATAATTCTATTGTAAAATAGACACTACTATATATGTCTATTATTATGGGGCATTACTATATAATTCTAGTGTAATGTGGACACTACTATATATGGCTATTATTATGGGGCATTACTATATAATTCTATTGTAATGTGGACACTACTATATATGTCTATTATTATGGGGCATTACTATATATTTCTATTGTAATGTGGGACACTACTATATATGGCTATTATTATGGGGCATTACTATATAATTCTATTGTAATTTGGACACTACTATATATGTCCATTATTATGGGTTATTACTATATAATTCTATTGTAATTTGGACACTACTATATATGGCTATTATTATGGGGCATCACTATATAATTCTATTGTAATGTGGACACTACTATATATGTTTATTATTATGGTGGCATTACTATATAATTCGATTGTAATGTGGACACTACTATATATGGCTAATATTATGGGGCATTACTATATAATTCTATTGTAATGTGGGACACTACTATATATGGCTATTATTATGGGGCATTACTATATAATTCTATTGTAATATGGGACACTACTATATATGGCTATTCTTATGGGGCATTACTATATAATTCTATTGTAATGTGGACACTACCATATATGTCTATTATTATGGGGCATTACTATATAATTATATAGTAATGTGGACACTACTATATATGTTTATTATTATGGGGCATTACTATATAATTCTATGGTAATGTGGGATACTACTATATATGGCTAATATTATGGGGCATTACTATATAATTCTATTGTAATGTGGACACTACCATATATGTCTATTATTATGGGGCATTACTATATAATTCTATTGTAATGTGGGACACTACTATATATGGCTATTATTATGGGGCATTAATATATAATTCTATTGTAATGTGGGACACTACTATATATGACTATTATTATGGGGCATTACTATATAATTCTAATGTAAAATAGACACTACTATATATGTCTATTATTATGGGGCATTACTATATAATTCTAGTGTAATGTGGGACACTACTATATATGTCTATTATTATGGGGCATTACTATATAATTCTATTGTAAAATAGACACTACTATATATGTCTATTATTATGGGGTATTACTATATAATTCTATTGCAATGTGGACACTACTATATATGTCTATTATTACTGGGCATTACTATATAATTCTATTGTAATATGGGACACAACTATATATGGCTATTATTATGGGGCATTACTATATAATTCTATTGTAATGTGGACACTACTATATGTCTATTATTATGGGGCATTACTATATATTTCTATTGTAATGTGGGACACTACTATATATGGCTATTATTATGGGGCATTACTATATAATTCTATTGTAATTTGGACACTACTATATATGTCTATTATTATGGGTTATTACTATATAATTCTATTGTAATTTGGACACTACTATATATGGCTATTATTATGGGGCATCACTATATAATTCTATTGTAATGTGGACACTACTATATATGTTTATTATTATGGTGGCATTACTATATAATTCTATTGTAATGTGGACACTACCATATATGTCTATTATTATGGGGCATTACTATATATTTCTATTGTAATGTGGGACACTACTATATATGGCTATTATTATGGGGCATTACTATATAATTCTATTGTAATTTGGACACTACTATATATGTCTATTATTATGGGTTATTACTATATAATTCGATTGTAATGTGGACACTACTATATATGGCTAATATTATGGGGCATTACTATATAATTCTATTGTAATGTGGGACACTACTATATATGGCTATTATTATGGGGCATTACTATATAATTCTATTGTAATATGGGACACTACTATATATGGCTATTATTATGGGGCATTGCTATAAAATTCTATTGTAATGTGGACACTACCATATATGTCTATTATTATGGGGCATTACTATATAATTATATAGTAATGTGGACACTACTATATATGGCTAATATTATGGGGCATTACTATATAATTCTATTGTAATGTGGACACTACCATATATGTCTATTATTATGGGGCATTACTATATAATTCTATTGTAATGTGGGACACTACTATATATGGCTATTATTATGGGGCATTACTATATAATTCTATTGTAAAATAGAAACTACTATATATGTCTATTATTATGGGGGCATTACTATATAATTCTAGTGTAATGTGGGACACTACTATATATGTCTATTATTATGGGGTATTACTATATAATTCTATTATAATGTGGGACACTACTATATATGGCTATTATTATGGGGCATTACTGTATATTTCTATTGTAATGTGGGACACTACTATATATGGCTATTATTATGGGGCATTACTATATAATTCTATTGTAATGTGGGACACTACTATATATGTCTATTATTATGGGGCATTACTATATAATTCTATTGTAATGTGGACACTACTATATATGTCTATTATTATACGGCATTACTATATAATTCTATTGTAATGTGGACACTGCTATATATGTCTATTATTATGGGGCATTACTATATAATTCTATTGTAATTTGGACACTACTATATATGTCTATTATTATGGGTTATTACTATATAATTCTATTGTAATTTGGACACTACTATATATGGCTATTATTATGGGGCATCACTATATAATTCTATTGTAATGTGGACACTACTATATATGTTTATTATTATGGTGGCATTACTATATAATTCGATTGTAATGTGGACACTACTATATATGGCTAATATTATGGGGCATTACTATATAATTCTATTGTAATGTGGGACACTACTATATATGGCTATTATTATGGGGCATTACTATATAATTCTATTGTAATATGGGACACTACTATATATGGCTATTATTATGGGGCATTGCTATAAAATTCTATTGTAATGTGGACACTACTATATATGTCTATTATTACTGGGCATTACTATATAATTCTATTGTAATATGGGACACAACTATATATGGCTATTATTATGGGGCATTACTATATAATTCTATTGTAATGTGGACACTACTATATATGTCTATTATTATGGGGCATTACTATATATTTCTATTGTAATGTGGGACACTACTATATATGGCTATTATTATGGGGCATCACTATATAATTCTATTGTAATGTGGACACTACTATATATGTTTATTATTATGGTGGCATTATTATATAATTCGATTGTAATGTGGACACTACTATATATGGCTAATATTATGGGGCATTACTATATAATTCTATTGTAATGTGGGACACTACTATATATGGCTATTATTATGGGGCATTACTATATAATTCTATTGTAATATGGGACACTACTATATATGGCTATTATTATGGGGCATTGCTATAAAATTCTATTGTAATGTGGACACTACTATATATGTCTATTATTACTGGGCATTACTATATAATTCTATTGTAATTTGGACACTACTATATATGTCTATTATTATGGGTTATTACTATATAATTCTATTGTAATGTGGACACTACTATATATGTCTATTATTATGGGGGCATTACTATATAATTCTATTGTAATGTGGACACTACTATATATTTCTATTATTATGGGGCATTACTATGTATTTCTATTGTAATGTGGGACACTACTATATATGTCTGTTATTATGGGGCATTACTATATATCTAATTCTATTGTAAAGTGGACACTACTATATATGTCTATTATTATGGGGCATTACTGTATAATTCTATTGTAATGTGGACACTACTATATATGGGTATTATTATGGGACACTACTATATATGGCTATTATTATGGGGCATCACTATATAATTCTATTGTAATTTGGACACTACTATATATGGCTATTATTATGGGGCATCACTATATAATTCTATTGTAATGTGGACACTACTATATATGGCTAATATTATGGGGCATTACTATATAAATCTATTGTAATGTGGGACACTACTATATATGGCTATTATTATGGGGCATTACTATATAATTCTATTGTAATATGGGACACTACTATATATGGCTATTATTATGGGGCATTACTATATAATTCTATTGTAATGTGGGACACTACTATATATGGCTATTATTATGGGGCATTACTATATAATGTGGACACTACTATATATGTCTATTATTATGGGGGCATTACTATATAATTCTATTGTAATGTGGACACTACTATATATGTCTATTATTATGGGGGTATTACTATATAATTCTATTGTAATGTGGGCCACTACTATATATGTCTATTATTATGGGGTATTACTATATAATTCTATTGTAATGTGGGACACTACTATATATGGCTATTATTATGGGGCATTACTGTATATTTCTATTGTAATGTGGGACACTACTATATATGGCTATTATTATGGGGCATTACTATATAATTCTATTGTAATGTGGGACACTACTATATATGTCTATTATTATGGGGCATTACTATATAATTCTATTGTAATGTGGACACTACTATATATGTCTATTATTATACGGCATTACTATATAATTCTATTGTAATGTGGACAATGCTATATATGTCTATTATTATGGGGCATTACTATATAATTCTATTGTAATGTGGGACACTACTGTAAATACCCAATCACTTTACATTCAGGTTTAAGGGGCAGATTCATTATGAAAAATTTTTTGAAATGAGAATTTTTAATTTTCATTGCAATCTCTAACAATTTTTTCATGATTCATCATGGCCCCATCATAAAATTATCACTCCTGAAAAACTGGACTTTTTGCGAACTCAGTTTTTCGAGAAGTGATAATTTTCCCCTCTGGCTGCCCGGCTACAGAATGGAGCACTGTAGTCGTGGTACTTTAGTATGGGGAGTGTAGAAATTGTGACAAATAAAGGATACTACATATAATAATACATATTGTTTAGGTTTAGTCCCAATTTATTATGCATTTGTTGCCTGTACACAATGGAGGTCCAGCCACAATTCATGGTAATAATGCCAGCCAATTCACTCGGAAGCAGTACTGAGACGCTTAAGGTATTTTCATGAGGAATGAGAATGACCAATATGAGAAAAGAGATCCTAGTGAAATGATAACCATTTGTTTAATATCTTTATAATTTGAGATCTCAATAATTCAAGTAGATGTCCAGCCAATGTGAGCTTCAATTGTATAACAATGAATATGTACTTACATGTGTGACAGGTTTACCAGACTAGAAAACATGCGATTATGAATGTTGGGAATCTCTATATCCTCCATGATTCTAGAAGCAAGAAAAATTAACTGTGTGAAAGAAATGTTGAGAGATGTTTACATCTCGTGTATTTTATACATAACTCATTATGGATTGGGTACGAAATCCCAGCAGTCGGGATCACGACAGTCAGAAGAACAACAGCAGAATCCTGATGGATCCTGGTAAATATTTTCACCATAACCTTAAGCCTAACCCTAACCCTAGCCTCCCCTCCCACATCCAAGCCCTAATTTTTTCCTCCAGCAGCCTAATCCTAACCGGTTATGGGTTAATGGGTCAACAGTCATAAGATTGACACCAAACGGTCAACATGCACAAAGTCGACATGGTGAAAAGGTCGCCAGAGTCAAAAGGTTGACACAGAAATGGTCGTCAAATGAAAAGGTTGACATGAGGTTTTTATTTTTGTGTTAAATTTTACCTTTGTTACGGGTTGCAACCGCAGATTGCAGTCTGTTCATGTTCTGATGCTATAATCTGTTTCTATTGGATCAGTTTGCCATGTTTTCCTGCATTCTCAGTGCATTTCATATTCCTGCAGGTTCCCAGCTTCAGCTGCAGTATAGTTAGGAGTTTTGTCTGTGTGTGTAGCTGAACAGATACATTCAGTCTCCTCAGCGGAGGGCATAGTTTTCCTGGCTGCTCTGATTGGCAATTGCTCCTAATATTACCCAGCCTGCCCTGAATCTTATGCTGGTTATAGCTTCTGCCTTCCTATTCTAGCCGTGTTCTTGTCTTGAAACATGAGGATACCTTGTCTGTTAGTTTACTCTTAGCTTCCCTGAGTTTTGGGCCTAATTCAGTAAGGATAGCAAATTCTGCTAATTAGCAGAATTTGCTATCCTTTTCCTAGCATGCTGGGGGCTGCCCATCACTGGGCAAGGCCGCCCAGCATGCTGACCGGGGCCTCCTCCCTTGGATAAAGCAGAAATTGCGATCGTCTTGCAATTTCTACTTCATCAAAGAAATTAGTGATGGCTCCTGCTGGCGCAGCTTAGCTGTGCCCGCAGGAGCCCCGCCGCCGCGTTCATGATGGCTGTGGCTGCGTGTGATGTCACGCAGCTGCCGTAATCATGCCCCCGACACGGCCCCATTTGGCCGCCTCTGCCACCGTTCGCGCCACCCCGCCCCTGCAACGCTCCATCTCCTCCCTGGAAACGGAGCGTTGCCCGCCCCGCGATCACCTCTGCATGATTGACAGGCAAAGGCGATCGCATTTTCTGTGCCCCCCCCCCGCAGAAAGTGCAGGCGCATGCGCAGGAATGGCGCTGCACATGCGCCCGCGGGGCCATCGTAAAAATTCCGGTTGGATCACAATTTGCGAACCAGCCTGAATTAGCCCCTTTATCCATGTCATTACCTGCTGTATCCAGAGCTTCCCCTCTGAACAGCTACCTGCAAAATACCACCAAGCAGTGTGTTTGGAGCCTCAGCCTGTAGTCTCAGCTACTTCTATAGCAGCACCTGGAGCTTACCCTCTGAACAGCTACCTGCAGTGTTTTCACAAGCTCCAGGTTGTCTATCTGTATGTGAGCTGCTCCCAAATTCAGCATCTGGACTCTAAGTACAAACCCTGTCCCTCCAGTCTTGTCTAGTTTTAGCCTGCGTGTGTTTGTCTGTAGCATCACTTCCAGTCCTTCAGTTATTGCTCACCAGCTTCCAGAAGTAGTCCCTGGACTTTGTGTTAGTACCCTTGTCAGTGCTACCTTATCCAGTCCTGTTTCTGTTGTGTGTTCGTACTTCTGTTATTCACCAGTACCTGCCAATCGAGTTTTGTCTAGTACTTGTCCACTGTATGCCCATGTGTTTAGCCTCAACCCAATCCATGCCAGGTGGGTGTCTACTCCAGGATATTTTCCTTGCATTTGCCCAGTCTTCAAGAGTTTCCTTGTCCACATTAAGACCTGGTGGCATCTGAATACTGGGTGGACATAATCCACCTGGGAAAAGCGGCTGCTAAAGGCGAAGCTTTAATACGCAGGTGACTAAAGGATTGCTGGGCTTACGTAACAACCTTACAGCACGTGGAACTGCAATTAGTGTAATGCATCCGCTCGCCATGCTTCGGGCAAGATGCATTGCTGCACATGGATGGTACAGTATGATAAAGTTGATTTAAAAAAACCCACTCATGTTGATCATGGTCATGTTGACCATTTGAATCTTTCAACCTTTTGACCATGTCAACCAAATGCATGTCGACCATTTGTTGTTAACCTATTGGCTGTAGACCTTTTGACTGTTGACCTATGAACCGGGTACCATCCTAACCTCCCCCCAGCCATAGCCTGACCATAACCATCCCCTACTGCAGCCCAACCCTAACCGCCACCCGCCACAGCCTAACCCTAACCTCAGTCACCCCCACAGCCTAACCCTAAACCTCCCCCTAGTGCCTAACCCTCCCCCTAGTGCCTAACCGTAACCCACAGCCCTGAATTTACCTCCAGGATCCGTCTGACATTCAGAATCACAACTGCCGGGATTCTGACCGCATCCCATCGTTATGTCATATTATATAGACTGTAGGTCAGTATTTGTGATGAAACCCACCTGGACATGTCTAACATGTTGGTATGAAAGGGTTAAATAAAAACAAAACCAGCTGGTTAAACCCAAAGTTCTGCCACCACTAATATTTTGTCCAAGAGTTGACAATCTAAAAAAACCTTTTATTACTCTCTGCATAATCCCAATCTGGCATCAAACTAATCTATTCAGAGTTACTGTAAAAAACAAAGAAATTCTCCCTGCCTGTATTGTAACATTATACAAACCTAACAAATATTTTTTAAGAACAAAGTATTATTGAATGCATTTTAATATGACGGACACAATGCTTATTATTGAAAAAATAAATGCGATGATGAATGTACTACTGTTTTTTGTTGCAGATATTTTTTTTTAAGGGGGGGGGGGGGGAGTTTATAATTTGATGTCCATAGAAGTATAAATGCCGTGCAGGTGTAGGACTTGATAGTGATGATAATCTGAGAATGTTTGCTCTGGAAACATCTACATATAAAATATTTTTCATGTTGCATGTATCATTATGGTACATGTAGCTCGATATTAATCCATGGATATTTAAGTGTACAGGGGTGTTCTCCATAATCTCTGGAGATTTATCATTAATGTATCATGTGAAGCCAAAGTACTTACAGAGACTGCAGGTTGGTCAAAAAATCAAACTGGTTGTGTAGGATGTGGTTCAGGGGGTTGGAGGAAATATTCCTAAAAAAAGAAAAAGAAAACACCATTAAAAAGTAAATTCATCTATATTTTACAGTTTGTTTTCACAGTTTTAGCTGTTCAAATGGAGTGTTCCAAATGAAAGCTAGGTAGAAGTAGTGTTATACCAGTATTTTGGGATAAATTCATGTGTTCATGTAATTAAAATGAGAAATGTGCAGTGAAGGTGTTTCAGGCTAAGATACATCAACTTTTTTCCATTATGGGACCAAGGGTAGAATAAATTATATTGGAATAAATTTGAAGGGGCAAAAATATCTCTTCTTCTCTTTTCTCATTTCTCACTTTTTTTTTTATTTCTTTTGTACTGTGATTACAAACTAATTTAGTAATACAATGGTTTACCTGGTGCGAGGGCCAGCTCTTATCTGTCCAAAAGCCCCAGTGAGAGCGAAAAGTCAATGTTATACTTCTGTTATAAATGTAAACAGTATTTGTCAGACTATTGGCAACCAAATACATTACAATACAGGGGCCGATTTACAAGGGGATGTGTTTGGCATCCTGGCGATTGGGATGCTGGATTCCTGACACCTCTTCAGAGACCGGCGCCAGGACACTGATAGGTGAGTATCGGGGTGGAGGTTTGGGTTAGGCACTGGGGAGGAGGGGGTAGCCGTAGCCATCACCCCTGGATGGTTAGCCATAGCCGACACCCCTGGGGAGTTAGCCATTGCCGACACACCCGGAGGGATAGGGGAGGGGTAAAATACTTACCCCCATCTGCTGTTGGGATTCTCAATGTTGGGGTGCCATGCTCGGTCATGTGATCACCGGCATCCCGTCCGCCGGCATTTCATAACCAACCCTTTACAGGCACACGCATTAGTTCTTCGTAATGTAAGCTGTCATGAATTTGATTGGCTTTCTGTCTATAATCCAGTAACTGGGCTCTCTCTATATAGGTGACCCTGTCTCTATGATCTCTGATCTGGAACCCCTGCTTATAAAGTTTTTCAAAGGGAGATTCAGGACTGCTTAAGCAAGAAGTCTGGAGATATTAATTGATAAAGAAATTAAAAGAAATTGCTAATATGTTTAAATCTGAGTCCAAGATTTGTGGCTCATTATCATGGGGTGTATGTACTAAACCTTGGAGAGAAATAAAGTGGAGAGAGATGAAGGTCTATGGTCCAAATGTATTAAGCCTTAAAAAGTGATAAGGTGAAGACGGATAAAGAGTTATAATGCACCAGCCAACCTGCTCCTAACTGTCATTTTCCATACACATCCTGTAATATGGCAGTTAGGAAGATGATTGGCTGGTCATTTATCACACTTTTGCCCTCATTCCGAGTTGATCACTAGCTGCCGTTGTTCGCTGCGTAGAGATCAGTTAAAAAAATGGCAAAACTGCGCATGCGTATGCACCGCAATGCGCACGCACGGTGTACGGGTACAAAGAGCATCGTGGTTTTCCACAGGTTCTAGCGACGCTTTCAGTCACACAGCCGATCGCAAGGAGATTGACAGAAAGTGGGAGTTTCTGGGTGTCAATTGACCGTTTTCTGGGAGTGTTTGGAAAAACGCAGGCATGGCCGGGCGTTTGCTGGGCGGGTATCTGACGTCATTACCGTATCATTCGTTGCAGCAATCATCGCACAGAATAATAAGATTTTACTCACCGGTAAATCTATTTCTCGTAGTCCGTAGTGGATGCTGGGACTCCGTAAGGACCATGGGGATTAGCGGCTCCGCAGGAGACTGGGCACAACTAAAGAAAGCTTTAGGACTACCTGGTGTGCACTGGCTCCTCCCACTAAGACCCTCCTCCAGACCTCAGTTAGGATACTGTGCCCGGAAGAGCTGACACAATAAGGAAGGATTTTGAATCCCGGGTAAGACTCATACCAGCCACACCAATCACACCGTATAACTCGTGATACTATACCCAGTTAACAGTATGATAACAACTGAGCCTCTCAACAGATGGCTCAACAATAACCCTTTAGTTAGGCAATAACTATATACAAGTATTGCAGACAATCCGCACTTGGGATGGGCGCCCAGCATCCACTACGGACTACGAGAAATAGATTTACCGGTGAGTAAAATCTTATTTTCTCGAACGTCCTAAGTGGATGCTGGGACTCCGTAAGGACCATGGGGATTATACCAAAGCTCCCAAACGGGCGGGAGAGTGCGGATGACTCTGCAGCACCGAATGAGCAAACTCTAGGTCCTCCTCAGCCAGGGTATCAAACTTGTAGACTCTTGCAAGAGTGTTTTAACCCGACCAAGTAACAGCTCGGCAAATTTGTAAAGCCGAGACCCCTCGGGCAGCCGCCCAAGAAGAGCCCACTTTCCTCGTGGAATGGGCTTTCACAGATTTAGGGTGCGGCATTCCAGCCGCAGAATGTGCAAGTTGAATCGTGCTACAGATCCAGCGAGCAATAGTCTGCTTAGAAGCAGGAGCACCCAGCTTGTTGGGTGCATACAGGATAAATAGCGAGTCAGTTTTCCTGACTCCAGCCGTCCTGGAAACATATACTTTTCAGGGCCCTGACTACGTCCAGAAAACTTGGAATCCTCCAAGTCCCAAGTAGCCGCAGGCACCACAATAGGTTGGTTCACATGAAAAACTGATACCACCTTAGGAAGGAATTGGGAACGAGTCCTCAATTCCGCCTTATCCATATAGAATACAGATAAGGGCATTTGTATGACAAAGCCGCCAATTCTGATACACGCCTGGCCGACGCCACGGCCCACAGCATGACCACTTTCCACGTGAGGTATTGTAGCTCCACGGATTTAAGTGGCTCAACTCAATGCGACTTCAGGAAATCCAACACTACGTTGAGATCCCACGGTGCCACTGGAGGCACAAACGGGGGTTGACTATTCAGCACTCCCTTAACAAAAGTCTGAACTTCAGGCAGTGAAGCCAGTTCTATTTTGGAAGAAAATTGATAGAGCCGAAATCTGGACCTTAATGGAACCCAATTTTAGGCCCATAGTCACCTCTGACTTGTAGGAAGTGCAGAAAACGACCTAGCTGAAATTCCTCCTTTGGGGCCATACTGGCCTCACAGCACGCAACATATTTCCGCCATATGCGGTGATAATGGTTTGCATTCACTTCTTTCCTAGCTTTAAATAGCGTAGGGATAACTTCCTCCGGAATGTCCTTTTCCTTCAGGATCCGGCGTTCAACCGCCATGCCGTCAAACGCAGCCGCGGTACGTCTTGGAACAGACAGGCCCCCTGCTGCAGCAGGTCCTGTCTGAGCGGCAGAGGCCATGGGTCCTCTGAGATCATTTCTTGGAGTTCTGGGTACCAAGCTCTTCTTGGCCACCCGGAACAATGAGTATAGTTCTTACTCCTCTCCTTCTTATTATTCTCATTACCCTGGGTATGAGAGGCAGAGAAGGGAACACATACACCGACTGGTACACCCACGGTGTTACCAGAGCGTCCACAGCTATCGCCTGAGCGTCCCTTGACCTGGCGCAATATCTTTGTAGCTTTTTGTTGAGGCGGGACGCCATCCTGTCCACCTGCGGCCTTTCCCCACGGTGTACAATCATTTGGAAGACTTCTGGATGAAGTCCCCACTCTCTCGGGTGGAGGTCGTGTCTGCTGAGAAAGTCTGCTTCTCAGTTGTCCACTCCGGGAATGAACACTGCTGACAGTGCTGACACATGATTTTCCGCCCATCGGAGAATCCTTGTGGCTTCTGCCATCGCCATCCTGATTCTTGTGCCGCCCTGTCGGTTTACATGAGCGACCGCCGTGATGTTGTCTGACTGGATCAGCACCGGCCGGTGTTGAAGCAGGGGTCTAGCCTGACTTAGGGCATTGTAAATGGCCCAAAGTTCCAGAACATTTATGCGTAGGGAAGTCTCCTGACTTTTCCATAGGCCTTGGAAGTTTCTTCCCTGTGTGACTGCCCCCCAGCCTTGACAGCTGGCATCCGTGGTCACCAGGACCCAGTCCTGTATGCCGAAACTGCGGCCCCCTAGAAGATGTGCAGTCACCACCACAGCGACACCCTGGCCCTTGGAGACAGGGTTATCCGCCGATGCATCTGAGAATGTGACCCGGACCACTTGTCCAACAGATCCCACTGGAAGATCCTTGCATGGGACTTGGCGAATGGAAATTCTTCGTAAGAAGCTACCATCTTTCCCAAGGCTCGCGTGCATAGATGCACCGATACCTGTATTTGTATTAGGAGGTCTCCGTCTAGAGACGCCAACTCCTTGGACTTCTCCTCCGGGAGAAACCCTTTTTATCCTGTTCTGTGTCCAGAACCATACCCAGGAACAGTAGACGCGTCGTAGGAACCAGCTGTGACTTTGTAATATTCAGAATCCAGCCGTGCTGTTGTAGCACTTCCCGAGATAGTGCTACTCCGACGAACAACTGCTCCCTGGACCTCGCCTTTATAAGGAGATCGTCCAAGTACGGGATAAGTACTTCGGCCATTACCTTGGTAAATACCCTCGGTGCCGGGGACAGACCAACGGCAAC
The DNA here is from genome assembly GCF_028390025.1 of Pseudophryne corroboree. Taxonomy (NCBI): domain Eukaryota; kingdom Metazoa; phylum Chordata; class Amphibia; order Anura; family Myobatrachidae; genus Pseudophryne; species Pseudophryne corroboree. The sequence goes on from NC_086451.1 coordinate 216,253,887, forward strand.
GTCTGGAATTGGTAATGACAATCCTGTACCACAATTTTGAGGTACACCTGGTGACGAGGGTAAATAGGGACATGCAGGTAAGTATCCTTGATGTCCAGTGATACCCTGAAATTTTCCAGGCTTGCAATAATCGCCCTGAGCGATTCCATTTTGAACTTGAACCTTCGTATATAAGTGTTCAAGGATTTCAATTTTAGAATGGGTCTCACCGAACCGTCTGGTTTCGGTACCACAACATTTTGGAATAGTAACCGTGGCCTTGTTGAAAGAGGGGTACCTTGATTTCACCTGCTGGAAGTACAGCTTGTGAATTGCCGCCAGTACTACCTTTCTCCGAGGGCAGCAGGCAAGGCTGATGTGAGGCAACGGCGAGGGGGAGTCGTCTCGAAGTCCAGCCTGTATCCCTGTGATACTACTTGCAGAACCTAGGGATCCACCTGTGGGCAAGCCCACTGATCCCTGCAGTTCCCGAGACGCGCCCCCACCGCACCTGTCTCCACCTGTGGAGCCCCAGCGTCATGCGGTGGACTCAGAGGAAGCGAGGGAAGATATTTGATCCTGGAACTGGCTGACTGGTGCAGCTTTTTCCTTCTTTCCTTGTCTCTGTGCAGAAAGGAAGCGCCTTTGACCCGCTTGCTTTTCTGGAGCCGAAAGGACTGTACCTGAAAATACGGTGCTTTCTTTAGGCTTTTGTGAGGAAACCTGAGGTAAAAAATTTTCTTCCCAGCTGTTGCTGTGGATACGAGGTCCCAGAGACCATCCCCAAACAATTCCTCACCCTTATAAGGCAGAATCTCCATGTGCCTTTTAAATGCAGCATGACCTGTCCACTGCCGGGTTTCTACTACCCTCCTTGCAGAATGGACATTGCATTAATTCTGGATGCCAGCCGGCAAATATCCCTCTGTGCATCCTTTATATATAAGACAACGTCTTAAATATGCTCAATGTTAGCAAATATTATTATCCCTGTCTTAGCGTATTAATATTATCTGACAGGGTGTCAGACCACGCTGCAGCAGCACTATTTATGCTGAGGCAATTGCAGGTTTCAGTATATAACCTGAGTGTGTAAATACAGACTTCAGGATCGCCTCCTGCTTTTTATCAGCAGGTTCCTTCAAGGTGGCCGTATCCTAAGACGGCAGTGCCACCTTTTGACAAACGTGTGAGCGCCTTATCCACCCTAAGGGATATCTCCCAACGTGACCTATCCTCTGGCGGGAAAGGGTACGCCATCAGTAACTTTTTAGAAATAACCAGTTTCTTATCGGGGGAAACCACGCTTCTTTACACACTTCATTCATTCATCTGATGGGGGAACAAAACAGTGGCTGTTTTTTCTCCCCAAAAATAAAACCCCTTTTATGTGGTACTTGGGTTTATGTCAGAAAATGCATAACACATTTTTCATTGCCGAGATCATGTAACGGATGTTCCTAGTGGATTGTGTATATGTCTCAACCTCGTCGACACTGGAGTCAGACTCCGTGTCGACATCTGTGTCTGCCATCTGAGGTAACGGGCGTTGTTTTGAGCCCCTGATGGCCTTTGAGACGCCTGGGCAGACGCGGGCTGAGAAGCCGGCTGTCCCACAGCTGTTACGTCATCCAGCCTTTTATGTAAGGAGTTGACACTGTCGGTTAATACCTTCCACCTATCCATCCACTCTGGTGTCGGCCCCACAGGGGGCGACATCCCATTTATCGGCCTCTGCTCCGCCTCCACGTAACCTTCCTCATCCAACATGTCGACACAGTCGTACCGACACACCGCACACACACAGGGAATGCTCTGACTGAGGACAGGACCCCACAAAGTCCTTTGGGGAGACCGAGAGAGAGTATGCCAGCACACACCAGAGCGCTATATAATGCAGGGATTAACACTATAACTGAGTGATTTTTCCCCAAATAGCTGCTTGTATACATATATTGCGCCTAAATTTAGTGCCCCCCCCTCTCTTTTTAACCCTTTGAGCCTGAAAACTACAGGGGAGAGCCTGGGGAGCTGTCTTCCAGCTGCACTGTGAAGAGAAAATGGCGCCAGTGTGCTGAGGGAGAAGCCCCGCCCCCTTTTCGGCGGACTTTCTCCCGCTTTTTCTGTGATACTGGCAGGGGTAATTTTACATCTATATAGCCTCTGGGACTATATATGATGTATATTTTGCCAGCCAAGGTGTTATTTATTGCCCTCAGGGCGCCCCCCCCCAGCGCCCTGCACCCATCAGTGACCGAAGTGTGAGGTGTACATGAGGAGCAATGGCGCACAGCTGCAGTGCTGTGCGCTACCTTGGTGAAGACCGAAGTCTTCTGCCGCCGATTTTCCGGACCTTCTTCGTGCTTCTGGCTCTGTAAGGGGGACGGCGGCGAGGCTCCGGGATCGAACACCAAGGTCGGGTCCTGCGGTCGATCCCTCTGGAGCTAATGGTGTCCAGTAGCCTAAGAAGCCCAAACTACCACCTGTTAGGTAGGTTCGCTTCTTCTCCCCTTAGTCCCTCGCTGCAGTGAGTCTGTTGCCAGCAGGTCTCACTGTAAAATAAAAAACCTAAATATACTTTCTTTCTAGGTGCTCAGGAGAGCCCCTAGTGTGCATCCAGCTCAGCCGGGCACAGAAATCTAACTGAGGTCTGGAGGAGGGTCTTAGTGGGAGGAGCCAGTGCACACCAGGTAGTCCTAAAGCTTTCTTTAGTTGTGCCCAGTCTCCTGCGGAGCCGCTAATCCCCATGGTCCTTACGGAGTCCCAGCATCCACTTAGGACGTTAGAGAAAAGTAACTACAGGGCTGGTCTTGTTCTGCACAAAATGTGTTTGCAGCCGCTCTGCTGCACAGGCGTTCGCACTCCTGCAAAGCGAAAATACACTCCCCCGTGGGCGGCGACTATGCGTTTCCATGGCTGCTAAAAGTAACTAGCAAGCGATCAACTCGGAATGAGGGCCATTATCCATCACAACTTTATCACTTTTTAAGGCTTAATACATTTGGGTCTATGTACTAAACCTTCGAAAGATATAAAGTGAACGGAGATAAAGTAACATCCAAACAGTTCCTAACTGTCATTTTTCAAAAACAGCCCGTAACATGGCAGTTAGGAGCTGATTAGCTGGTACTTTATCTCCATCCACTTTATCTCTCTACAAGACTAAGGGATCTATTTATTAAAATTATTTTTACTAAAATAATGTGAAAAGGGTGTGAAAACACCCTTTTTCACATTATTTTAGTATCACCTGAATGTATTAAAGGGCATTTGGAGCAGTTTTCATGAAAAACTGCTCCAAACCCTTTAATTCACTTTTTTTTAGTAACCCACATTGCAATCCCCATACTTATAACGGAAAATGTCATGTGGCCGAATTTACAAAAAAAAAAATGTGAAAAAATACCGTAGTGTGCCCTGTGATAAACTCGCCAGCTTAGTCTGGCGAGATCACAGGGCAGCACTGCGAAAAGCACCGTTTTGCCCCTGGCAGAGAAAGCTGAGCGGGGACCCGGCAGAGTGATCAGCTATGAGTGTCCAATGGACACACAAGCTGATCACCGTGTAAAAATAAAAAATAAAAATTACAAAAAAACAAAAAACCATACCCACCTGTCCAGGGAGCCGGTTTCCGCTGCCGGGCGCTGGGTCCCCCATGTGCTGTAAAGTGACCCCGATGCAGTAAAGTGATGCTGCAAAGTGGCAGCGCACTTTACAGCACCGGGGGTCACCGCAGCGCACAGAATCCGGCGCCAGGCAGCCCAGCAGGAACAGCACGGACTGGCTCCCTGGACTGGTGAGTATATTGATCTTCTGGGGGAGGGTCTGCGGCACGCGCGGGTAGTCGCAACGGGGGGTCGACCGAGCAGCGGCGGTAGTGCCGATTTTGGCGGGGGCGGCGCATGCGCAGCAGGACATCGGGGTATTTTTTCCAAAAAATACCCCGATGAGGCTGCGGAGTATCATCACAGGGACAGAGCTTGACCGCAAGCTCTGTCCCTACACACGATAATTGATACATCCCTGCGATGTAGTCAATTATCGCAGTGCGAGTTGGGGCGATTTTATCACCTGTCATCCGCATCCTGGATGCGGATGGTGATAAATAGGCCCCTTAGTACAAATACCACAAAATACTAACCAACCAGCTCCTAGCTGTCATTTTTCCATCACAGTGATGTGCGGTGAGGTGAATGGCTGGGGAGGCACACATGAGGATGGGACTGATTGCTGGGAGCCTGTCTCACCCTCTACTCACTGTAACTCTCGCCTCACTACACTATGCTACAGTGTGTATTGAGTTTTCTACCTGCATTCCTGTGTCTTCTCTTGCTGCTGGTGATTGAGCTCCGACTACAGTGCGCTTCCTGGTCACATAACACATCCAAGTGTCCATCAGGGCACAATGCACACCCCCACACTCAGAGGCATACCTCTTTTAGCTCCCTTTCTGTGTAACATTACTGCCCATGGTGTGGCCCCGCCCCCAGCTCTGCAAAGCAGTGTCTGACTGTAGAACCGAGGCAGGGGTGTTGCTGCCTCATCTCTCGTCTCCCTGCATCTCCAGGGATCGCCACAAAGCTGGTGAGTGCAAGCTATAAAAAGGATTACAATAATGAGGCGTTTGAAAGAGGGTATGACAGAGGAGACTCTGCCTACCCTTACTGCACATCCTTGTTACCTGCTATATGTAAGGCACAGGCTCATTCACATTGACAACTTTCTCATCCACGTGTGGAATGGGGAAAGGGCTGTTTGAGGGCAACACTTACAGTTGTTGAAGTTCTTGCAGGTTGCTGAATAATGGCAGAGGCAGGTTCACAATCTGGTTGACAGAAAGGTCTCTTAAGGGAAAAGACAAAATAATAAAAGATTAAGTATGTCACGAGAGAATACATTTGTAATAGGGTAATCATAATGTTATCTGAAGCAAATTTAGTTTGAGATTAAGCTATCGCTGGAATGTAGTGTACTCTTGGGCCTGTATAACCTTCTACAACTCTAATGTGCCATCTCTTTTGCGTTTTGCTGCCCATTGCCTGCATCACATGGGAGCTGGCAGAAGTCTGAGCTTGGGTTAAACAAACCAAAATGTGTAAAATGAAAAACCACCCGAATAAAACTGACCATACTGTGATATAATCTACAATATTCAGGACCTCCCCCAATGTCACAGCATGTGTAGTCTTAAAATCCCCATCTTTGACCACACATCTTCTATTTTGTGGAGAAGGATCAGCCAATAGCTAGCTAGCTTCAGCTCAGGTTGCAGTGTTCCGACCACTCACAGGTTTTGTTTTTCATACTGTATATAATAGTGGGAGAATCATCAGCCAAATGTAATAGGATCTGAGTTTTCAAAATGTGCGAGTTTAGCGCTAAACTCGCACAATTTGTAAACTCAACCAATGTAATAGAGTCCAAGAACATACAAATGCCCATGTTTTTAGGACTTTCACAACTCTAATGATTTAAACTCGCATCCAGATGTTTTCCATAAGAAAACATACAACTCGGTCACTGTAATAGGGTGCGAACTTTAAACTCTCACACAAAACCTTACCAAAAACTTGCCTATAAATAGACTAGCGTTTTATAGGCGAGTTCGGCAGAGGCATGCACAGATCAGTGAGATCTGTGCGTGCTTCTGTCTGAGAAAGTTTACACATAGTCAAAAAATATTTTTAAAAAATAGATGTGCTGTCCCCAACATCCCCCAAAGCATAACCAACCCATGGCTCTTTGAGCCGGTCCTGGTTGAAATAGGACAGGGAAACAAATGGCTGAGGTCCCCCTGTATTTTAACAACCAGCACCATGCTCTTGGACCAGTCCTGGTTCCCAAAAGATGGCGGAAAAAAGAATTAGGAGACCCCCTTTATTTTTGTAACCAGACTGACTAGCTGCTGGGGTGGGGGAGGGGGACCGGGGCACCAGGACCAATATAAACGTTTCCCCAGTAATTTTTATAAACAGGACCAGTCCATGAGCCCAGTGCTGGTTGTTAAAATAAAGGGAGACTTCAGTAATTTTTCCCCCTATATTTTATTTTTAACCAGGACCGTCTCAAACGGTGCGAGGCTGGTTATGCTTTTTTTTTTTTTTTGGGTGTGTGTGCATGTACATGTGATAAGGAATATAGATTGTAAGCTCCACTGGGGCAAGGACTGATGTGAATGGCCAAATATTCTCTGTAAAGCGCTTCGGAATGTTTGCGCTACATAAATAACTGGTAATAAATAATAAAATAAATAAATTAGTGTCCCCTATTCATACTGTACAACATTAGAGTGCTCTCCAGATTCTAATTATGTCAATTACAGTGTCCCTGTTCATATTAATCCACACTATAGTGCCTCCATTTCATATTGTGCCACATTAAAATGCCCAGTTCTTATTATGTAACATTGTAGTTCCCTCCACATTACAATGTGCAGATCAGATAATGAGACATTACAGTGGCCTCCAGTTCATATTGTGAATCATTACAGTGGCCTCCCGTTCATATTGTGACACATTACAGTGGCCTCCAGTTCATGTTGTGACACTTCATGTTGTGACACATTATAGTGACCTCCAGTTCATATTGTGAGACATTACAGTGGCCTCCAGGTCATATTGTGACACATTACAGTGGCCTCCAGTTCATATTGTGACACATTACAGTGGCCTCCAGGTAATATTGTGACACATTACAGTGGCATCCAGTTCATATTGTGACACATTACAGTGGCATCCAGTTCATATTGTGACACATTACAGTGGCCTCCAGTTCATATTGTGACACATTACAGTGCCCTCCAGTTCATATTGTGACACATTACAGTGGCCTCCAGTTCATATTGTGACACACTACAGTGCTATCCAGTTCATATTGTGAGACATTACAGTGGCCTCCAGTTCAAATTATGCCACATTACAATGCCGCCTTACCATTCTAACATCCACTACACACTCGTCTCACTGAAAATGTAATGTCACACAATTCAGGCAGGGCAATGGATCAGACCCAGTTGCTTAGCAAGCAAATCTGGGATATTGGTATGCAACTTTATAAGCTGGGTTCAGGTCCCCCTAAGCCTCTGGGAGCCATAGCAATGGCACCCTTACACCTACTATAGCAAAAGGGCAAGTAACCTTGCTTCCATTTTGCAATACATGTGGTTATTTTTTGCATGTAGTGTAAATACTGTCTGCTTTTGCATGTAGCCTACAAATACTGGGCAGCTTTATTATTACACAGCAATTTGATTTGATTTGTGTTTGGACATGCCCCTTTCACATCTAAAGCCCCCCATACATCTGCAATCGGCTGGGGCAATTTGCCAATTTGCATATGATTATATAAACCTACAATGTATATTCAGACCAAAAATCGATTGGGATTGTTAAATCAGGTTGTCCAACATGTTGGATTTCACAGATCAATTGGGGCTGTATATTGCTAGTGCATGGTAACAATCAGCAGATTTGCAGACCGTTTCTAGTAAACTGATGAGCCTTTTGTTATGCACACCAGTGCCTGCAGGAAAGTACTGGTGTCAGGACTGTTATGCACTCCAGTGCCTGCAGGAATGTACTGGTGTTTGAACTGTTATGCAAAACAAATGGACTCACAGACAGACTAGGGAATATGACATAACGTACACAGAAGGTGGTAGGGTAACAAAATACACACAACGTGAACAGAGAAGCCCAGAGGCTAAGGAACTGGGTATCTCCCTTGTATTAGAACTGCTCAGATGTGAAAAGCAAGATGTTGTGTTTTAATACATAGAAAACCCGAAATGCTGTTGCTAAGGGCAACAGCAAAACCCTAAAGGGTTACCAACGGGTGTGGCAGTAAACTCCTTGGTCAGAGATGGAATGATAGACACAAGGAGATTCTCCACAATCCTAATTCTCACTTGCAGTGCACAGGTTCGGTTTACTGCCACTAAACTGACCCCTGACACCTAGCACAGTGAGACAGGATTAGACAGGCAAGTCTTAGAATACAGCCGCAAACTTGCTAAGTTCACAGAGTAGTAACAGAACCCCAGCAAGCTAAACGACTGACTCCAGTCTTACTGCTAGGTCTGGATTGGCAGAGTGTAATACCAAATCCCCAGGCCTATTTGCAGTAAGCAACAAACAAATACAAAGCTACACAGTACTGGCTAACTTTCAGAAACTGACTAACCAACAAAGATTCAGCAGCATCTGCTTACCCTGAAAAGAGGCCTTATAAAGCAGGTGCTGTCCACGCCCCACTCAGACCTCACAGACTGTGAGCACAAAAACCAGCACCGGATCCCCTGCCATGCACAGAGCCTATAACCACTGCACAGCAAAAGACCCGAACCGGAGTATCAGCTGCGCTCAGGTTACTCCGCTAGCACTTGTCTCCCGGTTGCCATGACGACGTGGCAGCACAGGGCAGGAGACCCTAACAGTACCCCCCCTCTGACGAGGGGTCAAAGAACCCCTACCACCGGGTTTATCGGGGAACTGCGAGAAGAAAGAGCGTATCAGTCTGGGGGCATGAAGATCACAACTGCGCACCCACGACCGCTCCTCCGGGCCATACCCCTTCCAGTGCACCAAAAATGACAGCCGACCCCGAACCACCTTGGAGTCAAGAATCCTTTCAACAACAAACTCCCTCTGGCCACGTATCAGAAGAGGGGAAGGTCTTCCACTGGAAGAAGGATTACTAATCACCCGTTTTAAAAGGGAACAATGAAATGTTTTATTGATACCCAAAGAACGGGGCAGATCTAACTGAAATGCCACCGGATTGATAACCCTGGTGATCTTATAAGGGCCGATGAACCGGGGGCCTAACTTATGAGATGGCTGTCTCAACTTCAAATTCTTGGTAGACAACCAGACGAAGTCTCCTAATTTGAAGCTGCAGGGTCTTTTCCGCTTATCAAAAACCCTTTTGGTCACTAATGACACAGACACAAGGGCTTTCTTCACTTTCCGCCAAATACCTCTAAGGACCGAAACCACAGAGGAACCACCAGGCGTGGAGTCCAGGGGGTCAAAAGAATTGGCCTTAGGATGATGCCCATACACACAAAGGAAGGGAGAGATCCCTGTAGCAGAGTGAGCCGCGTTGTTATAGGCAAACTCCGCCATGGACAGATGAGCAACCCAGTCAGTCTGACACTTGGAGACATAACACCTGAGGAACTGCTCCAAGGACTGGTTCACCCTTTCAGTCTGCCCATTAGACTGCGGATGGTAGCCCGACGACAAGCTGACAGAAATCTGGAGATCGGAACAAAATGCCCTCCAGAATTTGGCCACAAACTGGGATCCGCGGTCAGAGACCACATCAAGTGGCAACCCGTGGAGACGCACAACATGCAGCATAAATAATTCAGACAGGCGTCTGGCCGATGGCAGCCCAACCAGTGGAACGAAGTGCGCCATCTTCGAAAACCTGTCAACGACAACCCAGATGGCTGTCATCCCCGAGGATTTGGGCAAGTCCACCACAAAATCCATTGAAATGTGGGTCCATGGCTTAGATGGGATAGAGAGTGGATGTAGTGGGCCAACAGGAACCCCTCTAGGAGTCTTATTTCGGGCACAGATGTCACATGCCCGAACCCACTGATCCACATCCTTAGCCACCGAGGGCCACCACACCGCCCTAGATAGCAACTCCCGAGTTCTGGCAATACCCGGGTGACCTGCAGACTTCTTGGCATGGAATTCCAGGAACACTCGCTGTCTTAACCTAGGAGGCACAAACAAAAGACCTACCGGAAGGTCTGGAGGAGCCTGCTCCTGTGCTCTAAGGACTAATGATAAGAGGTCCTGGGTAATGCCCACTTTAATACATGATGGGGAAACAATGGGCAACGGCTCCTCGGTGGTCTCCTGGATTGGAGCAAAACTCCGCGAGAGCGCATCAGCCTTGATGTTTTTTGACCCAGGGCGATATGTTATCAAAAAATTAAAGCGAGCAAAAAACAAAGCCCATCGTGCCTGCCTGGCATTGAGACGCTTCGCTGACTCTAAATATGCCAGATTCTTATGGTCAGTGAGAATTGAGACCACAAACTTAGCCCCCTCAAGCCAGTGTCTCCACTCCTCGAGTGCATCCTTAATAGCCAACAATTCCCGGTTACCCACGTCATAATTCATCTCGGCAGGCGAAAATTTACGGGAAAAGTAAGCACAGGGATGAAGGCGATTATCTGACACTCCCATCTGAGAAAGCACTGCCCCAATACCCATCTCAGAGGCATCCACCTCCACCACAAAAGGACGCTCTGGATCTGGGTGTCGCAGCACCTTGGCCGAAACAAATGCCCTTTTGAGACGGGCAAAAGCCGCTTTAGCCTCACAAGACCAGTGAGCAACATCCGCCCCTTTCTTAGTGAGTGCCACCAAGGGCGCCACTATAGACGAAAATCCAGCGATAAATCGTCTATAAAAATTCGCAAAGCCCAGGAAACGCTGAAGCGCCTTCAAACTAGTGGGCTGCACCCAATCCAGGACTGCCTGTACCTTGGAACCCTCCATTTGGAAACCTTCTGGGGAGATAATATATCCTAGAAATGCGATTTGCTGAACTTCAAATTCGCACTTCTCCAGCTTCGCCCCAAGCCGGTGGTCTCTGAGTTTCTGGAGGACTAAGCGTACATGCTTCCGATGTTCCTCCAGGGAATGGGAGAAGATTAGGATGTCATCTAAGTATACAACTAAGAATCTATCCAAATATTCCCTGAGCACATCATTCATGAAATCCTGGAAGACTGCCGGGGCATTACAGAGCCCAAAAGGCATCACCAAATATTCATAATGCCCCGAGTGGGTATTAAAGGCAGTCTTCCATTCATCCCCCTCTCTTATTCGGATTAGATAGTACGCACCGCGTAGGTCAATCTTAGAAAAAATGGTGGCAGTACGAAGCTGGTCAAACAAGACCGAAATGAGAGGCAGTGGGTATGAGTTTTTAATCGTGATACGGTTCAATTCCCTGAAGTCGATGCAGGGTCGCAACGAACCGTCCTTTTTACCCACGAAGAAGAACCCCGACCCAACTGGAGACTGTGAAGGTCTGATAAATCCCTTAGCCAAGTTCTCCTGAATGTACTCTGCCATAGCCTGAGTCTCAGGACGTGACAGGGAGTACAACCTGCTCTTGGGAAGCTTAGCATTTGGCAACAAATCAATGGCACAGTCATAGGAGCGATGGGGAGGTAGTACCTCTGCAACTTTTTTGGAGAACACGTCCGCAAAATCTGCATAACACCCTGGCAATCCTGGCAAACTTAGCTGCGAGAACCTGACTGGAAGGCTCAAGCAACTCCTGAAACAATCAGTACTCCAACTAAGAATCTCCCCAGAGACCCAGTCAAATTGAGGATTGTGGGCCCTTAACCAGGGTAACCCCAACACCAATGGGGCAAAAGTACAGACAGTCACATAAAAGGACAATTTTTCAGAGTGTGTGGCTCCAATAAACAAAGAAATCTGGCTAGTGCAAGAGGTAATTTTACCTTGGGATAATGGTTCCCCGTTTAACCCACAAATCTCAATTTCCGATGCCAAGGGTACTAAGGGAACAGAGTGTTTCAGGGCGAATTGGCGGTCCATAAAAACCCCGTCGGCCCCACTGTCCACAAAGGCCTCAGTCTTGACAGTTTGACCGAGGATCTTCAAAGTCACCGGAATGATAAAAGTCTTCTTGGGAAATTCTGACTTCTGGCCTGACAGGATATTTCCCATCACCCTCAGGCCCTGAAGTTTTCCGGCTTTTCTGGGCATGATACTACCACATGACCTTTATTCCCACAGTACAAACACAACCCCTGCTGTCTCCTCCGCATCTTCTCACGCGAGGAGAGGCGGGTAGCCCCAATCTGCATAGGCTCCTCGGAAAATTCCTCAGAGTCTGAGGTTCCCTTGGGAAGGAAGGAAATCTCAGTCTCCCTTTCAAGCCTACGCTCTCTCAGCCGTCTATCCACCCGGATGGATAACTGCATGAGCTGATCCAAGCTATCAGGCAAGGGATGTTGTACCAGTTGGTCCTTTATCTGGTTAGAAAGACCTCTTCGGTACTGGTGTCTCAGGGCTGGGTCATTCCACTGGGTATCATGGGCCAACCTCCAAAACTCCGTACAGTAAACCTCAACTGGCCTTCGCCCTTGCTTAAGGATCGAAATCTGAGCCTCGGCTGAGGCCGTCTTGTCAGGGTCATCATACAACATGCCCAGTGCCGTAAAAAAAGCATCAACACTTTTAAGCGACGGACAGTCAGGCTGCAACCCATATGCCCAGACCTGTGGGTCTCCTTGTAGCAAGGAAATCACTATGCCCACCCGCTGAATCTCCGACCGAGAATGTACTGGTGTTTGAACTGTTATGCAAAACAAATGGACTCACAGACAGACTAGGGAATATGACATAACGTACACAGAAGGTGGTAGGGTAACAAAATACACACAACGTGAACAGAGAAGCCCAGAGGCTAAGGAACTGGGTATCTCCCTTGTATTAGAACTGCTCAGATGTGAAAAGCAAGATGTTGTGTTTTAATACATAGAAAACCCGAAATGCTGTTGCTAAGGGCAACAGCAAAACCCTAAAGGGTTACCAACGGGTGTGGCAGTAAACTCCTTGGTCAGAGATGGAATGATAGACACAAGGAGATTCTCCACAATCCTAATTCTCACTTGCAGTGCACAGGTTCGGTTTACTGCCACTAAACTGACCCCTGACACCTAGCACAGTGAGACAGGATTAGACAGGCAAGTCTTAGAATACAGCCGCAAACTTGCTAAGTTCACAGAGTAGTAACAGAACCCCAGCAAGCTAAACGACTGACTCCAGTCTTACTGCTAGGTCTGGATTGGCAGAGTGTAATGCCAAATCCCCAGGCCTATTTGCAGTAAGCAACAAACAAATACAAAGCTACACAGTACTGGCTAACTTTCAGAAACTGACTAACCAACAAAGATTCAGCAGCATCTGCTTACCCTGAAAAGAGGCCTTATAAAGCAGGTGCTGTCCACGCCCCACTCAGACCTCACAGACTGTGAGCACAAAAACCAGCACCGGATCCCCTGCCATGCACAGAGCCTATAACCACTGCACAGCAAAAGACCCGAACCGGAGTATCAGCTGCGCTCAGGTTACTCCGCTAGCACTTGTCTCCCGGTTGCCATGACGACGTGGCAGCACAGGGCAGGAGACTCTAACACCTTTCAAGAGAATACATAGGATATACCGGCTGTCTGGATGCCGGCTGTCAGTATCCCGACAGCGGCATCCCGACAGCCAGCATACCAGCAGAGAGTGCAGCGAGTCCTCTCGTAGGCTCACTGCGCTCGCCACGCATCGGGCCTGGTGTGGGAATACGGGGCAGCAGTCAACATTTAGCCGCCTGTCAGGATTCTGGCATCGGGATCCTGGACGCAGAGTTCCCGACAGGTGGTATATTAACCACGTACCCTTTCAAGACTGTCAGGTCTGTATTTGCTGAAAATTATCTGCATATCACTGACAAATATCTAATGTATGGGTGCAGATTGGTGGATTGGGGAATCCATACATTTTTAAAAAATATCAATCTGCAATTTTTTTTTTTTTTGTGAGTGCTGATATATGGGGGCATTCACTCTGGGTGCAGGGTGCTTATCAGTGAGGAGGGAGGTAGTGTCACTCTGGGTGCAGGGTGCTGATCAGTGAGGAGGGAGGTAGTGTCACTGTAGGTGGAGGGTGCTGATCAGTGAGGAGGGAGGTAGTGTCACTCTAGGTGGAGGGTGCTGATCAGTGAGGAGGGAGGAAGTGTCACTGTAGGTGCAGGATGCTGATCAGTGAGGAGGGAGATAGTGTCACTCTAGGTGCAGGGTGCTAATTAGTGAGGATGGAGGAAGTGTCACTCTAGGTGGAGGGTGCTGATCAGTGAGGAGTGAGATAGTGTCACTGTATGTGCAGGATGCTGATCAGTGAGGAGGGAGATAGTCTCACTCTAGGTGCAGGGTGCTAATCAGTGAGGATGGAGGAAGTGGCACTCTAGGTCGAGGGTGCTGATCAGTGAGGATGGAGGAAGTGTCACTCTAGGTGGAGGGTGCTGATCAGTGAGGAGGGAGGAAGTGTCACTGTAGGTGCAGGGTGCTAATCAGTAAGGAGGGAGGAAGTGTCACTCTAGGTGCAGGGTGATGATCAGTGAGGAGTGAGGAAGTGTCACTCTAGGTGGATAGTGCTGATCAGTGAGGAGGCAGGTAGTGTCACTCTAGGTGCAGGGTGCTGATCAGTGAGGAGGGAGGAAGTTTCACTCTAGGTGGATGGTGCTGATCAGTGAGGAGGGAGATAGTGTCACTCTAAGTGCAGGGTGCTGATCAGTGAGGAGCGAGATTAAGTGCAGGGTGCTAATCAGTGAGGAGAGAGGAAATGTCACTCTAGGTGCAGGGTGCTAATCAGTAAGGAGGGAGGAAGTGTCACTCTAGGTGCAGGATGCTGATCAGTGAGGAGGGAGATAGTGTCACTCTAGGTGCAGGGCGCTGATCAGTGAGTAGGGAGATTGGGTCACTCTAATAGCAGGGTGCTGATCAGTGAGGAGGGAGATTAAGTGCAGGATGCTGATCAATGAGGAGGGAGGAAGTGTCACTCTAGGTGCAGGGTGCTGATCAGTGAGGAGGGAGGTTAAGTCACTCTAGGTGCAGGGTACTGATCAGTGAGGAGGGAGGTTAAGTGCAAGGTGCTGATCAGTGAGGAGGGAGATAGTGTCACTCTGGGTGCAGGGTGCTGATCAGTGAGGAAGGAGATAGTGTCACTCTAGTTGCAGGGTGCTAATCAGTGAGGAGAGAGGAAGTGTCACTCTAGGTGAAGGGTGCTAATCAGTGAGGATGGAGGAAGTGTCACTCTAGGTGAAGGGTGCTGATCAGTGAGGAGGGAGGAAGTGTCACTCTAGGTGGAGGGTGCTAATCAATGAGGAGGGACTAAGTGTCACAGTAGGTGCACACTGCACAGTGCTGATCAGTGAATAGGGAGGAAGTGTCACTGTAGGTGGAGGGTACTGATCAGTGAGGAGGGAGAAAGTGTCACTCTAGGTGCAGGGTGCTAATCAGTGAGAAGGGAGGAAGTGTCACTATAGGTGGAGGGTGCTGATCAGTGAGGAGGGAGGTTAAGTCACTCGGTGCAGGGTACTGATCAGTGAGGATGGAGGAAGTGTCACTCTAGGTGGAGGGTGCTGATCAGTGAGGAGGGAGGAAGTGTCACTATAGGTGGATGGTGCTGATCAGTGAGGAGGGAGGAAGTGTCACTCTAGGTGCAGGGTGCTGGTCAGTGAGGAGGGAGATAGTGTCACTCTAAGTGCAGGATGCTGATCAGTGAGGAGGGAGATTAAGTGCAGGGTGCTGATCAGTGAGGAGGGAGATAGTGTCACTCTAGGTGCAGGGTGCTGATCAGTGAGGAGGGAGATAGTATCACTCTAGGTGCAGGGTGCTGATCAGTGAGGAGGGATATAGTGTCATTTTAGGTGCAGGGTGCTGATCAGTGAGGAGGGAGGTTAAGTGCAAGGTGCTGATCAGTGAGGAAGGAGATAGTGTCACTCTGGGTGCAAGGTGCTGATCAGTGAGGAGGGAGATAGTGTCACTCTAGGTGGAGGGTGCTGATCAATGAGGAGGGAGATAGTATCACTTTAGGTGCAGCGTGCTAATCAGTTAGGAGGGAGGAAGTGTCACTCTAGGTGGAGGGTGCTAATCAGTGAGGAGGGAGATAATGTCACTGTAGGTGCAGGGTGCTGATCAGTGAGGAGGGAGGAAGTGTCACTCTAGGTGGAGAGTGCTGATCAGTGAGGAGGGAGATAGTGTCACTCTAGGTGCAGGATGCTAATCATTGAGAAGGGAGGAAGTGTCACTCTAGGTGGAGGGTGCTGATCAGTGAGGAGGGAGGAAGTGTCATTGTAGGTGCAGGGTGCTGGTCAGTGAGGAGGAAGATAGTGTCACTCTAGGTGCAGGGTGCTGATCAGTGAGGAGGGAGATTAAGTGCAGGATGCTGATCAGTGAGGAGGGAGATAGTGTCACTCTAGGTGCAGGGTGCTGATCAGTAAGGAGGGAGATAGTGTCACTCTGCGTTTAGGGTGCTGATCAGTGAGGAGGACGAAAGTGTCACTCTAGGTGGAAGGTGCTGATCAATGAGGAGGGAAATAGTGTCAGTCTAGGTGCAGAGTGCTAATCAGTGAGGAGGGAGGAATTGTCACTCTAGGTGGAGAGTGCTAATAAGTGAGGAGAGAGGAAGTGTCATTCTAGGTGGAGGGTGCTAATCAGTGAGGATGGAGGAAGTGTCATTCTAGGTGGAGGGTGCTGATCAGTGAGGAGGGAGGAAGTGTCACTCTAGGTGGATGGTGCTGATCAGTGAGGAGGGAGGAAGTGTCACTCTAGGTGCAGGGTGCTAATCAGTGAGGAAGAAGATAGTGTCACTCTAGGTGCAGGGTGCTAATCAGTGAGGAGAGAGGAAGTGTCACTCTAGGTGGATGGTGCTAATCAGAGAGGAAGGAGATAGTATCACTCAAGGTGCAGGGTGCTAATCAGTGAGGATGGATGAAGTGGCACTCTAGGTGGAGGGTGCTGATCAGTGAGGAGGGAGGAAGTGTCACTGTAGGTGCAGGGTGCTAATCAGTGAGGATGGAGGAAATGTCACTCTAGGTGCAGGGTGCTAATCAGTGAGGAGAGAGGAAGTGTTACTCTAGGTGCAGGGTGCTGATCAGTGAGGAGGGAGGAAGTGTCACTCTAGGTGGATGGAGCTGATCAGTGAGAAGGGAGGAAGTGTCACTCTAGGTGCAGGGTGCTGGTCAGTGAGGAGGGAGATAGTGTCACTCTAGGTGCAGGGTGCTGATCAGTGAGGAGGGAGATTAAGTGCAGGAAGCTGATCAGTGAGCAGGGAGATAGTGTCACTCTAGGTGCAGGGTGCTGATCAGTGAGGAGGGAGATAGTGTCACTCTAGGTGCAGGGTGCTGATCAGTGAGGAGGGAGGTTAAGTCACTTTAGGTGCAGGGTACTGATCAGTGAGGAGGGAGGTTAAGTGCAAGGTGCTGATCAGTGAGGAGGGAGATAGTGTCACTCTGGGTGCAGGGTGCTAATCAGTGAGGAAGGAGATAGTGTCACTCTAGGTGCAGGGTGCTAATCAGTGAGGAGAGAGAAAGTGTCACTCTAGGTGGAGGGTGCTGATCAGTGAGGAGGGAGGAAGTGTCACTCTAATTGGAGGGTGCTAATCAGTGAGGAGAGAGGAAGTGTCACTCTACGTGCAGGGTGCTGATCAGTGAGGAGGGAGGAAGTTTCACTCTAGGTGGATGGTGCGGATCAGTGAGGCGGGAGGAAGTGTCACTCTAGGTGCAGGGTGCTGGTCAGTGAGGAGGGAGATAGTGTCACTCTAGGTGCAGGGTGCTAATAAGTGAGGAGAGAGGAAGTGTCATTCTAGGTGGAGGGTGCTAATCAGTGAGGATGGAGGAAGTGTCATTCTAGGTGGAGGGTGCTGATCAGTGAGGAGGGAGGAAGTGTCACTCTAGGTGGATGGTGCTGATCAGTGAGGAGGGAGGAAGTGTCACTCTAGGTGCAGGGTGCTGGTCAGTGAGGAGGGAGATAGTATCACTCTAAGTGCAGGATGCTGATCAGTGAGGAGGGAGATAGTGTCACTCTAGGTGCAGGGTGCTGATCAGTGAGGAGGGAGATAGTGTCACTCTAGGTGCAGGGTGCTGATCAGTGAGGAGGGAGATAGTGTCATTCTAGGTGGAGGGTGCTGATCAGTGAGGAGGGAGGAAGTGTCACTGTAGGTGCAGGGTGCTAATCAGTGAGGAGGGAGGAAGTGTCACTCTAGGTGCAGGGTGCTAATCAGTGAGGAGAGAGGAAGTGTCACTCTAGGTGGATGGTGCTGATCAGTGAGGAGGGAGGAAGTGTCACTCTAGGTGCAGGGTGCTGGTCTGTGAGAAGGGAGATAGTGTCACTCTAGGTGCAGGGTGCTGATCAGTGAGGAGCGAGGTTAAGTCACTCTAGGTGCAGGGTACTGATCAGTGAGGAGGGAGGTTAAGTGCAAGGTGCTGATCAGTGAGGAGGGAGATAGTGTCACTCTAGATGCAGGGTGCTGATCAGTGAGAAGGGAGGAAGTGTCACTCTAGGTGGAAGGTGCTGATCAGGGAGGAGGGATAAAGTGTCATTCTAGGTGCAGGGTGCTGGTCAGTGAGGAGGGAGATAGTGTCACTTTACGTGCAGGGTGCTAATCAGTGAGGAGGGAGGAAGTGTCACTCTAGGTGGAGGGTGCTAATCAGTGAGGAGGGAGATAATGTAACTGTAGGTGCAGGGTGCTAATCATTGAGAAGGGAGGAAGTGTCACTCTAGGTGGAGGGTGCTGATCAGTGAGGAGGGAGGAAGTGTCATTGTAGGTGCAGGGTGCTACTCAGTGAGGAGGAAGATAGTGTCACTCTAGGTGCAGGGTGCTGATCAGTGAGGAGGGAGATTAAGTGGAGGATGTTGATCAGTGTGGAGGGAGATAGCGTCACTCTAAGTGCAGGCTGCTGATCAGTGAGGAGGGAGATAGTGTCACTCTGCGTTTAGGGTGCTGATCAGTGAGGAGGGAGAAAGTGTCACTCTAGGTGGAAGGTGCTGATCAATGAGGAGGGAGATAGTGTCAGTCTAGGTGCAGGGTGCTAATCATTAAGGAGGGAGGAAGTGTCACTCTAGGTGGAGGGTGCTAATCAGTAAGCATGGAGGAAGTGTCACTAGGTGGAGGGTGCTGATCAATGAGGAGAGAGAAAGTGTCACTCTAGGTGGATGGTGCTGATCAGTGAGGAGGGAGGAAGTGTCACTCTAGGTGCAGGGTGCTGGTCAGTGAGGAGGGAGATAGTGTCACTCTAGGTGCAGGGTGCTGATCAGTGAGGAGCGAGGTTAAGTCACTCTAGGTGCAGGGTACTGATCAGTGAGGAGGGAGGTAAAGTGCAAGGTGCTGATCAGTGAGGAGGGAGATAATGTCACTCTGGGTGCAGGGTGCTTATCAGTGAGGAAGGAGATAGTGTCACTCTAGGTGCAGGGTGCTAATTATTGAGGAGGGAGGAAGTGTCACTCTAGGTGCAGGGTGCTAATCAGTGAGGAGGGAGGAAGTGTCACTCTAGGTGGAGGGTGCTAATCAGTGAGTATCTAGGAAGTGTCATTAGGAAGAGGGTGCTGATCAATGAGGAGGGAGGAAGTGTAACTCTAGGTGCAGGGTGCTGATCAGTGAGAATGGATGAAGTGTCACTCTAGTTGGAGGGTGCTGATCCGTGAGGAGGGAGATAGTGTCACTCTAGATGCAGGGTGCTGATCAGTGAGAAGGGAGGAAGTGTCACTCTAGGTGGAAGGTGCTGATCAGGGAGGAGGGAGATAGTGTCATTCTAGGTGCAGGGTGCTGGTCAGTGAGGAGGGAGGAAGTTTCATTCTAGGTGCAGGGTGCTGATCAGTGAGGAGGGAGATAGTGTCACTCTAGGTGGAGGGTGCCAATCAGTGAGGAGGGAGGAAGTGTCACTCTAGTGGATGGTGCTGATCAGTGAGGAGGGAGGAAGTGTCATTGTAGGTGCAGGGTGCTGGTCAGTGAGGAGGAAGATAGTGTCACTCTAGGTGCAGGGTGCTGATCAGTGAGGAGGGAGATTAAGTGCAGGATGTTGATCAGTGAGGAGGGAGATAGTGTCACTCTAGGTGCAGGGTGCTGATCAGTGAGGAGGGAGATAGTGTCACTCTAGGTGGAGGGTGCTGATCAGTGAGGAGGGAGATAGTGTCACTCTAGGTGGAGGGTGCTGATCAATGAGGAGGGAGATAGTGTCACTTTAGGTGCAGGGTGCTGATCAGTGAGAAGGGAGAAAGTGTCACTCTAGGTGGAGGGTGCTGATCAGTGAGGAGGTAGGAAGTGTCGCTCTAGGTGCAGGGTGCTAATCAATGATGAGGGAGAAAGTGTCACTCTAGGTGCAGGGTGCTGATCAGCGAGAAGGGAGGAAGTGTCACTCTAGGTGGAGGATGCTGATCAGTGAGGAGGGTGATAGTGTCACTCTAGGTGCAGGGTGCTGATCAGTGAGAAGGGAGGAAGTGTCACTCTAAGTGGAGGGTGCTGATCATTGAGGAGGGAGGAAGTGTCATTCTAGGTGCAGGGTGCTGATCAGTGAGGAGGGAGATAGTGTCACTCTAGGTGGAGGGTGCCAATCAGTGAGGAGGGAGGAAGTGTCACTCTACGTGGAGGGTGCTGATCAGTGAGGAGGGAGATAGTGTCACTCTAGGTGCAGGGTGCTGATCAGTGAGAAGGGAGGAAGTGTCACTCTAGGTGGAGAATGCTGATCAGTAAGGAGGGAGGAAGTGTCACTCTAGGTGGATCGTGCTGATCAGTGAGGAGGGAGGAAGAGTCATTCTAGGTGCAGGGTGCTGATCAGTGAGGATGGAGATAGTGTCACTCTAGGTGCAGGGTGCCAATCAGTGAGGAGGGAGGAAGTGTCACTCTAGGTGGAGGGTGCTGATCAGTGAGGAGGGAGATAGTGTCACTCTAGGTGCAGGGTGCTGATCAGTGAGAAGGGAGGAAGTGTCACTCTAGGTGCAGGGTGCCAATCAGTGAGGAGGGAGGAAGTGTCACTCTAGGTGCAGGGTGCCAATCAGTGAGGAGGGAGGAAGTGTCACTCTAGGTGGAGGGTGCTGATCAGTGAGGAGGGAGATAGTGTCACTCTAGGTGCAGGGTGCTGATCAGTGAGAAGGGAGGAAGTGTCACTCTAGGTGGAGAATGCTGATCAGTAAGGAGGGAGGAAGTGTCACTCTAAGTGGATCGTGCTGATCAGTGAGGAGGGAGGAAGAGTCATTCTAGGTGCAGGGTGCTGATCAGTGAGGATGGAGATAGTGTCACTCTAGGTGCAGGGTGCCAATCAGTGAGGAGGGAGGAAGTGTCACTCTAGGTGGAGGGTGCTGATCAGTGAGGAGGGAGATAGTGTCACTCTAGGTGCAGGGTGCTGATCAGTGAGAAGGGAGGAAGTGTCACTCTAGGTGCAGGGTGCCAATCAGTGAGGAGGGAGGAAGTGTCACTCTAGGTGGAGGGTGCTGATCAGTGAGGAGGGAGATAGTGTCACTCTAGGTGCAGGGTGCTGATCAGTGAGAAGGGAGGAAGTGTCACTCTAGGTGGAGAATGCTGATCAGTAAGGAGGGAGGAAGTGTCACTCTAGGTGGATCGTGCTGATCAGTGAGGAGGGAGGAAGAGTCATTCTAGGTGCAGGGTGCTGATCAGTGAGGATGGAGATAGTGTCACTCTAGGTGCAGGGTGCCAATCAGTGAGGAGGGAGGAAGTGTCACTCTAGGTGGAGGGTGCTGATCAGTGAGGAGGGAGATAGTGTCACTCTAGGTGCAGGGTGCTGATCAGTGAGAAGGGAGGAAGTGTCACTCTAGGTGCAGGGTGCCAATCAGTGAGGAGGTAGGAAGTGTCGCTCTAGGTGCAGGGTGCTAATCAATGATGAGGGAGGAAGTGTCACTCTAGGTGGATGGTGCTGATCAGTGAGAAGGGAGGAAGTGTCACTCTAGGTGCAGGGTGCTGGTCAGTGAGGAGGGAGATAGTGTCACTCTAGGTGCAGGGTGCTGATCAGTGAGGAGGGAGATTAAGTGCAGGAAGCTGATCAGTGAGGAGGGAGATAGTGTCACTCTAGGTGCAGGGTGCTGATCAGTGAGGAGGGAGATAGTGTCACTCTAGGTGCAGGGTGCTGATCAGTGAGGAGGGAGGTTAAGTCACT
The DNA here is from genome assembly GCF_028390025.1 of Pseudophryne corroboree. Classification (NCBI taxonomy): domain Eukaryota; kingdom Metazoa; phylum Chordata; class Amphibia; order Anura; family Myobatrachidae; genus Pseudophryne; species Pseudophryne corroboree. Next base: position 216,275,589 of record NC_086451.1, read on the forward strand.
TTAGGTGCAGGGTACTGATCAGTGAGGAGGGAGGTTAAGTGCAAGGTGCTGATCAGTGAGGAGGGAGATAGTGTCACTCTGGGTGCAGGGTGCTAATCAGTGAGGAAGGAGATAGTGTCACTCTAGGTGCAGGGTGCTAATCAGTGAGGAGAGAGAAAGTGTCACTCTAGGTGGAGGGTGCTGATCAGTGAGGAGGGAGGAAGTGTCACTCTAATTGGAGGGTGCTAATCAGTGAGGAGAGAGGAAGTGTCACTCTACGTGCAGGGTGCTGATCAGTGAGGAGGGAGGAAGTTTCACTCTAGGTGGATGGTGCGGATCAGTGAGGCGGGAGGAAGTGTCACTCTAGGTGCAGGGTGCTGGTCAGTGAGGAGGGAGATAGTGTCACTCTAGGTGCAGGGTGCTAATAAGTGAGGAGAGAGGAAGTGTCATTCTAGGTGGAGGGTGCTGATCAGTGAGGCGGGAGGAAGTGTCACTCTAGGTGCAGGGTGCTGGTCAGTGAGGAGGGAGATAGTGTCACTCTAGGTGCAGGGTGCTAATAAGTGAGGATGGAGGAAGTGTCATTCTAGGTGGAGGGTGCTGATCAGTGAGGAGGGAGGAAGTGTCACTCTAGGTGGATGGTGCTGATCAGTGAGGAGGGAGGAAGTGTCACTCTAGGTGCAGGATGCTGATCAGTGAGGAGGGAGATAGTGTCACTCTAGGTGCAGGGTGCTGATCAGTGAGGAGGGAGATAGTGTCACTCTAGGTGCAGGGTGCTGATCAGTGAGGAGGGAGATAGTGTCATTCTAGGTGGAGGGTGCTGATCAGTGAGGAGGGAGGAAGTGTCACTGTAGGTGCAGGGTGCTAATCAGTGAGGAGGGAGGAAGTGTCACTCTAGGTGCAGGGTGCTAATCAGTGAGGAGAGAGGAAGTGTCACTCTAGGTGGATGGTGCTGATCAGTGAGGAGGGAGGAAGTGTCACTCTAGGTGCAGGGTGCTGGTCTGTGAGAAGGGAGATAGTGTCACTCTAGGTGCAGGGTGCTGATCAGTGAGGAGCGAGGTTAAGTCACTCTAGGTGCAGGGTACTGATCAGTGAGGAGGGAGGTTAAGTGCAAGGTGCTGATCAGTGAGGAGGGAGATAGTGTCACTCTAGATGCAGGGTGCTGATCAGTGAGAAGGGAGGAAGTGTCACTCTAGGTGGAAGGTGCTGATCAGGGAGGAGGGATAAAGTGTCATTCTAGGTGCAGGGTGCTGGTCAGTGAGGAGGGAGATAGTGTCACTTTACGTGCAGGGTGCTAATCAGTGAGGAGGGAGGAAGTGTCACTCTAGGTGGAGGGTGCTAATCAGTGAGGAGGGAGATAATGTAACTGTAGGTGCAGGGTGCTAATCATTGAGAAGGGAGGAAGTGTCACTCTAGGTGGAGGGTGCTGATCAGTGAGGAGGGAGGAAGTGTCATTGTAGGTGCAGGGTGCTACTCAGTGAGGAGGAAGATAGTGTCACTCTAGGTGCAGGGTGCTGATCAGTGAGGAGGGAGATTAAGTGGAGGATGTTGATCAGTGTGGAGGGAGATAGCGTCACTCTAAGTGCAGGCTGCTGATCAGTGAGGAGGGAGATAGTGTCACTCTGCGTTTAGGGTGCTGATCAGTGAGGAGGGAGAAAGTGTCACTCTAGGTGGAAGGTGCTGATCAATGAGGAGGGAGATAGTGTCAGTCTAGGTGCAGGGTGCTAATCATTGAGGAGGGAGGAAGTGTCACTCTAGGTGGAGGGTGCTAATCAGTAAGCATGGAGGAAGTGTCACTAGGTGGAGGGTGCTGATCAATGAGGAGAGAGAAAGTGTCACTCTAGGTGGATGGTGCTGATCAGTGAGGAGGGAGGAAGTGTCACTCTAGGTGCAGGGTGCTGGTCAGTGAGGAGGGAGATAGTGTCACTCTAGGTGCAGGGTGCTGATCAGTGAGGAGCGAGGTTAAGTCACTCTAGGTGCAGGGTACTGATCAGTGAGGAGGGAGGTAAAGTGCAAGGTGCTGATCAGTGAGGAGGGAGATAATGTCACTCTGGGTGCAGGGTGCTTATCAGTGAGGAAGGAGATAGTGTCACTCTAGGTGCAGGGTGCTAATTATTGAGGAGGGAGGAAGTGTCACTCTAGGTGCAGGGTGCTAATCAGTGAGGAGGGAGGAAGTGTCACTCTAGGTGGAGGGTGCTAATCAGTGAGTATCTAGGAAGTGTCATTAGGAAGAGGGTGCTGATCAATGAGGAGGGAGGAAGTGTAACTCTAGGTGCAGGGTGCTGATCAGTGAGAATGGATGAAGTGTCACTCTAGTTGGAGGGTGCTGATCCGTGAGGAGGGAGATAGTGTCACTCTAGATGCAGGGTGCTGATCAGTGAGAAGGGAGGAAGTGTCACTCTAGGTGGAAGGTGCTGATCAGGGAGGAGGGAGATAGTGTCATTCTAGGTGCAGGGTGCTGGTCAGTGAGGAGGGAGGAAGTTTCATTCTAGGTGCAGGGTGCTGATTAGTGAGGAGGGAGATAGTGTCACTCTAGGTGGAGGGTGCCAATCAGTGAGGAGGGAGGAAGTGTCACTCTAGTGGATGGTGCTGATCAGTGAGGAGGGAGGAAGTGTCATTGTAGGTGCAGGGTGCTGGTCAGTGAGGAGGAAGATAGTGTCACTCTAGGTGCAGGGTGCTGATCAGTGAGGAGGGAGATTAAGTGCAGGATGTTGATCAGTGAGGAGGGAGATAGTGTCACTCTAAGTGCAGGGTGCTGATCAGTGAGGAGGGAGATAGTGTCACTCTAGGTGGAGGGTGCTGATCAGTGAGGAGGGAGATAGTGTCACTCTAGGTGGAGGGTGCTGATCAATGAGGAGGGAGATAGTGTCACTTTAGGTGCAGGGTGCTGATCAGTGAGAAGGGAGAAAGTGTCACTCTAGGTGGAGGGTGCTGATCAGTGAGGAGGTAGGAAGTGTCGCTCTAGGTGCAGGGTGCTAATCAATGATGAGGGAGAAAGTGTCACTCTAGGTGCAGGGTGCTGATCAGCGAGAAGGGAGGAAGTGTCACTCTAGGTGGAGGATGCTGATCAGTGAGGAGGGTGATAGTGTCACTCTAGGTGCAGGGTGCTGATCAGTGAGAAGGGAGGAAGTGTCACTCTAAGTGGAGGGTGCTGATCATTGAGGAGGGAGGAAGTGTCATTCTAGGTGCAGGGTGCTGATCAGTGAGGAGGGAGATAGTGTCACTCTAGGTGGAGGGTGCCAATCAGTGAGGAGGGAGGAAGTGTCACTCTACGTGGAGGGTGCTGATCAGTGAGGAGGGAGATAGTGTCACTCTAGGTGCAGGGTGCTGATCAGTGAGAAGGGAGGAAGTGTCACTCTAGGTGGAGAATGCTGATCAGTAAGGAGGGAGGAAGTGTCACTCTAGGTGGATCGTGCTGATCAGTGAGGAGGGAGGAAGAGTCATTCTAGGTGCAGGGTGCTGATCAGTGAGGATGGAGATAGTGTCACTCTAGGTGCAGGGTGCCAATCAGTGAGGAGGGAGGAAGTGTCACTCTAGGTGGAGGGTGCTGATCAGTGAGGAGGGAGATAGTGTCACTCTAGGTGCAGGGTGCTGATCAGTGAGAAGGGAGGAAGTGTCACTCTAGGTGCAGGGTGCCAATCAGTGAGGAGGGAGGAAGTGTCACTCTAGGTGGAGGGTGCTGATCAGTGAGGAGGGAGATAGTGTCACTCTAGGTGCAGGGTGCTGATCAGTGAGGAGGGAGGCTAAGTCACTCTAGGTGCAGGGTACTGATAAGTGAGGATGGAGGTTAAGTGCAAGATGCTGATCAGTGAGGAGGAAGATAGTATCACTCTGGATGCAGGGTGCTGATCAGTGAGGAGGGAGATAGTGTCACTCTAGGTGCAGGGTGCTAATCAATGAGGAGGGAGGAAGGGTCACAGTAGGTGCAGGGTGTTGATCAGTGAGTAGGGAGGAAGTGTCACTCTAGGTGGAGGGTGCTGATCAGTGAGGAGGGAGATAGTGTCACTCTGGGTGCAGGGTGCTGATCAGTAAGGAAGGAGATAGTGTCACTCTAGGTGCAGGGTGCTAATCAGTGAGGAGAGAGGAAGTGTCACTCTAGGTGCATGGTGCTGATCAGTGAGGAGGGAGGCTAAGTCACTCTAGGTGCAGGGTACTGATAAGTGAGGATGGAGGTTAAGTGCAAGATGCTGATCAGTGAGGAGGAAGATAGTATCACTCTGGATGCAGGGTGCTGATCAGTGAGGAGGGAGATAGTGTCACTCTAGGTGCAGGGTGCTAATCAATGAGGAGGGAGGAAGGGTCACAGTAGGTGCAGGGTGTTGATCAGTGAGTAGGGAGGAAGTGTCACTCTAGGTGGAGGGTGCTGATCAGTGAGGAGGGAGATAGTGTCACTCTGGGTGCAGGGTGCTGATCAGTAAGGAAGGAGATAGTGTCACTCTAGGTGCAGGGTGCTAATCAGTGAGGAGAGAGGAAGTGTTACTCTAGGTGCAGGGTGCTAATCAATGAGGAGGGAGGAAGGCTCACAGTAGGTGCAATGTGCTGATCAGTGAGTAGGGAGGAAGTGTCACTCTAGGTGGAGGGATCAGTGAGGAGGGAGATAGTGTCACTCTGGGTGCAGGGTGCTGATCAGTGAGGAAGAAGATAGTGTCACTCTAGGTGCAGGGTGCTAATCAGTGAGGAGAGAGGAAGTGTCACTCTAGGTGGAGGGATCAGTGAGGAGGGAGATAGTGTCACTCTGGGTGCAGGGTGCTGATCAGTGAGGAAGAAGATAGTGTCACTCTAGGTGCAGGGTGCTAATCAGTGAGGAGAGAGGAAGTGTCACTCTAGGTGGAGGGTGCTAATCAGTGAGGATGGTGGAAGTGTCACTCTAGGTGGAGGGTGGTGATCAGTGAGGAGGGAGGAAGTGTCACTCTAGGTGCAGGGTGCTAATCAATGAGGAGGAGGAAGGGTCACAGTAGGTGCAGGGCGCTGATCAGTGAGTAGGGAGAAAGTGTCATTCTAGGTGCAGGGTGCTGGTCAGTGAGGAGGGAGATTGGGTCACTCTAAGTGCAGGGTGCTGATCAGTGAGGAGGGAGATTAAGTGCAGGATGCTGATCAGTGAGGAGGGAGATAATATCACTCTAGGTAGAGGGTGCTGATCAATGAGAAGGGAGATAGTGTCAGTATAGGTGCAGTGTGCTAATCAGTGAGGAGGGAGAAAGTGTCACTGTAGGTGGAGGGGTCTAATCAGTTAGGATGGTGGAATTGTCACTAGGTGGAGGGTGCTGATCAGTGAGGAGGTAGGAAGTGTCGCTCTAGGTGCAGGGTGCTAATCAATGAGGATGTAGATAGTATCACTCTAGTTGCAGGGTGCTGATCAGTGAGGAGGGAGATTAAGTGCAGGATGTTGATCAGTGAGGAGGGAGATAGTGTCACTTTAGGTGGAGGGTGCTGATCAATGAGGAGGGAGATAGTGTCACTTTAGGTGCAGGGTGCTGATCAGTGAGAAGGGAGGAAGTGTCACTCTAGGTGGAGGGTGCTGATCAGTGAGGAGGTAGGAAGTGTCGCTCTAGGTGCAGGGTGCTAATCAATGATGAGGGAGAAAGTGTCACTCTAGGTGCAGGGTGCTGATCAGCGAGAAGGGAGGAATTGTCACTCTAGGTGGAGGATGCTGATCAGTGAGGAGGGAGATAGTGTCACTCTAGGTGCAGGGTGCTGATCAGTGAGAAGGGAGGAAGTGTCACTCTAGGTGGAGGATGCTGATCAGTGAGGAGGGAGGAAGTGTCACTCTAGGTGGATCGTGCTGATCAGTGAGGAGGGAGGAAGAGTCATTCTAGGTGCAGGGTGCTGATCAGTGAGGATGGAGATAGTGTCACTCTAGGTGCAGGGTGCCAATCAGTGAGGAGGGAGGAAGTGTCACTCTAGGTGGAGGGTGCTGATCAGTGAGGAGGGAGATAGTGTCACTCTAGGTGCAGGGTGCTGATCAGTGAGAAGGGAGGAAGTGTCACTCTAGGTGGAGGGTGCCAATCAGTGAGGAGGGAGGAAGTATCACTCTACGTGGAGGGTGCTGATCAGTGAGGAGGGAGATAGTGTCACTCTAGGTGCAGGGTGCTGATCAGTGAGAAGGGAGGAAGTGTCACTCTAGGTGGAGGATGCTGATCAGTGAGGAGGGAGGAAGTGTCACTCTAGGTGGATCGTGCTGATCAGTGAGGAGGGAGGAAGAGTCATTCTAGGTGCAGGGTGCTGATCAGTGAGGATGGAGATAGTGTCACTCTAGGTGCAGGGTGCCAATCAGTGAGGAGGGAGGAAGTGTCACTCTAGGTGGAGGGTGCTGATCAGTGAGGAGGGAGATAGTGTCACTCTAGGTGCAGGGTGCTGATCAGTGAGGAGGGAGGCTAAGTCACTCTAGGTGCAGGGTACTGATAAGTGAGGATGGAGGTTAAGTGCAAGATGCTGATCAGTGAGGAGGAAGATAGTATCACTCTGGATGCAGGGTGCTGATCAGTGAGGAGGGAGATAGTGTCACTCTAGGTGCAGGGTGCTAATCAATGAGGAGGGAGGAAGGGTCACAGTAGGTGCAGGGTGTTGATCAGTGAGTAGGGAGGAAGTGTCACTCTAGGTGGAGGGTGCTGATCAGTGAGGAGGGAGATAGTGTCACTCTGGGTGCAGGGTGCTGATCAGTAAGGAAGGAGATAGTGTCACTCTAGGTGCTGGGTGCTAATCAGTGAGGAGAGAGGAAGTGTTACTCTAGGTGCAGGGTGCTAATCAATGAGGAGGGAGGAAGGGTCACAGTAGGTGCAATGTGCTGATCAGTGAGTAGGGAGGAAGTGTCACTCTAGGTGGAGGGATCAGTGAGGAGGGAGATAGTGTCACTCTGGGTGCAGGGTGCTGATCAGTGAGGAAGAAGATAGTGTCACTCTAGGTGCAGGGTGCTAATCAGTGAGGAGAGAGGAAGTGTCACTCTAGGTGGAGGGATCAGTGAGGAGGGAGATAGTGTCACTCTGGGTGCAGGGTGCTGATCAGTGAGGAAGAAGATAGTGCACTCTAGGTGCAGGGTGCTAATCAGTGAGGAGAGAGGAAGTGTCACTCTAGGTGGAGGGTGCTAATCAGTGAGGATGGTGGAAGTGTCACTCTAGGTGGAGGGTGGTGATCAGTGAGGAGGGAGGCTAAGTCACTCTAGGTGCAGGGTACTGATAAGTGAGGATGGAGGTTAAGTGCAAGATGCTGATCAGTGAGGAGGAAGATAGTATCACTCTGGATGCAGGGTGCTGATCAGTGAGGAGGGAGATAGTGTCACTCTAGGTGCAGGGTGCTAATCAATGAGGAGGGAGGAAGGGTCACAGTAGGTGCAGGGTGTTGATCAGTGAGTAGGGAGGAAGTGTCACTCTAGGTGGAGGGTGCTGATCAGTGAGGAGGGAGATAGTGTCACTCTGGGTGCAGGGTGCTGATCAGTAAGGAAGGAGATAGTGTCACTCTAGGTGCTGGGTGCTAATCAGTGAGGAGAGAGGAAGTGTTACTCTAGGTGCAGGGTGCTAATCAATGAGGAGGGAGGAAGGGTCACAGTAGGTGCAATGTGCTGATCAGTGAGTAGGGAGGAAGTGTCACTCTAGGTGGAGGGATCAGTGAGGAGGGAGATAGTGTCACTCTGGGTGCAGGGTGCTGATCAGTGAGGAAGAAGATAGTGTCACTCTAGGTGCAGGGTGCTAATCAGTGAGGAGAGAGGAAGTGTCACTCTAGGTGGAGGGATCAGTGAGGAGGGAGATAGTGTCACTCTGGGTGCAGGGTGCTGATCAGTGAGGAAGAAGATAGTGTCACTCTAGGTGCAGGGTGCTAATCAGTGAGGAGAGAGGAAGTGTCACTCTAGGTGGAGGGTGATTATCAGTGAGGATGGTGGAAGTGTCACTCTAGGTGGAGGGTGGTGATCAGTGAGGAGGGAGGAAGTGTCACTCTAGGTGCAGGGTGCTAATCAATGAGGAGGAGGAAGGGTCACAGTAGGTGCAGGGCGCTGATCAGTGAGTAGGGAGGAAGTGTCATTCTAGGTGCAGGGTGCTGCTCAGTGAGGAGGGAGATTGGGTCACTCTAAGTGCAGGGTGCTGATCAGTGAGGAGGGAGATTAAGTGCAGGATGCTGATCAGTGAGGAGGGAGATAATATCACTCTAGGTAGAGGGTGCTGATCAATGAGAAGGGAGATAGTGTCAGTATAGGTGCAGTGTGCTAATCAGTGAGGAGGGAGAAAGTGTCACTGTAGGTGGAGGGGTCTAATCAGTTAGGATGGTGGAATTGTCACTAGGTGGAGGGTGCTGATCAGTGAGGAGGTAGGAAGTGTCGCTCTAGGTGCAGGGTGCTAATCAATGAGGAGGTAGATAGTATCACTCTAGTTGCAGGGTGCTGATCAGTGAGGAGGGAGATTAAGTGCAGGATGTTGATCAGTGAGGAGGGAGATAGTGTCACTCTAGGTGGAGGGTGCTGATCAATGAGGAGGGAGATAGTGTCACTTTAGGTGCAGGGTGCTGATCAGTGAGAAGGGAGGAAGTGTCACTCTAGGTGGAGGGTGCTGATCAGTGAGGAGGTAGGAAGTGTCGCTCTAGGTGCAGGGTGCTAATCAATGATGAGGGAGAAAGTGTCACTCTAGGTGCAGGGTGCTGATCAGCGAGAAGGGAGGAAGTGTCACTCTAGGTGGAGGATGCTGATCAGTGAGGAGGGTGATAGTGTCACTCTAGGTGCAGGGTGCTGATCAGTGAGAAGGGAGGAAGTGTCACTCTAAGTGGAGGGTGCTGATCAGTGAGGAGGGAGGAAGTGTCATTCTAGGTGCAGGGTGCTGATCAGTGAGGAGGGAGATAGTGTCACTCTAGGTGGAGGGTGCCAATCAGTGAGGAGGGAGGAAGTATCACTCTACGTGGAGGGTGCTGATCAGTGAGGAGGGAGATAGTGTCACTCTAGGTGCAGGGTGCTGATCAGTGAGAAGGGAGGAAGTGTCACTCTAGGTGGAGGATGCTGATCAGTGAGGAGGGAGGAAGTGTCACTCTAGGTGGATCGTGCTGATCAGTGAGGAGGGAGGAAGAGTCATTCTAGGTGCAGGGTGCTGATCAGTGAGGATGGAGATAGTGTCACTCTAGGTGCAGGGTGCCAATCAGTGAGGAGGGAGGAAGTGTCACTCTAGGTGGAGGGTGCTGATCAGTGAGGAGGGAGATAGTGTCACTCTAGGTGCAGGGTGCTGATCAGTGAGGAGGGAGGCTAAGTCACTCTAGGTGCAGGGTACTGATAAGTGAGGATGGAGGTTAAGTGCAAGATGCTGATCAGTGAGGAGGAAGATAGTATCACTCTGGATGCAGGGTGCTGATCAGTGAGGAGGGAGATAGTGTCACTCTAGGTGCAGGGTGCTAATCAATGAGGAGGGAGGAAGGGTCACAGTAGGTGCAGGGTGTTGATCAGTGAGTAGGGAGGAAGTGTCACTCTAGGTGGAGGGTGCTGATCAGTGAGGAGGGAGATAGTGTCACTCTGGGTGCAGGGTGCTGATCAGTAAGGAAGGAGATAGTGTCACTCTAGGTGCAGGGTGCTAATCAGTGAGGAGAGAGGAAGTGTCACTCTAGGTGGATGGTGCTGATCAGTGAGGAGGAAGGAAGTGTCACTCTAGGTGCAGGGTGCTGGTCTGTGAGAAGGGAGATAGTGTCACTCTAGGTGCAGGGTGCTGATCATTGAGGAGCGAGGTTAAGTCACTCTAGGTGCAGGGTACTGATCAGTAAGGAGTGAGGTTAAGTGCAAGGTGCTGATCAGTGAGGAGGGAGATAGTGTCACTCTAGATGCAGGGTGCTGATCAGTGAGAAGGGAGGAAGTGTCACTCTAGGTGGAAGGTGCTGATCAGGGAGGAGGGATAAAGTGTCATTCTAGGTGCAGGGTGCTGGTCAGTGAGGAGGGAGATAGTGTCACTCTAGGTGGAGGGTGCTAATCAGTGAGGAGGGAGATAATGTAACTGTAGGTGCAGGGTGCTAATCATTGAGAAGGGAGGAAGTGTCACTCTAGGTGGAGGGTGCTGATCAGTGAGGAGGGAGGAAGTGTCATTGTAGGTGCAGGGTGCTGGTCAGTGAGGAGGAAGATAGTGTCACTCTAGGTGCAGGGTGCTGATCAGTGAGGAGGGAGATTAAGTGGAGGATGTTGATCAGTGTGGAGGGAGATAGCGTCACTCTAAGTGCAGGCTGCTGATCAGTGAGGAGGGAGATAGTGTCACTCTGCGTTTAGGGTGCTGATCAGTGAGGAGGGAGAAAGTGTCACTCTAGGTGGAAGGTGCTGATCAATGAGGAGGGAGATAGTGTCAGTCTAGGTGCAGGGTGCTAATCATTGAGGAGGGAGGAAGTGTCACTCTAGGTGGAGGGTGCTAATCAGTAAGCATGGAGGAAGTGTCACTAGGTGGAGGGTGCTGATCAATGAGGAGAGAGGAAGTGTCACTCTAGGTGGATGGTGCTGATCAGTGAGGAGGGAGGAAGTGTCACTCTAGGTGCAGGGTGCTGGTCAGTGAGGAGGGAGATAGTGTCACTCTAGGTGCAGGGTGCTGATCAGTGAGGAGCGAGGTTAAGTCACTCTAGGTGCAGGGTACTGATCAGTGAGGAGGGAGGTTAAGTGCAAGGTGCTGATCAGTGAGGAGGGAGATAATGTCACTCTGGGTGCAGGGTGCTTATCAGTGAGGAAGGAGATAGTGTCACTCTAGGTGCAGGGTGCTAATTATTGAGGAGGGAGGAAGTGTCACTCTAGGTGCAGGGTGCTAATCAGTGAGGAGGGAGGAAGTGTCACTCTAGGTGGAGGGTGCTAATCAGTGAGTATCTAGGAAGTGTCATTAGGAAGAGGGTGCTGATCAATGAGGAGGGAGGAAGTGTAACTCTAGGTGCAGGGTGCTGATCAGTGAGAATGGATGAAGTGTCACTCTAGTTGGAGGGTGCTGATCCGTGAGGAGGGAGATAGTGTCACTCTAGATGCAGGGTGCTGATCAGTGAGAAGGGAGGAAGTGTCACTCTAGGTGGAAGGTGCTGATCAGGGAGGAGGGAGATAGTGTCATTCTAGGTGCAGGGTGCTGGTCAGTGAGGAGGGAGGAAGTTTCATTCTAGGTGCAGGGTGCTGATCAGTGAGGAGGGAGATAGTGTCACTCTAGGTGGAGGGTGCCAATCAGTGAGGAGGGAGGAAGTGTCACTCTAGTGGATGGTGCTGATCAGTGAGGAGGGAGGAAGTGTCATTGTAGGTGCAGGATGTTGATCAGTGAGGAGGGAGATAGTGTCACTCTAGGTGCAGGGTGCTGATCAGTGAGGAGGGAGATAGTGTCACTCTAGGTGGAGGGTGCTGATCAATGAGGAGGGAGATAGTGTCACTTTAGGTGCAGGGTGCTGATCAGTGAGAAGGGAGAAAGTGTCACTCTAGGTGGAGGGTGCTGATCAGTGAGGAGGTAGGAAGTGTCGCTCTAGGTGCAGGGTGCTAATCAATGATGAGGGAGGAAGTGTCACTCTAGGTGCAGGGTGCTGATCAGCGAGAAGGGAGGAAGTGTCACTCTAGGTGGAGGATGCTGATCAGTGAGGAGGGTGATAGTGTCACTCTAGGTGCAGGGTGCTGATCAGTGAGAAGGGAGGAAGTGTCACTCTAAGTGGAGGGTGCTGATCATTGAGGAGGGAGGAAGTGTCATTCTAGGTGCAGGGTGCTGATCAGTGAGGAGGGAGATAGTGTCACTCTAGGTGGAGGGTGCCAATCAGTGAGGAGGGAGGAAGTGTCACTCTACGTGGAGGGTGCTGATCAGTGAGGAGGGAGATAGTGTCACTCTAGGTGCAGGGTGCTGATCAGTGAGAAGGGAGGAAGTGTCACTCTAGGTGGAGGATGCTGATCAGTGAGGAGGGAGGAAGTGTCACTCTAGGTGGATCGTGCTGATCAGTGAGGAGGGAGGAAGAGTCATTCTAGGTGCAGGGTGCTGATCAGTGAGGATGGAGATAGTGTCACTCTAGGTGCAGGGTGCCAATCAGTGAGGAGGGAGGAAGTGTCACTCTAGGTGGAGGGTGCTGATCAGTGAGGAGGGAGATAGTGTCACTCTAGGTGCAGGGTGCTGATCAGTGAGAAGGGAGGAAGTGTCACTCTAGGTGCAGGGTGCCAATCAGTGAGGAGGGAGGAAGTGTCACTCTAGGTGGAGGGTGCTGATCAGTGAGGAGGGAGATAGTGTCACTCTAGGTGCAGGGTGCTGATCAGTGAGGAGGGAGGCTAAGTCACTCTAGGTGCAGGGTACTGATAAGTGAGGATGGAGGTTAAGTGCAAGATGCTGATCAGTGAGGAGGAAGATAGTATCACTCTGGATGCAGGGTGCTGATCAGTGAGGAGGGAGATAGTGTCACTCTAGGTGCAGGGTGCTAATTAATGAGGAGGGAGGAAGGGTCACAGTAGGTGCAGGGTGTTGATCAGTGAGTAGGGAGGAAGTGTCACTCTAGGTGGAGGGTGCTGATCAGTGAGGAGGGAGATAGTGTCACTCTGGGTGCAGGGTGCTGATCAGTAAGGAAGGAGATAGTGTCACTCTAGGTGCAGGGTGCTAATCAGTGAGGAGAGAGGAAGTGTCACTCTAGGTGCATGGTGCTGATCAGTGAGGAGGGAGGCTAAGTCACTCTAGGTGCAGGGTACTGATAAGTGAGGATGGAGGTTAAGTGCAAGATGCTGATCAGTGAGGAGGAAGATAGTGTCACTCTGGATGCAGGGTGCTGATCAGTGAGGAGGGAGATAGTGTCACGCTAGGTGCAGGGTGCTAATCAATGAGGAGGGAGGAAGGGTCACAGTAGGTGCAGGGTGTTGATCAGTGAGTAGGGAGGAAGTGTCACTCTAGGTGGAGGGTGCTGATCAGTGAGGAGGGAGATAGTGTCACTCTGGGTGCAGGGTGCTGATCAGTAAGGAAGGAGATAGTGTCACTCTAGGTGCAGGGTGCTAATCAGTGAGGAGAGAGGAAGTGTTACTCTAGGTGCAGGGTGCTAATCAATGAGGAGGGAGGAAGGGTCACAGTAGGTGCAATGTGCTGATCAGTGAGTAGGGAGGAAGTGTCACACTAGGTGGAGGGATCAGTGAGGAGGGAGATAGTGTCACTCTGGGTGCAGGGTGCTGATCAGTGAGGAAGAAGATAGTGTCACTCTAGGTGCAGGGTGCTAATCAGTGAGGAGAGAGGAAGTGTCACTCTAGGTGGAGGGATCAGTGAGGAAGGAGATAGTGTCACTCTGGGTGCAGGGTGCTGATCAGTGAGGAAGAAGATAGTGTCACTCTAGGTGCAGGGTGCTAATCAGTGAGGAGAGAGGAAGTGTCACTCTAGGTGGAGGGTGATTATCAGTGAGGATGGTGGAAGTGTCACTCTAGGTGGAGGGTGGTGATCAGTGAGGAGGGAGGAAGTGTCACTCTAGGTGCAGGGTGCTAAGCAATGAGGAGGAGGAAGGGTCACAGTAGGTGCAGGGCGCTGATCAGTGAGTAGGGAGGAAGTGTCATTCTAGGTGCAGGGTGCTGCTCAGTGAGGAGGGAGATTGGGTCACTCTAAGTGCAGGGTGCTGATCAGTGAGGAGGGAGATTAAGTGCAGGATGCTGATCAGTGAGGAGGGAGATAATATCACTCTAGGTAGAGGGTGCTGATCAATGAGAAGGGAGATAGTGTCAGTATAGGTGCAGTGTGCTAATCAGTGAGGAGGGAGAAAGTGTCACTGTAGGTGGAGGGGTCTAATCAGTTAGGATGGTGGAATTGTCACTAGGTGGAGGGTGCTGATCAGTGAGGAGGTAGGAAGTGTCGCTCTAGGTGCAGGGTGCTAATAAATGAGGAGGTAGATAGTATCACTCTAGTTGCAGGGTGCTGATCAGTGAGGAGGGAGATTAAGTGCAGGATGTTGATCAGTGAGGAGGGAGATAGTGTCACTCTAGGTGGAGGGTGCTGATCAATGAGGAGGGAGATAGTGTCACTTTAGGTGCAGGGTGCTGATCAGTGAGAAGGGAGGAAGTGTCACTCTAGGTGGAGGGTGCTGATCAGTGAGGAGGTAGGAAGTGTCGCTCTAGGTGCAGGGTGCTAATCAATGATGAGGGAGAAAGTGTCACTCTAGGTGCAGGGTGCTGATCAGCGAGAAGGGAGGAAGTGTCACTCTAGGTGGAGGATGCTGATCAGTGAGGAGGGTGATAGTGTCACTCTAGGTGCAGGGTGCTGATCAGTGAGAAGGGAGGAAGTGTCACTCTAAGTGGAGGGTGCTGATCAGTGAGGAGGGAGGAAGTGTCATTCTAGGTGCAGGGTGCTGATCAGTGAGGAGGGAGATAGTGTCACTCTAGGTGGAGGGTGCCAATCAGTGAGGAGGGAGGAAGTATCACTCTACGTGGAGGGTGCTGATCAGTGAGGAGGGAGATAGTGTCACTCTAGGTGCAGGGTGCTGATCAGTGAGAAGGGAGGAAGTGTCACTCTAGGTGGAGGATGCTGATCAGTGAGGAGGGAGGAAGTGTCACTCTAGGTGGATCGTGCTGATCAGTGAGGAGGGAGGAAGAGTCATTCTAGGTGCAGGGTGCTGATCAGTGAGGATGGAGATAGTGTCACTCTAGGTGCAGGGTGCCAATCAGTGAGGAGGGAGGAAGTGTCACTCTAGGTGGAGGGTGCTGATCAGTGAGGAGGGAGATAGTGTCACTCTAGGTGCAGGGTGCTGATCAGTGAGGAGGGAGGCTAAGTCACTCTAGGTGCAGGGTACTGATAAGTGAGGATGGAGGTTAAGTGCAAGATGCTGATCAGTGAGGAGGAAGATAGTATCACTCTGGATGCAGGGTGCTGATCAGTGAGGAGGGAGATAGTGTCACTCTAGGTGCAGGGTGCTAATCAATGAGGAGGGAGGAAGGGTCACAGTAGGTGCAGGGTGTTGATCAGTGAGTAGGGAGGAAGTGTCACTCTAGGTGGAGGGTGCTGATCAGTGAGGAGGGAGATAGTGTCACTCTGGGTGCAGGGTGCTGATCAGTAAGGAAGGAGATAGTGTCACTCTAGGTGCAGGGTGCTAATCAGTGAGGAGAGAGGAAGTGTCACTCTAGGTGGATGGTGCTGATCAGTGAGGAGGAAGGAAGTGTCACTCTAGGTGCAGGGTGCTGGTCTGTGAGAAGGGAGATAGTGTCACTCTAGGTGCAGGGTGCTGATCATTGAGGAGCGAGGTTAAGTCACTCTAGGTGCAGGGTACTGATCAGTAAGGAGTGAGGTTAAGTGCAAGGTGCTGATCAGTGAGGAGGGAGATAGTGTCACTCTAGATGCAGGGTGCTGATCAGTGAGAAGGGAGGAAGTGTCACTCTAGGTGGAAGGTGCTGATCAGGGAGGAGGGATAAAGTGTCATTCTAGGTGCAGGGTGCTGGTCAGTGAGGAGGGAGATAGTGTCACTCTAGGTGGAGGGTGCTAATCAGTGAGGAGGGAGATAATGTAACTGTAGGTGCAGGGTGCTAATCATTGAGAAGGGAGGAAGTGTCACTCTAGGTGGAGGGTGCTGATCAGTGAGGAGGGAGGAAGTGTCATTGTAGGTGCAGGGTGCTGGTCAGTGAGGAGGAAGATAGTGTCACTCTAGGTGCAGGGTGCTGATCAGTGAGGAGGGAGATTAAGTGGAGGATGTTGATCAGTGTGGAGGGAGATAGCGTCACTCTAAGTGCAGGCTGCTGATCAGTGAGGAGGGAGATAGTGTCACTCTGCGTTTAGGGTGCTGATCAGTGAGGAGGGAGAAAGTGTCACTCTAGGTGGAAGGTGCTGATCAATGAGGAGGGAGATAGTGTCAGTCTAGGTGCAGGGTGCTAATCATTGAGGAGGGAGGAAGTGTCACTCTAGGTGGAGGGTGCTAATCAGTAAGCATGGAGGAAGTGTCACTAGGTGGAGGGTGCTGATCAATGAGGAGAGAGGAAGTGTCACTCTAGGTGGATGGTGCTGATCAGTGAGGAGGGAGGAAGTGTCACTCTAGGTGCAGGGTGCTGGTCAGTGAGGAGGGAGATAGTGTCACTCTAGGTGCAGGGTGCTGATCAGTGAGGAGCGAGGTTAAGTCACTCTAGGTGCAGGGTACTGATCAGTGAGGAGGGAGGTTAAGTGCAAGGTGCTGATCAGTGAGGAGGGAGATAATGTCACTCTGGGTGCAGGGTGCTTATCAGTGAGGAAGGAGATAGTGTCACTCTAGGTGCAGGGTGCTAATTATTGAGGAGGGAGGAAGTGTCACTC
The DNA here is from genome assembly GCF_028390025.1 of Pseudophryne corroboree. Taxonomy (NCBI): domain Eukaryota; kingdom Metazoa; phylum Chordata; class Amphibia; order Anura; family Myobatrachidae; genus Pseudophryne; species Pseudophryne corroboree. Next base: position 216,291,734 of record NC_086451.1, read on the forward strand.
TAGGTGCAGGGTGCTAATCAGTGAGGAGGGAGGAAGTGTCACTCTAGGTGGAGGGTGCTAATCAGTGAGTATCTAGGAAGTGTCATTAGGAAGAGGGTGCTGATCAATGAGGAGGGAGGAAGTGTAACTCTAGGTGCAGGGTGCTGATCAGTGAGAATGGATGAAGTGTCACTCTAGTTGGAGGGTGCTGATCCGTGAGGAGGGAGATAGTGTCACTCTAGATGCAGGGTGCTGATCAGTGAGAAGGGAGGAAGTGTCACTCTAGGTGGAAGGTGCTGATCAGGGAGGAGGGAGATAGTGTCATTCTAGGTGCAGGGTGCTGGTCAGTGAGGAGGGAGGAAGTTTCATTCTAGGTGCAGGGTGCTGATCAGTGAGGAGGGAGATAGTGTCACTCTAGGTGGAGGGTGCCAATCAGTGAGGAGGGAGGAAGTGTCACTCTAGTGGATGGTGCTGATCAGTGAGGAGGGAGGAAGTGTCATTGTAGGTGCAGGGTGCTGGTCAGTGAGGAGGAAGATAGTGTCACTCTAGGTGCAGGGTGCTGATCAGTGAGGAGGGAGATTAAGTGCAGGATGTTGATCAGTGAGGAGGGAGATAGTGTCACTCTAGGTGCAGGGTGCTGATCAGTGAGGAGGGAGATAGTGTCACTCTAGGTGGAGGGTGCTGATCAATGAGGAGGGAGATAGTGTCACTTTAGGTGCAGGGTGCTGATCAGTGAGAAGGGAGAAAGTGTCACTCTAGGTGGAGGGTGCTGATCAGTGAGGAGGTAGGAAGTGTCGCTCTAGGTGCAGGGTGCTAATCAATGATGAGGGAGGAAGTGTCACTCTAGGTGCAGGGTGCTGATCAGCGAGAAGGGAGGAAGTGTCACTCTAGGTGGAGGATGCTGATCAGTGAGGAGGGTGATAGTGTCACTCTAGGTGCAGGGTGCTGATCAGTGAGAAGGGAGGAAGTGTCACTCTAAGTGGAGGGTGCTGATCATTGAGGAGGGAGGAAGTGTCATTCTAGGTGCAGGGTGCTGATCAGTGAGGAGGGAGATAGTGTCACTCTAGGTGGAGGGTGCCAATCAGTGAGGAGGGAGGAAGTGTCACTCTACGTGGAGGGTGCTGATCAGTGAGGAGGGAGATAGTGTCACTCTAGGTGCAGGGTGCTGATCAGTGAGAAGGGAGGAAGTGTCACTCTAGGTGGAGGATGCTGATCAGTGAGGAGGGAGGAAGTGTCACTCTAGGTGGATCGTGCTGATCAGTGAGGAGGGAGGAAGAGTCATTCTAGGTGCAGGGTGCTGATCAGTGAGGATGGAGATAGTGTCACTCTAGGTGCAGGGTGCCAATCAGTGAGGAGGGAGGAAGTGTCACTCTAGGTGGAGGGTGCTGATCAGTGAGGAGGGAGATAGTGTCACTCTAGGTGCAGGGTGCTGATCAGTGAGAAGGGAGGAAGTGTCACTCTAGGTGCAGGGTGCCAATCAGTGAGGAGGGAGGAAGTGTCACTCTAGGTGGAGGGTGCTGATCAGTGAGGAGGGAGATAGTGTCACTCTAGGTGCAGGGTGCTGATCAGTGAGGAGGGAGGCTAAGTCACTCTAGGTGCAGGGTACTGATAAGTGAGGATGGAGGTTAAGTGGAAGATGCTGATCAGTGAGGGGGAAGATAGTATCACTCTGGATGCAGGGTGCTGATCAGTGAGGAGGGAGATAGTGTCACTCTAGGTGCAGGGTGCTAATTAATGAGGAGGGAGGAAGGGTCACAGTAGGTGCAGGGTGTTGATCAGTGAGTAGGGAGGAAGTGTCACTCTAGGTGGAGGGTGCTGATCAGTGAGGAGGGAGATAGTGTCACTCTGGGTGCAGGGTGCTGATCAGTAAGGAAGGAGATAGTGTCACTCTAGGTGCAGGGTGCTAATCAGTGAGGAGAGAGGAAGTGTCACTCTAGGTGCATGGTGCTGATCAGTGAGGAGGGAGGCTAAGTCACTCTAGGTGCAGGGTACTGATAAGTGAGGATGGAGGTTAAGTGCAAGATGCTGATCAGTGAGGAGGAAGATAGTGTCACTCTGGATGCAGGGTGCTGATCAGTGAGGAGGGAGATAGTGTCACGCTAGGTGCAGGGTGCTAATCAATGAGGAGGGAGGAAGGGTCACAGTAGGTGCAGGGTGTTGATCAGTGAGTAGGGAGGAAGTGTCACTCTAGGTGGAGGGTGCTGATCAGTGAGGAGGGAGATAGTGTCACTCTGGGTGCAGGGTGCTGATCAGTAAGGAAGGAGATAGTGTCACTCTAGGTGCAGGGTGCTAATCAGTGAGGAGAGAGGAAGTGTTACTCTAGGTGCAGGGTGCTAATCAATGAGGAGGGAGGAAGGGTCACAGTAGGTGCAATGTGCTGATCAGTGAGTAGGGAGGAAGTGTCACTCTAGGTGGAGGGATCAGTGAGGAGGGAGATAGTGTCACTCTGGGTGCAGGGTGCTGATCAGTGAGGAAGAAGATAGTGTCACTCTAGGTGCAGGGTGCTAATCAGTGAGGAGAGAGGAAGTGTCACTCTAGGTGGAGGGATCAGTGAGGAAGGAGATAGTGTCACTCTGGGTGCAGGGTGCTGATCAGTGAGGAAGAAGATAGTGTCACTCTAGGTGCAGGGTGCTAATCAGTGAGGAGAGAGGAAGTGTCACTCTAGGTGGAGGGTGCTAATCAGTGAGGATGGTGGAAGTGTCACTCTAGGTGGAGGGTGGTGATCAGTGAGGAGGGAGGAAGTGTCACTCTAGGTGCAGGGTGCTAATCAATGAGGAGGAGGAAGGGTCACAGTAGGTGCAGGGCGCTGATCAGTGAGTAGGGAGGAAGTGTCATTCTAGGTGCAGGGTGCTGGTCAGTGAGGAGGTAGATTGGGTCACTCTAAGTGCAGGGTGCTGATCAGTGAGGAGGGAGATTAAGTGCAGGATGCTGATCAGTGAGGAGGGAGATAATATCACTCTAGGTAAAGGGTGCTGATCAATGAGAAGGGAGATAGTGTCAGTATAGGTGCAGTGTGCTAATCAGTGAGGAGGGAGAAAGTGTCACTGTAGGTGGAGGGGTCTAATCAGTTAGGATGGTGGAATTGTCACTAGGTGGAGGGTGCTGATCAGTGAGGAGGTAGGAAGTGTCGCTCTAGGTGCAGGGTGCTAATCAATGAGGAGGTAGATAGTATCACTCTAGTTGCAGGGTGCTGATCAGTGAGGAGGGAGATTAAGTGCAGGATGTTGATCAGTGAGGAGGGAGATAGTGTCACTCTAGGTGGAGGGTGCTGATCAATGAGGAGGGAGATAGTGTCACTTTAGGTGCAGGGTGCTGATCAGTGAGAAGGGAGGAAGTGTCACTCTAGGTGGAGGGTGCTGATCAGTGAGGAGGTAGGAAGTGTCGCTCTAGGTGCAGGGTGCTAATCAATGATGAGGGAGAAAGTGTCACTCTAGGTGCAGGGTGCTGATCAGCGAGAAGGGAGGAAGTGTCACTCTAGGTGGAGGATGCTGATCAGTGAGGAGGGTGATAGTGTCACTCTAGGTGCAGGGTGCTGATCAGTGAGAAGGGAGGAAGTGTCACTCTAAGTGGAGGGTGCTGATCAGTGAGGAGGGAGGAAGTGTCATTCTAGGTGCAGGGTGCTGATCAGTGAGGAGGGAGATAGTGTCACTCTAGGTGGAGGGTGCCAATCAGTGAGGAGGGAGGAAGTATCACTCTACGTGGATGGTGCTGATCAGTGAGGAGGGAGATAGTGTCACTCTAGGTGCAGGGTGCTGATCAGTGAGAAGGGAGGAAGTGTCACTCTAGGTGGAGGATGCTGATCAGTGAGGAGGGAGGAAGTGTCACTCTAGGTGGATCGTGCTGATCAGTGAGGAGGGAGGAAGTGTCACTCTAGGTGGAGGGTGCTAATCAGTGAGGAGGGAGATAGTGTCACTCTAGGTGCAGGGTGCTGATCAGTGAGAAGGGAGGAAGTGTCACTCTAGGTGCAGGGTGCCAATCAGTGAGGAAGGAGGAAGTGTCACTCTAGGTGGAGGGTGCTGATCAGTGAGGAGGGAGATAGTGTCACTCTAGGTGCAGGGTGCTGATCAGTGAGGAGGGAGGCTAAGTCACTCTAGGTGCAGGGTACTGATAAGTGAGGATGGAGGTTAAGTGCAAGATGCTGATCAATGAGGAGGAAGATAGTATCACTCTGGATGCAGGGTGCTGATCAGTGAGGAGGGAGATAGTGTCACTCTAGGTGCAGGGTGCTAATCAATGAGGAGGGAGGAAGGGTCACAGTAGGTCTAGGGTGTTGATCAGTGAGTAGGGAGGAAGTGTCACTCTAGGTGGAGGGTGCTGATCAGTGCGGAGGGAGATAGTGTCACTCTGGGTGCAGGGTGCTGATCAGTAAGGAAGGAGATAGTGTCACTCTAGGTGCAGGGTGCTAATCAGTGAGGAGAGAGGAAGTGTTACTATAGGTGCAGGGTGCTAATCAATGAGGAGGGAGGAAGGGTCACAGTAGGTGCAATGTGCTGATCAGTGAGTAGGGAGGAAGTGTCACTCTAGGTGGAGGGATCAGTGAGGAGGGAGATAGTGTCACTCTGGGTGCAGGGTGCTGATCAGTGAGGAAGAAGATAGTGTCACTCTAGGTGCAGGGTGCTAATCAGTGAGGAGAGAGAAAGTGTCACTCTAGGTGGAGGGATCAGTGAGGAGGGAGATAGTGTCACTCTGGGTGCAGGGTGCTGATCAGTGAGGAAGAAGATAGTGTCACTCTAGGTGCAGGGTGCTAATCAGTGAGGATGGTGGAAGTGTCACTCTAGGTGGAGGGTGGTGATCAGTGAGGAGGGAGGAAGTGTCACTCTAGGTGCAGGGTGCTAATCAATGAGGAGGAGGAAGGGTCACAGTAGGTGCAGGGCGCTGATCAGTGAGTAGGGAGGAAGTGTCATTCTAGGTGCAGGGAGCTGGTCAGTGAGGAGGGAGATTGGGTCACTCTAGGTGCAGGGTGCTGATCAGTGAGAAGGGAGGAAGTGTCACTCTAGGTGCAGGGTGCCAATCAGTGAGGAGGGAGGAAGTGTCACTCTAGGTGCAGGGTGCTGATCAGTGAGGAGGGAGAAAGTGTCACTCTAGGTGGAGGGATCAGTGAGGAGGGAGATAGTGTCACTCTGGGTGCAGGGTGCTGATCAGTGAGGAAGAAGATAGTGTCACTCTAGGTGCAGGGTGCTAATCAGTGAGGATGGTGGAAGTGTCACTCTAGGTGGAGGGTGGTGATCAGTGAGGAGGGAGGAAGTGTCACTCTAGGTGCAGGGTGCTAATCAATGAGGAGGAGGAAGGGTCACAGTAGGTGCAGGGCGCTGATCAGTGAGTAGGGAGGAAGTGTCATTCTAGGTGCAGGGTGCTGGTCAGTGAGGAGGGAGATTGGGTCACTCTAGGTGCAGGGTGCTGATCAGTGAGTAGGGAGGAAGTGTCACTCCAGGTGGAGGGATCAGTGAGGAGGGAGATAGTGTCACTCTGGGTGCAGGGTGCTGATCAGTGAGGAAGAAGATAGTGTCACTCTAGGTGCAGGGTGCTAATCAGTGAGGAGAGAGAAAGTGTCACTCTAGGTGGAGGGATCAGTGAGGAGGGAGATAGTGTCACTCTGGGTGCAGGGTGCTGATCAGTGAGGAAGAAGATAGTGTCACTCTAGGTGCAGGGTGCTAATCAGTGAGGATGGTGGAAGTGTCACTCTAGGTGGAGGGTGGTGATCAGTGAGGAGGGAGGAAGTGTCACTCTAGGTGCAGGGTGCTGGTCAGTGAGGAGGGAGATTGGGTCACTCTAAGTGCAGGGTGCTGATCAGTAAGGAAGGAGATAGTGTCACTCTAGGTGCAGGGTGCTAATCAGTGAGGAGAGAGGAAGTGTTACTCTAGGTGGAGGGATCAGTGAGGAGGGAGATAGTGTCACTCTGGGTGCAGGGTGCTGATCAGTGAGGAAGAAGATAGTGTCACTCTAGGTGCAGGGTGCTAATCAGTGAGGAGAGAGAAAGTGTCACTCTAGGTGGAGGGATCAGTGAGGAGGGAGATAGTGTCACTCTGGGTGCAGGGTGCTGATCAGTGAGGAAGAAGATAGTGTCACTCTAGGTGCAGGGTGCTAATCAGTGAGGATGGTGGAAGGGTCACAGTAGGTGCAGGGCGCTGATCAGTGAGTAGGGAGGAAGTGTCATTCTAGGTGCAGGGTGCTGGTCAGTGAGGAGGGAGATTGGGTCACTCTAAGTGCAGGGTGCTGATCAGTAAGGAAGGAGATAGTGTCACTCTAGGTGCAGGGTGCTAATCAGTGAGGAGAGAGGAAGTGTTACTCTAGGTGCAGGGTGCTAATCAATGAGGAGGGAGGAAGGGTCACAGTAGGTGCAATGTGCTGATCAGTGAGTAGGGAGGAAGTGTCACTCTAGGTGGAGGGATCAGTGAGGAGGGAGATAGTGTCACTCTGGGTGCAGGGTGCTGATCAGTGAGGAAGAAGATAGTGTCACTCTAGGTGCAGGGTGCTAATCAGTGAGGAGAGAGAAAGTGTCACTCTAGGTGGAGGGATCAGTGAGGAGGGAGATAGTGTCACTCTGGGTGCAGGGTGCTGATCAGTGAGGAAGAAGATAGTGTCACTCTAGGTGCAGGGTGCTAATCAGTGAGGATGGTGGAAGTGTCACTCTAGGTGGAGGGTGGTGATCAGTGAGGAGGGAGGAAGTGTCACTCTAGGTGCAGGGTGCTAATCAATGAGGAGGAGGAAGGGTCACAGTAGGTGCAGGGCGCTGATCAGTGAGTAGGGAGGAAGTGTCATTCTAGGTGCAGGGTGCTGGTCAGTGAGGAGGGAGATTGGGTCACTCTAGGTGCAGGGTGCTGATCAGTGAGAAGGGAGGAAGTGTCACTCTAGGTGCAGGGTGCCAATCAGTGAGGAGGGAGGAAGTGTCACTCTAGGTGCAGGGTGCTGATCAGTGAGGAGGGAGAAAGTGTCACTCTAGGTGGAGGGATCAGTGAGGAGGGAGATAGTGTCACTCTGGGTGCAGGGTGCTGATCAGTGAGGAAGAAGATAGTGTCACTCTAGGTGCAGGGTGCTAATCAGTGAGGAGAGAGAAAGTGTCACTCTAGGTGGAGGGATCAGTGAGGAGGGAGATAGTGTCACTCTGGGTGCAGGGTGCTGATCAGTGAGGAAGAAGATAGTGTCACTCTAGGTGCAGGGTGCTAATCAGTGAGGATGGTGGAAGTGTCACTCTAGGTGGAGGGTGGTGATCAGTGAGGAGGGAGGAAGTGTCACTCTAGGTGCAGGGTGCTAATCAATGAGGAGGAGGAAGGGTCACAGTAGGTGCAGGGCGCTGATCAGTGAGTAGGGAGGAAGTGTCATTCTAGGTGCAGGGAGCTGGTCAGTGAGGAGGGAGATTGGGTCACTCTAGGTGCAGGGTGCTGATCAGTGAGAAGGGAGGAAGTGTCACTCTAGGTGCAGGGTGCCAATCAGTGAGGAGGGAGGAAGTGTCACTCTAGGTGCAGGGTGCTGATCAGTGAGGAGGGAGAAAGTGTCACTCTAGGTGGAGGGATCAGTGAGGAGGGAGATAGTGTCACTCTGGGTGCAGGGTGCTGATCAGTGAGGAAGAAGATAGTGTCACTCTAGGTGCAGGGTGCTAATCAGTGAGGATGGTGGAAGTGTCACTCTAGGTGGAGGGTGGTGATCAGTGAGGAGGGAGGAAGTGTCACTCTAGGTGCAGGGTGCTAATCAATGAGGAGGAGGAAGGGTCACAGTAGGTGCAGGGCGCTGATCAGTGAGTAGGGAGGAAGTGTCATTCTAGGTGCAGGGTGCTGGTCAGTGAGGAGGGAGATTGGGTCACTCTAGGTGCAGGGTGCTGATCAGTGAGTAGGGAGGAAGTGTCACTCCAGGTGGAGGGATCAGTGAGGAGGGAGATAGTGTCACTCTGGGTGCAGGGTGCTGATCAGTGAGGAAGAAGATAGTGTCACTCTAGGTGCAGGGTGCTAATCAGTGAGGAGAGAGAAAGTGTCACTCTAGGTGGAGGGATCAGTGAGGAGGGAGATAGTGTCACTCTGGGTGCAGGGTGCTGATCAGTGAGGAAGAAGATAGTGTCACTCTAGGTGCAGGGTGCTAATCAGTGAGGATGGTGGAAGTGTCACTCTAGGTGGAGGGTGGTGATCAGTGAGGAGGGAGGAAGTGTCACTCTAGGTGCAGGGTGCTGGTCAGTGAGGAGGGAGATTGGGTCACTCTAAGTGCAGGGTGCTGATCAGTAAGGAAGGAGATAGTGTCACTCTAGGTGCAGGGTGCTAATCAGTGAGGAGAGAGGAAGTGTTACTCTAGGTGGAGGGATCAGTGAGGAGGGAGATAGTGTCACTCTGGGTGCAGGGTGCTGATCAGTGAGGAAGAAGATAGTGTCACTCTAGGTGCAGGGTGCTAATCAGTGAGGAGAGAGAAAGTGTCACTCTAGGTGGAGGGATCAGTGAGGAGGGAGATAGTGTCACTCTGGGTGCAGGGTGCTGATCAGTGAGGAAGAAGATAGTGTCACTCTAGGTGCAGGGTGCTAATCAGTGAGGATGGTGGAAGGGTCACAGTAGGTGCAGGGCGCTGATCAGTGAGTAGGGAGGAAGTGTCATTCTAGGTGCAGGGTGCTGGTCAGTGAGGAGGGAGATTGGGTCACTCTAAGTGCAGGGTGCTGATCAGTAAGGAAGGAGATAGTGTCACTCTAGGTGCAGGGTGCTAATCAGTGAGGAGAGAGGAAGTGTTACTCTAGGTGCAGGGTGCTAATCAATGAGGAGGGAGGAAGGGTCACAGTAGGTGCAATGTGCTGATCAGTGAGTAGGGAGGAAGTGTCACTCTAGGTGGAGGGATCAGTGAGGAGGGAGATAGTGTCACTCTGGGTGCAGGGTGCTGATCAGTGAGGAAGAAGATAGTGTCACTCTAGGTGCAGGGTGCTAATCAGTGAGGAGAGAGAAAGTGTCACTCTAGGTGGAGGGATCAGTGAGGAGGGAGATAGTGTCACTCTGGGTGCAGGGTGCTGATCAGTGAGGAAGAAGATAGTGTCACTCTAGGTGCAGGGTGCTAATCAGTGAGGATGGTGGAAGTGTCACTCTAGGTGGAGGGTGGTGATCAGTGAGGAGGGAGGAAGTGTCACTCTAGGTGCAGGGTGCTAATCAATGAGGAGGAGGAAGGGTCACAGTAGGTGCAGGGCGCTGATCAGTGAGTAGGGAGGAAGTGTCATTCTAGGTGCAGGGTGCTGGTCAGTGAGGAGGGAGATTGGGTCACTCTAGGTGCAGGGTGCTGATCAGTGAGAAGGGAGGAAGTGTCACTCTAGGTGCAGGGTGCCAATCAGTGAGGAGGGAGGAAGTGTCACTCTAGGTGCAGGGTGCTGATCAGTGAGGAGGGAGAAAGTGTCACTCTAGGTGGAGGGATCAGTGAGGAGGGAGATAGTGTCACTCTGGGTGCAGGGTGCTGATCAGTGAGGAAGAAGATAGTGTCACTCTAGGTGCAGGGTGCTAATCAGTGAGGATGGTGGAAGTGTCACTCTAGGTGGAGGGTGGTGATCAGTGAGGAGGGAGGAAGTGTCACTCTAGGTGCAGGGTGCTAATCAATGAGGAGGAGGAGGAAGGGTCACAGTAGGTGCAGGGCGCTAATCAGTGAGGAGAGAGGAAGTGTCACTCTAGGTGGAGGGTGCTAATCAGTGAGGATGGTGGAAGTGTCACTCTAGGTGGAGGGTGGTGATCAGTGAGGAGGGAGGAAGTGTCACTCTAGGTGCAGGATGCTAATCAATGAGGAGGAGGAAGGGTCACAGTAGGTGCAGGGCGCTGATCAGTGAGTAGGGAGGAAGTGTCATTCTAGGTGCAGGGTGCTGGTCAGTGAGGAGGGAGATTGGGTCACTCTAGGTGCAGGGTGCTGATCAGTGAGTAGGGAGGAAGTGTCACTCTAGGTGGAGGGATCAGTGAGGAGGGAGATAGTGTCACTCTGGGTGCAGGGTGCTGATCAGTGAGGAAGAAGATAGTGTCACTCTAGGTGCAGGGTGCTAATCAGTGAGGAGAGAGAAAGTGTCACTCTAGGTGGAGGGATCAGTGAGGAGGGAGATAGTGTCACTCTGGGTGCAGGGTGCTGATCAGTGAGGAAGAAGATAGTGTCACTCTAGGTGCAGGGTGCTAATCAGTGAGGATGGTGGAAGTGTCACTCTAGGTGGAGGGTGGTGATCAGTGAGGAGGGAGGAAGTGTCACTCTAGGTGCAGGGTGCTAATCAATGAGGAGGAGGAGGAAGGGTCACAGTAGGTGCAGGGTGCTAATCAGTGAGGAGAGAGGAAGTGTCACTCTAGGTGGAGGGTGCTAATCAGTAAGGATGGTGGAAGTGTCACTCTAGGTGGAGGGTGGTGATCAGTGAGGAGGGAGGAAGTGTCACTCTAGGTGCAGGGTGCTAATCAATGAGGAGGAGGAAGGGTCACAGTAGGTGCAGGGCGCTGATCAGTGAGTAGGGAGGAAGTGTCATTCTAGGTGCAGGGTGCTGGTCAGTGAGGAGGGAGATTGGGTCACTCTAAGTGCAGGGTGCTGATCAGTGAGGAGGGAGATTAAGTGCAGGATGCTGATCAGTGAGGAGGGAGATAATGTCACTCTAGGTAGAGGGTGCTGATCAATGAGAAGGGAGATAGTGTCAGTATAGGTGCAGTGTGCTAATCAGTGAGGAGGGAGAAAGTGTCACTGTAGGTGGAGGGTTCTAATCAGTTAGGATGGTGGAATTGTCAAAAGGTGGAGGGTGCTGATCAGTGAGGAGGTAGGAAGTGTCGCTCTAGGTGCAGGGTGCTAATCAATGAGGAGGTAGATAGTATCACTCTAGTTGCAGGGTGCTGATCAGTGAGGAGGGAGATTAAGTGCAGGATGTTGATCAGTGAGGAGGGAGATAGTGTCACTCTAGGTGCAGGGTGCTGATCAGTGAGGAGGGAGATAGTGTCACTCTAGGTGGAGGGTGCTGATCAATGAGGAGGGAGATAGTGTCACTTTAGGTGCAGGGTGCTGATCAGTGAGAAGGGAGGAAGTGTCACTCTAGGTGGAGGGTGCTGATCAGTGTGGAGGTAGGAAGTGTCGCTCTAGGTGCAGGGTGCTAATCAATGATGAGGGAGAAAGTGTCACTCTAGGTGCAGGGTGCTGATCAGCGAGAAGGGAGGAAGTGTCACTCTAGGTGGAGGATGCTGATCAGTGAGGAGGGTGATAGTGTCACTCTAGGTGCAGGGTGCTGATCAGTGAGAAGGGAGGAAGTGTCACTCTAAGTGGAGGGTGCTGATCAGTGAGGAGGGAGGAAGTGTCATTCTAGGTGCAGGGTGCTGATCAGTGAGGAGGGAGATAGTGTCACTCTAGGTGGAGGGTGCCAATCAGTGAGGAGGGAGGAAGTGTCACTCTACGTGGAGGGTGCTGATCAGTGAGGAGGGAGATAGTGTCACTCTAGGTGCAGGGTGCTGATCAGTGAGAAGGGAGGAAGTGTCACTCTAGGTGGATGGTGCTGATCAGTGAGAAGGGAGGAAGTGTCACTCTAGGTGCAGGGTGCTGGTCAGTGAGGAGGGAGATAGTGTCACTCTAGGTGCAGGGTGCTGATCAGTGAGGAGGGAGATTATGTGCAGGAAGCTGATCAGTGAGGAGGGAGATAGTGTCACTCTAGGTGCAGGTTGCTGATCAGTGAGGAGGGAGGTTGAGTCACTTTAGGTGCAGGGTACTGATCAGTGAGGAGGGAGGTTAAGTGCAAGGTGCTGATCAGTGAGGAGGGAGATAGTGTCACTCTGGGTGCAGGGTGCTAATCAGTGAGGAAGGAGATAGTGTCACTCTAGGTGCAGGGTGCTAATCAGTGAGGAGAGAGGAAGTGTCACTCTAGGTGGAGGGTGCTGATCAGTGAGGAGGGAGGAAGTGTCACTCTAGGTGGATTGTGCTGATCAGTGAGGAGGGAGGTAGTGTCACTTTAGGTGCAGGATGCTGATCAGTGAGGAGGGAGACAGTGTCAGTCTAGATGCAGGGTGCTAATCAGTGAGGAGGGAGGAAGTGTCACTCTATGTGCAGGGTTCTAATCAATGAGGAGGGAGGAAGTGTCAAAGTAGGGGAAGGGTGCTGATAAGTGAGTAGGGAGGAAGTGTCACTGTAGGTGGAGTGTGCTGATCTGTGAGGAGGGATATAGTGTCACTCTAGGTGCAGGGTGCTAATCAGTGAGAAGGGAGGAAGTGTTACTCTAGGTGGAGGGTGCTGATAAGTGAGGAGGGAGGAAGTGTCATTCTAGGTGCAGGGTGCTGGTCAGTGAGGAGGGAGAAAGTGTCACTCTAAGTGCAGGGTGCTGATTAGTGAGGAGGGAGATAGTGTCTATCTAGGTGCAGGGTGCTAATCAGTGAGAAGGGAGGAAATGTCACTGTAGGTGCAGGATGCTGATCAGTGAGGAGAGAGAAAGTGTCATTCTAGGTGAAGGGTGCTGATCAGTGAGGATGGAGGAAGTGTTACTCTAGGTGGAGGGTGCTGATCAGTGAGGAGGGAGGAAGTGTCACTGTAGGTGCAGGGTGCTAATCAGTAAGGAGGGAGGAAGTGTCACTCTAGGTGCAGGGTGCTAATCAGTGAGGAGGGAGGATGTGACACTCTAGGTGGATGGTGCTGATCAGTGAGGAAGGAGGTAGTGTCACTCTAGGTGGAGGGTTCTGATCAGTGAGGAGGGAGGAAGTGTCACTCTAATTGGAGGGTGCTAATCAGTGAGGAGAGAGGAAGTGTCACTCTACGTGCAGGGTGCTGATCAGTGAGGAGGGAGGAAGTTTCACTCTAGGTGGATTGTGCGGATCAGTGAGGCGGGAGGAAGTGTCACTCTAGGTGCAGGGTGCTGGTCAGTGAGGAGGGAGATAGTGTCACTCTAGGTGCAGGGTGCTAATAAGTGAGGAGAGAGGAAGTGTCATTCTAGGTGGAGGGTGCTAATCAGTGAGGATGGAGGAAGTGTCATTCTAGGTGGAGGGTGCTGATCAGTGAGGAGGGAGGAAGTGTCACTCTAGGTGGATGGTGCTGATCAGTGAGGAGGGAGGAAGTGTCACTCTAGGTGCAGGGTGCTGGTCAGTGAGGAGGGAGATAGTATCACTCTAAGTGCAGGATGCTGATCAGTGAGGAGGGAGATAGTGTCACTCTAGGTGCAGGGTGCTGATCAGTGAGGAGGGAGATAGTGTCACTCTAGGTGCAGGGTGCTGATCAGTGAGGAGGGAGATAGTGTCATTCTAGGTGGAGGGTGCTGATCAGTGAGGAGGGAGGAAGTGTCACTGTAGGTGCAGGGTGCTAATCAGTGAGGAGGGAGGAAGTGTCACTCTAGGTGCAGGGTGCTAATCAGTGAGGAGAGAGGAAGTGTCACTCTAGGTGGATGGTGCTGATCAGTGAGGAGGGAGGAAGTGTCACTCTAGGTGCAGGGTGCTGGTCTGTGAGAAGGGAGATAGTGTCAGTCTAGGTGCAGGGTGCTGATCAGTGAGGAGCGAGGTTAAGTCACTCTAGGTGCAGGGTACTGATCAGTGAGGAGGGAGGTTAAGTGCAAGGTGCTGATCAGTGAGGAGGGAGATAGTGTCACTCTAGATGCAGGGTGCTGATCAGTGAGAAGGGAGGAAGTGTCACTCTAGGTGGAAGGTGCTGATCAGGGAGGAGGGATAAAGTGTCATTCTAGGTGCAGGGTGCTGGTCAGTGAGGAGGGAGATAGTGTCACTTTACGTGCAGGGTGCTAATCAGTGAGGAGGGAGGAAGTGTCACTCTAGGTGGAGGGTGCTAATCAGTGAGGAGGGAGATAATGTAACTGTAGGTGCAGGGTGCTAATCATTGAGAAGGGAGGAAGTGTCACTCTAGGTGGAGGGTGCTGATCAGTGAGGAGGGAGGAAGTGTCATTGTAGGTGCAGGGTGCTGGTCAGTGAGGAGGAAGATAGTGTCACTCTAGGTGCAGGGTGCTGATCAGTGAGGAGGGAGATTAAGCGGAGGATGTTGATCAGTGTGGAGGGAGATAGCGTCACTCTAAGTGCAGGCTGCTGATCAGTGAGGAGGGAGATAGTGTCACTCTGCGTTTAGGGTGCTGATCAGTGAGGAGGGAGAAAGTGTCACTCTAGGTGGAAGGTGCTGATCAATGAGGAGGGAGATAGTGTCAGTCTAGGTGCAGGGTGCTAATCATTGAGGAGGGAGGAAGTGTCACTCTAGGTGGAGGGTGCTAATCAGTAAGCATGGAGGAAGTGTCACTAGGTGGAGGGTGCTGATCAATGAGGAGAGAGGAAGTGTCACTCTAGGTGGATGGTGCTGATCAGTGAGGAGGGAGGAAGTGTCACTCTAGGTGCAGGGTGCTGGTCAGTGAGGAGGGAGATAGTGTCACTCTAGGTGCAGGGTGCTGATCAGTGAGGAGCGAGGTTAAGTCACTCTAGGTGCAGGGTACTGATCAGTGAGGAGGGAGGTTAAGTGCAAGGTGCTGATCAGTGAGGAGGGAGATAATGTCACTCTGGGTGCAGGGTGCTTATCAGTGAGGAAGGAGATAGTGTCACTCTAGGTGCAGGGTGCTAATTATTGAGGAGGGAGGAAGTGTCACTCTAGGTGCAGGGTGCTAATCAGTGAGGAGGGAGGAAGTGTCACTCTAGGTGGAGGGTGCTAATCAGTGAGTATCTAGGAAGTGTCATTAGGAAGAGGGTGCTGATCAATGAGGAGGGAGGAAGTGTAACTCTAGGTGCAGGGTGCTGATCAGTGAGAATGGATGAAGTGTCACTCTAGTTGGAGGGTGCTGATCCGTGAGGAGGGAGATAGTGTCACTCTAGATGCAGGGTGCTGATCAGTGAGAAGGTAGGAAGTGTCACTCTAGGTGGAAGGTGCTGATCAGGGAGGAGGGAGATAGTGTCATTCTAGGTGCAGGGTGCTGGTCAGTGAGGAGGGAGATAGTGTCACTTTACGTGCAGGGTTCTAATCAGTGAGGAGGGAGGAAGTTTCATTCTAGGTGCAGGGTGCTGATCAGTGAGGAGGGAGATAGTGTCACTCTAGGTGGAGGGTGCCAATCAGTGAGGAGGGAGGAAGTGTCACTCTAGTGGATGGTGCTGATCAGTGAGGAGGGAGGAAGTGTCATTGTAGGTGCAGGGTGCTGGTCAGTGAGGAGGAAGATAGTGTCACTCTAGGTGCAGGGTGCTGATCAGTGAGGAGGGAGATTAAGTGCAGGATGTTGATCAGTGAGGAGGGAGATAGTGTCACTCTAGGTGCAGGGTGCTGATCAGTGAGGAGGGAGATAGTGTCACTCTAGGTGGAGGGTGCTGATCAATGAGGAGGGAGATAGTGTCACTTTAGGTGCAGGGTGCTGATCAGTGAGAAGGGAGAAAGTGTCACTCTAGGTGGAGGGTGCTGATCAGTGAGGAGGTAGGAAGTGTCGCTCTAGGTGCAGGGTGCTAATCAATGATGAGGGAGGAAGTGTCACTCTAGGTGCAGGGTGCTGATCAGCGAGAAGGGAGGAAGTGTCACTCTAGGTAGAGGATGCTGATCAGTGAGGAGGGTGATAGTGTCACTCTAGGTGCAGGGTGCTGATCAGTGAGAAGGGAGGAAGTGTCTCTCTAAGTGGAGGGTGCTGATCATTGAGGAGGGAGGAAGTGTCATTCTAGGTGCAGGGTGCTGATCAGTGAGGAGGGAGATAGTGTCACTCTAGGTGGAGGGTGCCAATCAGTGAGGAGGGAGGAAGTGTCACTCTACGTGGAGGGTGCTGATCAGTGAGGAGGGAGATAGTGTCACTCTAGGTGCAGGGTGCTGATCAGTGAGAAGGGAGGAAGTGTCACTCTAGGTGGAGGATGCTGATCAGTGAGGAGGGAGGAAGTGTCACTCTAGGTGGATCGTGCTGATCAGTGAGGAGGGAGGAAGAGTCATTCTAGGTGCAGGGTGCTGATCAGTGAGGATGGAGATAGTGTCACTCTAGGTGCAGGGTGCCAATCAGTGAGGAGGGAGGAAGTGTCACTCTAGGTGGAGGGTGCTGATCAGTGAGGAGGGAGATAGTGTCACTCTAGGTGCAGGGTGCTGATCAGTGAGAAGGGAGGAAGTGTCACTCTAGGTGCAGGGTGCCAATCAGTGAGGAGGGAGGAAGCGTCACTCTAGGTGGAGGGTGCTGATCAGTGAGGAGGGAGATAGTGTCACTCTAGGTGCAGGGTGCTGATCAGTGAGGAGGGAGGCTAAGTCACTCTAGGTGCAGGGTACTGATAAGTGAGGATGGAGGTTAAGTGCAAGATGCTGATCAGTGAGGAGGAAGATAGTATCACTCTGGATGCAGGGTGCTGATCAGTGAGGAGGGAGATAGTGTCACTCTAGGTGCAGGGTGCTATTCAATGAGGAGGGAGGAAGGGTCACAGTAGGTGCAGGGTGTTGATCAGTGAGTAGGGAGGAAGTGTCACTCTAGGTGGAGGGTGCTGATCAGTGAGGAGGGAGATAGTGTCACTCTGGGTGCAGGGTGCTGATCAGTAAGGAAGGAGATAGTGTCACTCTAGGTGCAGGGTGCTAATCAGTGAGGAGAGAGGAAGTGTCACTCTAGGTGCAGGGTGCTGATCAGTGAGAAGGGAGGAAGTGTCACTCTAGGTGGAGGATGCTGATCAGTGAGGAGGGAGGAAGTGTCACTCTAGGTGGATCGTGCTGATCAGTGAGGAGGGAGGAAGAGTCATTCTATGTGCAGGGTGCTGATCAGTGAGGATGGAGATAGTGTCACTCTAGGTGCAGGGTGCCAATCAGTGAGGAGGGAGGAAGTGTCACTCTAGGTGGAGGGTGCTGATCAGTGAGGAGGGAGATAGTGTCACTCTAGGTGCAGGGTGCTGATCAGTGAGAAGGGAGGAAGTGTCACTCTAGGTGCAGGGTGCCAATCAGTGAGGAGGGAGGAAGTGTCACTCTAGGTGGAGGGTGCTGATCAGTGAGGAGGGAGATAGTGTCACTCTAGGTGCAGGGTGCTGATCAGTGAGGAGGGAGGCTAAGTCACTCTAGGTGCAGGGTACTGATAAGTGAGGATGGAGGTTAAGTGCAAGATGCTGATCAGTGAGGAGGAAGATAGTATCACTCTGGATGCAGGGTGCTGATCAGTGAGGAGGGAGATAGTGTCACTCTAGGTGCAGGGTGCTAATCAATGAGGAGGGAGGAAGGGTCACAGTAGGTGCAGGGTGTTGATCAGTGAGTAGGGAGGAAGTGTCACTCTAGGTGGAGGGTGCTGATCAGTGAGGAGGGAGATAGTGTCACTCTGGGTGCAGGGTGCTGATCATTAAGGAAGGAGATAGTGTCACTCTAGGTGCAGGGTGCTAATCAGTGAGGAGAGAGGAAGTGTTACTCTAGGTGCAGGGTGCTAATCAATGAGGAGGGAGGAAGGGTCACAGTAGGTGCAATGTGCTGATCAGTGAGTAGGGAGGAAGTGTCACTCTAGGTGGAGGGATCAGTGAGGAGGGAGATAGTGTCACTCTGGGTGCAGGGTGCTGATCAGTGAGGAAGAAGATAGTGTCACTCTAGGTGCAGGGTGCTAATCAGTGAGGATGGTGGAAGTGTCACTCTACGTGGAGGGTGGTGATCAGTGAGGAGCGAGGTTAAGTCACTCTAGGTGCAGGGTGCTGATCAGTGAGAAGGGAGGAAGTGTCACTCTAAGTGGAGGGTGCTGATCATTGAGGAGGGAGGAAGTGTCATTCTAGGTGCAGGGTGCTGATCAGTGAGGAGGGAGATAGTGTCACTCTAGGTGGAGGGTGCCAATCAGTGAGGAGGGAGGAAGTATCACTCTACGTGGAGGGTGCTGATCAGTGAGGAGGGAGATAGTGTCACTCTAGGTGCAGGGTGCTGATCAGTGAGAAGGGAGGAAGTGTCACTCTAGGTGGAGGATGCTGATCAGTGAGGAGGGAGGAAGTGTCACTCTAGGTGGATCGTGCTGATCAGTGAGGAGGGAGGAAGAGTCATTCTAGGTGCAGGGTGCTGATCAGTGAGGATGGAGATAGTGTCACTCTAGGTGCAGGGTGCCAATCAGTGAGGAGGGAGGAAGTGTCACTCTAGGTGGAGGGTGCTGATCAGTGAGGAGGGAGATAGTGTCACTCTAGGTGCAGGGTGCTGATCAGTGAGGAGGGAGGCTAAGTCACTCTAGGTGCAGGGTACTGATAAGTGAGGATGGAGGTTAAGTGCAAGATGCTGATCAGTGAGGAGGAAGATAGTATCACTCTGGATGCAGGGTGCTGATCAGTGAGGAGGGAGATAGTGTCACTCTAGGTGCAGGGTGCTAATCAATGTGGAGGGAGGAAGGGTCACAGTAGGTGCAGGGTGTTGATCAGTGAGTAGGGAGGAAGTGTCACTCTAGGTGGAGGGTGCTGATCAGTGAGGAGGGAGATAGTGTCACTCTGGGTGCAGGGTGCTGATCAGTAAGGAAGGAGATAGTGTCACTCTAGGTGCAGGGTGCTAATCAGTGAGGAGAGAGGAAGTGTCACTCTAGGTGGATGGTGCTGATCAGTGAGGAGGAAGGAAGTGTCACTCTAGGTGCAGGGTGCTGGTCTGTGAGAAGGGAGATAGTGTCACTCTAGGTGCAGGGTGCTGATCAGTGAGGAGCGAGGTTAAGTCACTCTAGGTGCAGGGTACTGATCAGTGAGGAGGGAGGTTAAGTGCAAGGTGCTGATCAGTGAGGAGGGAGATAGTGTCACTCTAGATGCAGGGTGCTGATCAGTGAGAAGGGAGGAAGTGTCACTCTAGGTGGAAGGTGCTGATCAGGGAGGAGGGATAAAGTGTCATTCTAGGTGCAGGGTGCTGGTCAGTGAGGAGGGAGATAGTGTAACTCTAGGTGGAGGGTGCTAATCAGTGAGGAGGGAGATAATGTAACTGTAGGTGCAGGGTGCTAATCATTGAGAAGGGAGGAAGTGTCACTCTAGGTGGAGGGTGCTGATCAGTGAGGAGGGAGGAAGTGTCATTGTAGGTGCAGGTTGCTGATCAGTGAGGAGGGAGGTTGAGTCACTTTAGGTGCAGGGTACTGATCAGTGAGGAGGGAGGTTAAGTGCAAGGTGCTGATCAGTGAGGAGGGAGATAGTGTCACTCTGGGTGCAGGGTGCTAATCAGTGAGGAAGGAGATAGTGTCACTCTAGGTGCAGGGTGCTAATCAGTGAGGAGAGAGGAAGTGTCACTCTAGGTGGAGGGTGCTGATCAGTGAGGAGGGAGGAAGTGTCACTCTAGGTGGATTGTGCTGATCAGTGAGGAGGGAGGTAGTGTCACTTTAGGTGCAGGATGCTGATCAGTGAGGAGGGAGACAGTGTCAGTCTAGATGCAGGGTGCTAATCAGTGAGGAGGGAGGAAGTGTCACTCTAGGTGCAGGGTTCTAATCAATGAGGAGGGAGGAAGTGTCAAAGTAGGGGAAGGGTGCTGATAAGTGAGTAGGGAGGAAGTGTCACTGTAGGTGGAGTGTGCTGATCTGTGAGGAGGGATATAGTGTCACTCTAGGTGCAGGGTGCTAATCAGTGAGAAGGGAGGAAGTGTTACTCTAGGTGGAGGGTGCTGATAAGTGAGGAGGGAGGAAGTGTCATTCTAGGTGCAGGGTGCTGGTCAGTGAGGAGGGAGAAAGTGTCACTCTAAGTGCAGGGTGCTGATTAGTGAGGAGGGAGATAGTGTCTATCTAGGTGCAGGGTGCTAATCAGTGAGAAGGGAGGAAATGTCACTGTAGGTGCAGGATGCTGATCAGTGAGGAGAGAGAAAGTGTCATTCTAGGTGAAGGGTGCTGATCAGTGAGGATGGAGGAAGTGTTACTCTAGGTGGAGGGTGCTGATCAGTGAGGAGGGAGGAAGTGTCACTGTAGGTGCAGGGTGCTAATCAGTAAGGAGGGAGGAAGTGTCACTCTAGGTGCAGGGTGCTAATCAGTGAGGAGGGAGGATGTGTCACTCTAGGTGGATGGTGCTGATCAGTGAGGAAGGAGGTAGTGTCACTCTAGGTGGAGGGTTCTGATCAGTGAGGAGGGAGGAAGTGTCACTCTAATTGGAGGGTGCTAATCAGTGAGGAGAGAGGAAGTGTCACTCTACGTGCAGGGTGCTGATCAGTGAGGAGGGAGGAAGTTTCACTCTAGGTGGATTGTGCGGATCAGTGAGGCGGGAGGAAGTGTCACTCTAGGTGCAGGGTGCTGGTCAGTGAGGAGGGAGATAGTGTCACTCTAGGTGCAGGGTGCTAATAAGTGAGGAGAGAGGAAGTGTCATTCTAGGTGGAGGGTGCTAATCAGTGAGGATGGAGGAAGTGTCATTCTAGGTGGAGGGTGCTGATCAGTGAGGAGGGAGGAAGTGTCACTCTAGGTGGATGGTGCTGATCAGTGAGGAGGGAGGAAGTGTCACTCTAGGTGCAGGGTGCTGGTCAGTGAGGAGGGAGATAGTATCACTCTAAGTGCAGGATGCTGATCAGTGAGGAGGGAGATAGTGTCACTCTAGGTGCAGGGTGCTGATCAGTGAGGAGGGAGATAGTGTCACTCTAGGTGCAGGGTGCTGATCAGTGAGGAGGGAGATAGTGTCATTCTAGGTGGAGGGTGCTGATCAGTGAGGAGGGAGGAAGTGTCACTGTAGGTGCAGGGTGCTAATCAGTGAGGAGGGAGGAAGTGTCACTCTAGGTGCAGGGTGCTAATCAGTGAGGAGAGAGGAAGTGTCACTCTAGGTGGATGGTGCTGATCAGTGAGGAGGGAGGAAGTGTCACTCTAGGTGCAGGGTGCTGGTCTGTGAGAAGGGAGATAGTGTCAGTCTAGGTGCAGGGTGCTGATCAGTGAGGAGCGAGGTTAAGTCACTCTAGGTGCAGGGTACTGATCAGTGAGGAGGGAGGTTAAGTGCAAGGTGCTGATCAGTGAGGAGGGAGATAGTGTCACTCTAGATGCAGGGTGCTGATCAGTGAGAAGGGAGGAAGTGTCACTCTAGGTGGAAGGTGCTGATCAGTGAGGAGGGATAAAGTGTCATTCTAGGTGCAGGGTGCTGGTCAGTGAGGAGGGAGATAGTGTCACTTTACGTGCAGGGTGCTAATCAGTGAGGAGGGAGGAAGTGTCACTCTAGGTGGAGGGTGCTAATCAGTGAGGAGGGAGATAATGTAACTGTAGGTGCAGGGTGCTAATCATTGAGAAGGGAGGAAGTGTCACTCTAGGTGGAGGGTGCTGATCAGTGAGGAGGGAGGAAGTGTCATTGTAGGTGCAGGGTGCTGGTCAGTGAGGAGGAAGATAGTGTCACTCTAGGTGCAGGGTGCTGATCAGTGAGGAGGGAGATTAAGCGGAGGATGTTGATCAGTGTGGAGGGAGATAGCGTCACTCTAAGTGCAGGCTGCTGATCAGTGAGGAGGGAGATAGTGTCACTCTGCGTTTAGGGTGCTGATCAGTGAGGAGGGAGAAAGTGTCACTCTAGGTGGAAGGTGCTGATCAATGAGGAGGGAGATAGTGTCAGTCTAGGTGCAGGGTGCTAATCATTGAGGAGGGTGGAAGTGTCACTCTAGGTGGAGGGTGCTAATCAGTAAGCATGGAGGAAGTGTCACTAGGTGGAGGGTGCTGATCAATGAGGAGAGAGGAAGTGTCACTCTAGGTGGATGGTGCTGATCAGTGAGGAGGGAGGAAGTGTCACTCTAGGTGCAGGGTGCTGGTCAGTGAGGAGGGAGATAGTGTCACTCTAGGTGCAGGGTGCTGATCAGTGAGGAGCGAGGTTAAGTCACTCTAGGTGCAGGGTACTGATCAGTGAGGAGGGAGGTTAAGTGCAAGGTGCTGATCAGTGAGGAGGGAGATAATGTCACTCTGGGTGCAGGGTGCTTATCAGTGAGGAAGGAGATAGTGTCACTCTAGGTGCAGGGTGCTAATTATTGAGGAGGGAGGAAGTGTCACTCTAGGTGCAGGGTGCTAATCAGTGAGGAGGGAGGAAGTGTCACTCTAGGTGGAGGGTGCTAATCAGTGAGTATCTAGGAAGTGTCATTAGGAAGAGGGTGCTGATCAATGAGGAGGGAGGAAGTGTAACTCTAGGTGCAGGGTGCTGATCAGTGAGAATGGATGAAGTGTCACTCTAGTTGGAGGGTGCTGATCCGTGAGGAGGGAGATAGTGTCACTCTAGATGCAGGGTGCTGATCAGTGAGAAGGTAGGAAGTGTCACTCTAGGTGGAAGGTGCTGATCAGGGAGGAGGGAGATAGTGTCATTCTAGGTGCAGGGTGCTGGTCAGTGAGGAGGGAGATAGTGTCACTTTACGTGCAGGGTTCTAATCAGTGAGGAGGGAGGAAGTTTCATTCTAGGTGCAGGGTGCTGATCAGTGAGGAGGGAGATAGTGTCACTCTAGGTGGAGGGTGCCAATCAGTGAGGAGGGAGGAAGTGTCACTCTAGTGGATGGTGCTGATCAGTGAGGAGGGAGGAAGTGTCATTGTAGGTGCAGGGTGCTGGTCAGTGAGGAGGAAGATAGTGTCACTCTAGGTGCAGGGTGCTGATCAGTGAGGAGGGAGATTAAGTGCAGGATGTTGATCAGTGAGGAGGGAGATAGTGTCACTCTAGGTGCAGGGTGCTGATCAGTGAGGAGGGAGATAGTGTCACTCTAGGTGGAGGGTGCTGATCAATGAGGAGGGAGATAGTGTCACTTTAGGTGCAGGGTGCTGATCAGTGAGAAGGGAGAAAGTGTCACTCTAGGTGGAGGGTGCTGATCAGTGAGGAGGTAGGAAGTGTCGCTCTAGGTGCAGGGTGCTAATCAATGATGAGGGAGGAAGTGTCACTCTAGGTGCAGGGTGCTGATCAGCGAGAAGGGAGGAAGTGTCACTCTAGGTGGAGGATGCTGATCAGTGAGGAGGGTGATAGTGTCACTCTAGGTGCAGGGTGCTGATCAGTGAGAAGGGAGGAAGTGTCACTCTAAGTGGAGGGTGCTGATCATTGAGGAGGGAGGAAGTGTCATTCTAGGTGCAGGGTGCTGATCAGTGAGGAGGGAGATAGTGTCACTCTAGGTGGAGGGTGCCAATCAGTGAGGAGGGAGGAAGTGTCACTCTACGTGGAGGGTGCTGATCAGTGAGGAGGGAGATAGTGTCACTCTAGGTGCAGGGTGCTGATCAGTGAGAAGGGAGGAAGTGTCACTCTAGGTGGAGGATGCTGATCAGTGAGGAGGGAGGAAGTGTCACTCTAGGTGGATCGTGCTGATCAGTGAGGAGGGAGGAAGAGTCATTCTAGGTGCAGGGTGCTGATCAGTGAGGATGGAGATAGTGTCACTCTAGGTGCAGGGTGCCAATCAGTGAGGAGGGAGGAAGTGTCACTCTAGGTGGAGGGTGCTGATCAGTGAGGAGGGAGATAGTGTCACTCTAGGTGCAGGGTGCTGATCAGTGAGAAGGGAGGAAGTGTCACTCTAGGTGCAGGGTGCCAATCAGTGAGGAGGGAGGAAGAGTCATTCTAGGTGGAGGGTGCTGATCAGTGAGGAGGGAGATAGTGTCACTCTAGGTGCAGGGTGCTGATCAGTGAGGAGGGAGGCTAAGTCACTCTAGGTGCAGGGTACTGATAAGTGAGGATGGAGGTTAAGTGCAAGATGCTGATCAGTGAGGAGGAAGATAGTATCACTCTGGATGCAGGGTGCTGATCAGTGAGGAGGGAGATAGTGTCACTCTAGGTGCAGGGTGCTATTCAATGAGGAGGGAGGAAGGGTCACAGTAGGTGCAGGGTGTTGATCAGTGAGTAGGGAGGAAGTGTCACTCTAGGTGGAGGGTGCTGATCAGTGAGGAGGGAGATAGTGTCACTCTGGGTGCAGGGTGCTGATCAGTAAGGAAGGAGATAGTGTCACTCTAGGTGCAGGGTGCTAATCAGTGAGGAGAGAGGAAGTGTCACTCTAGGTGCAGGGTGCTGATCAGTGAGAAGGGAGGAAGTGTCACTCTAGGTGGAGGATGCTGATCAGTGAGGAGGGAGGAAGTGTCACTCTAGGTGGATCGTGCTGATCAGTGAGGAGGGAGGAAGAGTCATTCTATGTGCAGGGTGCTGATCAGTGAGGATGGAGATAGTGTCACTCTAGGTGCAGGGTGCCAATCAGTGAGGAGGGAGGAAGTGTCACTCTAGGTGGAGGGTGCTGATCAGTGAGGAGGGAGATAGTGTCACTCTAGGTGCAGGGTGCTGATCAGTGAGAAGGGAGGAAGTGTCACTCTAGGTGCAGGGTGCCAATCAGTGAGGAGGGAGGAAGTGTCACTCTAGGTGGAGGGTGCTGATCAGTGAGGAGGGAGATAGTGTCACTCTAGGTGCAGGGTGCTGATCAGTGAGGAGGGAGGCTAAGTCACTCTAGGTGCAGGGTACTGATAAGTGAGGATGGAGGTTAAGTGCAAGATGCTGATCAGTGAGGAGGAAGATAGTATCACTCTGGATGCAGGGTGCTGATCAGTGAG
The DNA here is from genome assembly GCF_028390025.1 of Pseudophryne corroboree. Classification (NCBI taxonomy): domain Eukaryota; kingdom Metazoa; phylum Chordata; class Amphibia; order Anura; family Myobatrachidae; genus Pseudophryne; species Pseudophryne corroboree. The sequence goes on from NC_086451.1 coordinate 216,315,963, forward strand.
GAGGGAGATAGTGTCACTCTAGGTGCAGGGTGCTAATCAATGAGGAGGGAGGAAGGGTCACAGTAGGTGCAGGGTGTTGATCAGTGAGTAGGGAGGAAGTGTCACTCTAGGTGGAGGGTGCTGTTCAGTGAGGAGGGAGATAGTGTCACTCTGGGTGCAGGGTGCTGATCATTAAGGAAGGAGATAGTGTCACTCTAGGTGCAGGGTGCTAATCAGTGAGGAGAGAGGAAGTGTTACTCTAGGTGCAGGGTGCTAATCAATGAGGAGGGAGGAAGGGTCACAGTAGGTGCAATGTGCTGATCAGTGAGTAGGGAGGAAGTGTCACTCTAGGTGGAGGGATCAGTGAGGAGGGAGATAGTGTCACTCTGGGTGCAGGGTGCTGATCAGTGAGGAAGAAGATAGTGTCACTCTAGGTGCAGGGTGCTAATCAGTGAGGATGGTGGAAGTGTCACTCTAGGTGGAGGGTGGTGATCAGTGAGGAGCGAGGTTAAGTCACTCTAGGTGCAGGGTGCTGATCAGTGAGAAGGGAGGAAGTGTCACTCTAAGTGGAGGGTGCTGATCATTGAGGAGGGAGGAAGTGTCATTCTAGGTGCAGGGTGCTGATCAGTGAGGAGGGAGATAGTGTCACTCTAGGTGGAGGGTGCCAATCAGTGAGGATGGAGGAAGTATCACTCTACGTGGAGGGTGCTGATCAGTGAGGAGGGAGATAGTGTCACTCTAGGTGCAGGGTGCTGATCAGTGAGAAGGGAGGAAGTGTCACTCTAGGTGGAGGATGCTGATCAGTGAGGAGGGAGGAAGTGTCACTCTAGGTGGATCGTGCTGATCAGTGAGGAGGGAGGAAGAGTCATTCTAGGTGCAGGGTGCTGATCAGTGAGGATGGAGATAGTGTCACTCTAGGTGCAGGGTGCCAATCAGTGAGGAGGGAGGAAGTGTCACTCTAGGTGGAGGGTGCTGATCAGTGAGGAGGGAGATAGTGTCACTCTAGGTGCAGGGTGCTGATCAGTGAGGAGGGAGGCTAAGTCACTCTAGGTGCAGGGTACTGATAAGTGAGGATGGAGGTTAAGTGCAAGATGCTGATCAGTGAGGAGGAAGATAGTATCACTCTGGATGCAGGGTGCTGATCAGTGAGGAGGGAGATAGTGTCACTCTAGGTGCAGGGTGCTAATCAATGTGGAGGGAGGAAGGGTCACAGTAGGTGCAGGGTGTTGATCAGTGAGTAGGGAGGAAGTGTCACTCTAGGTGGAGGGTGCTGATCAGTGAGGAGGGAGATAGTGTCACTCTGGGTGCAGGGTGCTGATCAGTAAGGAAGGAGATAGTGTCACTCTAGGTGCAGGGTGCTAATCAGTGAGGAGAGAGGAAGTGTCACTCTAGGTGGATGGTGCTGATCAGTGAGGAGGAAGGAAGTGTCACTCTAGGTGCAGGGTGCTGGTCTGTGAGAAGGGAGATAGTGTCACTCTAGGTGCAGGGTGCTGATCAGTGAGGAGCGAGGTTAAGTCACTCTAGGTGCAGGGTACTGATCAGTGAGGAGGGAGGTTAAGTGCAAGGTGCTGATCAGTGAGGAGGGAGATAGTGTCACTCTAGATGCAGGGTGCTGATCAGTGAGAAGGGAGGAAGTGTCACTCTAGGTGGAAGGTGCTGATCAGGGAGGAGGGATAAAGTGTCATTCTAGGTGCAGGGTGCTGGTCAGTGAGGAGGGAGATAGTGTCACTCTAGGTGGAGGGTGCTAATCAGTGAGGAGGGAGATAATGTAACTGTAGGTGCAGGGTGCTAATCATTGAGAAGGGAGGAAGTGTCACTCTAGGTGGAGGGTGCTGATCAGTGAGGAGGGAGGAAGTGTCATTGTAGGTGCAGGGTGCTGGTCAGTGAGGAGGAAGATAGTGTCACTCTAGGTGCAGGGTGCTGATCAGTGAGGAGGGAGATTAAGTGGAGGATGTTGATCAGTGTGGAGGGAGATAGCGTCACTCTAAGTGCAGGCTGCTGATCAGTGAGGAGGGAGATAGTGTCACTCTGCGTTTAGGGTGCTGATCAGTGAGGAGGGAGAAAGTGTCACTCTAGGTGGAAGGTGCTGATCAATGAGGAGGGAGATAGTGTCAGTCTAGGTGCAGGGTGCTAATCATTGAGGAGGGAGGAAGTGTCACTCTAGGTGGAGGGTGCTAATCAGTAAGCATGGAGGAAGTGTCACTAGGTGGAGGGTGCTGATCAATGAGGAGAGAGGAAGTGTCACTCTAGGTGGATGGTGCTGATCAGTGAGGAGGGAGGAAGTGTCACTCTAGGTGCAGGGTGCTGGTCAGTGAGGAGGGAGATAGTGTCACTCTAGGTGCAGGGTGCTGATCAGTGAGGAGCGAGGTTAAGTCACTCTAGGTGCAGGGTACTGATCAGTGAGGAGGGAGGTTAAGTGCAAGGTGCTGATCAGTGAGGAGGGAGATAATGTCACTCTGGGTGCAGGGTGCTTATCAGTGAGGAAGGAGATAGTGTCACTCTAGGTGCAGGGTGCTAATTATTGAGGAGGGAGGAAGTGTCACTCTAGGTGCAGGGTGCTAATCAGTGAGGAGGGAGGAAGTGTCACTCTAGGTGGAGGGTGCTAATCAGTGAGTATCTAGGAAGTGTCATTAGGAAGAGGGTGCTGATCAATGAGGAGGGAGGAAGTGTAACTCTAGGTGCAGGGTGCTGATCAGTGAGAATGGATGAAGTGTCACTGTAGTTGGAGGGTGCTGATCCGTGAGGAGGGAGATAGTGTCACTCTAGATGCAGGGTGCTGATCAGTGAGAAGGGAGGAAGTGTCACTCTAGGTGGAAGGTGCTGATCAGGGAGGAGGGAGATAGTGTCATTCTAGGTGCAGGGTGCTGGTCAGTGAGGAGGGAGGAAGTTTCATTCTAGGTGCAGGGTGCTGATCAGTGAGGAGGGAGATAGTGTCACTCTAGGTGGAGGGTGCCAATCAGTGAGGAGGGAGGAAGTGTCACTCTAGTGGATGGTGCTGATCAGTGAGGAGGGAGGAAGTGTCATTGTAGGTGCAGGGTGCTGGTCAGTGAGGAGGAAGATAGTGTCACTCTAGGTGCAGGGTGCTGATCAGTGAGGAGGGAGATTAAGTGCAGGATGTTGATCAGTGAGGAGGGAGATAGTGTCACTCTAGGTGCAGGGTGCTGATCAGTGAGGAGGGAGGAAGTTTCACTCTAGGTGGATTGTGCGGATCAGTGAGGCGGGAGGAAGTGTCACTCTAGGTGCAGGGTGCTGGTCAGTGAGGAGGGAGATAGTGTCACTCTAGGTGCAGGGTGCTAATAAGTGAGGAGAGAGGAAGTGTCATTCTAGGTGGAGGGTGCTAATCAGTGAGGATGGAGGAAGTGTCATTCTAGGTGGAGGGTGCTGATCAGTGAGGAGGGAGGAAGTGTCACTCTAGGTGGATGGTGCTGATCAGTGAGGAGGGAGGAAGTGTCACTCTAGGTGCAGGGTGCTGGTCAGTGAGGAGGGAGATAGTATCACTCTAAGTGCAGGATGCTGATCAGTGAGGAGGGAGATAGTGTCACTCTAGGTGCAGGGTGCTGATCAGTGAGGAGGGAGATAGTGTCACTCTAGGTGCAGGGTGCTGATCAGTGAGGAGGGAGATAGTGTCATTCTAGGTGGAGGGTGCTGATCAGTGAGGAGGGAGGAAGTGTCACTGTAGGTGCAGGGTGCTAATCAGTGAGGAGGGAGGAAGTGTCACTCTAGGTGCAGGGTGCTAATCAGTGAGGAGAGAGGAAGTGTCACTCTAGGTGGATGGTGCTGATCAGTGAGGAGGGAGGAAGTGTCACTCTAGGTGCAGGGTGCTGGTCTGTGAGAAGGGAGATAGTGTCAGTCTAGGTGCAGGGTGCTGATCAGTGAGGAGCGAGGTTAAGTCACTCTAGGTGCAGGGTACTGATCAGTGAGGAGGGAGGTTAAGTGCAAGGTGCTGATCAGTGAGGAGGGAGATAGTGTCACTCTAGATGCAGGGTGCTGATCAGTGAGAAGGGAGGAAGTGTCACTCTAGGTGGAAGGTGCTGATCAGGGAGGAGGGATAAAGTGTCATTCTAGGTGCAGGGTGCTGGTCAGTGAGGAGGGAGATAGTGTCACTTTACGTGCAGGGTGCTAATCAGTGAGGAGGGAGGAAGTGTCACTCTAGGTGGAGGGTGCTAATCAGTGAGGAGGGAGATAATGTAACTGTAGGTGCAGGGTGCTAATCATTGAGAAGGGAGGAAGTGTCACTCTAGGTGGAGGGTGCTGATCAGTGAGGAGGGAGGAAGTGTCATTGTAGGTGCAGGGTGCTGGTCAGTGAGGAGGAAGATAGTGTCACTCTAGGTGCAGGGTGCTGATCAGTGAGGAGGGAGATTAAGCGGAGGATGTTGATCAGTGTGGAGGGAGATAGCGTCACTCTAAGTGCAGGCTGCTGATCAGTGAGGAGGGAGATAGTGTCACTCTGCGTTTAGGGTGCTGATCAGTGAGGAGGGAGAAAGTGTCACTCTAGGTGGAAGGTGCTGATCAATGAGGAGGGAGATAGTGTCAGTCTAGGTGCAGGGTGCTAATCATTGAGGAGGGAGGAAGTGTCACTCTAGGTGGAGGGTGCTAATCAGTAAGCATGGAGGAAGTGTCACTAGGTGGAGGGTGCTGATCAATGAGGAGAGAGGAAGTGTCACTCTAGGTGGATGGTGCTGATCAGTGAGGAGGGAGGAAGTGTCACTCTAGGTGCAGGGTGCTGGTCAGTGAGGAGGGAGATAGTGTCACTCTAGGTGCAGGGTGCTGATCAGTGAGGAGCGAGGTTAAGTCACTCTAGGTGCAGGGTACTGATCAGTGAGGAGGGAGGTTAAGTGCAAGGTGCTGATCAGTGAGGAGGGAGATAATGTCACTCTGGGTGCAGGGTGCTTATCAGTGAGGAAGGAGATAGTGTCACTCTAGGTGCAGGGTGCTAATTATTGAGGAGGGAGGAAGTGTCACTCTAGGTGCAGGGTGCTAATCAGTGAGGAGGGAGGAAGTGTCACTCTAGGTGGAGGGTGCTAATCAGTGAGTATCTAGGAAGTGTCATTAGGAAGAGGGTGCTGATCAATGAGGAGGGAGGAAGTGTAACTCTAGGTGCAGGGTGCTGATCAGTGAGAATGGATGAAGTGTCACTCTAGTTGGAGGGTGCTGATCCGTGAGGAGGGAGATAGTGTCACTCTAGATGCAGGGTGCTGATCAGTGAGAAGGTAGGAAGTGTCACTCTAGGTGGAAGGTGCTGATCAGGGAGGAGGGAGATAGTGTCATTCTAGGTGCAGGGTGCTGGTCAGTGAGGAGGGAGATAGTGTCACTTTACGTGCAGGGTTCTAATCAGTGAGGAGGGAGGAAGTTTCATTCTAGGTGCAGGGTGCTGATCAGTGAGGAGGGAGATAGTGTCACTCTAGGTGGAGGGTGCCAATCAGTGAGGAGGGAGGAAGTGTCACTCTAGTGGATGGTGCTGATCAGTGAGGAGGGAGGAAGTGTCATTGTAGGTGCAGGGTGCTGGTCAGTGAGGAGGAAGATAGTGTCACTCTAGGTGCAGGGTGCTGATCAGTGAGGAGGGAGATTAAGTGCAGGATGTTGATCAGTGAGGAGGGAGATAGTGTCACTCTAGGTGCAGGGTGCTGATCAGTGAGGAGGGAGATAGTGTCACTCTAGGTGGAGGGTGCTGATCAATGAGGAGGGAGATAGTGTCACTTTAGGTGCAGGGTGCTGATCAGTGAGAAGGGAGAAAGTGTCACTCTAGGTGGAGGGTGCTGATCAGTGAGGAGGTAGGAAGTGTCGCTCTAGGTGCAGGGTGCTAATCAATGATGAGGGAGGAAGTGTCACTCTAGGTGCAGGGTGCTGATCAGCGAGAAGGGAGGAAGTGTCACTCTAGGTGGAGGATGCTGATCAGTGAGGAGGGTGATAGTGTCACTCTAGGTGCAGGGTGCTGATCAGTGAGAAGGGAGGAAGTGTCACTCTAAGTGGAGGGTGCAGATCATTGAGGAGGGAGGAAGTGTCATTCTAGGTGCAGGGTGCTGATCAGTGAGGAGGGAGATAGTGTCACTCTAGGTGGAGGGTGCCAATCAGTGAGGAGGGAGGAAGTGTCACTCTACGTGGAGGGTGCTGATCAGTGAGGAGGGAGATAGTGTCACTCTAGGTGCAGGGTGCTGATCAGTGAGAAGGGAGGAAGTGTCACTCTAGGTGGAGGATGCTGATCAGTGAGGAGGGAGGAAGTGTCACTCTAGGTGGATCGTGCTGATCAGTGAGGAGGGAGGAAGAGTCATTCTAGGTGCAGGGTGCTGATCAGTGAGGATGGAGATAGTGTCACTCTAGGTGCAGGGTGCCAATCAGTGAGGAGGGAGGAAGTGTCACTCTAGGTGGAGGGTGCTGATCAGTGAGGAGGGAGATAGTGTCACTCTAGGTGCAGGGTGCTGATCAGTGAGAAGGGAGGAAGTGTCACTCTAGGTGCAGGGTGCCAATCAGTGAGGAGGGAGGAAGCGTCACTCTAGGTGGAGGGTGCTGATCAGTGAGGAGGGAGATAGTGTCACTCTAGGTGCAGGGTGCTGATCAGTGAGGAGGGAGGCTAAGTCACTCTAGGTGCAGGGTACTGATAAGTGAGGATGGAGGTTAAGTGCAAGATGCTGATCAGTGAGGAGGAAGATAGTATCACTCTGGATGCAGGGTGCTGATCAGTGAGGAGGGAGATAGTGTCACTCTAGGTGCAGGGTGCTATTCAATGAGGAGGGAGGAAGGGTCACAGTAGGTGCAGGGTGTTGATCAGTGAGTAGGGAGGAAGTGTCACTCTAGGTGGAGGGTGCTGATCAGTGAGGAGGGAGATAGTGTCACTCTGGGTGCAGGGTGCTGATCAGTAAGGAAGGAGATAGTGTCACTCTAGGTGCAGGGTGCTAATCAGTGAGGAGAGAGGAAGTGTCACTCTAGGTGCAGGGTGCTGATCAGTGAGAAGGGAGGAAGTGTCACTCTAGGTGGAGGATGCTGATCAGTGAGGAGGGAGGAAGTGTCACTCTAGGTGGATCGTGCTGATCAGTGAGGAGGGAGGAAGAGTCATTCTATGTGCAGGGTGCTGATCAGTGAGGATGGAGATAGTGTCACTCTAGGTGCAGGGTGCCAATCAGTGAGGAGGGAGGAAGTGTCACTCTAGGTGGAGGGTGCTGATCAGTGAGGAGGGAGATAGTGTCACTCTAGGTGCAGGGTGCTGATCAGTGAGAAGGGAGGAAGTGTCACTCTAGGTGCAGGGTGCCAATCAGTGAGGAGGGAGGAAGTGTCACTCTAGGTGGAGGGTGCTGATCAGTGAGGAGGGAGATAGTGTCACTCTAGGTGCAGGGTGCTGATCAGTGAGGAGGGAGGCTAAGTCACTCTAGGTGCAGGGTACTGATAAGTGAGGATGGAGGTTAAGTGCAAGATGCTGATCAGTGAGGAGGAAGATAGTATCACTCTGGATGCAGGGTGCTGATCAGTGAGGAGGGAGATAGTGTCACTCTAGGTGCAGGGTGCTAATCAATGAGGAGGGAGGAAGGGTCACAGTAGGTGCAGGGTGTTGATCAGTGAGTAGGGAGGAAGTGTCACTCTAGGTGGAGGGTGCTGATCAGTGAGGAGGGAGATAGTGTCACTCTGGGTGCAGGGTGCTGATCATTAAGGAAGGAGATAGTGTCACTCTAGGTGCAGGGTGCTAATCAGTGAGGAGAGAGGAAGTGTTACTCTAGGTGCAGGGTGCTAATCAATGAGGAGGGAGGAAGGGTCACAGTAGGTGCAATGTGCTGATCAGTGAGTAGGGAGGAAGTGTCACTCTAGGTGGAGGGATCAGTGAGGAGGGAGATAGTGTCACTCTGGGTGCAGGGTGCTGATCAGTGAGGAAGAAGATAGTGTCACTCTAGGTGCAGGGTGCTAATCAGTGAGGATGGTGGAAGTGTCACTCTACGTGGAGGGTGGTGATCAGTGAGGAGCGAGGTTAAGTCACTCTAGGTGCAGGGTGCTGATCAGTGAGAAGGGAGGAAGTGTCACTCTAAGTGGAGGGTGCTGATCATTGAGGAGGGAGGAAGTGTCATTCTAGGTGCAGGGTGCTGATCAGTGAGGAGGGAGATAGTGTCACTCTAGGTGGAGGGTGCCAATCAGTGAGGAGGGAGGAAGTATCACTCTACGTGGAGGGTGCTGATCAGTGAGGAGGGAGATAGTGTCACTCTAGGTGCAGGGTGCTGATCAGTGAGAAGGGAGGAAGTGTCACTCTAGGTGGAGGATGCTGATCAGTGAGGAGGGAGGAAGTGTCACTCTAGGTGGATCGTGCTGATCAGTGAGGAGGGAGGAAGAGTCATTCTAGGTGCAGGGTGCTGATCAGTGAGGATGGAGATAGTGTCACTCTAGGTGCAGGGTGCCAATCAGTGAGGAGGGAGGAAGTGTCACTCTAGGTGGAGGGTGCTGATCAGTGAGGAGGGAGATAGTGTCACTCTAGGTGCAGGGTGCTGATCAGTGAGGAGGGAGGCTAAGTCACTCTAGGTGCAGGGTACTGATAAGTGAGGATGGAGGTTAAGTGCAAGATGCTGATCAGTGAGGAGGAAGATAGTATCACTCTGGATGCAGGGTGCTGATCAGTGAGGAGGGAGATAGTGTCACTCTAGGTGCAGGGTGCTAATCAATGTGGAGGGAGGAAGGGTCACAGTAGGTGCAGGGTGTTGATCAGTGAGTAGGGAGGAAGTGTCACTCTAGGTGGAGGGTGCTGATCAGTGAGGAGGGAGATAGTGTCACTCTGGGTGCAGGGTGCTGATCAGTAAGGAAGGAGATAGTGTCACTCTAGGTGCAGGGTGCTAATCAGTGAGGAGAGAGGAAGTGTCACTCTAGGTGGATGGTGCTGATCAGTGAGGAGGAAGGAAGTGTCACTCTAGGTGCAGGGTGCTGGTCTGTGAGAAGGGAGATAGTGTCACTCTAGGTGCAGGGTGCTGATCAGTGAGGAGCGAGGTTAAGTCACTCTAGGTGCAGGGTACTGATCAGTGAGGAGGGAGGTTAAGTGCAAGGTGCTGATCAGTGAGGAGGGAGATAGTGTCACTCTAGATGCAGGGTGCTGATCAGTGAGAAGGGAGGAAGTGTCACTCTAGGTGGAAGGTGCTGATCAGGGAGGAGGGATAAAGTGTCATTCTAGGTGCAGGGTGCTGGTCAGTGAGGAGGGAGATAGTGTAACTCTAGGTGGAGGGTGCTAATCAGTGAGGAGGGAGATAATGTAACTGTAGGTGCAGGGTGCTAATCATTGAGAAGGGAGGAAGTGTCACTCTAGGTGGAGGGTGCTGATCAGTGAGGAGGGAGGAAGTGTCATTGTAGGTGCAGGTTGCTGATCAGTGAGGAGGGAGGTTGAGTCACTTTAGGTGCAGGGTACTGATCAGTGAGGAGGGAGGTTAAGTGCAAGGTGCTGATCAGTGAGGAGGGAGATAGTGTCACTCTGGGTGCAGGGTGCTAATCAGTGAGGAAGGAGATAGTGTCACTCTAGGTGCAGGGTGCTAATCAGTGAGGAGAGAGGAAGTGTCACTCTAGGTGGAGGGTGCTGATCAGTGAGGAGGGAGGAAGTGTCACTCTAGGTGGATTGTGCTGATCAGTGAGGAGGGAGGTAGTGTCACTTTAGGTGCAGGATGCTGATCAGTGAGGAGGGAGACAGTGTCAGTCTAGATGCAGGGTGCTAATCAGTGAGGAGGGAGGAAGTGTCACTCTAGGTGCAGGGTTCTAATCAATGAGGAGGGAGGAAGTGTCAAAGTAGGGGAAGGGTGCTGATAAGTGAGTAGGGAGGAAGTGTCACTGTAGGTGGAGTGTGCTGATCTGTGAGGAGGGATATAGTGTCACTCTAGGTGCAGGGTGCTAATCAGTGAGAAGGGAGGAAGTGTTACTCTAGGTGGAGGGTGCTGATAAGTGAGGAGGGAGGAAGTGTCATTCTAGGTGCAGGGTGCTGGTCAGTGAGGAGGGAGAAAGTGTCACTCTAAGTGCAGGGTGCTGATTAGTGAGGAGGGAGATAGTGTCTATCTAGGTGCAGGGTGCTAATCAGTGAGAAGGGAGGAAATGTCACTGTAGGTGCAGGATGCTGATCAGTGAGGAGAGAGAAAGTGTCATTCTAGGTGAAGGGTGCTGATCAGTGAGGATGGAGGAAGTGTTACTCTAGGTGGAGGGTGCTGATCAGTGAGGAGGGAGGAAGTGTCACTGTAGGTGCAGGGTGCTAATCAGTAAGGAGGGAGGAAGTGTCACTCTAGGTGCAGGGTGCTAATCAGTGAGGAGGGAGGATGTGTCACTCTAGGTGGATGGTGCTGATCAGTGAGGAAGGAGGTAGTGTCACTCTAGGTGGAGGGTTCTGATCAGTGAGGAGGGAGGAAGTGTCACTCTAATTGGAGGGTGCTAATCAGTGAGGAGAGAGGAAGTGTCACTCTACGTGCAGGGTGCTGATCAGTGAGGAGGGAGGAAGTTTCACTCTAGGTGGATTGTGCGGATCAGTGAGGCGGGAGGAAGTGTCACTCTAGGTGCAGGGTGCTGGTCAGTGAGGAGGGAGATAGTGTCACTCTAGGTGCAGGGTGCTAATAAGTGAGGAGAGAGGAAGTGTCATTCTAGGTGGAGGGTGCTAATCAGTGAGGATGGAGGAAGTGTCATTCTAGGTGGAGGGTGCTGATCAGTGAGGAGGGAGGAAGTGTCACTCTAGGTGGATGGTGCTGATCAGTGAGGAGGGAGGAAGTGTCACTCTAGGTGCAGGGTGCTGGTCAGTGAGGAGGGAGATAGTATCACTCTAAGTGCAGGATGCTGATCAGTGAGGAGGGAGATAGTGTCACTCTAGGTGCAGGGTGCTGATCAGTGAGGAGGGAGATAGTGTCACTCTAGGTGCAGGGTGCTGATCAGTGAGGAGGGAGATAGTGTCATTCTAGGTGGAGGGTGCTGATCAGTGAGGAGGGAGGAAGTGTCACTGTAGGTGCAGGGTGCTAATCAGTGAGGAGGGAGGAAGTGTCACTCTAGGTGCAGGGTGCTAATCAGTGAGGAGAGAGGAAGTGTCACTCTAGGTGGATGGTGCTGATCAGTGAGGAGGGAGGAAGTGTCACTCTAGGTGCAGGGTGCTGGTCTGTGAGAAGGGAGATAGTGTCAGTCTAGGTGCAGGGTGCTGATCAGTGAGGAGCGAGGTTAAGTCACTCTAGGTGCAGGGTACTGATCAGTGAGGAGGGAGGTTAAGTGCAAGGTGCTGATCAGTGAGGAGGGAGATAGTGTCACTCTAGATGCAGGGTGCTGATCAGTGAGAAGGGAGGAAGTGTCACTCTAGGTGGAAGGTGCTGATCAGTGAGGAGGGATAAAGTGTCATTCTAGGTGCAGGGTGCTGGTCAGTGAGGAGGGAGATAGTGTCACTTTACGTGCAGGGTGCTAATCAGTGAGGAGGGAGGAAGTGTCACTCTAGGTGGAGGGTGCTAATCAGTGAGGAGGGAGATAATGTAACTGTAGGTGCAGGGTGCTAATCATTGAGAAGGGAGGAAGTGTCACTCTAGGTGGAGGGTGCTGATCAGTGAGGAGGGAGGAAGTGTCATTGTAGGTGCAGGGTGCTGGTCAGTGAGGAGGAAGATAGTGTCACTCTAGGTGCAGGGTGCTGATCAGTGAGGAGGGAGATTAAGCGGAGGATGTTGATCAGTGTGGAGGGAGATAGCGTCACTCTAAGTGCAGGCTGCTGATCAGTGAGGAGGGAGATAGTGTCACTCTGCGTTTAGGGTGCTGATCAGTGAGGAGGGAGAAAGTGTCACTCTAGGTGGAAGGTGCTGATCAATGAGGAGGGAGATAGTGTCAGTCTAGGTGCAGGGTGCTAATCATTGAGGAGGGAGGAAGTGTCACTCTAGGTGGAGGGTGCTAATCAGTAAGCATGGAGGAAGTGTCACTAGGTGGAGGGTGCTGATCAATGAGGAGAGAGGAAGTGTCACTCTAGGTGGATGGTGCTGATCAGTGAGGAGGGAGGAAGTGTCACTCTAGGTGCAGGGTGCTGGTCAGTGAGGAGGGAGATAGTGTCACTCTAGGTGCAGGGTGCTGATCAGTGAGGAGCGAGGTTAAGTCACTCTAGGTGCAGGGTACTGATCAGTGAGGAGGGAGGTTAAGTGCAAGGTGCTGATCAGTGAGGAGGGAGATAATGTCACTCTGGGTGCAGGGTGCTTATCAGTGAGGAAGGAGATAGTGTCACTCTAGGTGCAGGGTGCTAATTATTGAGGAGGGAGGAAGTGTCACTCTAGGTGCAGGGTGCTAATCAGTGAGGAGGGAGGAAGTGTCACTCTAGGTGGAGGGTGCTAATCAGTGAGTATCTAGGAAGTGTCATTAGGAAGAGGGTGCTGATCAATGAGGAGGGAGGAAGTGTAACTCTAGGTGCAGGGTGCTGATCAGTGAGAATGGATGAAGTGTCACTCTAGTTGGAGGGTGCTGATCCGTGAGGAGGGAGATAGTGTCACTCTAGATGCAGGGTGCTGATCAGTGAGAAGGTAGGAAGTGTCACTCTAGGTGGAAGGTGCTGATCAGGGAGGAGGGAGATAGTGTCATTCTAGGTGCAGGGTGCTGGTCAGTGAGGAGGGAGATAGTGTCACTTTACGTGCAGGGTTCTAATCAGTGAGGAGGGAGGAAGTTTCATTCTAGGTGCAGGGTGCTGATCAGTGAGGAGGGAGATAGTGTCACTCTAGGTGGAGGGTGCCAATCAGTGAGGAGGGAGGAAGTGTCACTCTAGTGGATGGTGCTGATCAGTGAGGAGGGAGGAAGTGTCATTGTAGGTGCAGGGTGCTGGTCAGTGAGGAGGAAGATAGTGTCACTCTAGGTGCAGGGTGCTGATCAGTGAGGAGGGAGATTAAGTGCAGGATGTTGATCAGTGAGGAGGGAGATAGTGTCACTCTAGGTGCAGGGTGCTGATCAGTGAGGAGGGAGATAGTGTCACTCTAGGTGGAGGGTGCTGATCAATGAGGAGGGAGATAGTGTCACTTTAGGTGCAGGGTGCTGATCAGTGAGAAGGGAGAAAGTGTCACTCTAGGTGGAGGGTGCTGATCAGTGAGGAGGTAGGAAGTGTCGCTCTAGGTGCAGGGTGCTAATCAATGATGAGGGAGGAAGTGTCACTCTAGGTGCAGGGTGCTGATCAGCGAGAAGGGAGGAAGTGTCACTCTAGGTGGAGGATGCTGATCAGTGAGGAGGGTGATAGTGTCACTCTAGGTGCAGGGTGCTGATCAGTGAGAAGGGAGGAAGTGTCACTCTAAGTGGAGGGTGCTGATCATTGAGGAGGGAGGAAGTGTCATTCTAGGTGCAGGGTGCTGATCAGTGAGGAGGGAGATAGTGTCACTCTAGGTGGAGGGTGCCAATCAGTGAGGAGGGAGGAAGTGTCACTCTACGTGGAGGGTGCTGATCAGTGAGGAGGGAGATAGTGTCACTCTAGGTGCAGGGTGCTGATCAGTGAGAAGGGAGGAAGTGTCACTCTAGGTGGAGGATGCTGATCAGTGAGGAGGGAGGAAGTGTCACTCTAGGTGGATCGTGCTGATCAGTGAGGAGGGAGGAAGAGTCATTCTAGGTGCAGGGTGCTGATCAGTGAGGATGGAGATAGTGTCACTCTAGGTGCAGGGTGCCAATCAGTGAGGAGGGAGGAAGTGTCACTCTAGGTGGAGGGTGCTGATCAGTGAGGAGGGAGATAGTGTCACTCTAGGTGCAGGGTGCTGATCAGTGAGAAGGGAGGAAGTGTCACTCTAGGTGCAGGGTGCCAATCAGTGAGGAGGGAGGAAGCGTCACTCTAGGTGGAGGGTGCTGATCAGTGAGGAGGGAGATAGTGTCACTCTAGGTGCAGGGTGCTGATCAGTGAGGAGGGAGGCTAAGTCACTCTAGGTGCAGGGTACTGATAAGTGAGGATGGAGGTTAAGTGCAAGATGCTGATCAGTGAGGAGGAAGATAGTATCACTCTGGATGCAGGGTGCTGATCAGTGAGGAGGGAGATAGTGTCACTCTAGGTGCAGGGTGCTATTCAATGAGGAGGGAGGAAGGGTCACAGTAGGTGCAGGGTGTTGATCAGTGAGTAGGGAGGAAGTGTCACTCTAGGTGGAGGGTGCTGATCAGTGAGGAGGGAGATAGTGTCACTCTGGGTGCAGGGTGCTGATCAGTAAGGAAGGAGATAGTGTCACTCTAGGTGCAGGGTGCTAATCAGTGAGGAGAGAGGAAGTGTCACTCTAGGTGCAGGGTGCTGATCAGTGAGAAGGGAGGAAGTGTCACTCTAGGTGGAGGATGCTGATCAGTGAGGAGGGAGGAAGTGTCACTCTAGGTGGATCGTGCTGATCAGTGAGGAGGGAGGAAGAGTCATTCTATGTGCAGGGTGCTGATCAGTGAGGATGGAGATAGTGTCACTCTAGGTGCAGGGTGCCAATCAGTGAGGAGGGAGGAAGTGTCACTCTAGGTGGAGGGTGCTGATCAGTGAGGAGGGAGATAGTGTCACTCTAGGTGCAGGGTGCTGATCAGTGAGAAGGGAGGAAGTGTCACTCTAGGTGCAGGGTGCCAATCAGTGAGGAGGGAGGAAGTGTCACTCTAGGTGGAGGGTGCTGATCAGTGAGGAGGGAGATAGTGTCACTCTAGGTGCAGGGTGCTGATCAGTGAGGAGGGAGGCTAAGTCACTCTAGGTGCAGGGTACTGATAAGTGAGGATGGAGGTTAAGTGCAAGATGCTGATCAGTGAGGAGGAAGATAGTATCACTCTGGATGCAGGGTGCTGATCAGTGAGGAGGGAGATAGTGTCACTCTAGGTGCAGGGTGCTAATCAATGAGGAGGGAGGAAGGGTCACAGTAGGTGCAGGGTGTTGATCAGTGAGTAGGGAGGAAGTGTCACTCTAGGTGGAGGGTGCTGTTCAGTGAGGAGGGAGATAGTGTCACTCTGGGTGCAGGGTGCTGATCATTAAGGAAGGAGATAGTGTCACTCTAGGTGCAGGGTGCTAATCAGTGAGGAGAGAGGAAGTGTTACTCTAGGTGCAGGGTGCTAATCAATGAGGAGGGAGGAAGGGTCACAGTAGGTGCAATGTGCTGATCAGTGAGTAGGGAGGAAGTGTCACTCTAGGTGGAGGGATCAGTGAGGAGGGAGATAGTGTCACTCTGGGTGCAGGGTGCTGATCAGTGAGGAAGAAGATAGTGTCACTCTAGGTGCAGGGTGCTAATCAGTGAGGATGGTGGAAGTGTCACTCTAGGTGGAGGGTGGTGATCAGTGAGGAGCGAGGTTAAGTCACTCTAGGTGCAGGGTGCTGATCAGTGAGAAGGGAGGAAGTGTCACTCTAAGTGGAGGGTGCTGATCATTGAGGAGGGAGGAAGTGTCATTCTAGGTGCAGGGTGCTGATCAGTGAGGAGGGAGATAGTGTCACTCTAGGTGGAGGGTGCCAATCAGTGAGGATGGAGGAAGTATCACTCTACGTGGAGGGTGCTGATCAGTGAGGAGGGAGATAGTGTCACTCTAGGTGCAGGGTGCTGATCAGTGAGAAGGGAGGAAGTGTCACTCTAGGTGGAGGATGCTGATCAGTGAGGAGGGAGGAAGTGTCACTCTAGGTGGATCGTGCTGATCAGTGAGGAGGGAGGAAGAGTCATTCTAGGTGCAGGGTGCTGATCAGTGAGGATGGAGATAGTGTCACTCTAGGTGCAGGGTGCCAATCAGTGAGGAGGGAGGAAGTGTCACTCTAGGTGGAGGGTGCTGATCAGTGAGGAGGGAGATAGTGTCACTCTAGGTGCAGGGTGCTGATCAGTGAGGAGGGAGGCTAAGTCACTCTAGGTGCAGGGTACTGATAAGTGAGGATGGAGGTTAAGTGCAAGATGCTGATCAGTGAGGAGGAAGATAGTATCACTCTGGATGCAGGGTGCTGATCAGTGAGGAGGGAGATAGTGTCACTCTAGGTGCAGGGTGCTAATCAATGTGGAGGGAGGAAGGGTCACAGTAGGTGCAGGGTGTTGATCAGTGAGTAGGGAGGAAGTGTCACTCTAGGTGGAGGGTGCTGATCAGTGAGGAGGGAGATAGTGTCACTCTGGGTGCAGGGTGCTGATCAGTAAGGAAGGAGATAGTGTCACTCTAGGTGCAGGGTGCTAATCAGTGAGGAGAGAGGAAGTGTCACTCTAGGTGGATGGTGCTGATCAGTGAGGAGGAAGGAAGTGTCACTCTAGGTGCAGGGTGCTGGTCTGTGAGAAGGGAGATAGTGTCACTCTAGGTGCAGGGTGCTGATCAGTGAGGAGCGAGGTTAAGTCACTCTAGGTGCAGGGTACTGATCAGTGAGGAGGGAGGTTAAGTGCAAGGTGCTGATCAGTGAGGAGGGAGATAGTGTCACTCTAGATGCAGGGTGCTGATCAGTGAGAAGGGAGGAAGTGTCACTCTAGGTGGAAGGTGCTGATCAGGGAGGAGGGATAAAGTGTCATTCTAGGTGCAGGGTGCTGGTCAGTGAGGAGGGAGATAGTGTCACTCTAGGTGGAGGGTGCTAATCAGTGAGGAGGGAGATAATGTAACTGTAGGTGCAGGGTGCTAATCATTGAGAAGGGAGGAAGTGTCACTCTAGGTGGAGGGTGCTGATCAGTGAGGAGGGAGGAAGTGTCATTGTAGGTGCAGGGTGCTGGTCAGTGAGGAGGAAGATAGTGTCACTCTAGGTGCAGGGTGCTGATCAGTGAGGAGGGAGATTAAGTGGAGGATGTTGATCAGTGTGGAGGGAGATAGCGTCACTCTAAGTGCAGGCTGCTGATCAGTGAGGAGGGAGATAGTGTCACTCTGCGTTTAGGGTGCTGATCAGTGAGGAGGGAGAAAGTGTCACTCTAGGTGGAAGGTGCTGATCAATGAGGAGGGAGATAGTGTCAGTCTAGGTGCAGGGTGCTAATCATTGAGGAGGGAGGAAGTGTCACTCTAGGTGGAGGGTGCTAATCAGTAAGCATGGAGGAAGTGTCACTAGGTGGAGGGTGCTGATCAATGAGGAGAGAGGAAGTGTCACTCTAGGTGGATGGTGCTGATCAGTGAGGAGGGAGGAAGTGTCACTCTAGGTGCAGGGTGCTGGTCAGTGAGGAGGGAGATAGTGTCACTCTAGGTGCAGGGTGCTGATCAGTGAGGAGCGAGGTTAAGTCACTCTAGGTGCAGGGTACTGATCAGTGAGGAGGGAGGTTAAGTGCAAGGTGCTGATCAGTGAGGAGGGAGATAATGTCACTCTGGGTGCAGGGTGCTTATCAGTGAGGAAGGAGATAGTGTCACTCTAGGTGCAGGGTGCTAATTATTGAGGAGGGAGGAAGTGTCACTCTAGGTGCAGGGTGCTAATCAGTGAGGAGGGAGGAAGTGTCACTCTAGGTGGAGGGTGCTAATCAGTGAGTATCTAGGAAGTGTCATTAGGAAGAGGGTGCTGATCAATGAGGAGGGAGGAAGTGTAACTCTAGGTGCAGGGTGCTGATCAGTGAGAATGGATGAAGTGTCACTCTAGTTGGAGGGTGCTGATCCGTGAGGAGGGAGATAGTGTCACTCTAGATGCAGGGTGCTGATCAGTGAGAAGGGAGGAAGTGTCACTCTAGGTGGAAGGTGCTGATCAGGGAGGAGGGAGATAGTGTCATTCTAGGTGCAGGGTGCTGGTCAGTGAGGAGGGAGGAAGTTTCATTCTAGGTGCAGGGTGCTGATCAGTGAGGAGGGAGATAGTGTCACTCTAGGTGGAGGGTGCCAATCAGTGAGGAGGGAGGAAGTGTCACTCTAGTGGATGGTGCTGATCAGTGAGGAGGGAGGAAGTGTCATTGTAGGTGCAGGGTGCTGGTCAGTGAGGAGGAAGATAGTGTCACTCTAGGTGCAGGGTGCTGATCAGTGAGGAGGGAGATTAAGTGCAGGATGTTGATCAGTGAGGAGGGAGATAGTGTCACTCTAGGTGCAGGGTGCTGATCAGTGAGGAGGGAGGAAGTTTCACTCTAGGTGGATTGTGCGGATCAGTGAGGCGGGAGGAAGTGTCACTCTAGGTGCAGGGTGCTGGTCAGTGAGGAGGGAGATAGTGTCACTCTAGGTGCAGGGTGCTAATAAGTGAGGAGAGAGGAAGTGTCATTCTAGGTGGAGGGTGCTAATCAGTGAGGATGGAGGAAGTGTCATTCTAGGTGGAGGGTGCTGATCAGTGAGGAGGGAGGAAGTGTCACTCTAGGTGGATGGTGCTGATCAGTGAGGAGGGAGGAAGTGTCACTCTAGGTGCAGGGTGCTGGTCAGTGAGGAGGGAGATAGTATCACTCTAAGTGCAGGATGCTGATCAGTGAGGAGGGAGATAGTGTCACTCTAGGTGCAGGGTGCTGATCAGTGAGGAGGGAGATAGTGTCACTCTAGGTGCAGGGTGCTGATCAGTGAGGAGGGAGATAGTGTCATTCTAGGTGGAGGGTGCTGATCAGTGAGGAGGGAGGAAGTGTCACTGTAGGTGCAGGGTGCTAATCAGTGAGGAGGGAGGAAGTGTCACTCTAGGTGCAGGGTGCTAATCAGTGAGGAGAGAGGAAGTGTCACTCTAGGTGGATGGTGCTGATCAGTGAGGAGGGAGGAAGTGTCACTCTAGGTGCAGGGTGCTGGTCTGTGAGAAGGGAGATAGTGTCAGTCTAGGTGCAGGGTGCTGATCAGTGAGGAGCGAGGTTAAGTCACTCTAGGTGCAGGGTACTGATCAGTGAGGAGGGAGGTTAAGTGCAAGGTGCTGATCAGTGAGGAGGGAGATAGTGTCACTCTAGATGCAGGGTGCTGATCAGTGAGAAGGGAGGAAGTGTCACTCTAGGTGGAAGGTGCTGATCAGGGAGGAGGGATAAAGTGTCATTCTAGGTGCAGGGTGCTGGTCAGTGAGGAGGGAGATAGTGTCACTTTACGTGCAGGGTGCTAATCAGTGAGGAGGGAGGAAGTGTCACTCTAGGTGGAGGGTGCTAATCAGTGAGGAGGGAGATAATGTAACTGTAGGTGCAGGGTGCTAATCATTGAGAAGGGAGGAAGTGTCACTCTAGGTGGAGGGTGCTGATCAGTGAGGAGGGAGGAAGTGTCATTGTAGGTGCAGGGTGCTGGTCAGTGAGGAGGAAGATAGTGTCACTCTAGGTGCAGGGTGCTGATCAGTGAGGAGGGAGATTAAGCGGAGGATGTTGATCAGTGTGGAGGGAGATAGCGTCACTCTAAGTGCAGGCTGCTGATCAGTGAGGAGGGAGATAGTGTCACTCTGCGTTTAGGGTGCTGATCAGTGAGGAGGGAGAAAGTGTCACTCTAGGTGGAAGGTGCTGATCAATGAGGAGGGAGATAGTGTCAGTCTAGGTGCAGGGTGCTAATCATTGAGGAGGGAGGAAGTGTCACTCTAGGTGGAGGGTGCTAATCAGTAAGCATGGAGGAAGTGTCACTAGGTGGAGGGTGCTGATCAATGAGGAGAGAGGAAGTGTCACTCTAGGTGGATGGTGCTGATCAGTGAGGAGGGAGGAAGTGTCACTCTAGGTGCAGGGTGCTGGTCAGTGAGGAGGGAGATAGTGTCACTCTAGGTGCAGGGTGCTGATCAGTGAGGAGCGAGGTTAAGGCACTCTAGGTGCAGGGTACTGATCAGTGAGGAGGGAGGTTAAGTGCAAGGTGCTGATCAGTGAGGAGGGAGATAATGTCACTCTGGGTGCAGGGTGCTGGTCAGTGAGGAGGAAGATAGTGTCACTCTAGGTGCAGGGTGCTGATCAGTGAGGAGGGAGATTAAGCGGAGGATGTTGATCAGTGTGGAGGGAGATAGCGTCACTCTAAGTGCAGGCTGCTGATCAGTGAGGAGGGAGATAGTGTCACTCTGCGTTTAGGGTGCTGATCAGTGAGGAGGGAGAAAGTGTCACTCTAGGTGGAAGGTGCTGATCAATGAGGAGGGAGATAGTGTCAGTCTAGGTGCAGGGTGCTAATTATTGAGGAGGGAGGAAGTGTCACTCTAGGTGCAGGGTGCTAATCAGTGAGGAGGGAGGAAGTGTCACTCTAGGTGGAGGGTGCTAATCAGTGAGTATCTAGGAAGTGTCATTAGGAAGAGGGTGCTGATCAATGAGGAGGGAGGAAGTGTAACTCTAGGTGCAGGGTGCTGATCAGTGAGAATGGATGAAGTGTCACTCTAGTTGGAGGGTGCTGATCCGTGAGGAGGGAGATAGTGTCACTCTAGATGCAGGGTGCTGATCAGTGAGAAGGTAGGAAGTGTCACTCTAGGTGGAAGGTGCTGATCAGGGAGGAGGGAGATAGTGTCATTCTAGGTGCAGGGTGCTGGTCAGTGAGGAGGGAGATAGTGTCACTTTACGTGCAGGGTTCTAATCAGTGAGGAGGGAGGAAGTTTCATTCTAGGTGCAGGGTGCTGATCAGTGAGGAGGGAGATAGTGTCACTCTAGGTGGAGGGTGCCAATCAGTGAGGAGGGAGGAAGTGTCACTCTAGTGGATGGTGCTGATCAGTGAGGAGGGAGGAAGTGTCATTGTAGGTGCAGGGTGCTGGTCAGTGAGGAGGAAGATAGTGTCACTCTAGGTGCAGGGTGCTGATCAGTGAGGAGGGAGATTAAGTGCAGGATGTTGATCAGTGAGGAGGGAGATAGTGTCACTCTAGGTGCAGGGTGCTGATCAGTGAGGAGGGAGATAGTGTCACTCTAGGTGGAGGGTGCTGATCAATGAGGAGGGAGATAGTGTCACTTTAGGTGCAGGGTGCTGATCAGTGAGAAGGGAGAAAGTGTCACTCTAGGTGGAGGGTGCTGATCAGTGAGGAGGTAGGAAGTGTCGCTCTAGGTGCAGGGTGCTAATCAATGATGAGGGAGGAAGTGTCACTCTAGGTGCAGGGTGCTGATCAGCGAGAAGGGAGGAAGTGTCACTCTAGGTGGAGGATGCTGATCAGTGAGGAGGGTGATAGTGTCACTCTAGGTGCAGGGTGCTGATCAGTGAGAAGGGAGGAAGTGTCACTCTAAGTGGAGGGTGCAGATCATTGAGGAGGGAGGAAGTGTCATTCTAGGTGCAGGGTGCTGATCAGTGAGGAGGGAGATAGTGTCACTCTAGGTGGAGGGTGCCAATCAGTGAGGAGGGAGGAAGTGTCACTCTACGTGGAGGGTGCTGATCAGTGAGGAGGGAGATAGTGTCACTCTAGGTGCAGGGTGCTGATCAGTGAGAAGGGAGGAAGTGTCACTCTAGGTGGAGGATGCTGATCAGTGAGGAGGGAGGAAGTGTCACTCTAGGTGGATCGTGCTGATCAGTGAGGAGGGAGGAAGAGTCATTCTAGGTGCAGGGTGCTGATCAGTGAGGATGGAGATAGTGTCACTCTAGGTGCAGGGTGCCAATCAGTGAGGAGGGAGGAAGTGTCACTCTAGGTGGAGGGTGCTGATCAGTGAGGAGGGAGATAGTGTCACTCTAGGTGCAGGGTGCTGATCAGTGAGAAGGGAGGAAGTGTCACTCTAGGTGCAGGGTGCCAATCAGTGAGGAGGGAGGAAGCGTCACTCTAGGTGGAGGGTGCTGATCAGTGAGGAGGGAGATAGTGTCACTCTAGGTGCAGGGTGCTGATCAGTGAGGAGGGAGGCTAAGTCACTCTAGGTGCAGGGTACTGATAAGTGAGGATGGAGGTTAAGTGCAAGATGCTGATCAGTGAGGAGGAAGATAGTATCACTCTGGATGCAGGGTGCTGATCAGTGAGGAGGGAGATAGTGTCACTCTAGGTGCAGGGTGCTATTCAATGAGGAGGGAGGAAGGGTCACAGTAGGTGCAGGGTGTTGATCAGTGAGTAGGGAGGAAGTGTCACTCTAGGTGGAGGGTGCTGATCAGTGAGGAGGGAGATAGTGTCACTCTGGGTGCAGGGTGCTGATCAGTAAGGAAGGAGATAGTGTCACTCTAGGTGCAGGGTGCTAATCAGTGAGGAGAGAGGAAGTGTCACTCTAGGTGCAGGGTGCTGATCAGTGAGAAGGGAGGAAGTGTCACTCTAGGTGGAGGATGCTGATCAGTGAGGAGGGAGGAAGTGTCACTCTAGGTGGATCGTGCTGATCAGTGAGGAGGGAGGAAGAGTCATTCTATGTGCAGGGTGCTGATCAGTGAGGATGGAGATAGTGTCACTCTAGGTGCAGGGTGCCAATCAGTGAGGAGGGAGGAAGTGTCACTCTAGGTGGAGGGTGCTGATCAGTGAGGAGGGAGATAGTGTCACTCTAGGTGCAGGGTGCTGATCAGTGAGAAGGGAGGAAGTGTCACTCTAGGTGCAGGGTGCCAATCAGTGAGGAGGGAGGAAGTGTCACTCTAGGTGGAGGGTGCTGATCAGTGAGGAGGGAGATAGTGTCACTCTAGGTGCAGGGTGCTGATCAGTGAGGAGGGAGGCTAAGTCACTCTAGGTGCAGGGTACTGATAAGTGAGGATGGAGGTTAAGTGCAAGATGCTGATCAGTGAGGAGGAAGATAGTATCACTCTGGATGCAGGGTGCTGATCAGTGAGGAGGGAGATAGTGTCACTCTAGGTGCAGGGTGCTAATCAATGAGGAGGGAGGAAGGGTCACAGTAGGTGCAGGGTGTTGATCAGTGAGTAGGGAGGAAGTGTCACTCTAGGTGGAGGGTGCTGATCAGTGAGGAGGGAGATAGTGTCACTCTGGGTGCAGGGTGCTGATCATTAAGGAAGGAGATAGTGTCACTCTAGGTGCAGGGTGCTAATCAGTGAGGAGAGAGGAAGTGTTACTCTAGGTGCAGGGTGCTAATCAATGAGGAGGGAGGAAGGGTCACAGTAGGTGCAATGTGCTGATCAGTGAGTAGGGAGGAAGTGTCACTCTAGGTGGAGGGATCAGTGAGGAGGGAGATAGTGTCACTCTGGGTGCAGGGTGCTGATCAGTGAGGAAGAAGATAGTGTCACTCTAGGTGCAGGGTGCTAATCAGTGAGGATGGTGGAAGTGTCACTCTAGGTGGAGGGTGGTGATCAGTGAGGAGCGAGGTTAAGTCACTCTAGGTGCAGGGTGCTGATCAGTGAGAAGGGAGGAAGTGTCACTCTAAGTGGAGGGTGCTGATCATTGAGGAGGGAGGAAGTGTCATTCTAGGTGCAGGGTGCTGATCAGTGAGGAGGGAGATAGTGTCACTCTAGGTGGAGGGTGCCAATCAGTGAGGATGGAGGAAGTATCACTCTACGTGGAGGGTGCTGATCAGTGAGGAGGGAGATAGTGTCACTCTAGGTGCAGGGTGCTGATCAGTGAGAAGGGAGGAAGTGTCACTCTAGGTGGAGGATGCTGATCAGTGAGGAGGGAGGAAGTGTCACTCTAGGTGGATCGTGCTGATCAGTGAGGAGGGAGGAAGAGTCATTCTAGGTGCAGGGTGCTGATCAGTGAGGATGGAGATAGTGTCACTCTAGGTGCAGGGTGCCAATCAGTGAGGAGGGAGGAAGTGTCACTCTAGGTGGAGGGTGCTGATCAGTGAGGAGGGAGATAGTGTCACTCTAGGTGCAGGGTGCTGATCAGTGAGGAGGGAGGCTAAGTCACTCTAGGTGCAGGGTACTGATAAGTGAGAATGGAGGTTAAGTGCAAGATGCTGATCAGTGAGGAGGAAGATAGTATCACTCTGGATGCAGGGTGCTGATCAGTGAGGAGGGAGATAGTGTCACTCTAGGTGCAGGGTGCTAATCAATGTGGAGGGAGGAAGGGTCACAGTAGGTGCAGGGTGTTGATCAGTGAGTAGGGAGGAAGTGTCACTCTAGGTGGAGGGTGCTGATCAGTGAGGAGGGAGATAGTGTCACTCTGGGTGCAGGGTGCTGATCAGTAAGGAAGGAGATAGTGTCACTCTAGGTGCAGGGTGCTAATCAGTGAGGAGAGAGGAAGTGTCACTCTAGGTGGATGGTGCTGATCAGTGAGGAGGAAGGAAGTGTCACTCTAGGTGCAGGGTGCTGGTCTGTGAGAAGGGAGATAGTGTCACTCTAGGTGCAGGGTGCTGATCAGTGAGGAGCGAGGTTAAGTCACTCTAGGTGCAGGGTACTGATCAGTGAGGAGGGAGGTTAAGTGCAAGGTGCTGATCAGTGAGGAGGGAGATAGTGTCACTCTAGATGCAGGGTGCTGATCAGTGAGAAGGGAGGAAGTGTCACTCTAGGTGGAAGGTGCTGATCAGGGAGGAGGGATAAAGTGTCATTCTAGGTGCAGGGTGCTGGTCAGTGAGGAGGGAGATAGTGTCACTCTAGGTGGAGGGTGCTAATCAGTGAGGAGGGAGATAATGTAACTGTAGGTGCAGGGTGCTAATCATTGAGAAGGGAGGAAGTGTCACTCTAGGTGGAGGGTGCTGATCAGTGAGGAGGGAGGAAGTGTCATTGTAGGTGCAGGGTGCTGGTCAGTGAGGAGGAAGATAGTGTCACTCTAGGTGCAGGGTGCTGATCAGTGAGGAGGGAGATTAAGTGGAGGATGTTGATCAGTGTGGAGGGAGATAGCGTCACTCTAAGTGCAGGCTGCTGATCAGTGAGGAGGGAGATAGTGTCACTCTGCGTTTAGGGTGCTGATCAGTGAGGAGGGAGAAAGTGTCACTCTAGGTGGAAGGTGCTGATCAATGAGGAGGGAGATAGTGTCAGTCTAGGTGCAGGGTGCTAATCATTGAGGAGGGAGGAAGTGTCACTCTAGGTGGAGGGTGCTGATCAGTGAGGAGGGAGATAGTGTCACTCTAGGTGCAGGGTGCTGATCAGTGAGGAGGGAGGCTAAGTCACTCTAGGTGCAGGGTACTGATAAGTGAGGATGGAGGTTAAGTGCAAGATGCTGATCAGTGAGGAGGAAGATAGTATCACTCTGGATGCAGGGTGCTGATCAGTGAGGAGGGAGATAGTGTCACTCTAGGTGCAGGGTGCTAATCAATGTGGAGGGAGGAAGGGTCACAGTAGGTGCAGGGTGTTGATCAGTGAGTAGGGAGGAAGTGTCACTCTAGGTGGAGGGTGCTGATCAGTGAGGAGGGAGATAGTGTCACTCTGGGTGCAGGGTGCTGATCAGTAAGGAAGGAGATAGTGTCACTCTAGGTGCAGGGTGCTAATCAGTGAGGAGAGAGGAAGTGTCACTCTAGGTGGATGGTGCTGATCAGTGAGGAGGAAGGAAGTGTCACTCTAGGTGCAGGGTGCTGGTCTGTGAGAAGGGAGATAGTGTCACTCTAGGTGCAGGGTGCTGATCAGTGAGGAGCGAGGTTAAGTCACTCTAGGTGCAGGGTACTGATCAGTGAGGAGGGAGGTTAAGTGCAAGGTGCTGATCAGTGAGGAGGGAGATAGTGTCACTCTAGATGCAGGGTGCTGATCAGTGAGAAGGGAGGAAGTGTCACTCTAGGTGGAAGGTGCTGATCAGGGAGGAGGGATAAAGTGTCATTCTAGGTGCAGGGTGCTGGTCAGTGAGGAGGGAGATAGTGTCACTCTAGGTGGAGGGTGCTAATCAGTGAGGAGGGAGATAATGTAACTGTAGGTGCAGGGTGCTAATCATTGAGAAGGGAGGAAGTGTCACTCTAGGTGGAGGGTGCTGATCAGTGAGGAGGGAGGAAGTGTCATTGTAGGTGCAGGGTGCTGGTCAGTGAGGAGGAAGATAGTGTCACTCTAGGTGCAGGGTGCTGATCAGTGAGGAGGGAGATTAAGTGGAGGATGTTGATCAGTGTGGAGGGAGATAGCGTCACTCTAAGTGCAGGCTGCTGATCAGTGAGGAGGGAGATAGTGTCACTCTGCGTTTAGGGTGCTGATCAGTGAGGAGGGAGAAAGTGTCACTCTAGGTGGAAGGTGCTGATCAATGAGGAGGGAGATAGTGTCAGTCTAGGTGCAGGGTGCTAATCATTGAGGAGGGAGGAAGTGTCACTCTAGGTGGAGGGTGCTAATCAGTAAGCATGGAGGAAGTGTCACTAGGTGGAGGGTGCTGATCAATGAGGAGAGAGGAAGTGTCACTCTAGGTGGATGGTGCTGATCAGTGAGGAGGGAGGAAGTGTCACTCTAGGTGCAGGGTGCTGGTCAGTGAGGAGGGAGATAGTGTCACTCTAGGTGCAGGGTGCTGATCAGTGAGGAGCGAGGTTAAGTCACTCTAGGTGCAGGGTACTGATCAGTGAGGAGGGAGGTTAAGTGCAAGGTGCTGATCAGTGAGGAGGGAGATAATGTCACTCTGGGTGCAGGGTGCTTATCAGTGAGGAAGGAGATAGTGTCACTCTAGGTGCAGGGTGCTAATTATTGAGGAGGGAGGAAGTGTCACTCTAGGTGCAGGGTGCTAATCAGTGAGGAGGGAGGAAGTGTCACTCTAGGTGGAGGGTGCTAATCAGTGAGTATCTAGGAAGTGTCATTAGGAAGAGGGTGCTGATCAATGAGGAGGGAGGAAGTGTAACTCTAGGTGCAGGGTGCTGATCAGTGAGAATGGATGAAGTGTCACTCTAGTTGGAGGGTGCTGATCCGTGAGGAGGGAGATAGTGTCACTCTAGATGCAGGGTGCTGATCAGTGAGAAGGGAGGAAGTGTCACTCTAGGTGGAAGGTGCTGATCAGGGAGGAGGGAGATAGTGTCATTCTAGGTGCAGGGTGCTGGTCAGTGAGGAGGGAGGAAGTTTCATTCTAGGTGCAGGGTGCTGATCAGTGAGGAGGGAGATAGTGTCACTCTAGGTGGAGGGTGCCAATCAGTGAGGAGGGAGGAAGTGTCACTCTAGTGGATGGTGCTGATCAGTGAGGAGGGAGGAAGTGTCATTGTAGGTGCAGGGTGCTGGTCAGTGAGGAGGAAGATAGTGTCACTCTAGGTGCAGGGTGCTGATCAGTGAGGAGGGAGATTAAGTGCAGGATGTTGATCAGTGAGGAGGGAGATAGTGTCACTCTAGGTGCAGGGTGCTGATCAGTGAGGAGGGAGATAGTGTCACTCTAGGTGGAGGGTGCTGATCAATGAGGAGGGAGATAGTGTCACTTTAGGTGCAGGGTGCTGATCAGTGAGAAGGGAGAAAGTGTCACTCTAGGTGGAGGGTGCTGATCAGTGAGGAGGTAGGAAGTGTCGCTCTAGGTGCAGGGTGCTAATCAATGATGAGGGAGGAAGTGTCACTCTAGGTGCAGGGTGCTGATCAGCGAGAAGGGAGGAAGTGTCACTCTAGGTGGAGGATGCTGATCAGTGAGGAGGGTGATAGTGTCACTCTAGGTGCTGGGTGCTGATCAGTGAGAAGGGAGGAAGTGTCACTCTAAGTGGAGGGTGCTGATCATTGAGGAGGGAGGAAGTGTCATTCTAGGTGCAGGGTGCTGATCAGTGAGGTGGGAGATAGTGTCACTCTAGGTGGAGGGTGCCAATCAGTGAGGAGGGAGGAAGTGTCACTCTACGTGGAGGGTGCTGATCAGTGAGGAGGGAGATAGTGTCACTCTAGGTGCAGGGTGCTGATCAGTGAGAAGGGAGGAAGTGTCACTCTAGGTGGAGGATGCTGATCAGTGAGGAGGGAGGAAGTGTCACTCTAGGTGGATCGTGCTGATCAGTGAGGAGGGAGGAAGAGTCATTCTAGGTGCAGGGTGCTGATCAGTGAGGATGGAGATAGTGTCACTCTAGGTGCAGGGTGCCAATCAGTGAGGAGGGAGGAAGTGTCACTCTAGGTGGAGGGTGCTGATCAGTGAGGAGGGAGATAGTGTCACTCTAGGTGCAGGGTGCTGATCAGTGAGAAGGGAGGAAGTGTCACTCTAGGTGCAGGGTGCCAATCAGTGAGGAGGGAGGAAGTGTCACTCTAGGTGGAGGGTGCTGATCAGTGAGGAGGGAGATAGTGTCACTCTAGGTGCAGGGTGCTGATCAGTGAGGAGGGAGGCTAAGTCACTCTAGGTGCAGGGTACTGATAAGTGAGGATGGAGGTTAAGTGCAAGATGCTGATCAGTGAGGAGGAAGATAGTATCACTCTGGATGCAGGGTGCTGATCAGTGAGGAGGGAGATAGTGTCACTCTAGGTGCAGGGTGCTAATTAATGAGGAGGGAGGAAGGGTCACAGTAGGTGCAGGGTGTTGATCAGTGAGTAGGGAGGAAGTGTCACTCTAGGTGGAGGGTGCTGATCAGTGAGGAGGGAGATAGTGTCACTCTGGGTGCAGGGTGCTGATCAGTAAGGAAGGAGATAGTGTCACTCTAGGTGCAGGGTGCTAATCAGTGAGGAGAGAGGAAGTGTCACTCTAGGTGCATGGTGCTGATCAGTGAGGAGGGAGGCTAAGTCACTCTAGGTGCAGGGTACTGATAAGTGAGGATGGAGGTTAAGTGCAAGATGCTGATCAGTGAGGAGGAAGATAGTGTCACTCTGGATGCAGGGTGCTGATCAGTGAGGAGGGAGATAGTGTCACTCTAGGTGCAGGGTGCTAATCAATGAGGAGGGAGGAAGGGTCACAGTAGGTGCAGGGTGTTGATCAGTGAGTAGGGAGGAAGTGTCACTCTAGGTGGAGGGTGCTGATCAGTGAGGAGGGAGATAGTGTCACTCTGGGTGCAGGGTGCTGATCAGTAAGGAAGGAGATAGTGTCACTCTAGGTGCAGGGTGCTAATCAGTGAGGAGAGAGGAAGTGTTACTCTAGGTGCAGGGTGCTAATCAATGAGGAGGGAGGAAGGGTCACAGTAGGTGCAATGTGCTGATCAGTGAGTAGGGAGGAAGTGTCACTCTAGGTGGAGGGATCAGTGAGGAGGGAGATAGTGTCACTCTGGGTGCAGGGTGCTGATCAGTGAGGAAGAAGATAGTGTCACTCTAGGTGCAGGGTGCTAATCAGTGAGGAGAGAGGAAGTGTCACTCTAGGTGGAGGGATCAGTGAGGAGGGAGATAGTGTCACTCTGGGTGCAGGGTGCTGATCAGTGAGGAAGAAGATAGTGTCACTCTAGGTGCAGGGTGCTAATCAGTGAGGAGAGAGGAAGTGTCACTCTAGGTGGAGGGTGCTAATCAGTGAGGATGGTGGAAGTGTCACTCTAGGTGGAGGGTGGTGATCAGTGAGGAGGGAGGAAGTGTCACTCTAGGTGCAGGGTGCTAATCAATGAGGAGGAGGAAGGGTCACAGTAGGTGCAGGGCGCTGATCAGTGAATAGGGAGGAAGTGTCATTCTAGGTGCAGGGTGCTGGTCAGTGAGGAGGTAGATTGGGTCACTCTAAGTGCAGGGTGCTGATCAGTGAGGAGGGAGATTAAGTGCAGGATGCTGATCAGTGAGGAGGGAGATAATATCACTCTAGGTAAAGGGTGCTGATCAATGAGAAGGGAGATAGTGTCAGTATAGGTGCAGTGTGCTAATCAGTGAGGAGGGAGAAAGTGTCACTGTAGGTGGAGGGGTCTAATCAGTTAGGATGGTGGAATTGTCACTAGGTGGAGGGTGCTGATCAGTGAGGAGGTAGGAAGTGTCGCTCTAGGTGCAGGGTGCTAATCAATGAGGAGGTAGATAGTATCACTCTAGTTGCAGGGTGCTGATCAGTGAGGAGGGAGATTAAGTGCAGGATGTTGATCAGTGAGGAGGGAGATAGTGTCACTCTAGGTGGAGGGTGCTGATCAATGAGGAGGGAGATAGTGTCACTTTAGGTGCAGGGTGCTGATCAGTGAGAAGGGAGGAAGTGTCACTCTAGGTGGAGGGTGCTGATCAGTGAGGAGGTAGGAAGTGTCGCTCTAGGTGCAGGGTGCTAATCAATGATGAGGGAGAAAGTGTCACTCTAGGTGCAGGGTGCTGATCAGCGAGAAGGGAGGAAGTGTCACTCTAGGTGGAGGATGCTGATCAGTGAGGAGGGTGATAGTGTCACTCTAGGTGCAGGGTGCTGATCAGTGAGAAGGGAGGAAGTGTCACTCTAAGTGGAGGGTGCTGATCAGTGAGGAGGGAGGAAGTGTCATTCTAGGTGCAGGGTGCTGATCAGTGAGGAGGGAGATAGTGTCACTCTAGGTGGAGGGTGCCAATCAGTGAGGAGGGAGAAAGTATCACTCTACGTGGATGGTGCTGATCAGTGAGGAGGGAGATAGTGTCACTCTAGGTGCAGGGTGCTGATCAGTGAGAAGGGAGGAAGTGTCACTCTAGGTGGAGGATGCTGATCAGTGAGGAGGGAGGAAGTGTCACTCTAGGTGGATCGTGCTGATCAGTGAGGAGGGAGGAAGAGTCATTCTAGGTGCAGGGTGCTGATCAGTGAGGATGGAGATAGTGTCACTCTAGGTGCAGGGTGCCAATCAGTGAGGAGGGAGGAAGTGTCACTCTAGGTGGAGGGTGCTGATCAGTGAGAAGGGAGGAAGTGTCACTCTAGGTGCAGGGTGCCAATCAGTGAGGAAGGAGGAAGTGTCACTCTAGGTGGAGGGTGCTGATCAGTGAGGAGGGAGATTGTGTCACTCTAGGTGCAGGGTGCTGATCAGTGAGGAGGGAGGCTAAGTCACTCTAGGTGCAGGGTACTGATAAGTGAGGATGGAGGTTAAGTGCAAGATGCTGATCAATGAGGAGGAAGATAGTATCACTCTGGATGCAGGGTGCTGATCAGTGAGGAGGGAGATAGTGTCACTCTAGGTGCAGGGTGCTAATCAATGAGGAGGGAGGAAGGGTCACAGTAGGTGCAGGGTGTTGATCAGTGAGTAGGGAGGAAGTGTCACTCTAGGTGGAGGGTGCTGATCAGTGAGGAGGGAGATAGTGTCACTCTGGGTGCAGGGTGCTGATCAGTAAGGAAGGAGATAGTGTCACTCTAGGTGCAGGGTGCTAATCAGTGAGGAGAGAGGAAGTGTTACTCTAGGTGCAGGGTGCTAATCAATGAGGAGGGAGGAAGGGTCACAGTAGGTGCAATGTGCTGATCAGTGAGTAGGGAGGAAGTGTCACTCTAGGTGGAGGGATCAGTGAGGAGGGAGATAGTGTCACTCTGGGTGCAGGGTGCTGATCAGTGAGGAAGAAGATAGTGTCACTCTAGGTGCAGGGTGCTAATCAGTGAGGAGAGAGAAAGTGTCACTCTAGGTGGAGGGATCAGTGAGGAGGGAGATAGTGTCACTCTGGGTGCAGGGTGCTGATCAGTGAGGAAGAAGATAGTGTCACTCTAGGTGCAGGGTGCTAATCAGTGAGGATGGTGGAAGTGTCACTCTAGGTGGAGGGTGGTGATCAGTGAGGAGGGAGGAAGTGTCACTCTAGGTGCAGGGTGCTAATCAATGAGGAGGAGGAAGGGTCACAGTAGGTGCAGGGCGCTGATCAGTGAGTAGGGAGGAAGTGTCATTCTAGGTGCAGGGTGCTGGTCAGTGAGGAGGGAGATTGGGTCACTCTAGGTGCAGGGTGCTGATCAGTGAGAAGGGAGGAAGTGTCACTCTAGGTGCAGGGTGCCAATCAGTGAGGAGGGAGGAAGTGTCACTCTAGGTGCAGGGTGCTGATCAGTGAGGAGGGAGAAAGTGTCACTCTAGGTGGAGGGATCAGTGAGGAGGGAGATAGTGTCACTCTGGGTGCAGGGTGCTGATCAGTGAGGAAGAAGATAGTGTCACTCTAGGTGCAGGGTGCTAATCAGTGAGGATGGTGGAAGTGTCACTCTAGGTGGAGGGTGGTGATCAGTGAGGAGGGAGGAAGTGTCACTCTAGGTGCAGGGTGCTAATCAATGAGGAGGAGGAGGAAGGGTCACAGTAGGTGCAGGGCGCTAATCAGTGAGGAGAGAGGAAGTGTCACTCTAGGTGGAGGGTGCTAATCAGTGAGGATGGTGGAAGTGTCACTCTAGGTGGAGGGTGGTGATCAGGGGGAGGGAGGAAGTGTCACTCTAGGTGCAGGGTGCTAATCAATGAGGAGGAGGAAGGGTCACAGTAGGTGCAGGGCGCTGATCAGTGAGTAGGGAGGAAGTGTCATTCTAGGTGCAGGGTGCTGGTCAGTGAGGAGGGAGATTGGGTCACTCTAGGTGCAGGGTGCTGATCAGTGAGTAGGGAGGAAGTGTCACTCTAGGTGGAGGGATCAGTGAGGAGGGAGATAGTGTCACTCTGGGTGCAGGGTGCTGATCAGTGAGGAAGAAGATAGTGTCACTCTAGGTGCAGGGTGCTAATCAGTGAGGAGAGAGAAAGTGTCACTCTAGGTGGAGGGATCAGTGAGGAGGGAGATAGTGTCACTCTGGGTGCAGGGTGCTGATCAGTGAGGAAGAAGATAGTGTCACTCTAGGTGCAGGGTGCTAATCAGTGAGGATGGTGGAAGTGTCACTCTAGGTGGAGGGTGGTGATCAGTGAGGAGGGAGGAAGTGTCACTCTAGGTGCAGGGTGCTAATCAATGAGGAGGAGGAGGAAGGGTCACAGTAGGTGCAGGGTGCTAATCAGTGAGGAGAGAGGAAGTGTCACTCTAGGTGGAGGGTGCTAATCAGTGAGGATGGTGGAAGTGTCACTCTAGGTGGAGGGTGGTGATCAGTGAGGAGGGAGGAAGTGTCACTCTAGGTGCAGGGTGCTAATCAATGAGGAGGAGGAAGGGTCACAGTAGGTGCAGGGCGCTGATCAGTGAGTAGGGAGGAAGTGTCATTCTAGGTGCAGGGTGCTGGTCAGTGAGGAGGGAGATTGGGTCACTCTAAGTGCAGGGTGCTGATCAGTGAGGAGGGAGATTAAGTGCAGGATGCTGATCAGTGAGGAGGGAGATAATGTCACTCTAGGTAGAGGGTGCTGATCAATGAGAAGGGAGATAGTGTCAGTATAGGTGCAGTGTGCTAATCAGTGAGGAGGGAGAAAGTGTCACTGTAGGTGGAGGGTTCTAATCAGTTAGGATGGTGGAATTGTCAAAAGGTGGAGGGTGCTGATCAGTGAGGAGGTAGGAAGTGTCGCTCTAGGTGCAGGGTGCTAATCAATGAGGAGGTAGATAGTATCACTCTAGTTGCAGGGTGCTGATCAGTGAGGAGGGAGATTAAGTGCAGGATGTTGATCAGTGAGGAGGGAGATAGTGTCACTCTAGGTGCAGGGTGCTGATCAGTGAGGAGGGAGATAGTGTCACTCTAGGTGGAGGGTGCTGATCAATGAGTAGGGAGATAGTGTCACTTTAGGTGCAGGGTGCTGATCAGTGAGAAGGGAGGAAGTGTCACTCTAGGTGGAGGGTGCTGATCAGTGTGGAGGTAGGAAGTGTCGCTCTAGGTGCAGGGTGCTAATCAATGATGAGGGAGAAAGTGTCACTCTAGGTGCAGGGTGCTGATCAGCGAGAAGGGAGGAAGTGTCACTCTAGGTGGAGGATGCTGATCAGTGAGGAGGGTGATAGTGTCACTCTAGGTGCAGGGTGCTGATCAGTGAGAAGGGAGGAAGTGTCACTCTAAGTGGAGGGTGCTGATCAGTGAGGAGGGAGGAAGTGTCATTCTAGGTGCAGGGTGCTGATCAGTGAGGAGGGAGATAGTGTCACTCTAGGTGGAGGGTGCCAATCAGTGAGGAGGGAGGAAGTGTCACTCTACGTGGAGGGTGCTGATCAGTGAGGAGGGAGATAGTGTCACTCTAGGTGCAGGGTGCTGATCAGTGAGAAGGGAGGAAGTGTCACTCTAGGTGGATGGTGCTGATCAGTGAGAAGGGAGGAAGTGTCACTCTAGGTGCAGGGTGCTGGTCAGCGAGGAGGGAGATAGTGTCACTCTAGGTGCAGGGTGCTGATCAGTGAGGAGGGAGATTATGTGCAGGAAGCTGATCAGTGAGGAGGGAGATAGTGTCACTCTAGGTGCAGGGTGCTGATCAGTGAGGAGGGAGATAGTGTCACTCTAGGTGCAGGTTGCTGATCAGTGAGGAGGGAGGTTGAGTCACTTTAGGTGCAGGGTACTGATCAGTGAGGAGGGAGGTTAAGTGCAAGGTGCTGATCAGTGAGGAGGGAGATAGTGTCACTCTGGGTGCAGGGTGCTAATCAGTGAGGAAGGAGATAGTGTCACTCTAGGTGCAGGGTGCTAATCAGTGAGGAGAGAGGAAGTGTCACTCTAGGTGGAGGGTGCTGATCAGTGAGGAGGGAGGAAGTGTCACTCTAGGTGGATTGTGCTGATCAGTGAGGAGGGAGGTAGTGTCACTTTAGGTGCAGGATGCTGATCAGTGAGGAGGGAGACAGTGTCAGTCTAGATGCAGGGTGCTAATCAGTGAGGAGGGAGGAAGTGTCACTCTAGGTGCAGGGTTCTAATCAATGAGGAGGGAGGAAGTGTCAAAGTAGGGGAAGGGTGCTGATAAGTGAGTAGGGAGGAAGTGTCACTGTAGGTGGAGTGTGCTGATCTGTGAGGAGGGATATAGTGTCACTCTAGGTGCAGGGTGCTAATCAGTGAGAAGGGAGGAAGTGTTACTCTAGGTGGAGGGTGCTGATAAGTGAGGAGGGAGGAAGTGTCATTCTAGGTGCAGGGTGCTGGTCAGTGAGGAGGGAGAAAGTGTCACTCTAAGAGCAGGGTGCTGATTAGTGAGGAGGGAGATAGTGTCTATCTAGGTGCAGGGTGCTAATCAGTGAGAAGGGAGGAAATGTCACTGTAGGTGCAGGATGCTGATCAGTGAGGAGAGAGAAAGTGTCATTCTAGGTGAAGGGTGCTGATCAGTGAGGATGGAGGAAGTGTTACTCTAGGTGGAGGGTGCTGATCAGTGAGGAGGGAGGAAGTGTCACTGTAGGTGCAGGGTGCTAATCAGTAAGGAGGGAGGAAGTGTCACTCTAGGTGCAGGGTGCTAATCAGTGAGGAGGGAGGATGTGTCACTCTAGGTGGATGGTGCTGATCAGTGAGGAAGGAGGTAGTGTCACTCTAGGTGGAGGGTTCTGATCAGTGAGGAGGGAGGAAGTGTCACTCTAATTGGAGGGTGCTAATCAGTGAGGAGAGAGGAAGTGTCACTCTACGTGCAGGGTGCTGATCAGTGAGGAGGGAGGAAGTTTCACTCTAGGTGGATTGTGCGGATCAGTGAGGCGGGAGGAAGTGTCACTCTAGGTGCAGGGTGCTGGTCAGTGAGGAGGGAGATAGTGTCACTCTAGGTGCAGGGTGCTAATAAGTGAGGAGAGAGGAAGTGTCATTCTAGGTGAAGGGTGCTAATCAGTGAGGATGGAGGAAGTGTCATTCTAGGTGGAGGGTGCTGATCAGTGAGGAGGGAGGAAGTGTCACTCTAGGTGGATGGTGCTGATCAGTGAGGAGGGAGGAAGTGTCACTCTAGGTGCAGGGTGCTGGTCAGTGAGGAGGGAGATAGTATCACTCTAAGTGCAGGATGCTGATCAGTGAGGAGGGAGATAGTGTCACTCTAGGTGCAGGGTGCTGATCAGTGAGGAGGGAGATAGTGTCACTCTAGGTGCAGGGTGCTGATCAGTGAGGAGGGAGATAGTGTCATTCTAGGTGGAGGGTGCTGATCAGTGAGGAGGGAGGAAGTGTCACTGTAGGTGCAGGGTGCTAATCAGTGAGGAGGGAGGAAGTGTCACTCTAGGTGCAGGGTGCTAATCAGTGAGGAGAGAGGAAGTGTCACTCTAGGTGGATGGTGCTGATCAGTGAGGAGGGAGGAAGTGTCACTCTAGGTGCAGGGTGCTGGTCTGTGAGAAGGGAGATAGTGTCAGTCTAGGTGCAGGGTGCTGATCAGTGAGGAGCGAGGTTAAGTCACTCTAGGTGCAGGGTACTGATCAGTGAGGAGGGAGGTTAAGTGCAAGGTGCTGATCAGTGAGGAGGGAGATAGTGTCACTCTAGATGCAGGGTGCTGATCAGTGAGAAGGGAGGAAGTGTCACTCTAGGTGGAAGGTGCTGATCAGGGAGGAGGGATAAAGTGTCATTCTAGGTGCAGGGTGCTGGTCAGTGAGGAGGGAGATAGTGTCACTTTACGTGCAGGGTGCTAATCAGTGAGGAGGGAGGAAGTGTCACTCTAGGTGGAGGGTGCTAATCAGTGAGGAGGGAGATAATGTAACTGTAGGTGCAGGGTGCTAATCATTGAGAAGGGAGGAAGTGTCACTCTAGGTGGAGGGTGCTGATCAGTGAGGAGGGAGGAAGTGTCATTGTAGGTGCAGGGTGCTGGTCAGTGAGGAGGAAGATAGTGTCACTCTAGGTGCAGGGTGCTGATCAGTGAGGAGGGAGATTAAGTGGAGGATGTTGATCAGTGTGGAGGGAGATAGCGTCACTCTAAGTGCAGGCTGCTGATCAGTGAGGAGGGAGATAGTGTCACTCTGCGTTTAGGGTGCTGATCAGTGAGGAGGGAGAAAGTGTCACTCTAGGTGGAAGGTGCTGATCAATGAGGAGGGAGATAGTGTCAGTCTAGGTGCAGGGTGCTAATCATTGAGGAGGGAGGAAGTGTCACTCTAGGTGGAGGGTGCTAATCAGTAAGCATGGAGGAAGTGTCACTAGGTGGAGGGTGCTGATCAATGAGGAGAGAGGAAGTGTCACTCTAGGTGGATGGTGCTGATCAGTGAGGAGGGAGGAAGTGTCACTCTAGGTGCAGGGTGCTGGTCAGTGAGGAGGGAGATAGTGTCACTCTAGGTGCAGGGTGCTGATCAGTGAGGAGCGAGGTTAAGTCACTCTAGGTGCAGGGTACTGATCAGTGAGGAGGGAGGTTAAGTGCAAGGTGCTGATCAGTGAGGAGGGAGATAATGTCACTCTGGGTGCAGGGTGCTTATCAGTGAGGAAGGAGATAGTGTCACTCTAGGTGCAGGGTGCTAATTATTGAGGAGGGAGGAAGTGTCACTCTAGGTGCAGGGTGCTAATCAGTGAGGAGGGAGGAAGTGTCACTCTAGGTGGAGGGTGCTAATCAGTGAGTATCTAGGAAGTGTCATTAGGAAGAGGGTGCTGATCAATGAGGAGGGAGGAAGTGTAACTCTAGGTGCAGGGTGCTGATCAGTGAGAATGGATGAAGTGTCACTCTAGTTGGAGGGTGCTGATCCGTGAGGAGGGAGATAGTGTCACTCTAGATGCAGGGTGCTGATCAGTGAGAAGGTAGGAAGTGTCACTCTAGGTGGAAGGTGCTGATCAGGGAGGAGGGAGATAGTGTCATTCTAGGTGCAGGGTGCTGGTCAGTGAGGAGGGAGATAGTGTCACTTTACGTGCAGGGTTCTAATCAGTGAGGAGGGAGGAAGTTTCATTCTAGGTGCAGGGTGCTGATCAGTGAGGAGGGAGATAGTGTCACTCTAGGTGGAGGGTGCCAATCAGTGAGGAGGGAGGAAGTGTC
Organism: Pseudophryne corroboree; assembly: GCF_028390025.1. NCBI lineage: Eukaryota > Metazoa > Chordata > Amphibia > Anura > Myobatrachidae > Pseudophryne > Pseudophryne corroboree. The sequence continues at coordinate 216,352,808 of NC_086451.1, forward strand.
ACTCTAGTGGATGGTGCTGATCAGTGAGGAGGGAGGAAGTGTCATTGTAGGTGCAGGGTGCTGGTCAGTGAGGAGGAAGATAGTGTCACTCTAGGTGCAGGGTGCTGATCAGTGAGGAGGGAGATTAAGTGCAGGATGTTGATCAGTGAGGAGGGAGATAGTGTCACTCTAGGTGCAGGGTGCTGATCAGTGAGGAGGGAGATAGTGTCACTCTAGGTGGAGGGTGCTGATCAATGAGGAGGGAGATAGTGTCACTTTAGGTGCAGGGTGCTGATCAGTGAGAAGGGAGAAAGTGTCACTCTAGGTGGAGGGTGCTGATCAGTGAGGAGGTAGGAAGTGTCGCTCTAGGTGCAGGGTGCTAATCAATGATGAGGGAGGAAGTGTCACTCTAGGTGCAGGGTGCTGATCAGCGAGAAGGGAGGAAGTGTCACTCTAGGTGGAGGATGCTGATCAGTGAGGAGGGTGATAGTGTCACTCTAGGTGCAGGGTGCTGATCAGTGAGAAGGGAGGAAGTGTCACTCTAAGTGGAGGGTGCTGATCATTGAGGAGGGAGGAAGTGTCATTCTAGGTGCAGGGTGCTGATCAGTGAGGAGGGAGATAGTGTCACTCTAGGTGGAGGGTGCCAATCAGTGAGGAGGGAGGAAGTGTCACTCTACGTGGAGGGTGCTGATCACTGAGGAGGGAGATAGTGTCACTCTAGGTGCAGGGTGCTGATCAGTGAGAAGGGAGGAAGTGTCACTCTAGGTGGAGGATGCTGATCAGTGAGGAGGGAGGAAGTGTCACTCTAGGTGGATCGTGCTGATCAGTGAGGAGGGAGGAAGAGTCATTCTAGGTGCAGGGTGCTGATCAGTGAGGATGGAGATAGTGTCACTCTAGGTGCAGGGTGCCAATCAGTGAGGAGGGAGGAAGTGTCACTCTAGGTGGAGGGTGCTGATCAGTGAGGAGGGAGATAGTGTCACTCTAGGTGCAGGGTGCTGATCAGTGAGAAGGGAGGAAGTGTCACTCTAGGTGCAGGGTGCCAATCAGTGAGGAGGGAGGAAGCGTCACTCTAGGTGGAGGGTGCTGATCAGTGAGGAGGGAGATAGTGTCACTCTAGGTGCAGGGTGCTGATCAGTGAGGAGGGAGGCTAAGTCACTCTAGGTGCAGGGTACTGATAAGTGAGGATGGAGGTTAAGTGCAAGATGCTGATCAGTGAGGAGGAAGATAGTATCACTCTGGATGCAGGGTGCTGATCAGTGAGGAGGGAGATAGTGTCACTCTAGGTGCAGGGTGCTATTCAATGAGGAGGGAGGAAGGGTCACAGTAGGTGCAGGGTGTTGATCAGTGAGTAGGGAGGAAGTGTCACTCTAGGTGGAGGGTGCTGATCAGTGAGGAGGGAGATAGTGTCACTCTGGGTGCAGGGTGCTGATCAGTAAGGAAGGAGATAGTGTCACTCTAGGTGCAGGGTGCTAATCAGTGAGGAGAGAGGAAGTGTCACTCTAGGTGCATGGTGCTGATCAGTGAGGAGGGAGGCTAAGTCACTCTAGGTGCAGGGTACTGATAAGTGAGGATGGAGGTTAAGTGCAAGATGCTGATCAGTGAGGAGGAAGATAGTATCACTCTGGATGCAGGGTGCTGATCAGTGAGGAGGGAGATAGTGTCACTCTAGGTGCAGGGTGCTAATCAATGAGGAGGGAGGAAGGGTCACAGTAGGTGCAGGGTGTTGATCAGTGAGTAGGGAGGAAGTGTCACTCTATGTGGAGGGTGCTGATCAGTGAGGAGGGAGATAGTGTCACTCTGGGTGCAGGGTGCTGATCAGTAAGGAAGGAGATAGTGTCACTCTAGGTGCAGGGTGCTAATCAGTGAGGAGAGAGGAAGTGTTACTCTAGGTGCAGGGTGCTAATCAATGAGGAGGGAGGAAGGGTCACAGTAGGTGCAATGTGCTGATCAGTGAGTAGGGAGGAAGTGTCACTCTAGGTGGAGGGATCAGTGAGGAGGGAGATAGTGTCACTCTGGGTGCAGGGTGCTGATCAGTGAGGAAGAAGATAGTGTCACTCTAGGTGCAGGGTGCTAATCAGTGAGGAGAGAGGAAGTGTCACTCTAGGTGGAGGGATCAGTGAGGAGGGAGATAGTGTCACTCTGGGTGCAGGGTGCTGATCAGTGAGGAAGAAGATAGTGTCACTCTAGGTGCAGGGTGCTAATCAGTGAGGAGAGAGGAAGTGTCACTCTAGGTGGAGGGTGCTAATCAGTGAGGATGGTGGAAGTGTCACTCTAGGTGGAGGGTGGTGATCAGTGAGGAGGGAGGAAGTGTCACTCTAGGTGCAGGGTGCTAATCAATGAGGAGGAGGAAGGGTCACAGTAGGTGCAGGGCGCTGATCAGTGAGTAGGGAGGAAGTGTCATTCTAGGTGCAGGGTGCTGGTCAGTGAGGAGGGAGATTGGGTCACTCTAAGTGCAGGGTGCTGATCAGTGAGGAGGGAGATTAAGTGCAGGATGCTGATCAGTGAGGAGGGAGATAATATCACTCTAGGTAGAGGGTGCTGATCAATGAGAAGGGAGATAGTGTCACTCAAGGTGCAGGGTGCTAATCAGTGAGGATGGATGAAGTGGCACTCTAGGTGGAGGGTGCTGATCAGTGAGGAGGGAGGAAGTGTCATTCTAGGTGCAGGGTGCTGATCAGTGAGGAGGGAGATTAAGTGCAGGATGCTGATCAGTGAGGAGGGAGGAAGTGTCAGTCTAGGTGCAGGGTGCTAATCAGTGAGGAGGGAGAAAGTGTCACTGTAGGTGGAGGGGTCTAATCAGTTAGGATGGTGGAATTGTCACTAGGTGGAGGGTGCTGATCAGTGAGGAGGTAGGAAGTGTCGCTCTAGGTGCAGGGTGCTAATCAATGAGGAGGTAGATAGTATCACTCTAGTTGCAGGGTGCTGATCAGTGAGGAGGGAGATTAAGTGCAGGATGTTGATCAGTGAGGAGGGAGATAGTGTCACTCTAGGTGGAGGGTGCTGATCAATGAGGAGGGAGATAGTGTCACTTTAGGTGCAGGGTGCTGATCAGTGAGAAGGGAGGAAGTGTCACTCTAGGTGGAGGGTGCTGATCAGTGAGGAGGTAGGAAGTGTCGCTCTAGGTGCAGGGTGCTAATCAATGATGAGGGAGAAAGTGTCACTCTAGGTGCAGGGTGCTGATCAGCGAGAAGGGAGGAAGTGTCACTCTAGGTGGAGGATGCTGATCAGTGAGGAGGGTGATAGTGTCACTCTAGGTGCAGGGTGCTGATCAGTGAGAAAGGAGGAAGTGTCACTCTAAGTGGAGGGTGCTGATCAGTGAGGAGGGAGGAAGTGTCATTCTAGGTGCAGGGTGCTGATCAGTGAGGAGGGAGATAGTGTCACTCTAGGTGGAGGGTGCCAATCAGTGAGGAGGGAGGAAGTATCACTCTACGTGGAGGGTGCTGATCAGTGAGGAGGGAGATAGTGTCACTCTAGGTGCAGGGTGCTGATCAGTGAGAAGGGAGGAAGTGTCACTCTAGGTGGAGGATGCTGATCAGTGAGGAGGGAGGAAGTGTCACTCTAGGTGGATCGTGCTGATCAGTGAGGAGGGAGGAAGAGTCATTCTAGGTGCAGGGTGCTGATCAGTGAGGATGGAGATAGTGTCACTCTAGGTGCAGGGTGCCAATCAGTGAGGAGGGAGGAAGTGTCACTCTAGGTGGAGGGTGCTGATCAGTGAGGAGGGAGATAGTGTCACTCTAGGTGCAGGGTGCTGATCAGTGAGGAGGGAGGCTAAGTCACTCTAGGTGCAGGGTACTGATAAGTGAGGATGGAGGTTAAGTGCAAGATGCTGATCAGTGAGGAGGAAGATAGTATCACTCTGGATGCAGGGTGCTGATCAGTGAGGAGGGAGATAGTGTCACTCTAGGTGCAGGGTGCTAATCAATGAGGAGGGAGGAAGGGTCACAGTAGGTGCAGGGTGTTGATCAGTGAGTAGGGAGGAAGTGTCACTCTAGGTGGAGGGTGCTGATCAGTGAGGAGGGAGATAGTGTCACTCTGGGTGCAGGGTGCTGATCAGTAAGGAAGGAGATAGTGTCACTCTAGGTGCAGGGTGCTAATCAGTGAGGAGAGAGGAAGTGTTACTCTAGGTGCAGGGTGCTAATCAATGAGGAGGGAGGAAGGGTCACAGTAGGTGCAACGTGCTGATCAGTGAGTAGGGAGGAAGTGTCACTCTAGGTGGAGGGATCAGTGAGGAGGGAGATAGTGTCACTCTGGGTGCAGGGTGCTGATCAGTGAGGAAGAAGATAGTGTCACTCTAGGTGCAGGGTGCTAATCAGTGAGGAGAGAGAAAGTGTCACTCTAGGTGGAGGGATCAGTGTGGAGGGAGATAGTGTCACTCTGGGTGCAGGGTGCTGATCAGTGAGGAAGAAGATAGTGTCACTCTAGGTGCAGGGTGCTAATCAGTGAGGATGGTGGAAGTGTCACTCTAGGTGGAGGGTGGTGATCAGTGAGGAGGGAGGAAGTGTCACTCTAGGTGCAGGGTGCTAATCAATGAGGAGGAGGAAGGGTCACAGTAGGTGCAGGGCGCTGATCAGTGAGTAGGGAGGAAGTGTCATTCTAGATGCAGGGTGCTGGTCAGTGAGGAGGGAGATTGGGTCACTCTAGGTGCAGGGTGCTGATCAGTGAGAAGGGAGGAAGTGTCACTCTAGGTGCAGGGTGCCAATCAGTGAGGAGGGAGGAAGTGTCACTCTAGGTGCAGGGTGCTGATCAGTGAGGAGGGAGAAAGTGTCACTCTAGGTGGAGGGATCAGTGAGGAGGGAGATAGTGTCACTCTGGGTGCAGGGTGCTGATCAGTGAGGAAGAAGATAGTGTCACTCTAGGTGCAGGTTGCTAATCAGTGAGGAGAGAGAAAGTGTCACTCTAGGTGGAGGGATCAGTGAGGAGGGAGATAGTGTCACTCTGGGTGCAGGGTGCTGATCAGTGAGGAAGAAGATAGTGTCACTCTAGGTGCAGGGTGCTAATCAGTGAGGATGGTGGAAGTGTCACTCTAGGTGGAGGGTGGTGATCAGTGAGGAGGGAGGAAGTGTCACTCTAGGTGCAGGGTGCTAATCAATGAGGAGGAGGAAGGGTCACAGTAGGTGCAGGGCGCTGATCAGTGAGTAGGGAGGAAGTGTCATTCTAGGTGCAGGGTGCTGGTCAGTGAGGAGGGAGATTGGGTCACTCTAGGTGCAGGGTGCTGATCAGTGAGTAGGGAGGAAGTGTCACTCTAGGTGGAGGGATCAGCGAGGAGGGAGATAGTGTCACTCTGGGTGCAGGGTGCTGATCAGTGAGGAAGAAGATAGTGTCACTCTAGGTGCAGGGTGCTAATCAGTGAGGAGAGAGAAAGTGTCACTCTAGGTGGAGGGATCAGTGAGGAGGGAGATAGTGTCACTCTGGGTGCAGGGTGCTGATCAGTGAGGAAGAAGATAGTGTCACTCTAGGTGCAGGGTGCTAATCAGTGAGGATGGTGGAAGTGTCACTCTAGGTGGAGGGTGGTGATCAGTGAGGAGGGAGGAAGTGTCACTCTAGGTGCAGGGTGCTAATCAATGAGGAGGAGGAAGGGTCACAGTAGGTGCAGGGTGCTAATCAGTGAGGAGAGAGGAAGTGTCACTCTAGGTGGAGGGTGCTAATCAGTGAGGATGGTGGAAGTGTCACTCTAGGTGGAGGGTGGTGATCAGTGAGGAGGGAGGAAGTGTCACTCTAGGTGCAGGGTGCTAATCAATGAGGAGGAGGAAGGGTCACAGTAGGTGCAGGGCGCTGATCAGTGAGTAGGGAGGAAGTGTCATTCTAGGTGCAGGGTGCTGGTCAGTGAGGAGGGAGATTGGGTCACTCTAAGTGCAGGGTGCTGATCAGTGAGGAGGGAGATTAAGTGCAGGATGCTGATCTGTGAGGAGGGAGATAATGTCACTCTAGGTAGAGGGTGCTGATCAATGAGAAGGGAGATAGTGTCAGTATAGGTGCAGTGTGCTAATCAGTGAGGAGGGAGAAAGTGTCACTGTAGGTGGAGGGTTCTAATCAGTTAGGATTGTGGAATTGTCAAAAGGTGGAGGGTGCTGATCAGTGAGGAGGTAGGAAGTGTCGCTCTAGGTGCAGGGTGCTAATCAATGAGGAGGTAGATAGTATCACTCTAGTTGCAGGGTGCTGATCAGTGAGGAGGGAGATTAAGTGCATGATGTTGATCAGTGAGGAGGGAGATACTGTCACTCTAGGTGCAGGGTGCTGATCAGTGAGGAGGGAGATAGTGTCACTCTAGGTGGAGGGTGCTGATCAATGAGGAGGGAGATAGTGTCACTTTAGGTGCAGGGTGCTGATCAGTGAGAAGGGAGGAAGTGTCACTCTAGGTGGAGGGTGCTGATCAGTGTGGAGGTAGGAAGTGTCGCTCTAGGTGCAGGGTGCTAATCAATGATGAGGGAGAAAGTGTCACTCTAGGTGCAGGGTGCTGATCGGCGAGAAGGGAGGAAGTGTCACTCTAGGTGGAGGATGCTGATCAGTGAGGAGGGTGATAGTGTCACTCTAGGTGCAGGGTGCTGATCAGTGAGAAGGGAGGAAGTGTCACTCTAAGTGGAGGGTGCTGATCAGTGAGGAGGGAGGAAGTGTCATTCTAGGTGCAGGGTGCTGATCAGTGAGGAGGGAGATAGTGTCACTCTAGGTGGAGGGTGCCAATCAGTGAGGAGGGAGGAAGTGTCACTCTACGTGGAGGGTGCTGATCAGTGAGGAGGGAGATAGTGTCACTCTAGGTGCAGGGTGCTGATCAGTGAGAAGGGAGGAAGTGTCACTCTAGGTGGAGGATGCTGATCAGTGAGGAGGGAGGAAGTGTCACTCTAGGTGGATCGTGCTGATCAGTGAGGAGGGAGGAAGAGTCATTCTAGGTGCAGGGTGCTGATCAGTGAGGATGGAGATAGTGTCACTCTAGGTGCAGGGTGCCAATCAGTGAGGAGGGAGGAAGTGTCACTCTAGGTGGAGAGTGCTGATCAGTGAGGAGGGAGATAGTGTCACTCTAGGTGCAGGGTGCTGATCAGTGAGGAGGGAGGCTAAGTCACTCTAGGTGCAGGGTACTGATAAGTGAGGATGGAAGTTAAGTGCAAGATGCTGATCAGTGAGGAGGAAGATAGTATCACTCTGGATGCAGGGTGCTGATCAGTGAGGAGGGAGATAGTGTCACTCTAGGTGCAGGGTGCTAATCAATGAGGAGGGAGGAAGAGTCACAGTAGGTGCAGGGTGTTGATCAGTGAGGATGGAGGAAGTGTCACTCTAGGTGGAGGGTGCTGATCAGTGAGGAGGGAGATAGTGTCACTCTGGGTGCAGGGTGCTGATCAGTAAGGAAGGAGATAGTGTCACTCTAGGTGCAGGGTGCTAATCAGTGAGGAGAGAGGAAGTGTTACTCTAGATGCAGGGTGCTAATCAATGAGGAGGGAGGAAGGGTCACAGTAGGTGCAATGTGCTGATCAGTGAGTAGGGAGGAAGTGTCACTCTAGGTGGAGGGATCAGTGAGGAGGGAGATAGTGTCACTCTGGGTGCAGGGTGCTGATCAGTGAGGAAGAAGATAGTGTCACTCTAGGTGCAGGGTGCTAATCAGTGAGGAGAGAGAAAGTGTCACTCTAGGTGGAGGGATCAGTGAGGAGGGAGATAGTGTCACTCTGGGTGCAGGGTGCTGATCAGTGAGGAAGAAGATAGTGTCACTCTAGGTGCAGGGTGCTAATCAGTGAGGAGAGAGGAAGTGTCACTCTAGATGCAGGGTGCTAATCAATGAGGAGGGAGGAAGGGTCACAGTAGGTGCAATGTGCTGATCAGTGAGTAGGGAGGAAGTGTCACTCTAGGTGGAGGGATCAGTGAGGAGGGAGATAGTGTCACTCTGGGTGCAGGGTGCTGATCAGTGAGGAAGAAGATAGTGTCACTCTAGGTGCAGGGTGCTAATCAGTGATGAGAGAGAAAGTGTCACTCTAGGTGGAGGGATCAGTGAGGAGGGAGATAGTGTCACTCTGGGTGCAGGGTGCTGATCAGTGAGGAAGAAGATAGTGTCACTCTAGGTGCAGGGTGCTAATCAGTGAGGATGGTGGAAGTGTCACTCTAGGTGGAGGGTGGTGATCAGTGAGGAGGGAGGAAGTGTCACTCTAGGTGCAGGGTGCTAATCAATGAGGAGGAGGAAGGGTCACAGTAGGTGCAGGGCGCTGATCAGTGAGTAGGGAGGAAGTGTCATTCTAGGTGCAGGGTGCTGGTCAGTGAGGAGGGAGATTGGGTCACTCTAGGTGCAGGGTGCTGATCAGTGAGAAGGGAGGAAGTGTCACTCTAGGTGCAGGGTGCCAATCAGTGAGGAGGGAGGAAGTGTCACTCTAGGTGCAGGGTGCTGATCAGTGAGGAGGGAGAAAGTGTCACTCTAGGTGGAGGGATCAGTGAGGAGGGAGATAGTGTCACTCTGGGTGCAGGGTGCTGATCAGTGAGGAAGAAGATAGTGTCACTCTAGGTGCAGGGTGCTAATCAGTGAGGAGAGAGAAAGTGTCACTCTAGGTGGAGGGATCAGTGAGGAGGGAGATAGTGTCACTCTGGGTGCAGGGTGCTGATCAGTGAGGAAGAAGATAGTGTCACTCTAGGTGCAGGGTGCTAATCAGTGAGGATGGTGGAAGTGTCACTCTAGGTGGAGGGTGGTGATCAGTGAGGAGGGAGGAAGTGTCACTCTAGGTGCAGGGTGCTAATCAATGAGGAGGAGGAAGGGTCACAGTAGGTGCAGGGCGCTGATCAGTGAGTAGGGAGGAAGTGTCATTCTAGGTGCAGGGTGCTGGTCAGTGAGGAGGGAGATTGGGTCACTCTAGGTGCAGGGTGCTGATCAGTGAGTAGGGAGGAAGTGTCACTCTAGGTGGAGGGATCAGCGAGGAGGGAGATAGTGTCACTCTGGGTGCAGGGTGCTGATCAGTGAGGAAGAAGATAGTGTCACTCTAGGTGCAGGGTGCTAATCAGTGAGGAGAGAGAAAGTGTCACTCTAGGTGGAGGGATCAGTGAGGAGGGATATAGTGTCACTCTGGGTGCAGGGTGCTGATCAGTGAGGAAGAAGATAGTGTCACTCTAGGTGCAGGGTGCTAATCAGTGAGGATGGTGGAAGTGTCACTCTAGGTGGAGGGTGGTGATCAGTGAGGAGGGAGGAAGTGTCACTCTAGGTGCAGGGTGCTAATCAATGAGGAGGAGGAAGGGTCACAGTAGGTGCAGGGTGCTAATCAGTGAGGAGAGAGGAAGTGTCACTCTAGGTGGAGGGTGCTAATCAGTGAGGATGGTGGAAGTGTCACTCTAGGTGGAGGGTGGTGATCAGTGAGGAGGGAGGAAGTGTCACTCTAGGTGCAGGGTGCTAATCAATGAGGAGGAGGAAGGGTCACAGTAGGTGCAGGGCGCTGATCAGTGAGTAGGGAGGAAGTGTCATTCTAGGTGCAGGGTGCTGGTCAGTGAGGAGGGAGATTGGGTCACTCTAAGTGCAGGGTGCTGATCAGTGAGGAGGGAGATTAAGTGCAGGATGCTGATCAGTGAGGAGGGAGATAATGTCACTCTAGGTAGAGGGTGCTGATCAATGAGAAGGGAGATAGTGTCAGTATAGGTGCAGTGTGCTAATCAGTGAGGAGGGAGAAAGTGTCACTGTAGGTGGAGGGTTCTAATCAGTTAGGATGGTGGAATTGTCAAAAGGTGGAGGGTGCTGATCAGTGAGGAGGTAGGAAGTGTCGCTCTAGGTGCAGGGTGCTAATCAATGAGGAGGTAGATAGTATCACTCTAGTTGCAGGGTGCTGATCAGTGAGGAGGGAGATTAAGTGCAGGATGTTGATCAGTGAGGAGGGAGATAGTGTCACTCTAGGTGCAGGGTGCTGATCAGTGAGGAGGGAGATAGTGTCACTCTAGGTGGAGGGTGCTGATCAATGAGGAGGGAGATAGTGTCACTTTAGGTGCAGGGTGCTGATCAGTGAGAAGGGAGGAAGTGTCACTCTAGGTGGAGGGTGCTGATCAGTGTGGAGGTAGGAAGTGTCGCTCTAGGTGCAGGGTGCTAATCAATGATGAGGGAGAAAGTGTCACTCTAGGTGCAGGGTGCTGATCAGCGAGAAGGGAGGAAGTGTCACTCTAGGTGGAGGATGCTGATCAGTGAGGAGGGTGATAGTGTCACTCTAGGTGCAGGGTGCTGATCAGTGAGAAGGGAGGAAGTGTCACTCTAAGTGGAGGGTGCTGATCAGTGAGGAGGGAGGAAGTGTCATTCTAGGTGCAGGGTGCTGATCAGTGAGGAGGGAGATAGTGTCACTCTAGGTGGAGGGTGCCAATCAGTGAGGAGGGAGGAAGTGTCACTCTACGTGGAGGGTGCTGATCAGTGAGGAGGGAGATAGTGTCACTCTAGGTGCAGGGTGCTGATCAGTGAGAAGGGAGGAAGTGTCACTCTAGGTGGAGGATGCTGATCAGTGAGGAGGGAGGAAGTGTCACTCTAGGTGGATCGTGCTGATCAGTGAGGAGGGAGGAAGAGTCATTCTAGGTGCAGGGTGCTGATCAGTGAGGATGGAGATAGTGTCACTCTAGGTGCAGGGTGCCAATCAGTGAGGAGGGAGGAAGTGTCACTCTAGGTGGAGAGTGCTGATCAGTGAGGAGGGAGATAGTGTCACTCTAGGTGCAGGGTGCTGATCAGTGAGGAGGGAGGCTAAGTCACTCTAGGTGCAGGGTACTGATAAGTGAGGATGGAAGTTAAGTGCAAGATGCTGATCAGTGAGGAGGAAGATAGTATCACTCTGGATGCAGGGTGCTGATCAGTGAGGAGGGAGATAGTGTCACTCTAGGTGCAGGGTGCTAATCAATGAGGAGGGAGGAAGAGTCACAGTAGGTGCAGGGTGTTGATCAGTGAGGATGGAGGAAGTGTCACTCTAGGTGGAGGGTGCTGATCAGTGAGGAGGGAGATAGTGTCACTCTGGGTGCAGGGTGCTGATCAGTAAGGAAGGAGATAGTGTCACTCCAGGTGCAGGGTGCTAATCAGTGAGGAGAGAGGAAGTGTTACTCTAGATGCAGGGTGCTAATCAATGAGGAGGGAGGAAGGGTCACAGTAGGTGCAATGTGCTGATCAGTGAGTAGGGAGGAAGTGTCACTCTAGGTGGAGGGATCAGTGAGGAGGGAGATAGTGTCACTCTGGGTGCAGGGTGCTGATCAGTGAGGAAGAAGATAGTGTCACTCTAGGTGCAGGGTGCTAATCAGTGAGGAGAGAGAAAGTGTCACTCTAGGTGGAGGGATCAGTGAGGAGGGAGATAGTGTCACTCTGGGTGCAGGGTGCTGATCAGTGAGGAAGAAGATAGTGTCACTCTAGGTGCAGGGTGCTAATCAGTGAGGAGAGAGGAAGTGTCACTCTAGGTGGAGGGTGCTAATCAGTGAGGATGGTGGAAGTGTCACTGTAGGTGGAGGGTGGTGATCAGTGAGGAGGGAGGAAGTGTCACTCTAGGTGGAGGGTGGTGATCAGTGAGGAGGAGGAAGGGTCACAGTAGATGCAGGGCGCTGATCAGTGAGTAGGGAGATTGGGTCACTCTAAGTGCAGGGTGCTGATCAGTGAGGAGGGAGATTAAGTGCAGGATGCTGATCAGTGAGGAGGGAGATAATGTCAGTCTAGGTGCAGTGTGCTAATCAGTGAGGGAGAAAGTGTCACTGTAGGTGGAGGGGTCTAATCAGTTAGGATGGTGGAATTGTCACTAGGTGGAGGGTGCTGATCAGTTAGGAGGTAGGAAGTGTCGCTCTAGGTGCAGGGTGCTAATCAATGAGAAGGTTGATAGTATCACTCTAGTTGCAGGGTGCTGATCAGTGAAAAGGGAGGAAGTGTCACTCTAGGTGGAGGGTGCTGATCAGTGAGGAGGGAGATAGTGTCACTCTAGGTGCAGAGTGCTGATCAGTGAGGAGGGAGATAGTGTCACTCTAGGTGCAGGGTGCTGATCAGTGAGGAGGGAGGTTAAGTGCAAGGTGCTGATCAGTGAGGAGGGAGATAGTGTCACTCTGGGTGCAGGGTGCTGATCATTGAGGAGGGAGATAGTGTCACTCTAGGTGGAGGGTGCTGATCAATGAGGAGGTAGATAGTATCACTCTAGTTGCAGAGTGCTAATCAGTGAGGAGGGAGGAAGTGTCACACTAGGTGGAGGGTGCTAATAAGTGAGGAGGGAGATAATGTCACTGTAGGTGCAGGGTGCTAATCAGTTTGGAGTGAGGTAGTGTCACTCTAGTTGGTGGGTGCTGACCAGTGAGGATGGAGGAAGTGTCACTGTAGGTGGATGGTGCTGATCAATGAGAAGGGAGATAGTGTCAGTCTAGGTGCAGGGTGCTAATCAGTGAGGAGGGAGAAAGTGTCACTGTAGGTGGAGGGTGCTAATCAGTTAGGTTGGAGGAATTGTCACTAAAAGTGGAGGGTGCTGATCAGTGAGGAGGGAGATAGTGTCACTCTAGGTGCAGGGTGCTAATCATTGAGAAGGGAGTAAGTGTCACTCTAGGTGGAGGGTGCTGATCAGTGAGGAGGGAGGAAGTGTCATTCTAGGTGCAGGGTTTTGGTCAGTGGGGAGGGAGATAGTTTCACTCTAGGTGCAGGGTGCTGATCAGTGAGGATGGAGATTAAGTGCAGGATGCTGATCAGTGAGGAGGGAGATAGTGTCACACTAGGTGGAGGGTGCTAATCAGTGAGGAGGGAGATAATGTCACTGTAGGTGCAGGGTGCTAATCAGTGAGGAGTGAGGAAGTGTCACTCTAGTTGGTGGGTGCTGACCAATTAGGATGGAGGAAGTGTCACTGTAGGTGCAGGGTGCTAGTCAGTGAGGAGGGAGATAGTGTCACTCTAGGTGCAGGGTGCTGATCAGTGAGGAGGGAGATTAAGTGCAGGATGCTGATCAGTGAGGAGGGAGATAGTGTCACTCTAGGTGCAGGGTGCTGATCAGTGAGGAGGGAGGTTAAGTCACTTTAGGTGCAGGGTACTGATCAGTGAGGAGGGAGGTTAAGTGCAAGGTGCTGATCAGTGAGGAGGGAGATAGTGTCACTCTGGGTGCAGGGTGCTAATCAGTGAGGAAGGAGATAGTGTCAATCTAGGTGCAGGGTGCTAATCAGTGAGGAGAGAGGAAGTGTCCCTCTAGGTGGAGGGTGCTGATCAGTGAGGAGGGAGGAAGTGTCACTCTAGGTGGATGGTGCTGATCAGTGAGGAGGGAGGTAGTGTCACTTTAGGTGCAGGATGCTGATCAGTGAGGAGGGAGATAGTGTCAGTCTAGGTGCAGGGTGCTAATCAGTGAGGAGGGAGGAAGTGTCACTCTAAGTGGAGAGTGCTGATCAGTGAGGAGGGAGGAAGTGTCACTCTAGGTGCAGGGTACTGATCAGTGAGGAGGGAGGTTAAGTGCAAGGTGCTGGTCAGTGTGGAGGGAGATAGTGTCACTCTAGGTGCAGGGTGCTAATCAGTGAGGAGAGAGGAAGTGTCACTCTAGGTGGAGGGTGCTGATCAGTGAGGAGGGAGGAAGTGTCACTCTAGGTGCAGGGTTCTAATCAATGAGGAGGGAGGAAGTGTCAAAGTAGGGGAAGGGTGCTGATAAGTGAGTAGGGAGGAAGTGTCACTGTAGGTGGAGTGTGCTGATCAGTGAGGAGGGAGATAGTGTCACTCTAGGTGCAGGGTGCTAATCAGTGAGAAGTGAGGAAGTGTTACTCTAGGTGGAGGGTGCTGATAAGTGAGGAGGGAGGAAGTGTCATTCTAGGTGCAGGGTGCTGGTCAGTGAGGAGGGAGAAAGTGTCACTCTAAGTGCAGGGTGCTGATCAGTGAGGAGGGAGATAGTGTCACTCTAGGTGCAGGGTGCTAATCAGTGAGAAGGGAGGAAATGTCACTGTAGGTGCAGGATGCTGATCAGTGAGGAGAGAGAAAGTGTCATTCTAGGTGGAGGGTGCTGATCAGTGAGGAGGGAGGAAGTGTCACTGTAGGTGCAGGGTGTTAATCAGTAAGGAGGGAGGAAGTGTCACTCTAGGTGCAGGGTGATAATCAGTGAGGAGGGAGGATGTGTCACTCTAGGTGGATGGTGCTGATCAATGAGAAGGGAGATAGTGTCAGTCTAGGTGCAGGGTGCTAATCAGTGAGGAGGGAGAAAGTGTCACTGTAGGTGGAGGGTGCTAATCAGTTAGGTTGGAGGAATTGTCACTAAAAGTGGAGGGTGCTGATCAGTGAGGAGGGAGGAAGTGTTATTCTAGGTGCAGGGTGCTGATCAGTGAGGAGGGAGATAGTGTCACTCTAGGTGCAGGGTGCTAATCATTGAGAAAGGAGGAAGTGTCACTCTAGGTGGAGGGTGCTGATCAGTGAGGAGGGAGGAAGTGTCATTCTAGGTGCAGGGTTTTGGTCATTGAGGAGGTAGATAGTTTCACTCTAGGTGCAGGGTGCTGATCAGTGAGGATGGAGATTAAGTGCAGGATGCTGATCAGTGAGGAGGGAGTTAGTGTCACACTAGGTGGAGGGTGCTAATCAGTGAGGAGGGAGATAATGTCACTGTAGGTGCAGGGTGCTAATCAGTGAGGAGTGAGGAAGTGTCACTCTAGTTGGTGGGTGCTGACCAGTTAGGATGGGGGAAGTGTCACTGTAGGTGCAGGGTGCTAGTCAGTGAGGAGGGAGACAGTGTCACTCTAGGTGCAGGGTGCTGATCAGTGAGGAGGGAGATTAAGTGCAGGATGCTGATCAGTGAGGAGGGAGATAGTGTCACTCTAGGTGCAGGGTGCTAATCAGTTATGATGGAGGAATTGTCACTGTAGGTGCAGGGTGCTGATCAGTGAGAAGGGAGGAAGTGTCACTCTAGGTGGAGGGTGCTGATCAGTGAGGAGGGAGATAGTGTCACTCTAGGTGCAGGGTGCTGATCAGTGAGAAGGGAGGAAGTGTCACTCTAAGTGGAGGGTGCTGATCAGTGAGGAGGGAGGAAGTGTAATTCTAGGTGCAGGGTGCTGATCAGTGAGGAGGGAGATAGTGTCACTCAAGGTGCAGGGTGCCAATCAGCGAGGAGGGAGGAAGTGTCACTCTAGGTGGAGGGTGCTGATCAGTGAGGAGGGAGATAGTGTCACTCTAGGTGCAGGGTGCTGATCAGTGAGAAGGGAGGAAGTGTCACTCTAGGTGGAGGGTGCTGATCAGTGAGGAGGGAGGAAGTGTCATTCTAGGTGCAGGGTGCTGGTCAGTGAGGAGGGAGATAGTGTCACTCTAGGTGCAGGGTGCTGATCAGTGAGGTGGGAGATTAAGTGCAGGATGCTGATCAATGAGGAGGGAGATAGTGTCACTCTAGGTGCAGTGTGCTGATCAGTGAGGAGGGAGATAGTGTCACTCTGCGTTTAGGGTGCTGATCAGTGAGGAGGGAGAAAGTGTCACTCAAGGTGGAGGGTGCAGATCAATGAGGAGGGAGATAGTGTCAGTCTAGGTGCAGGGTGCTAATCAGTGAGGAGGGAGAAAGTGTCACTCTAGGTGCAGGGTGCTGATCAGTGAGGAGGGAGATTAAGTGCAGGATGCTGATCAGTGAGGAGGGAGATAGTGTCACTCTAGGTGCAGGGTGCTAATCAGTTAGGATGGAGGAATTGTCACTAGTTGGAGGGTGCTGATCAGTGAGGAGGTAGAAAGTGTCACTCTAGGTGCAGGGTGCTGATCAGTGAGAAGGGAGGAAGTGTCACTCTAGGTGGAGGGTGCTGATCAGTGAGGAGGGAGATAGTGTCACTCTAGGTGCAGGGTGCTGATCAGTGAGAAGGGAGGAAGTGTCACTCTAAGTGGAGGGTGCTGATCAGTGAGGAGGGAGGAAGTGTAATTCTAGGTGCAGGGTGCTGATCAGTGAGGAGGGAGATAGTGTCACTCAAGGTGCAGGGTGCCAATCAGCGAGGAGGGAGGAAGTGTCACTCTAGGTGGAGGGTGCTGATCAGTGAGGAGGGAGATAGTGACACTCTAGGTGCAGGGTGCTGATCAGTGAGAAGGGAGGAAGTGTCACTCTAGGTGGAGGGTGCTGATCAGTGAGGAGGGAGGAAGTGTCATTCTAGGTGCAGGGTGCTGTTCAGTGAGGAGGGAGATAGTGTCACTCTAGGTGCAGGGTGCTGATCAGTGAGGTGGGAGATTAAGTGCAGGATGCTGATCAGTGAGGAGGGAGATAGTGTCACTCTAGGTGCAGTGTGCTGATCAGTGAGGAGGGAGATAGTGTCACTCTGCGTTTAGGGTGCTGATCAGTGAGGAGGGAGAAAGTGTCACTCAAGGTGGAGGGTGCAGATCAATGAGGAGGGAGATAGTGTCAGTCTAGGTGCAGGGTGCTAATCAGTGAGGAGGGAGAAAGTGTCACTCTAGGTGGAGTGTGCTAATCAGTAAGGATGGAGGAATTGTCACTAGGTGGAGGGTGCTGATCAGTGAGGAGGTAGGAAGTGTCGCTCTAGGTGCAGGGTGCTAATCAATGAGGAGGGAGGAAGTGTCACTCTAGGTGCAGGGTGCTGATCAGTGAGAAGGGAGGAAGTGTCACTCTAGGTGGAGGGTGCTGATCAGTGAGGAGAGAGATAGTGTCACTCTAGGTGCAGAGTGCTGATCAGTGAGGAGGGAGATAGTGTCACTGTAGGTGGAGGGTGCTAATCTGTTAGGTTGGAGGAATTGTCACTAAGTGGAGGGTGCTGATCAGTGAGGAGGGAGGAAGTGTTATTCTAGGTGCAGGGTGCTGATCAGTGAGGAGGGAGATAGTGTCACTCTAGGTGCAGGGTGCTAATCATTGAGAAGGGAGGAAGTGTCACTCTAGGTGGAGGGTGCTGATCAGTGAGGAGGGAGGAAGTGTCATTCTAGGTGCAGGGTGCTGATCAGTGAGGAGGGAGATAGTTTCACTCTGCGTTTAGGGTGCTGATCAGTGAGGAGGGAGATTAAGTGCAGGATGCTGATCAGTGAGGAGGGAGATAGTGTCACTCTAGGTGCAGGGTGCTGATCAGTGAGGAGGGAGATAGTTTCACTCTGCGTTTAGGGTGCTGATCAGTGAGGAGGGAGAAAGTGTCACTCTAGGTGAAGGGTGCTAATCAGTTAGGATGGAGGAATTGTCACTAGTTGGAGGGTGCAGATCAGTGAGGAGGTAGGAAGTGTCACTCTAGGTGGAGGGTGCTGATCAGTGAGGAGGGAGATAGTGTCACTCTAGGTGCAGGGTGCTGATCAGTGAGAAGCAGAGCTGGCCTTAGGCATAGGCAAACTAGGCAATTGCCTAGGGCATCTGGTATGCCTAGGGGCACAAGCAGCTTCTGCTGATTAAAATTATATGCGGCATGCCTATATTCTGTGTGCAGCATTTCGTATGCAGATACAGCCACAGTCGCACACAATATATAGGCATGCTGCATATCATTTTAATCAGCAGAAGCTGCTTGTGCATCCTAGCCACATAGCAATGCAAATAAGATGCATTTTCATAAAAAATAGGCACCCAACGTTAGCAGAGCTGCCAGTTGACTCACTTCAGGAACTATACGGATGGTGTAATGGTTAGCATTACTGCCTCACAGCACTGAGGTCATGGGTTCTATTCCCACCACAGCCCTAACTGTGTGGAGTTTGTATATTCTCCCCGTACTTGCGTGGGTTTCCTCCGGGTTCTCCGGTTTCCTCCCACAATCCAAAAATATGCTGGTAGGTTAATTGGCTCCCTACAAAATTAACCCTAGCGTGTATGTGTGTGCTTGTACATGTGGTAGGGAATCTAGATTGTAAGCTCCACTGGGGCAGGGACTGATGTGAATGGCCAAATATTCTCTGTACAGCGCTGCGGAATATGTGTGCGCTATATATATAATATATATAAATAAAATAAAATAAATATATGTGTCATTATTTGTATAAGGGCATTAATAATGTGTAACATATGTGTAAGGGGCACTATGTGTGTCATTATGTGTATAAGGGCACTAATAATGTGCGGCATATGTGTAAGGGACATTATGTGTGTCATTATGTGTATAAGGGCATTAACAATGTGGGGCATATGTGTAAGGGAAATGATGTGTATAAGGGTTGGCATAATGTGTAAGGCGCACTATGTTTATAAGGACATTAATAATGTGTGTAATATGTGTAAAGGCCAGTACTCACGGCCCGATGCTGGAGAGATGTGTGCTGAGCGAACCGCTCAGCACACATCTCTCCCGGCGCTCAGCACAGCGCGATCTGTGCTGAGCGTGCGGGGGGAGACGGGGGGGCCGCTCACTTCACCCAGCGGGTGAAGTGAGCGACCTGCTAGATTGGCCTGCATGCAGGCCAATCTAGCAGCAGCGATAGCGATGCGCGGGGCTGCGCATCGCTATCGCTGTTAGGGCTACACACGGAGCGATCTTGCTGAAAATCTAAGCAATCTAGTCAGATTGCTTAGATTATCGCTCCGTGTGTACCCCCCTTAAGGGGTATTACTGTGTGGTATTATGTGTATAAATGCATTACCAATGTGTGGCATTATGTATATAAGGTGCTCTACTGTGTGGCGTAACGTATAGAAAAGGCACTACTGTGTAGTCTAATGTGAATAAAGAGCAATATGGTGTGGTGTAATGAGAATAAAGGGGGTCATTCCGAGTTGTTCGCTCGGTAAATTTCTTCGCATCGCAGCGATTTTCCGCTTATTGCGCATGCGCAATGTTCGCACTGCGACTGCGCCAAGTAAATTTGCTATGCAGTTAGGAATTTTACTCACGGCATTACGAGGTTTTTTCTTCGTTCTGGTGATCGTAATGTGATTGACAGGAAGTGGGTGTTTCTGGGCGGAAACTGGCCGTTTTATGGGAGTGTGTGAAAAAACGCTACCGTTTCTGGGAAAAACGCGGGAGTGGCTGGAGAAACGGAGGAGTGTCTGGGCGAACGCTGGGTGTGTTTGTGACGTCAAACCAGGAACGACAAGCACTGAACTGATCGCACTGGCAGAGTAAGTCTCGAGCTACTCAGAAACTGCACAGAGAAGTCTTTTCGCAATATTGCGAATCTTTCGTTCACAATTTTGATAAGCTAAGATTCACTCCCAGTAGGCGGCGGCTTAGCGTGTGCAAAGCTGCTAAAAGCAGCTTGCGAGCGAACAACTCGGAATGAGGGCCAAAGAGCAATATGGTGTGGTGTAATGTGAATAAAGAGCAATTCAGCATGATGTTATGTTAATGAAGGGCACTACTGTGAGAAGTAACGTATATAAGGTAAATTGGTACTACTGTGTGATTTAATGTGAATAAGGGACACTATCGTATGATAAATTGAGAATAAAGTTGCACTACTGTGAGGCATAATTTGAATTGGGGGTACTATTGTGTGGCCATGCCCCTTGCCAGCAAAAACACATACCTAATTGGGCTGTGCGCCAAATGTGCTCACTGTTCTTATTTAAATTACAGAGGGTAGGAAAACAAAAAAAAGGACTGCTATGGGTGGGGGGTGATGGTGCTGGGATAGGGGTGCAGGGTCAGAGGCGGAACTAGCGGTGGTGCTAGGGGGCACCAGACAAAATCTTGCCTAGGGCATCATATTGGTTAGGGCCAGCTCTGGTGAGAAGGGAGGAAGTGTCACTCTAAGTGGAGGGTGCTGATCAGTGAGGAGGGAGGAAGTTTAATTCTAGGTGCAGGGTGCTGATCAGTGAGGAGGGAGATAGTGTCACTCAAGGTGCAGGGTGCCAATCAGTGAGGAGGGAGGAAGTGTCACTCTAGGTGGAGGGTGCTGATCAGTGAGGAGGGAGATAGTGTCACTCTAGGTGCAGGGTGCTTATCAGTGAGAAGGGAGGAAGTGTCACTCTAGGTGGAGGGTGCTGATCAGTGAGGAGGGAGGAAGTGTCATTCTAGGTGGAGGGTGCTGGTCAGTGAGGAGGGAGATAGTGTCACTCTAGGTGCAGGGTGCTGGTCAGTGAGGTGGGAGATTAAGTGCAGGATGCTGATCAGTGAGGAGGGAGATAGTGTCACTCTAGGTGCAGTGTGCTGATCAGTGAGGAGGGAGATAGTGTCACTCTGCGTTTAGGGTGCTGATCAGTGAGGAGGGAGAAAGTGTCACTCAAGGTGGAGGGTGCAGATCAATGAGGAGGGAGATAGTGTCAGTCTAGGTGCAGCGTGCTAATCAGTGAGAAGGGAGAAAGTGTCACTCTAGGTGGAGTGTGCTAATCAGTAAGGATGGAGGAATTGTCACTAGGTGGAGGGTGCTGATCAGTGAGGAGGGAGGAAGTGTCGCTCTAGGTGCAGGGTGCTAATCAATGAGGAGGGTGGATGTGTCACTCTAGGTGCAGGGTGCTGATCAGTGAGAAGGGAGGAAGTGTCACTCTAGGTGGAGGGTGCTGATCAGTGAGGAGGGAGATAGTGTCACTCTAGATGCAGGTTGCTGATCATTGAGAATGGAGGAAGTATCACTCTAAGTGGAGGGTGCTGATCAGTGAGGAGGGAGGAAGTGTCATTCTAGGTGCAGGGTGCTGATCAGTGAGGAGGTAGATAGTGTCACTCAAGGTGCAGCGTGCTAATCAGTGAGGAGGGAGGAAGTGTCACTCTAGGTGGAGGGTGCTGATCAGTGAGGAGGGAGATAGTGTCACTCTTGGTGCAGCGTGGTGATCAGTGAGAAGGGAGGAAGTGTCACTCTAGGTGGAGGGTGCTGATCAGTGAGGAGGGAGGAACTGTCACTCTAGGTGCATGGTGCTGATCAGTGAGGAGGGAGGAAGTGTCATTCTAGGTGCAGGGTGCTGGTTAGTGAGGAGGGAGATAGGGTCACTCTAAGTGCAGGGTGCTGATCAGTGAGGAGGAAAAAAGAAGTTATAATGCCACTGTATAGGTCATTGGTGCGGCCCCATCTGGAATACTGTGTCCAGTTCTGGAGACCATATCTCCAGAAGGATATAAATACATTAGAGAGTGTACAAAGAAGGGCAACTAAAATGGTGCATGGCCTACATCACAAAACGTACCCGGAAAGGCTAAAAGATCTTAACTTGTATAGTTTGGAGGAGAGAAGGGAAAGGGGGGACATGATAGAAACTTTCAAATATATCAAGGGTCTTAACAAAGTTCAGGAGGGAAACATTCTTCAAAGGAAGAGAAATATTAGAACTCGAGGACATACACTGAAACTGGAGGGGGGGAGGTTCAGGGGAAATTTAAGGTAAAATTACTTCACAGAAAGGGTAGTGGATAAGTGGAATAGTCTCCCATCAGAGGTGGTAGAGGCTAAGACTGTAGAGAAATTTAAACATGCTTGGGATAGGCATATGAATATCCTTACAAAGAATTAAT
Source organism: Pseudophryne corroboree (assembly GCF_028390025.1). Taxonomy (NCBI): domain Eukaryota; kingdom Metazoa; phylum Chordata; class Amphibia; order Anura; family Myobatrachidae; genus Pseudophryne; species Pseudophryne corroboree. The sequence continues at coordinate 216,374,003 of NC_086451.1, forward strand.
GTTCAAAAAGGGTTGAGATTACCCAAAGGATAAAAAAAAAAAGGGTAGACTAGATGGGCCAAGTGTTTCTTATCTGCCATCAAATTCTATGTTTCTATGAGGGAGATAAAGTGCAGGATGCTGATCAGTGAGGAGGGAGATAGTGTCACTCTAGGTGCAGGGTGCTGATCAGTGAGGAGGGAGATAGTGTCACTCTAGGTGCAGGGTGCTGATCAGTGAGGAGGGAGGTTAAGTCACTCTAGGTGAAGGGTTCTGATTAGTGAGGAGGGAGGTTAAGTGCAAGATGCTGATCAGTGAGGAGGGAGATAGTGTCACTCTGGGTGCAGGGTGCTGATCAGTGAGGAGGGAGATAGTGTCACTCTAGGTGGAGGGTGCTAATAAGTCAGGAGGGAGGAAGTGTCACTCTAGGTGGAGGATGCTAATTAGTGAGGAGGGAGGAAGTGTCACTCTAGGTGAAGGGTGCTAATCAGTGAGGAGGGAGGAAGTGTCACTCTAGGTGCAGGGTGTTGATCAGTGATTAGGGAGGTAGTGTCACTCTAGGTGTATGGTGCTGACCAGTGAGGAGGAAGGTATTGTCACTCTATGTGCAGGGATCTGATAATTGAGGAGGGAGGTAGTGTCACTCCAGGTGGAGAATGCTCATCAGTGAGGAGGGATATAGTGTCACTCTAGGTGTAAGGTGCTAATCATTGAGAAGGGAGGAAGTGTCACTCTAGGTGGAGGGTCCTGATCAGTGAGGAGGGAGGAAGTTTCATTCTAGGTGCATGGTGCTGGTCATTGTGGAGGGAGATAGTGTCACTCTAAGTGCAGGGTGCTGATCAGTGAGGAGGGAGATTAAGTGCAGGATGCTGATCATTGAGGAAGGACATAGTGTCACTCTAGGTGCAAGGTGCTGATCAGTGAGGAGAGAGATAGTGTCTCTCTAGGTGCAGGTTGCTGTTCAGTGAGGAGGGAGGTTAAGTGAAAGGTGCTGATCAGTGAGGAGGGAGATAGTGTCACTCTGGGTGCAAGGTGCTGATCAGTGAGGAGGGAGATAGTGTCACTCTAGGTAGAGGGTGCTGATCAGTGAGGAGGGAGGAAGTGTCACTCTAGGTGCAGGATGCTGATCAGTGAGAAGGGAGGTAGTGTAACTCTAGGTGCAGGGTGCTGATCAGTGAGGAGGGAGGAAGTGTCACTCTAGGTTGAGGGTGCTAATCAGTGAGGAGGGAGGAAGTGTCACTCTAGGTTGAGGGTGCTAATCAGTGAGGAGGGAGGAAATGTCACTCTAGGTCGAGGGTGCTAATCAGTGAGGAGGAAGGAAGTGTCACTTTAGGTGCAGGGTGCTGATCAGTGAGGAGGGAGATAGTGTCAATCTAGGTGGAGGGTGCTAATCAGTGAGGAGGGAGGTAGTGTCACTCTAGGTGCAGGGTGCTGAGCAGTGAGGAGGGAGATAGTGTCACTCTAGGTGGAGGGTGCTAATCAGTGAGTAGGGAGGAAGTGTCTCTATAGGTGGAGGGTGCTGATCAGTGAGAAGGGAGATAGTGTCACTCTAGGTGCAGGGTGCTGATCAGTGAGGAGGGAGGAAGTGTCACTCTAGGTGGAGGGTGCTGATCAGTGAGGAGGGAGATAGTGTCATTCTAGGTGCAGGGTGCTAATCATTGAGAAGGGAGGAAGTGTCACTCTAGTTGGAGGGTCCTGATCAGTGAGGAGGGAGGGAGTATCATTCTAGGTGCAGGGTGCTGATCAGTGAGGAGGGAGATTAAGTGCAGGATGCTGATCAGTGAGGAGGGATATAGTGTCACTCTAGGTGCAGGGTGCTGATCAGTGAGGAGGGAGGTTAAGTGCAAGGTGCTGATCAGTGAGGAGGGAGATAGTGTCACTCTGGGTGCAAGGTGCTGATAATTGAGGAGGGATATAGTTTCACTCTAGGTGGAGGGTGCTGATCAATGAGGAGGTAGATAGTATCACTCTAATTGCAGAGTGCTAATCAGTGAGGAGGGAGGAAGTGTCACACTAGGTGGAGGGTGCTAATCAGTGAGGAGGGAGATAATGTCACTGTAGGTGCAGGGTGCTAATCAGTGAGGAGTGAGGAAGTGTCACTCTAGTTGGTGGGTGCTGACCAGTGAGGATGGAGGAAGTGTCACTGTAGGTGCAGGGTGCTGGTCAGTGAGGAGGGAGATAGTGTCACTCTAGGTGCAGGGTGCTGATCAGTGAGGAGGGAGATTAAGTGTAGCATGCTGATCAGTGAGGAGGGAGATAGTGTCACTCTAGGTGCAGGGTGCTGATCAGTGAGGAGGGAGATAGTGTCACTCTGCGTTTAGGGTGCTGATCAGAGAGGAGGGAGAAAGTGTCACTCTAGGTGGAGGCTGCTGATCAATGAGAAGGGAGATAGTGTCAGTCTAGGTGCAGGGTGCTAATCAGTGAGGAGGGAGAAAGTGTCACTGTAGGTGGAGGGTGCTAATCAGTTAGGATGGAGGAATTGTCACTAGGTGGAGGGTGCTGATCAGTGAGGAGGGAGGAAGTGTCACTCTAGGTGGAGGGTGCTGATCAGTGAGGAGGGTGATAGTGTCACTCTAGGTGCAGGGTGCTGATCAGTGAGAAGGGATGAAGTGTCACTCTAAGTGGAGGGTGCTGATCAGTGAGGAGGGAGGAAGTGTCATTCTAGGTGCAGGGTGCTGATCAGTGAGGAGGGAGATAGTGTCACTCTAGGTGCAGGGTGCCAATCAGTGAGGAGGGAGGAAGTGTCACTCTAGGTGGATGGTGCTGATCAGTGAGGAGGGAGATAGTGTCACTCTAGGTGCAGGGTGCTGATCAGTGAGAAGGGAGGAAGTGTCACTCTAGGTGGAGGGTGCTGATCAGTGAGGAGGGAGGAAGTTTCATTCTAGGTGCATGTTGCTGGTCATTGTGGAGGGAGATAGTGTCACTCTAAGTGCAGGGTGCTGATCAGTGAGGAGGGAGAATAAGTGCAGGATACTGATCATTGAGGAGGGACATAGTGTCACTCTAGGTGCAAGGTGCTGATCAGTGAGGAGGGAGATAGTGTCTCTCTAGGTGCAGTTTGCTGTTCAGTGAGGAGGGAGGTTAAGTGAAAGGTGCTGATCAGTGAGGAGGGAGATAGTGTCACTCTGGGTGCAAGGTGCTGATCAGTGAGGAGGGAGATAGTGTCACTCTAGGTGGAGGGTGCTGATCAGTGAGGAGGGAGGAAGTGTCACTCTAGGTGCAGGATGCTGATCAGTGAGGAGGGAGGTAGTGTAACTCTAGGTGCAGGGTGCTGATCAGTGAGGAGGGAGGAAGTGTCACTCTAGGTTGAGGGTGCTAATCAGTGAGGAGGGAGGAAGTGTCACTCTAGGTTGAGGGTGCTAATCAGTGAGGAGGGAGGAAATGTCACTCTAGGTCGAGGGTGCTATTCAGTGAGGAGGAAGGAAGTGTCACTTTAGGTGCAGGGCGCTGATCAGTGAGGAGGGAGATAGTGTCAATCTAGGTGGAGGGTGCTAATCAGTGAGGAGGGAGGTAGTGTCACTCTAGGTGCAGGGTGCTGATCAGTGAGGAGGGAGATAGTGTCACTCTAGGTGGAGGGTGCTAATCAGTGAGGAGGGAGGAAGTGTCTCTATAGGTGGAGGGTGCTGATCAGTGAGAAGGGAGATAGTGTCACTCTAGGTGCAGGGTGCTGATCAGTGAGGAGGGAGGAAGTGTCACTCTAGGTGGAGGGTGCTGATCAGTGAGGAGGGAGATAGTGTCACTCTAGGTGCAGGGTGCTAATCATTGAGAAGGGAGGAAGTGTCACTCTAGGTGGAGGGTCCTGATCAGTGAGGAGGGAGGGAGTATCATTCTAGGTGCAGGGTGCTGTTCAGTGAGGAGGGAGATAGTGTCATTCTAAGTGCAGGGTGCTGATCAGTGAGGAGGGAGATTAAGTGCAGGATGCTGATCAGTGTGGAGGGATATAGTGTCACTCTAGGTGCAGGGTGCTGATCAGTGAGGAGGGAGATAGTGTCACTCTAGGTGCAGGGTGCTAATCAGTGAGGAGGGAGGTTAAGTGCAAGGTGCTGATCAGTGAGGAGGGAGATAGTGTCACTCTGGGTGCAAGGTGCTGATCAATGAGGAGGTAGATAGTATCACTCTAATTGCAGAGTGCTAATCAGTGAGGAGGGAGGAAGCGTCACACTAAGTGGAGGGTGCTAATCAGTGAGGAGGGAGATAATGTCACTGTAGGTGCAGGGTGCTAATCAGTGAGGAGTGAGGAAGTGTCACACTAGTTGGTGGGTGCTGACCAGTGAGGATGGAGGAAGTGTCACTGTAGGTGCAGGGTGCTGGTCAGTGAGGAGGGAGATAGTGTCACTCTAGGTGCAGGGTGCTGATCAGTGAGGAGGGAGATTAAGTGCAGCATGCTGATCAGTGAGGAGGGAGATAGTGTCACTCTAGGTGCAGGGTGTTATGATTCCATAATAGAGACAGGGTGATAACAAGAGGCCCTCTAACTAAACAACCAGGCCAGGGGCTAAGCAAACTCAAAACTATAATATGTGCGGAGAAACCGCCAGGGAAAAGGACAACCAAAATATCCACTTGTCCAATTCTCCTACCCGGCACCGCCGAGTACCAGAGAGGACTTGTGGAAGCGGAACCCTCCGCAAATGCTCCAAACACAAAATATAAAAGGTAAAGCGGCTGAGCCGCAACACACGGCAGAGCCGCAACTCACGAACACCACTGGATATAAAACGGTGATCAGTCAGGACTCCAGGGAACCAAACGACCTCTTGGGATGAGATGACAACTCCCGAATACCGGACTTCTGAGGACTGGAATGACCGGATACAGCAGGACTGGAAACAGACTCTCAGCAAACAAAGGCAGCATGCAGGAAGCTATTACCGGCGTCTGTGAGAAGCCCTGGGAGTGTATTTAACAAGGAGTCCTCCAATCAGCTGCCAAAGGCTGATTAGAATAAATGCCGTGCAGCTGCCTTGCTGCACGGCCAGAGAGCAGGTGAATATCTTAATTTCCTAAAGCCTAGCAACGGGGAACGCGGTCCGCCAGTGGCGTCCCCATTGCTAGGGTCCGTGCGGCTCAGCACGCCCGGCGTCTAGCGTTGCTAGGGAGCCGGCGGCTGTACGCGCATGGCGTCTCTAGTTGCTAGGCGCCGGGCCGCGCAGACAAGCGGACCCCGGCGCCTAACAGTACCCCCCCCTTGAGGAGGGGTCAAGGAACCCCTAAAGCCAGGTTTCTGAGGAAATTCCCGAAAAAATGCCCTCTTGAGCCTCGGGGCATGAAGATCCTTATCCAGGACCCAAGACCTTTCCTCCGGACCATAGCCTTTCCAGTGAACTAGAAAATACAGCCGACCCCGGGACAATTTGGAATCGAGAACCTTCTCTACCAAGAACTCCTGTTGTCCCTGTACATCCACTGGAGATCTACCCTGAGAGATCTTCCGAGGAAATCTACTGGAAGAAACGTATTGTTTCAACAGGGAACAATGAAACGTATTTCCAATCCTGAGAGATCTTGGTAAACGTAACCGAAAGGCTACTGGGTTGTCTCTTTTAATAATAAGAAATGGCCCAATAAATTTGGGTCCCAGTCTAGCCGAGGATTGTCGAAGCCTGATGTTGCGAGTCGACAACAACACCCTATCTCCCACCTTAAAAGTGCAATGACGTCGGAGCCTGTCAGAAAATTTCTTCTCTCGAAAGGCCGCTTTTCTGAGAGCAAGGTGCACCTTTTTCCAAATGGCTCTGAGATGGGAGGTTAAGGTTAGCGAGGAGACTGAGGAATGATGAAAAAAAGAATTAGCTCTGGGGTGAAAACCAAAAACTGAAAAGAATGGAGACTCTTTAGTGGAGGAATGACAAGAATTATTGTAAGCAAATTCAGCCAACGGAAGAAACTCGGACCAATCATTCTGGAGTTTGGCTGAATACAAGCGCAAATATTGTTTCAATGATTGGTTAACTCGTTCGGTTTGCCCGTTGAATTGTGGGTGGTAACCGGATGTTAACGACAATTTCATCTTCAATGAGGCACAAAAACATTTCCAGAATTGTGCAATGAATTGTGGACCCCGATCAGAAACAATATCAGTAGGCAACCCATGAAGCCTGAATACATGGCGGAGAAACAAAACTGCCAACCATTGGGCAGAAGGCAATCGGGGAACAGCAATAAAATGAGCCATTTTACTAAAACGGTCCACTACCACCCATATGACTCGGAATCCGGCTGAAAGGGGAAGGTCAACCACAAAATCCATGGAAATATGAGACCACGGCCTGAGAGGAACATTTAAGGGCATAAGTTGCCCGATGGGCAAGGAACGGGGAACCTTATGCTGTGCACAAACCTGACATGAATAAACAAATTCCTTGACGTCTTTAGAAAGACCAGGCCACTATACTGAGCGAGAGACTAACTCCAATGTCTTAGAGACTCCTGGATGCCCTGAAACTTTGTTATCATGGAATTCCGTTAAAACAGTAGCTCTCAAAAACTCAGGGACGTAAAGACGACCAGCAGGAGTAATTCTAGGAGCTTGGTGTTGAAGCTGTTTTAACTGGGTAAATAAATCTTGTGTGAGGCCCGCCCAGATGACCGAAGATGGAAGTATGGGGGTAACAGGATTGTTATTGTGAACCGGAAGAAAGCTACGTGACAGGGCATCAGCCTTAGTATTCTTGGAACCAGGCCTGAAAGTGATTATAAATTTGAAACGCGTAAAAAATAATGCCCAACGTGCCTGCCGGGCATTAAGCCGCTTAGCCGATTCAATGTATTGCAGGTTCTTATGGTCAGTCAATACCGAAACAGTATGTTTTGCTCCCTCCAGCCAATGCCTCCACTCCTCGAAAGCCCACTTTACCGCCAGTAACTCCCGATTACCAACGTCATAGTTGGATTCAGCGGAGGAGAATTTCCTGGACATAAAGGCACAAGGATGTAACTCCAGAGACTCCGGATCCTTTTGAGAAAGGATAGCCCCCACTCCAACCTCCGAGGCATCAACCTCCACCACAAAGGGCAATTCCGGATTAGGATGTCTGAGGACTGGAGCCGATACAAAGGCTTGTTTCAAGGCCCGGAAGGACAACTCAGCTTCACGCGACCAGTTGGTAGGATCCGCTCCTTTCTTTGTCAGAGCTACAATGGGAGCAACCAGGTCAGAAAAAGAATGAATGAACCTCCTATAATAATTCGCAAACCCTAAAAAGCGCTGAATTGCTTTTAAATTGGTGGGTTGCGCCCAACTAAGGATGGCCTGGAGTTTCTTTGGTTCCATAGAAAATCCCTGAGGGGAAATTATGTACCCTAAAAAAGATACTTCAGTGACATGAAACTCACACTTCTCCAGCTTGGCATATAAATGATTCTCACGTAACTTTTGAAGAACCAGACGCACCTGGGTAACATGTTGTTCCATTGATTCAGAAAAAATCAGGATGTCGTCTAAGTAAACGACCACGAATTTCCCTAGGAAGTCACGGAGCACATCGTTAATGAGGTCTTGAAAAACTGCCGGAGCATTGGACAGGCCGAACGGCATCACCAGGTATTCGTAGTGACCCGACTGAGTACTGAAGGCCGTTTTCCACTCATCTCCAGATTTAATTCGGATGAGGTTGTACGCTCCTCTAAGGTCAATTTTAGAAAAAATCACAGCAGAACGTAACTGATCAAAGAGTACAGAAATCAACGGCAAAGGATAGGTGTTTTTAACTGAGATCTTATTCAGGGCTCTAAAATCAATGCAAGGTCTAAGCGAGCCATCCTTTTTCTCCACAAAGAAGAAGCCTGCACTTAAAGGAGATTTAGATGGTCTAATAAATCATTTCTCAAGGCTCTCCTTTACATAATCATTCATAGCCGCAGTTTCTGGCCCGGATAATGCATATAATCTTCCCTTTGGCAACGCGGCACCAGGAATTAACTCAATAGCACAATCATAAGGCCGATGGGGAGGCAGAATGTCCGCATTGCCTTTGGAGAAAACATCAGCAAACTCCTGGTATTCCACCGGAATGAGTTCTGGAATGATAGCTGCTACTCTGACTGGAAACGTGATACATTCCTTATCACAAAAAGTACCCCATTGTGAAATCTCCCCCGACCGCCAATCAATGGTGGGATTATGAAAGGCCAGTCAAGGGTGACCCAGAACAACTGGAACTGCTGAGCAATGTGTAAGAAAGAACTCGATTTTCTCGGAATGTAGAGCTCCTACTGTTAGTAGTACAGGGGGTGTATGGAGAGAAATAATCCCATTAGACAGCGGACTCCCATCTAAGCCATGCATGGTGACACACCTACCCAAAGGTAACTGAGGAATGCCTAAGGCCTTAGCCCAAGTTAAATCCATAAAGTTTCCTGCAGCTCCACTGTCAACAAAAGCCGACACCGAAGAACTGAGGCTGCCAAAGGAAACTTTAACTGGGACTAAAAGGGAGTTATTTGAGGAGATAAGCTGCAGACCTAGGTGAACCCCCTCACAATTCACCTGTTCAAAGCGTTTCCCGACTTGTTCGGACAATTACGAGCAAAATGTCCCTTACCCCCACAGTACAGACAAAGACCAGAATTTTGCCTTCTGGCTCTTTCTTCAGGAGACAGCCGATAGAGACCCATCTGCATGGGCTCCTCTACGTCTTCAGGAATGGAATATACACACGGACTTGACCTTACAGGTGCTCCTTTTTCAGCCCTCCGCTCTCTGAGACGACGATCAATCTTAATAGAAAGCTCCATGAGTTTATCGAGAGTCTCAGGAGCGGGGTACTGAAGGAGACTGTCTTTTATAGACTCTGATAAGCCGAGGCGAAACTGACTGCGCAGGGCTGGGTCATTCCAGCCACAGTCGTTCGACCAACGGCGAAACTCCGTACAATAAACCTCCGCAGGATTTCTACCCTGTCTGAGAGCGCGCAACTGACTTTCAGCGGACGCCTCTCTATCAGGGTCATCATACAAGAGCCCTAAAGACTCAAAAAAAGCGTCAACTGACAACAATGCCGGATCCTCTGCTCTTAAACCAAATGCCCAGGTCTGAGGATCCCCCTGGAGCAAAGAAATAATAATCCCGACCCGCTGAGATTCAGTACCCGAGGAAGTCGGTCTTAAACGAAAATAAAGTTTACAGGATTCTTTAAAATTAAAAAACTCTTTTCTATCACCAGAAAAACGGTCAGGCAAATGCATCTTTGGTTCAGGGACTACCCTTGGGGAAGCTCGCAAAAGATCTTCCTGCGACTTCACCCGAAGAGAAAGATCCTGAACCATCTGAGTAAGTTCTTGAATCTGGCTGACTAAGAGCTGACCAGGATTTGGCCCTAAACCTGTTGGATTCATAAGGCCGATAAACTCTCACAAAACTGAATGAGAAAAAATTAAACCCCGTTTAATTTTAAGTTTTGGTATGGCCGGTAATAATGTTATGATTCCAGCACTCTGGTCAGAGGAGATCTTATGGCAAGGACCGGAGCACAGGAACGGAATGCTGGGGAAGGGAGCAGGACAGGAAAATAGCCCCTGGCGCCCTAACTCTGTTGTCTCACCCGTGTTGTCAGAAATCCCCTGCGAGACTATGGTTTCTTGAGCCCTTGGCAGCAGCGTTTGAAGGGCGGATTATGTCTGCCCAACTTCGATGCCCCCCGGTCTTAATGAGAGACAAAGGGAAACCCGAGACAGGGTGATAACAAGAGGCCCTCTAACTAAACAACCAGGCCAGGGGCTAAGCAAACTCAAAACTATAATATGTGCGGAGAAACTACCAGGGAAAAGGACAACCAAAATATCCACTTGTCCAATTCTCCTACCCGGCACCGCCGAGTACCAGAGAGGACTTGTGGAAGCGGAACCCTCCGCAAATGCTCCAAACACAAAATATAAAAGGTAAAGCGGCTGAGCCGCAACACACGGCAGAGCCGCAACTCACGAACACCACTGGATATAAAACGGTGATCAGTCAGGACTCCAGGGAACCAAACGACCTCTTGGGATGAGATGACAACTCCCGAATACCGGACTTCTGAGGACTGGAATGACCGGATACAGCAGGACTGGAAACAGACTCTCAGCAAACAAAGGCAGCATGCAGGAAGCTATTACCGGCGTCTGTGAGAAGCCCTGGGAGTGTATTTAACAAGGAGTCCTCCAATCAGCTGCCAAAGGCTGATTAGAATAAATGTCGTGCAGCTGCCTTGCTGCACGGCCAGAGAGCAGGTGAATATCTTAATTTCCTAAAGCCTAGCAACGGGGAACGCGGTCCGCCAGTGGCGTCCCCGTTGCTAGGGTCCGCGCGGCTCAGCGCGCCCGGCGTCTAGCGTTGCAAGGGAGCCGGCGGCTGTATGCGCACGGCGTCTCTAGTTGCTAGGCGCCGGGCCGCGCAGACAAGCGGACCCCGGCGCCTAACACAGGGTGCTGATCAGTGAGGAGGGAGATAGTGTCACTCTGCGTTTAGGGTGCTGATCAGTGAGGAGGGAGAAAGTGTCACTCTAGGTGGAGGGTGCTGATCAATGAGAAGGGAGATAGTGTCAGTCTAGGTGCAGGGTGCTAATCAGTGAGGAGGGAGAAAGTGTCACTGTAGGTGGAGGGTGCTAATCAGTTAGGATGGAGGAATTGTCACTAGGTGGAGGGTGCTGATCAGTGAGGAGGGAGGAAGTGTCACTCTAGGTGGAGGGTGCTGATCAGTGAGGAGGGTGATAGTGTCACTCTAGGTGCAGGGTGCTGATCAGTGAGAAGGGAGGAAGTGTCACTCTAAGTGGAGGGTGCTGATCAGTGAGGAGGGAGGAAGTGTCATTCTAGGTGCAGGGTGCTGATCAGTGAGGAGGGAGATAGTGTCACTCTAGGTGCAGGGTGCCAATCAGTGAGGAGGGAGGAAGTGTCACTCTAGGTGGATGGTGCTGATCAGTGAGGAGGGAGATAGTGTCACTCTAGGTGCAGGGTGCTGATCAGTGAGAAGGGAGGAAGTGTCACTCTAGGTGGAGGGTGCTGATCAGTGAGGAGGGAGGAAGTGTCACTCTAGGTGGATCGTGCTGATCAGTGAGGAGGGAGGAAGTGTCATTCTTGGTGCAGGGTGCTGGTCAGTGAGGAGGGAGATAGGGTCACTCTATGTGCATGGTGCTGATCAATGAGGAGGGAGATTAAGTGCAGGATGCTGATCAGTGAGGAGGGAGATAGTGTCACTCTAGGTGCAGGGTGCTGATCAGTGAGGAGGGAGGCTAAGTCACTCTAGGTGCAGGGTACTGATAAGTGAGGAGGGAGGTTAAGTGCAAGATGCTGATCAGTGAGGAGGAAGATAGTGTCACTCTGGGTGCAGGGTGCTAATCAGTGATGAGGGAGATAGTGTCACTCTAGGTGGAGGGTGCTAATCAGTGAGGATGGAGGAAGTGTCACTCTAGGTGGAGGGTGGTGATCAGTGAGGAGGGAGGAAGTTTCACTCTAGGTGCAGGGTGCTAATCAATGAGGAGGGAGGAAGGGTCACAGTAGGTGCAGGGTGCTGATCAGTGAGTAAGGAGGAATTGTCATTCTAGGTGCAGGGTGCTGGTCAGTGAGGAGGGAGATAGGGTCACTGTAGGTAGAGGGTGCTGATCAATGAGAAGGGAGATAGTGTCCGTCTAGGTGCAGGGTGCTGATCAGTGAGGAGGGAGAAAGTGTCACTGTAGGTGGATGGTTCTAATCAGTTAGGATGGAGGAATTGTCACTAGGTGGAGTGTGCTGATCAGTAAGGAGGTAGGAAGTGTCGCTCTAGGTGCAGGGTGCTAATCAATGAGGAGGGAGGAAGTGTCACTCTAGGTGCAGGGTGCTGATCAGTGAGAAGGGAGGAAGTGTCACTCTAGGTGGAGGGTGCTGATCAGTGAGGAGGGAGATAGTGTCACTCTAGGTGCAGGGTGCTGATCAGTGAGGAGGGAGATAGTGTCACTCTAGGTGCAGGGTGCTGATCAGTGAGGAGGGAGGTTAAGTGCAAGTTGCTGATCAGTGAGGAGGGAGATAGTGTCACTCTAGGTGGAGGGTGCTGATCAATGAGGAGGTAGATAGTATCACTCTAGTTGCAGAGTGCTAATCAGTGAGGAGGAAGGAAGTGTCACACTAGGTGGAGGGTGCTAATCAGTGAGGAAGGAGATAATGTCACTGTAGGTGCAGGGTGCTAATCAGTGAGGAGTGAGGTAGTGTCACTCTAGTTGGTGGGTGCTGACCAGTGAGGATGGAGTAAGTGTCACTGTAGGTGCAGGATGCTGATCAGTGAGGAGGGTGATAGTGTCACTCTAGGTGCAGTGTGCTGATCAGTGAGGAGGGAGATAGTGTCACTCTGCGTTTAGGGTGCTGATCAGTGAGGAGGGAGAAAGTGTCACTCAAGGTGGAGGGTGCAGATCAATGAGGAGGGAGATAGTGTCAGTCTAGGTGAAGCGTGCTAATCAGTGAGGAGGGAGAAAGTGTCACTCTAGGTGGAGTGTGCTAATCAGTAAGGATGGAGGAATTGTCACTAGGTGGAGGGTGCTGATCAGTGAGGAGGGAGGAAGTGTTGCTCTAGGTGCAGGGTGCTAATCAATGAGGTGGGAGGATGTGTCACTCTAGGTGCAGGGTGCTGATCAGTGAGAAGGGAGGAAGTGTCACTCTAGGTGGAGGGTGCTGATCAGTGAGGAAGGGGATAGTGTCGCTCTAGGTGCAGGGTGCTAATCAGTGAGGAGAGAGGAAGTGTCACTCTAGGTGCAGGGTGCTAATCAATGAGGAGGGAGGAAGGGTCACAGTATGTGCAATGTGCTGATCAGTGAGTAGCGAGGAAGTGTCGCTCTAGGTGGAGGGTGCTGATCAGTGAGGAGGGAGATAGTGTCACTCTGGGTGCAGGGTGCTGTTCAGTGAGGAAGAAGACAGTGTCACTCTAGGTGCAGGGAGCTAATCAGTGAGGAGAGAGGAAGTGTCACTGTAGGTGGAGGGTGCTAATCAGTGAGGATGGAGGAAGTGTCACTCTAGGTGCAGGGTGGTGATCAGTGAGGAGGGAGGAAGTATCACTCTAGGTGGAGGGTGCTGATCAGTGAGGAGGGTGGAAGTGTCATTCTAGGTGCAGGGTGCTGATCAGTGAGGAGGTAGATAGTGTCACTCTAGGTGCAGCGTGCTAATCAGTGAGGAGGGAGGAAGTGTCACTCTAGGCGGAGGGTGCTGATCAGTGAGGAGGGAGATAGTGTCACTCTTGGTGCAGCGTGGTGATCAGTGAGAAAGGAGGAAGTGTCACTCTAGGTGGAGGGTGCTGATCAGTGAGGAGGGAGGAAGTGTAACTCTAGGTACATGGTGCTGATCAGTGAGGAGGGAGGAAGTGTCATTCTAGGTGCAGGGTGCTGGTTAGTGAGGAGGGAGATAGGGTCACTCTAAGTGCAGGGTGCTGATCAGTGAGGAGGAAAAAAGAAGTTATAATGCCACTGTATAGGTCATTGGTGCTGCCCCATCTGGAATACTGTGTCCAGTTCTGGAGACCATATCTCCAGAAAGATATAAATACATTAGAGAGTGTACAAAGAAGGGCAACTAAAATGGTGCATGGCCTACATCACAAAACGTACCCGGAAAGGCTAAAAGATCTTAACATGTATAGTTTGGAGGAGAGAAGGGAAAGGAGGGACATGATAGAAACTTTCAAATATATCTAGGGTCTTAACAAAGTTCAGGAGGGAAACATTCTTCAAAGGAAGAGAAATATTAGAACTCGAGGACATACACTGAAACTGGAGGGGGGGGGGTTCAGGGGAAATTTAAGGGAAAATGACTTCACAGAAAGGGTAGTGGATAAGTGGAATAGTCTCCCATCAGAGGTGGTAGAGGCTAAGACTGTAGAGCAATTTAAACATGCTTGGGATAGGCATATGAATATCCTTACAAAGAATTAAGGTTCAAAAAGGGTTGAGATTACCTAAAGGATAAAAAAAAAAGGGTAGACTAGATGGGCCAAGTGTTTCTTATCTGCCATCAAATTCTACGTTTCTGTGTTTCTATGAGGGAGATCAAGTGCAGGATGCTGATCAGTGAGGAGGGAGATAGTGTCACTCTAGGTGCAGGGTGCTGATCAGTGAGGAGGGAGATAGTGTCACTCTAGGTGCAGGGTGCTGATCAGTGAGGAGGGAGGTTAAGTCACTCTAGGTGAAGGGTACTGATCAGTGAGGAGGGAGGTTAAGTGCAAGATGCTGATCAGTGAGGAGGGAGATAGTGTCACTCTGGGTGCAGGGTGCTGATCAGTGAGGAGGGAGATAGTGTCACTCTAGGTGGAGGGTGCTAATAAGTGAGGAGGGAGGAAGTGTCACTCTAGGTGGAGGGTGCTAATCAGTGAGGAGGGAGGAAGTGTCACTCTAGGTGAAGGGTGCTAATCAGTGAGGAGGGAGGAAGTGTCACTCTAGGTGCAGGGTGCTGATCGGTGATCAGGGAGGTAGTGTCACTCTAGGTGTATGGTGCTGACCAGTGAGGAGGGAGATAGTGTCACTCTAGTTGCAGGGTGCTAATCAGTGAGGAGGAAGGTATTGTCACTCTAGGTGCAGGGATCTGATAATTGAGGAGGGAGTAAGTGTCACTCCAGGTGGAGAATGCTCATCAGTGAGGAGGGATATAGTATCACTCTAGGTGTAAGGTGCTAATCATTGAGAAAGGAGGAAGTGTCACTCTAGGTGGAGGGTCCTGATCAGTGAGGAGGGAGGAAGTTTCATTCTAGGTGCATGGTGCTGGTCATTGTGGAGGGAGATAGTGTCACTCTAAGTACAGAGTGCTGATCAGTGAGGAGGGAGATTAAGTGCAGGATGCTGATCATTGAGGAGGGACATAGTGTCACTCTAGGTGCAAGGTGCTGATCAGTGAGGAGGGAGATAGTGTCTCTCTAGGTGCAGGTTGCTGTTCAGTGAGGAGGGAGGTTAAGTGAAAGGTGCTGATCAGTGAGGAGGGAGATAGTGTCACTCTGGGTGCAAGGTGCTGGTCAGTGAGGAGGGAGATAGTGTCACTCTAGGTGGAGGGTGCTGATCAGTGAGGAGGGAGGAAGTGTCACTCTAGGTGCAGGATGCTGATCAGTGAGGAGGGAGGTAGTGTAACTCTAGGTGCAGGGTGCTGATCAGTGAGGAAGGAGGAAGTGTCACTCTAGGTTGAGGGTGCTAATCAGTGAGGAGGGAGGAAGTGTCACTCTAGGTTGAGAGTGCTAATCAGTGAGGAGGGAGGAATTGTCACTCTAGGTCGAGGGTGCTAATCAGTGAGGAGGAAGGAAGTGTCACTTTAGGTGCAGGGTGCTGATCAGTGAGGAGGGAGATAGTGTTAATCTAGGTGGAGGGTGCTAATCAGTGAGGAGGGAGGGAGTATCATTCTAGGTGCAGGGTGCTGTTCAGTGAGGAGGGAGATAGTGTCACTCTAAGTGCAGGGTGCTGATCAGTGAGGAGGGAGATTAAGTGCAGGATGCTGATCAGTGAGGAGGGAGATAGTGTCACTTTGGGTGCAGGGTGCTGATCAGTGAGGAGGGAGGTTAAGTGCAAGATGCTGATCAGTGAGGAGGGAGATAGTGTCACTCTGGGTGCAGGGTGCTGATCAGTGAGGAGGGAGATAGTGTCACTCTGTATGATGTAGAGTTTTTCTGAGGGTACATTTCAAAAGCTGGGACTCTCCACTTTTGGTGGACACTGGCAGCTTGTCTCTACTATGTCAAGAACCAGAGATATCAGCCTTCAAGCAGCTGGTCCCTGCTCCAGCTCCACACGCCTGGGATGCAGTTTTATATTTTCATTGGTGGATTGCTATGGCTCCTGAACTCTGATCCCCAAGTCCCCAGAACCTCCTGACAGGTGAGACTTTCTCATTTTTATCCCATTCAAATCTAAGAAATCATTTTCCAGGAACTTGAGATATCTACAGTCATGCAAGCTGCTGTCTCACCAGAAAATGATGAACATTAAGCCCACTCCTCTATCCACACCTCCCCTGTGTATTAAACACTCCCTGCCACCCTGGAGGTTATGTACCGGGCCCCTTCATTCAGCCCAATGCCCCCTTCTACAGTTTAGTGTTCTCCATCCTGCCCCATCTGTGCAGTAAAGGAGTAATTAGCAGATTACTGCTCCAGGTTCTACATGCTGAGCGGAAGATAGAACCCCCCTACCCCCGCAGGACATCAAAGCTGCCGCTGATAGCCCCCCCCCCCCCCCTGGAGGATGGGTAGGAGCCCCAGTACATTGCTGTGCCCAGGGGCCCACACTGCTGTTAAGACGGCCCTGTGCAGGGTGCTGATCAGTGAGGAGGGAGACTAAGTGCAGCATGCTGATCAGTGAGGAGGGAGATAGTGTCACTCTAGGTGCAGGGTGCTGATCAGTGAGGAGGGAGATAGTGTCACTCTGCGTTTAGGTGCTGATCTGATCAGTGAGGAGGGAGAAAGTGTCACTCTAGGTGGAGGGTGCTGATCAATGAGAAGGGAGATAGTGTCAGTCTAGGTGCAGGGTTCTAATCAGTGAGGAGGGAGAAAGTGTCACTGTAGGTGGAGGGTGCTAATCAGTTAGGATGGAGGAATTGTCACTAGGTGGAGGGTGCTGATCAGTGAGGAGGGAGGAAGTGTCACTCTAGGTGGAGGGTGCTGATCAGTGAGGAGGGTGATAGTGTCACTCTAGGTGCAGGGTGCTGATCAGTGAGAAGGGAGGAAGTGTCACTCTAAGTGGAGGGTGCTGATCAGTGAGGAGGGAGGAAGTGTCATTCTAGGTGCATGGTGCTGATCAGTGAGGAGGGAGATAGTGTCACTCTAGGTGCAGGGTGCTGATCAGTGAGAAGGGAGGAAGTGTCACTCTAGGTGGAGGGTGCTGATCAGTGAGGAGGGAAGAAGTGTCACTCTAGGTGGATCGTGCTGATCAGTGAGGAGGGAGGAAGTATCATTCTAGGTGCAGGGTGCTGGTCAGTGAGGAGGGAGATAGGGTCACTCTATGTGCATGGTGCTGATCAATGAGGAGGGAGATTAATTGCAGGATGCTGATCAGTGAGGAGGGAGATAGTGTCACTCTAGGTGCAGGGTGCTGATCAGTGAGGAGGGAGGTTAAGTCACTCTAGGTGAAGGGTACTGATCAGTGAGGAGGGAGGTTAAGTGCAATATGCTGATCAGTGAGGAGGGAGATAGTGTCACTCTGGGTGCAGGGTGCTGATCTGTGAGGAGGGAGATAGTGTCACTCTAGGTGGAGGGTGCTAATAAGTGAGGAGGGAGGAAGTGTCACTCTAGGTGGAGGGTGCTAATCAGTGAGGAGGGAGGAAGTGTCACTCTAGGTGAAGGGTGCTAATCAGTGAGGAGGGAGGAAGTGTCACTCTAGGTGAAGGGTGCTGATCAGTGATCAGGGAGGTAGTGTCACTCTAGGTGTATGGTGCTGACCAGTGAGGAGGGAGATAGTGTCACTCTAGTTGCAGGGTGCTAATCAGTGAGGAGGAAGGTATTGTCACTCTAGGTGCAGGATGCTGATAATTGAGGAGGGACATAGTGTCACTCTAGGTGCAAGGTGCTAATCAGTGAGGAGGGAGATAGTGTCTCTCTAGGTGCAGGTTGCTGTTCAGTGAGGAGGGAGGTTAAGTGAAAGGTGCTGATCAGTGAGGAGGGAGATAGTGTCACTCTGGGTGCAAGGTGCTGGTCAGTGAGGAGGGAGATAGTGTCACTCTAGGTGGAGGGTGCTGATCAGTGAGGAGGGAGGAAGTGTCACTCTAGGTGCAGGATGCTGATCAGTGAGGAGGGAGATAGTGTAACTCTAGGTGCAGGGTGCTGATCAGTGAGGAGGGAGGAAGTGTCACTCTAGGTTGAGGGTGCTAATCAGTGAGGAGGGAGGAAGTGTCACTCTAGGTTGAGGGTGCTAATCAGTGAGGAGGGAGGAATTGTCACTCTAGGTCGAGGGTGCTAATCAGTGAGGAGGAAGGAAGTGTCACTTTAGGTGCAGGGTGCTGATCAGTGAGGAGGGAGATAGTGTCAATCTAGGTCGAGGTTGCTAATTAGTGAGGAGGGAGGTAGTGTCACTCTAGGTGCAGGGTGCTGATCAGTGAGGAGGGAGATAGTGTCACTCTAGGTGGAGGGTGCTAATCAGTGAGGCGGGAGGAAGAGTCTCTATAGGTGGAGGGTGCTGATCAGTGAGAAGGGAGATAGTGTCACTCTAGGTGCAGGGTGCTGATCAGTGAGGAGGGAGGAAGTGTCACTCTAGGTGGAGGGTGCTGATCAGTGAGGAGGGAGATAGTGTCACTCTAGGTGCAGGGTGCTAATCATTGAGAAGGGAGGAAGTGTCACTCTAGGTGGAGGGTCCTGATCAGTGAGGAGGGAGGGAGTATCATTCTAGGTGCAGGCTGCTGTTCAGTGAGGAGGGAGATAGTGTCACTCTAAGTGCAGGGTGCTGATCAGTGAGGAGGGAGATTAAGTGCAGGATGCTGATCAGTGAGGAGGAAGATAGTGTCACTCTGGGTGCAAGGTGCTGATCATTGAGGAGGGATATAGTTTCACTCTAGGTGGAGGGTGCTGATCAATGAGGAGGTAGATAGTATCACTCTAATTGCAGAGTGCTAATCAGTGAGGAGGGAGGAAGTGTCACACTAGGTGGAGGGTGCTAATCAGTGAGGAGGGAGATAATGTTACTGTAGGTGCAGGGTGCTAATCAGTGAGGAGTGAGGAAGTGTCACTCTAGTTGGTGGGTGCTGACCAGTGAGGATGGAGGAAGTGTCACTGTAGGTGCAGGGTGCTGGTCAGTGAGGAGGGAAATAGTGTCACTCTAGGTGCAGGGTGCTGATCAGTGAGGAGGGAGATTAAGTGCAGCATGCTGATCAGTGAGGAGGGAGATAGTGTCACTCTAGGTGCAGGGTGCTGATCAGTGAGGAGGGAGATAGTGTCACTCTGCGTTTAGGTGCTGATCTGATCAGTGAGGAGGGAGAAAGTGTCACTCTAGGTGGAGGGTGCTGATCAATGAGAAGGGAGATAGTGTCAGTCTAGGTGCAGGGTTCTAATCAGTGAGGAGGGAGAAAGTGTCACTGTAGGTGGAGGGTGCTAATCAGTTAGGATGGAGGAATTGTCACTCTAGGTGGAGGGTGCTGATCAGTGAGGAGGGAGGAAGTGTCACTCTAGGTGGAGGGTGCTGATCAGTGAGGAGGGTGATAGTGTCACTCTAGGTGCAGGGTGCTGATCAGTGAGAAGGGAGGAAGTGTCACTCTAAGTGGAGGGTGCTGATCAGTGAGGAGGGAGGAAGTGTCATTCTAGGTGCAGGGTGCTGATCAGTGAGGAGGGAGATAGTGTCACTCTAGGTGCAGGGTGCCAATCAGTGAGGAGGGAGGAAGTGTCACTCTAGGTGGATGGTGCTGATCAGTGAGGAGGGAGATAGTGTCACTCTAGGTGCAGGGTGTTAATCAGTGAGAAGGGAGGAAGTGTCACTCTAGGTGGAGGGTGCTGATCAGTGAGGAGGGAGGAAGTGTCACTCTAGGTGGATCGTGCTGATCAGTGAGGAGGGAGGAAGTGTCATTCTAGGTGCAGGGTGCTGGTCAGTGAGGAGGGAGATAGGGTCACTCTATGTGCATGGTGCTGATCAATGAGGAGGGAGATTAAGTGCAGGATGCTGATCAGTGAGGAGGGAGGCTAAGTCACTCTAGGTGCAGGGTACTGATAAGTGAGGAGGGAGGTTAAGTGCAAGATGCTGATCAGTGAGGAGGAAGATAGTGTCACTCTGGATGCAGGGTGCTAATCAGTGAGGAGGAAGATAGTGTCACTCTAGGTGGAGAGTGCTAATCAGTGAGGATGGAGGAACTGTCACTCTAGGTGGAGGGTGCTGATCAGTGAGGAGGGAGGAAGTGTCACTATAGGTGCAGGGTGCTAATCAATGAGGGAGGGAGGAAGGGTCACAGTAGGTGCAGGGTGTTGATCAGTTAGTAGGGAGGAAGTGTCACTCTAGGTGGAGGGTGCTGATCAGTGAGGAGGGAGATAGTGTCACTCTGGATGCAGGGTGCTGACCAGTGAGGAAGTAGATAGTGTCGCTCTAGGTGCAGGGTGCTAATCAGTGAGGAGAGAGGAAGTGTCACTCTAGGTGCAGGGTGCTAATCAATGAGGAAGGATGAAGGGTCACAGTAGGTGCAATGTGCTGATCAGTGAGTAGCGAGGAAGTGTCACTCTAGGTGGAGGGTGCTGATCAGTGAGGAGGGAGATAGTGTCACTCTGGGTGCAGGGTGCTGATCAGTGAGGAAGAAGATAGTGTCACTCTAGGTGCATGGAGCTAATCAGTGAGGAGAGAGGAAGTGTCACTGTAGGTGGAGGGTGCTAATCAGTGAGGATGGAGGAAGTGTCACTCTAGGTGGAGGGTGGTGATCAGTGAGGAGGGAGGAAGTGTCACTCTAGGTGCAGGGTGCTAATCAATAAGGAGGGAGGAAGGGTCACACTAGGTGCAGGGTGCTGATCAGTGAGTAGGGAGGAAGTGTCATTCTAGGTGCAGGGTGCTGGTCAGTGAGGAGGGAGATAGGGTCTCTCTAAGTGCAGGGTGCTGATCAGTGAGGAGGGAGATTAAGTGCAGGATGCTGATCAGTGAGGAGGGAGATAGTGTCACTCTAGGTAGAGGGTGCTGATCAATGAGACGGGAGATAGTGTCCGTCTAGGTGCAGGGTGCTAATCAGTGAGGAGGGAGAAAGTGTCACTGTAGGTGGAGGGTTCTAATCAGTTAGGATGGAGGAATTGTCACTAGGTGGAGGGTGCTGATCAGTGAGGAGGTAGGAAGTGTCGCTCTAGGTGCAGGGTGCTAATCAATGAGGAGGGAGGAAGTGTCACTCTAGGTGCAGGGTGCTGATCAGTGAGAAGGGAGGAAGTGTCACTCTAGGTGGAGGGTCCTGATCAGTGAGGAAGGAGGGAGTATCATTCTAGGTGCAGGGTGCTGTTCAGTGAGGAGGGAGATAGTGTCACTCTAAGTGCAGGGTGCTGATCAGTGAGGAGGGAGATTAAGTGCAGGATGCTGATCAGTGAGGAGGGAGATAGTGTCACTCTGGGTGCAAGGTGCTGATCATTGAGGAGGGATATAGTTTCACTCTAGGTGGAGGGTGCTGATCAATGAGGAGGTAGATAGTATCACTCTAATTGCAGAGTGCTAATCAGTGAGGAGGGAGGAAGTGTCACACTAGGTGGAGGGTGCTAATCAGTGAGGAGGGAGATAATGTTACTGTAGGTGCAGGGTGCTAATCAGTGAGGAGTGAGGAAGTGTCACTCTAGTTGGTGGGTGCTGACCAGTGAGGATGGAGGAAGTGTCACTGTAGGTGCAGGGTGCTGGTCAGTGAGGAGGGAGATAGTGTCACTCTAGGTGCAGGGTGCTGATCAGTGAGGAGGGAGATTAAGTGCAGCATGCTGATCAGTGAGGAGGGAGATAGTGTCACTCTAGGTGCAGGGTGCTGATCAGTGAGGAGGGAGATAGTGTCACTCTGCGTTTAGGTGCTGATCTGATCAGTGAGGAGGGAGAAAGTGTCACTCTAGGTGGAGGGTGCTGATCAATGAGAAGGGAGATAGTGTCAGTCTAGGTGCAGGGTTCTAATCAGTGAGGAGGGAGAAAGTGTCACTGTAGGGTGGAGGGTGCTAATCAGTTAGGATGGAGGAATTGTCACTCTAGGTGGAGGGTGCTGATCAGTGAGGAGGGAGGAAGTGTCACTCTAGGTGGAGGGTGCTGATCAGTGAGGAGGGTGATAGTGTCACTCTAGGTGCAGGGAGCTGATCAGTGAGAAGGGAGGAAGTGTCACTCTAAGTGGAGGGTGCTGATCAGTGAGGAGGGAGGAAGTGTCATTCTAGGTGCAGGGTGCAGATCAGTGAGGAGGGAGATAGTGTCACTCTAGGTGCAGGGTGCCAATCAGTGAGGAGGGAGGAAGTGTCACTCTAGGTGGATGGTGCTGATCAGTAAAGAGGGAGATAGTGTCACTCTAGGTGCAGGGTGCTGATCAGTGAGAAGGGAGGAAGTGTCACTCTAGGTGGAGGGTGCTGATCAGTGAAGAGGGAGGAAGTGTCACTCTAGGTGGATCGTGCTGATCAGTGAGGAGGGAGGAAGTGTCATTCTAGGTGCAGGGTGCTGGTCAGTGAGGAGGGAGATAGGGTCACTCTATGTGCATGGTGCTGATCAATGAGGAGGGAGATTAAGTGCAGGATGCTGATCAGTGAGGAGGGAGATAGTGTCACTCTAGGTGCAGGGTGCTGATCAGTGAGGAGGGAGGCTAAGTCACTCTAGGTGCAGGGTACTGATAAGTGAGGAGGGAGGTTAAGTGCAAGATGCTGATCAGTGAGGAGGAAGATAGTGTCACTCGGGATGCAGGGTGCTAATCAGTGAGGAGGGAGATAGTGTCACTCTAGGTGGGGAGTGCTAATCAGTGAGGATGGAGGAACTGTCACTCTAGGTGGAGGGTGCTGATCAGTGAGGAGGGAGGAAGTGTCACTATAGGTGCAGGGTGCTAATCAATGAGGGAGGGAGGAAGGGTCACAGTAGGTGCAGGGTGTTGATCAGTTAGTAGGGAGGAAGTGTCACTCTAGGTGGAGGGTGCTGATCAGTGAGGAGGGAGATAGTGTCACTCTGGATGCAGGGTGCTGACCAGTGAGGAAGTAGATAGTGTCGCTCTAGGTGCAGGGTGCTAATCAGTGAGGAGAGAGGAAGTGTCACTCTAGGTGCAGGGTGCTAATCAAGGAGGAAGGAGGAAGGGTCACAGTAGGTGCAATGTGCTGATCAGTGAGTAGCGAGGAAGTGTCACTCTAGGTGGAGGGTGCTAATCAGTGAGGAGGGAGATAGTGTCACTCTGGGTGCAGGGTGCCAATCAGTGAGGAGGGAGGAAGTGTCACTCTAGGTGGATGGTGCTGATCAGTAAAGAGGGAGATAGTGTCACTCTAGGTGCAGGGTGCTGATCAGTGAGAAGGGAGGAAGTGTCACTCTAGGTGGAGGGTGCTGATCAGTGAAGAGGGAGGAAGTGTCACTCTAGGTGGAGGGTGCTGATCAGTGAGGAGGGAGGAAGTGTCATTCTAGGTGGATCGTGCTGATCAGTGAGGAGGGAGGAAGTGTCATTCTAGGTGCAGGGTGCTGGTCAGTGAGGAGGGAGATAGGGTCACTCTATGTGCATGGTGCTGATCAATGAGGAGGGAGATTAAGTGCAGGATGCTGATCAGTGAGGAGGGAGATAGTGTCACTCTAGGTGCAGGGTGCTGATCAGTGAGGAGGGAGGCTAAGTCACTCTAGGTGCAGGGTACTGATAAGTGAGGAGGGAGGTTAAGTGCAAGATGCTGATCAGTGAGGAGGAAGATAGTGTCACTCTGGATGCAGGGTGCTAATCAGTGAGGAGGGAGATAGTGTCACTCTAGGTGGGGAGTGCTAATCAGTGAGGATGGAGGAACTGTCACTCTAGGTGGAGGGTGCTGATCAGTGAGGAGGGAGGAAGTGTCACTATAGGTGCAGGGTGCTAATCAATGAGGGAGGGAGGAAGGGTCACAGTAGGTGCAGGGTGTTGATCAGTTAGTAGGGAGGAAGTGTCACTCTAGGTGGAGGGTGCTGATCAGTGTGGAGGGAGATAGTGTCACTCTGGATGCAGGGTGCTGACCAGTGAGGAAGTAGATAGTGTCGCTCTAGGTGCAGGGTGCTAATCAGTGAGGAGAGAGGAAGTGTCACTCTAGGTGCAGGGTGCTAATCAATGAGGAAGGAGGAAGGGTCACAGTAGGTGCAATGTGCTGATCAGTGAGTAGCGAGGAAGTGTCACTCTAGGTGGAGGGTGCTGATCAGTGAGGAGGGAGATAGTGTCACTCTGGGTGCAGGGTGCTGATCAGTGAGGAAGAAGATAGTGTCACTCTAGGTGCATGGAGCTAATCAGTGAGGAGAGAGGAAGTGTCACTGTAGGTGGAGGGTGCTAATCAGTGAGGATGGAGGAAGTGTCACTCTAGGTGGAGGGTGGTGATCAGTGAGGAGGGAGGAAGTGTCACTCTAGGTGCAGGGTGCTAATCAATAAGGAGGGAGGAAGGATCACAGTAGGTGCAGGGTGCTGATCAGTGAGTAGGGAGGAAGTGTCATTCTAGGTGCAGGGTGCTGGTCAGTGAGGAGGGAGATAGGGTCACTCTAAGTGCAGGGTGCTGATCAGTGAGGAGGGAGATTAAGTGCAGGATGCTGATCAGTGAGGAGGGAGATAGTGTCACTCTAGGTAGAGGGTGCTGATCAATGAGACGGGAGATAGTGTCCGTCTAGGTGCAGGGTGCTAATCAGTGAGGAGGGAGAAAGTGTCACTGTAGGTGGAGGGTTCTAATCAGTTAGGATGGAGGAATTGTCACTAGGTGGAGGGTGCTGATCAGTGAGGAGGGAGGAAGTGTCGCTCTAGGTGCAGGGTGCTAATCAATGAGGAGGGAGGAAGTGTCACTCTAGGTGCAGGGTGCTGATCAGTGAGAAGGGAGGAAGTGTCACTCTAGGTGGAAGGTCCTGATCAGTGAGGAGGGAGGGAGTATCATTCTAGGTGCAGGGTGCTGTTCAGTGAGGAGGGAGATAGTGTCACTCTAAGTGCAGGGTGCTGATCAGTGAGGAGGGAGATTAAGTGCAGGATGCTGATCAGTGAGGAGGGAGATAGTGTCACTCTGGGTGCAAGGTGCTGATCATTGAGGAGGGATATAGTTTCACTCTAGGTGGAGGGTGCTGATCAATGAGGAGGTAGATAGTATCACTCTAATTGCAGAGTGCTAATCAGTGAGGAGGGAGGAAGTGTCACACTAGGTGGAGGGTGCTAATCAGTGAGGAGGGAGATAATGTTACTGTAGGTGCAGGGTGCTAATCAGTGAGGAGCGAATAAGTGTCACTCTAGTTGGTGGGTGCTGACCAGTGAGGATGGAGGAAGTGTCACTGTAGGTGCAGGGTGCTGGTCAGTGAGGAGGGAGATAGTGTCACTCTAGGTGCAGGGTGCTGATCAGTGAGGAGGGAGATTAAGTGCAGCATGCTGATCAGTGAGGAGGGAGATAGTGTCACTCTAGGTGCAGGGTGCTGATCAGTGAGGAGGGAGAAAGTGTCACTCTAGGTGGAGGGTGCTGATCAATGAGAAGGGAGATAGTGTCAGTCTAGGTGCAGGGTTCTAATCAGTGAGGAGGGAGAAAGTGTCACTGTAGGTGGAGGGTGCTAATCAGTTAGGATGGAGGAATTGTCACTCTAGGTGGAGGGTGCTGATCAGTGAGGAGGGAGGAAGTGTCACTCTAGGTGGAGGGTGCTGATCAGTGAGGAGGGTGATAGTGTCACTCTAGGTGCAGGGTGCTGATCAGTGAGAAGGGAGGAAGTGTCACTCTAAGTGGAGGGTGCTGATCAGTGAGGAGGGAGGAAGTGTCATTCTAGGTGCAGGGTGCTGATCAGTGAGGAGGGAGATAGTGTCACTCTAGGTGCAGGGTGCCAATCAGTGAGGAGGGAGGAAGTGTCACTCTAGGTGGATGGTGCTGATCAGTAAAGAGGGAGATAGTGTCACTCTAGGTGCAGGGTGCTGATCAGTGAGAAGGGAGGAAGTGTCACTCTAGGTGGAGGGTGCTGATCAGTGAAGAGGGAGGAAGTGTCACTCTAGGTGGATCGTGCTGCTCAGTGAGGAGGGAGGAAGTGTCATTCTAGGTGCAGGGTGCTGGTCAGTGAGGAGGGAGATAGGGTCACTCGATGTGCATGGTGCTGATCAATGAGGAGGGAGATTAAGTGCAGGATGCTGATCAGTGAGGAGGGAGATAGTGTCACTCTAGGTGCAGGGTGCTGATCAGTGAGGAGGGAGGCTAAGTCACTCTAGGTGCAGGGTACTGATAAGTGAGGAGGGAGGTTAAGTGCAAGATGCTGATCAGTGAGGAGGAAGATAGTGTCACTCTGGATGCAGGGTGCTA
The DNA here is from genome assembly GCF_028390025.1 of Pseudophryne corroboree. Taxonomy (NCBI): domain Eukaryota; kingdom Metazoa; phylum Chordata; class Amphibia; order Anura; family Myobatrachidae; genus Pseudophryne; species Pseudophryne corroboree. Next base: position 216,399,786 of record NC_086451.1, read on the forward strand.
ATCAGTGAGGAGGGAGATAGTGTCACTCTAGGTGGGGAGTGCTAATCAGTGAGGATGGAGGAACTGTCACTCTAGGTGGAGGGTGCTGATCAGTGAGGAGGGAGGAAGTGTCACTATAGGTGCAGGGTGCTAATCAATGAGGGAGGGAGGAAGGGTCACAGTAGGTGCAGGGTGTTGATCAGTTAGTAGGGAGGAAGTGTCACTCTAGGTGGAGGGTGCTGATCAGTGTGGAGGGAGATAGTGTCACTCTGGATGCAGGGTGCTGACCAGTGAGGAAGTAGATAGTGTCGCTCTAGGTGCAGGGTGCTAATCAGTGAGGAGAGAGGAAGTGTCACTCTAGGTGCAGGGTGCTAATCAATGAGGAAGGAGGAAGGGTCACAGTAGGTGCAATGTGCTGATCAGTGAGTAGCGAGGAAGTGTCACTCTAGGTGGAGGGTGCTGATCAGTGAGGAGGGAGATAGTGTCACTCTGGGTGCAGGGTGCTGATCAGTGAGGAAGAAGATAGTGTCACTCTAGGTGCATGGAGCTAATCAGTGAGGAGAGAGGAAGTGTCACTGTAGGTGGAGGGTGCTAATCAGTGAGGATGGAGGAAGTGTCACTCTAGGTGGAGGGTGGTGATCAGTGAGGAGGGAGGAAGTGTCACTCTAGGTGCAGGGTGCTAATCAATAAGGAGGGAGGAAGGATCACAGTAGGTGCAGGGTGCTGATCAGTGAGTAGGGAGGAAGTGTCATTCTAGGTGCAGGGTGCTGGTCAGTGAGGAGGGAGATAGGGTCACTCTAAGTGCAGGGTGCTGATCAGTGAGGAGGGAGATTAAGTGCAGGATGCTGATCAGTGAGGAGGGAGATAGTGTCACTCTAGGTAGAGGGTGCTGATCAATGAGACGGGAGATAGTGTCCGTCTAGGTGCAGGGTGCTAATCAGTGAGGAGGGAGAAAGTGTCACTGTAGGTGGAGGGTTCTAATCAGTTAGGATGGAGGAATTGTCACTAGGTGGAGGGTGCTGATCAGTGAGGAGGGAGGAAGTGTCGCTCTAGGTGCAGGGTGCTAATCAATGAGGAGGGAGGAAGTGTCACTCTAGGTGCAGGGTGCTGATCAGTGAGAAGGGAGGAAGTGTCACTCTAGGTGGAAGGTCCTGATCAGTGAGGAGGGAGGGAGTATCATTCTAGGTGCAGGGTGCTGTTCAGTGAGGAGGGAGATAGTGTCACTCTAAGTGCAGGGTGCTGATCAGTGAGGAGGGAGATTAAGTGCAGGATGCTGATCAGTGAGGAGGGAGATAGTGTCACTCTGGGTGCAAGGTGCTGATCATTGAGGAGGGATATAGTTTCACTCTAGGTGGAGGGTGCTGATCAATGAGGAGGTAGATAGTATCACTCTAATTGCAGAGTGCTAATCAGTGAGGAGGGAGGAAGTGTCACACTAGGTGGAGGGTGCTAATCAGTGAGGAGGGAGATAATGTTACTGTAGGTGCAGGGTGCTAATCAGTGAGGAGCGAATAAGTGTCACTCTAGTTGGTGGGTGCTGACCAGTGAGGATGGAGGAAGTGTCACTGTAGGTGCAGGGTGCTGGTCAGTGAGGAGGGAGATAGTGTCACTCTAGGTGCAGGGTGCTGATCAGTGAGGAGGGAGATTAAGTGCAGCATGCTGATCAGTGAGGAGGGAGATAGTGTCACTCTAGGTGCAGGGTGCTGATCAGTGAGGAGGGAGAAAGTGTCACTCTAGGTGGAGGGTGCTGATCAATGAGAAGGGAGATAGTGTCAGTCTAGGTGCAGGGTTCTAATCAGTGAGGAGGGAGAAAGTGTCACTGTAGGTGGAGGGTGCTAATCAGTTAGGATGGAGGAATTGTCACTCTAGGTGGAGGGTGCTGATCAGTGAGGAGGGAGGAAGTGTCACTCTAGGTGGAGGGTGCTGATCAGTGAGGAGGGTGATAGTGTCACTCTAGGTGCAGGGTGCTGATCAGTGAGAAGGGAGGAAGTGTCACTCTAAGTGGAGGGTGCTGATCAGTGAGGAGGGAGGAAGTGTCATTCTAGGTGCAGGGTGCTGATCAGTGAGGAGGGAGATAGTGTCACTCTAGGTGCAGGGTGCCAATCAGTGAGGAGGGAGGAAGTGTCACTCTAGGTGGATGGTGCTGATCAGTAAAGAGGGAGATAGTGTCACTCTAGGTGCAGGGTGCTGATCAGTGAGAAGGGAGGAAGTGTCACTCTAGGTGGAGGGTGCTGATCAGTGAAGAGGGAGGAAGTGTCACTCTAGGTGGATCGTGCTGCTCAGTGAGGAGGGAGGAAGTGTCATTCTAGGTGCAGGGTGCTGGTCAGTGAGGAGGGAGATAGGGTCACTCGATGTGCATGGTACTGATCAATGAGGAGGGAGATTAAGTGCAGGATGCTGATCAGTGAGGAGGGAGATAGTGTCACTCTAGGTGCAGGGTGCTGATCAGTGAGGAGGGAGGCTAAGTCACTCTAGGTGCAGGGTACTGATAAGTGAGGAGGGAGGTTAAGTGCAAGATGCTGATCAGTGAGGAGGAAGATAGTGTCACTCTGGATGCAGGGTGCTAATCAGTGAGGAGGGAGATAGTGTCACTCTAGGTGGGGAGTGCTAATCAGTGAGGATGGAGGAACTGTTACTCTAGGTGGAGGGTGCTGATCAGTGAGGAGGGAGGAAGTGTCACTATAGGTGCAGGGTGCTAATCAATGAGGGAGGGAGGAAGGGTCACAGTAGGTGCAGGGTGTTGATCAGTTAGTAGGGAGGAAGTGTCACTCTAGGTGGATGGTGCTGATCAGTGAGGAGGGAGATAGTGTCACTCTGGATGCAGGGTGCTGACCAGTGAGGAAGTAGATAGTGTCGCTCTAGGTGCAGGGTGCTAATCAGTGAGGAGAGAGGAAGTGTCACTCTAGGTGCAGGGTGCTAATCAATGAGGAAGGAGGAAGGGTCACAGTAGGTGCAATGTGCTGATCAGTGAGTAGCGAGGAAGTGTCACTCTAGGTGGAGGGTGCTAATCAGTGAGGAGGGAGATAGTGTCACTCTGGGTGCAGGGTGCTGATCAGTGAGGAAGAAGATAGTGTCACTCTAGGTGCAGGGAGCTAATCAGTGAGGAGAGAGGAAGTGTCACTGTAGGTGGAGGGTGCTGATCAGTGAGCAGGGAGGAAGTGTCACTCTAGGTCCAGGGTGCTAATCATTGAGAAGGGAGGAAGTGTCACTCTAGGTGGAGGGTGCTGATCAGTGAGGAGGGAGGAAGTGTCATTCTAGGTGCAGGTTGCTGGTCAGTGAGGAGGGAGATAGTGTCACTCTAAGTGCAGGGTGCTGATCAGTGACGAGGGAGATTACGTGCAGGATGCTAATCAGTGAGGAGGGATATAGTGTCACTCTAGGTGCAGGGTGCTGATCAGCGAGGAGGAAGGTAGTGTCACTCTAGGTGCAGGGTGCTGATCAGTGAGGAGGGAGATAGTGTCACTTTAGGTGGAGGGTGCTGATCAGTGAGGAGGCAGATAGTGTCACGCTAGGTGCAGCGTGCTGATCAGTGAGGATGGAGGAAGTGTCACTCTAGGTGGAGGGTGCTAATCAGTGAGGAGGGAGGAAGTGTCACTCTAGGTGGAGGGTGCTAATCAGTGAGGAGGGAGGAAGTGTCACTCTAGGTGCAGGGTGCTAATCAATGAGGAAGGAGGAAGGGTCACAGTAGGTGCAATGTGCTGATCAGTGATTAGCGAGGAAGTGTCACTCTAGGTGGAGGGTGCTAATCAGTGAGGAGGGAGATAGTGTCACTCTGGGTGCAGGGTGCTGATCAGTGAGGAAGAAGATAGTGTCACTCTAGGTGCAGGGAGCTAATCAGTGAGGAGAGAGGAAGTGTCACTGTAGGTGGAGGGTGCTGATCAGTGAGCAGGGAGGAAGTGTCACTCTAGGTCCAGGGTGCTAATCATTGAGAAGGGAGGAAGTGTCACTCTAGGTGGAGGGTGCTGATGAGTGAGGAGGGAGGAAGTGTCATTCTAGGTGCAGGTTGCTGGTCAGTGAGGAGGGAGATAGTGTCACTCTAAGTGCAGGGTGCTGATCAGTGACGAGGGAGATTACGTGCAGGATGCTAATCAGTGAGGAGGGATATAGTGTCACTCTAGGTGCAGGGTGCTGATCAGCGAGGAGGAAGGTAGTGTCACTCTAGGTGCAGGGTGCTGATCAGTGAGGAGGGAGATAGTGTCACTTTAGGTGGAGGGTGCTGATCAGTGAGGAGGCAGATAGTGTCACGCTAGGTGCAGCGTGCTGATCAGTGAGGATGGAGGAAGTGTCACTCTAGGTGGAGGGTGCTAATCAGTGAGGAGGGAGGAAGTGTCACTCCAGGTGGAGGGTGCTAATCAGTGAGGAGGGAGGAAGTGTCACTCTAGGTGGAGGGTACTAATCAGTGAGGAGGGAGGAAGTGTCACTCTAGGTGGAGGGTGCTAATCAGTGAGGAGGGAGGTAGTGTCACTCTAGGTGTAGGGTGCTGATCAGTGAGGAGGGAGATAGTGTCACTCTAGGTGCAGGGTGCTAATCAGTGAGGAGGGAGGAAGTGTCACTCTAGGTGGAGGGTGCTAATCAGTGAGGAGGGAGGAAGTGTCACTCTAGGTGGAGGGTGCTAATCAGTGAGGACGGAGGAAGCGTCACTCTAGGTGGAGGGTGCTAATCAGTGAGGAGGGAGATAGTGTCACTCTAGGTGCAGGGTGCTAATCAGTGAGGAGGGAGGTATTGTCACTCTAGGTGCTGGGTGCTGATCAGTGAGGAGGGAGATAGTGTCACTCTAGGTGGAGGGTGCTAATCAGTGAGGAGGGAGATAGTGTCACTCTAGGTGCAGTGTGCTAATCAGTGAGGAGGGAGGAAGTGTCACTTTAGGTAGAGGGTGCTAATCAGTTAGGAGGGAAGAAGTGTCACTCAAGGTGGAGGGCGCTGATCAGTGAGGAGGAAGGAAGTGTCACTCTAGGTGGAGGGTGCTGATCAATGAGGAGGGGAATAGTGTCACTCTAAGTGCAGGGTGCTGATCAGTGAGGAGTGAGATTAAGTGCAGTATGCTGATCAGTGAGGAAGGAGATAGTATCACTCTAGGTGCAGGTTCTGATCAGTGAGGAGGGAGATAGTGTCACTCTAGGTGCAGGGTGCTGATCAGTGTGGAGGAAGATAGTGTCACTGTAGGTGCAGGGTTCTGATCAGTGCATCATGCTCCTGCTGCTTTACTAATCCAAACTGCATCCTAGGATGCAATATTGCAACATCTGTGACACCATCGGCCAGCTGTGTGACCCATGGGGTAGTGCAAGTCGGTCACTGCATCTACTACAAAGAAGCCAGGAAATCTCCATCCTCGGATGCAGATGCTTGCCCAGTCCCTTCCCAGTAATGGCGACGACATGCCCGCATTTTAGGAAATGGTGGCCGTTGCCACCCCCTCCCCACTTTCAAACAGCATCAGATTGTCAAACATTGAAATCTGCTGCCGATTTGCGCCTGACGTCGCAGACCCATATGTACGGTATGGCGCATATGCAAAGTGATTCGGGACCTGAATCAGGGCCATTGTTCACTGGATCTATAGGGCAACAAATGTTATATTGCTGCACCTTTGTATAATACTTACATGAACCATCGGGTTCATCGTATACATGTGTGTAAATCTGGCTCTTATACTAGCCAGGGCCTCCCCAGCCATTGACAGCACTGCATGTCACTGGAGGTTGGGAATCACTTCTCTAGAAGCATTGGGACAGGGGCCCTTTCAAAATGTTGCTATGGGGCCCACAAATTTCTGGCTTTGCCTCTGTCTTGTGCTCAAAGTCTTTTGCATTCCAAGAGTAGATATGATACTGTATTTTTAAAACTAGCTGAATACCAGAAAACCTCTTTTATATACATTGTACATATAGACATACAGGCACAAACTAAATAAGTTTCTAAAGTTACAAATGGTCCTGTGATTATGAAGACTGACACTACAGTATGTTAGTTGCATGATTGTAACAGCACAGAATTACTTACAGATCCACCAGTTTGCTCAGCTGGGAGAATGCTATCTGCTGGATTTTTCGTACCCTGTTTCTGCGCAGAATCCTTTGTGAAAAAGAATTAGTATGAGTACACAGTCACACAAAACGTTTAAAAAGGTTTAAAAGGGACTTCCGGTTCCGGTGCGGCTAATGTGAGGCGGCTTTCTCCGGTGCCGTCCGCCCACTTTACCCTGCTAGGGCCTCCTAGGTCCACCCAGCTGCTCCAGTGACCCTCCGTTACACCACGACAGCACCCGGGCACCATATGGACAAATTTCTGTCCACCCAGATGCCCGGAAAACACCCACGCCCGCATCTGGATGCTGACTGCAGCACAGCTCACAAGATGGCTGCCCGGACAGACGCTGGAGCGGAGGCATCCACTATCAGCCTCCCCGAGGTGCAATTACCTTCTACTGCCCCCTCTAAGGTCCAGCCACCTTCCACAGCCCCTGCAAAAACACACCATGCCTCCGCTGCTCTTTCCCTTTCGCCCCTCACCTGTGCTGATGTGCAGGCTGTGAGGGAGACGGTGCAGCCCATGTTAAAGGAACAAGCTGCAGTTAATGCAGCTGCTCTACAACATGCTGTTACAGACATTAAGAGCCAGTGCAAACAGCTGGCTAAGCAGGTCTTAGCAGTAGAACACACCGCTGGAGAAAACTTTAAAGCTATTTCCTCCATGCAAGATTTAACTGCGCAGCTGAAACAATCTGACATGCAGATCTGGGCTAAATTGGACGACTTGGAAAACCGGTCATGCAGGAACAACTTTAGGGTAGTGCAGTGGTTCCCAAACTGTGTGCCGTGGCACCCTGGGGTGCCTCAGAGCACTTGCAGGGGTGCCTTGGACCGGTGGTCCAGGACCAATTCCAATTATTTATTGTCAGTGTAATAGGTAAAAGCAGTGCTGGTAGTTGACAATCATAAAATATGCGGACAAACAGAAGCAAATCTTGTCCCTCAACACACAATTGAACCTAAGGATAACATATAAACACAATTTACGTAATTGAATATTTATTTCTAAATTTCTCAATAAGAAACTTTTGGCCCAGAGGTGCCATGAAAACAATTCTGATATTCTAGGGTGCCGTGATTCAAAAAAGTTTGGGAACCACTGGGGTAGTGGGTCTACCAGAGTCCCTTAAAGGGCCAGCCTTATACAGGTTGAGTATCCATTATCCAAAATTGAAAATCCCACAGTTTTGTTTACCCAACTGAGATAATGACACATATATATGTACATTATATTATATATCTATATATACACATAATATATTATATGTATGTCATTATCTCAGTAGGGGACCCAAAAATGCGGGATTTTGAATTTTGGATAAGGGATACTCAACCTGTACCACTTTTTGAAGCAGACCCTGCCTGAATTAGTTGAAATTTAAGATGTCTGTTCGGATCTTGTGATTGAACAGGCCCACCGAACGGGACAGCTGCGTGATACTTCATCATCTAGAGCTCGAGTTGTTTTGTTCAAATGCCTGAACTATATACACAAGGAAACTATCTGGTCCGCCTCTCGACGGAAAAGAGACCTCATGTGGAATGGTGCCAAGATTCTTGTTTTCCAAGATTATTCCCCTGAATTGACAAGGCTTTGTAGAGCCTTTACCCCAGTGTGCTCACAGTTGGCTCAGGAGGGGCAAAAGTTTGCCCTCCTTTACCCGGCTCGTCTGAGGATTTTCAACGGTTCATCCTTTAAGGATTTTACTTCAGCCGATGACACAAATGCAACAGCATTTGTGCGGGAGCAATCCCGTCCTATGGAGGAGGATGACACCTGAAAATATCTCCTGGTCTTATTGTCTCATCCTAATAGACATTCTCCGCCATCTGTGACATATTTCCATGGACTCCCTACTTCTTATGCCCTTCTATTTCAGAAGGGTGTACACGGACTTGGTTGTTCGCTGATTCCTCACTGCCATACAGCCGCTGTTAGCATTGGGACATGCTCCGTTGTGGTGACGTATCGGCCACGCATTTATTTTTAGCAATTTACTTGACTGTTTATTACTGCTGCATTTATCTATGTTATTTTTTTGCTGATCGCTATATTTGTATGCCATGTTTTCTGCTCTCCTAATTCCGGGAATGTGTTGTAGTATGGTATTGCAATGTCTCTTTGTTCTCTTTCAGGTATTGTGATGGCTCTATTACCTTTTCTGTTAATTAAATGTTGGTCACTGGTTTGGTTTTTGGAGGGAATACTCCTCCCTCTTCCATATTTTTAGGTAGGGCGGATTCGGCTGGAAGCTCCGTCTTCCAGAAATTAGTAATCTACAGATATGTGAATTGTGAAGTTCCTTTTCTTAAAAGTGTTGTTGGAGTATATTCCATGCTCCTTCCCTACCGTTTTCTCTTTTCCCCCTCCCTCTCTTTCCCCGCCCTGAGTTTTCCTGTTTTGTTTGCTATGGAGTCTAAGTCATCTGTTTACTTTATACGTTTTGGGATATATGGCATCGATTAGGGTGGGCTCTTGGAATGTGGGGGGTATTCACTCCCCAATTAAACAAAAAATGCTTCTTCTCTATTTAAATAAGATGTATTTAGATTTAGTACTACTGCAGGAGACCCATTTGTTGCTTCCAGAAACCTTGAAATTGCCCACCCTTAATTGGACGGTCCTTGCAGCTGCCCCTTATACTTCAGAAGCTAGGGGGTTGTTCTTCTGGCAAGGAAGCGACTTCCTATAGAAATACTGCACACCGATATTGACCCTGACGGTAGATATATCCTAGTAGACCTTAACCTTTTTACCTCTTGTTATACTTTTAGTAATATTTATGCCCCTAATTCCCACTCCACTCCATTGATATTGCGTAAACTGGCCCCCTTTATGTCTAATCGTTACTCTTGGGGGGTGACTTTAGTATTGTTTCCTCCCTGCTTATGGACTCTAATTCTTCTACCCTCAGAAGGCCACCCCCCAGGGTCGACATCCCTTTTATCACTCAACAATTACTGTTAACTGATGCATGGAGAGCGTTGCACCCCGTTGAAAGGGATTTCACATGTCTATCTGCTGCTCATGGTTCACTCTCATGAATAGACTATATTCTCCTATCAGACTCCGTATTTTCTAATATAATTGATGCATGCATTGAGCCGATGTTTCACTCAGACCACTCTTTTATCTGGTTCTCCTCTTCTTCCTCTTTAGAAGTGGGTTCTTATAAACTCTGGTGCTTTCCTTCATATTTTGCCTCCTCTTTAGGTTTCTGCAATAAACTTGATTTGTTTTGGGAGGAGTTCAAACTTGACAACCTTTCCACACTGGAATCTGATCCTGTCCTCTTTTGGCAGACCTCCTAAGGCTGTTAATAGGGTCCGTATAATTCAATATGTCTCCCAGGCAAAAAAAAGAACACTCTTCCTCATATAAACTGCTGCAATCTCAACTAACGGCGGCGTACCAAACTTATAAGACCGCCCGACTCCCAGTAATAAATCTAGTTTTGTTTTAGCAAAACACAAATTTGATGGCCTTCTTGCCTCCCTAGGTGATAGGCATACATTTTACAAAGATCACAAGTTCTATAGATTCGCCAACAAAACCGTCCTCTTACTCTCCAATTTAGTGGTCTTCTGCTCCCCCATTCCTTATACACTCTGTCCAGCTACCTGATGGCACTTATGCCTCCACTGGCAAGGATACTGCTTCTTTGTTCCAGGATTTTTATAGTGATATACACTGCTCAAAAAAATAAATAAAGGGAACACTTAAACAACACAATGTAACTCCAAGTCAATCACACTTCTGTGAAATCAAACTGTCCACTTAGGAAGCAACACTGATTGACAATCAATTTCACATGCTGTTGTGCAAATGGAATAGACAACAGGTGGAAATTATAGGCAATTAGCAAGACACCCCCAATAAAGGAGTTGTTCTGCAGGTGGTGACCACAGACCACTTCTCAGCTCCTATGCTTTCTGGCTGATGTTTTGGTCACTTTTGAAAGCTGGTGGTGCTTTAACTCTAGTGGTAGCATGAGACAGAGTCTACAACCCACACAAGTGGCTCAGGTAGTGCAGCTCATCCAGGATGGCACATCAATGCGAGCTGTGGCAAGAAGGTTTGCTGTGTCTGTCAGCGTAGTGTCCAGAGCATGGAGGCGCTACCAGGAGACAGGCCAGTACATTAGGAGACGTGGAGGAGGCGTAGGAGGGCAACAACCCAACAGCAGGACCGCTACCTCCGCCTTTGTGCAAGGAGGAACAGGAGGAGCACTGCCAGAGCCCTGCAAAATGACCTCCAGCAAGCCACAAATGTGCATGTGTCTACTCAAACGATCACAAACAGACTCCATGAGGGTGGTATGAGGGCCCGACGTCTACAGCCCAACACCGTGAAGAACGTTTGGCATTTGCCAGAGAACACCAAGATTAGCAAATTCACCACTGGTGCCCTGTGCTCTTCACAGATGAAAGCAGGTTCTCACTGAGCACATGTGACAGACGTGACAGAGTCTGGAGACGCCAAGGAGAATGTTCTGCTGCCTGCAACATCCTCCAGCATGACCGGTTTGGCAGTGGGTCAGTAATGGTGTGGGGTGGCATTTCTTTGGGGGGCCGCACAGCCCTCCATGTGCTCGCCAGAGGTAACCTGACTGCCATTAGGTACTGAGATGAGATTCTCAGACCCCTTATGAGACCATATGCTGCTGCGGTTGGCCCTGGGTTCCTCCTAATGCAAGACAATGCTAGACCTCATGTGGCTGGAGTGTGTCAGCAGTTCCTGTAAGACAAAGGCATTGATGCTATGGACTGGCCCGCCCGTTCCCCAGACCTGAATCCAATTGAGCACATCTGGGACATCATGTCTCGCTACATCCACCAATGCCACGTTGCACCAGAGACTGTCCAGGAGTTGGCGGATGCTTTAGTGCAGGTCTGGGAGGAGATCCCTCAGGAGACCATCCACCACCTCATCAGGAGCATGCCCAGGCGTTGTAGGGAGGTCATACAGGCATGTGGAGGCCACACACACTACTGAGCCTCATTTTGACTTGTTTTAAGGACATCAAAGTTGGATCAGCCTGTAGTGTGTTTTTCCACTTTAATTTTGAGTGTGACTCCAAATCCAGACCTCCATGGGTTAATAAATTTGATTTCCATTGATAATTTTTGTGTGATTTTGTTGTCAGCACATTTAACTATGTAAAGAACAAAGTATTTAATAAGAATATTTCATTCATTCAGGTCTAGGATGTGTTATTTTAGTGTTCCCTTTATTTTTTGAGCAGTGTATATACCCAACCACCTAGGTATGTCTCTGGTGAGCTTTCCTTTTGAGAGTCTATTGAAGCCCCCTCCATTCCAGCTGACTCACGAGCAACCCTTTGCGCCCCGTTTACGTCCCAGGAAATAGAGGCTGCTATAAAACATCTTAAACCTGTGAAGTCCCCTGGTCCGGATGGATTCTTGTGGAAGAAGCCCCCAGGCAGACCCATCCTATCTGGGGTGGGCAGTCTGACGGAGAATGCGAGCATTTACGTGGACTACCATCTCCGCAAACATGTGGTAACCTTACCTTCCTACATTCGGGACACAATGGATGTCCTGAACAAATTTAATAATCTCAATGTTAATCCGGAGTATGGCTTGTGACATGTGATGTAGAGAGTCTCTACACTAGCATTGACCACAAATACGGTATCAATGCCACCAAATATTTTCTGAATATGGAGGCCCAGAGTGAGCGAAACAACTTCTTCATCGAACTTCTGGAATTCTTACTATCTCACAATTACTTTACCTGCGATGAGCGCCACTACCTCCAGGTTAGAGGGACGGCGATGGGGACAGCTTGTGCCCCTACGTATGCCAACCTCTATCTGGGGTGGTGGGAGAGGCAGGTGGTCTTCCAGGAATCTTTGGAAAAATATACCACTAACATACTGGTATACTTGAGGTATATTGATGATATCTTAATATTGTGGGAAGGCCCTAAAAAAGAGTTGAATGAATTCATCGGCATCTTGAACATCAATCATTTCAATCTAAAACTGACTTTGGAAGCAAACCAGCGTTCAATCAACTTTTTGGATATAACCATCCGCATTGATGAGGATGGGAATATATCGACGGACCTCTACAGAAAACCAACAGCCACTAATAGTTTGCTACATGCAACAAGTTCTCATCTCCCAGCAACCATCAAAGGAATCCCCAAAGGGGAATTACTAAGAACAAAGAGGAACTGTTCTGATGATGATACATTCCAACTAAGGCAGAATGAATTGAGTGAGCGTTTCAATAAAAGAGGATACAGCAACAGACTGATAAAGAAATCTATCAAATAGGTTGAAGTGTATCCAAGAGACTCTCTGCTGAGACCTAAAACCAAAATCAAACAGGAAGAGCCAATTAGATATGTGGGAACCTTCAATATACATTGGAAGGAGATCAATCACATCCTTGATAAACACTGGTCAATCCTCCAGACAGATGAAGATCTAGCAAGAATACTTCGCAATAAACCATTGACTAGCTGAAGAAGGTCTAAAAACCTACGGGATAGAGCAGTACATAGTCATCTTTCCAAACCTAGGTCAGCTGAAATGGTAAAGAAAGGATCTTTTCCCTGCGGGAACTGCAAGGCCTGTAAATGTATGATTCCTACTAAGCATTTCTTTGACAAGTACAATAAGAAATGGGAAATATCCACAAAGATTACCTATACCTCAATAGGTGTTGTATACCATCTTGAATGTCCATGCTATAAAAAGTATGTCGGTAAGACATCACGACCACTGAAGGTCAGACTCCTAGAACATATTGGGAATATTCGAAATGCCAAGAAGGATGTCACCAAATTCAAAACATTGTCACCAGTAGCCAGGCACTTCCTCAACTACCACAATGGAGATCCGGCAGGTCTTAAGGTGTTTGGTATCAAACATGTACAGCTTGGTATCAGAGGAGGAGACCTGGATCAAGAATTGTTAAAATTCGAGACGAAAATGATCTTTTTACTAGATAGCATTTACCCACATGGGATGAATGAATACAACAGTTATACCCCTTTTCTGAGTTAATTGTAAATGTTTAGCCCAATACCTTTCAACGATAGGGACAACCATTGGCCCGTAATCACTAAACTTTCATTACACACATCATGTAATATCACAAATATTTTCTCTGCTCACTGACATGTTTAGTAGCATACATGAGTTTGCACATAGACCCGTTTTTTGGTTTTTTTGCACAGTTTTTATAATAATTTTTTGTGTTACTATTGTTCACCAGTTGTTATCACTTCCTACCTTTCACACCAAGAGGTTTTTGTCACCAATAATCTAAGTCTCACTATAGTTGAGGTGTATTTATGCCTCGCTATACACTACTAGCTTTATATGTAATCACCTTTTCCCTCAACCACTTTTCAGAGATGATATCAAAATCCTTCACTATTTTGACACTTCCTAGCACAATCAGGATCCAGTGGACAGATGTATAGTTCATCTTTGTCCCTTGATGAATGAAACCACAATAGATGAAAACAGGTATCATAATAGGATACTCTCTGGAAATTATCCAGACTATGGTCTTTCTCTGATAATTATTCCAGTTATAATGGACGGAACTTATTATAGATACCTAAGTTGATACCAGGTGGAAGAACTAAATTTATATACAATAACACATAACTAGAAAATAGACATATATGAATTTAATAGATTAATACATACAATACGTTTTGATGATTTGGATTGAATTATCCAGATATTCATGTCTTCATATACTCACTGTTACAATAAATTAGATTTTATCATTCGATGATTGGACCCTCGGAAGTACATGACTGGTCAGGAACGGATGCTTACATACCCAGTGGACTAACTCAGGTATTAGGTTCCTGGGATGCACAGGTAGTTCGTGTGGACGTCTATTTTTGAAATATACTTACCAGTATGGGAAATTTGATGTCACCATTGGGTGGTCGAACTCCTGGTAATGATTTGCTTCAAAACATTTATCCTCAAGGGAAATTAGATCCCATTAATGGGTGATTAAACTCCCATTAATTATTTGCATGAATAAATGAGGGATATGAAATACATACAAAACAATGAAAAATAACAATTTAGAAATAATAGCTCATATGTATAATTAGATATTTATTTCATTAATTATAATCCCAATAAAGTGGAACTATTGTCATATATACTATATATAGATAATGGTAATAAGGGGATGAGAATCAATATGGATACAAATTACCAGGATAGCTCTCTACCACTCTTTATATTTCTCTGACGTCCTAGTGGATGCTGGGGACTCCGTAAGGACCATGGGGAATAGACGGCTCCGCAGGAGACTGGGCACATCTAAAGAAAGATTTAGGTCTATCTGGTGTGCACTGGCTCCTCCCCCTATGACCCTCCTCCAAGCCTCAGTTAGATTTCTGTGCCCGGCCGAGCTGGATGCACACTAGGGGCTCTCCTGAGCTCCTAGAAAGAAAGTATAGTTTAGGTTTTTTATTTTACAGTGAGACCTGCTGGCAACAGGCTCACTGCAGCGAGGGACTAAGGGGAGAAGAAGCGAACCTACCTAAGTGGTGGTAGCTTGGGCTTCTTAGGCTACTGGACACCATTAGCTCCAGAGGGATCGCACACAGGACCCGACCTCGTCGTCCGTTCCCGGAGCCGCGCCGCCGTCCTCCTTACAGAGCCAGAAGCAAGAAGGTCCGGAAAATCGGCGGCTGAAGACTTCTGTCTTCTCCAAGGTAGCGCACAGCACTGCAGCTGTGCGCCATTGCTCCTCATGCACACCACACACTTCAGTCACTGATGGGTGCAGGGCGCTGGGGGGGGGGGGGGGGCGCCCTGAGCAGCAATATTAACACCTTGGCTGGCAAAACTGACACCATATATAGCCCCAGAGGCTATATAGGTGTAAATTACTCCTGCCAGAATAACACAAAAAGCGAGTGAAAGCCAGCCGAAAAAGGGGCGGAGCCATCTCCCTCAGCACACTGGCGCCATTTTCCCTCACAGCTCCGCTGGAAGGATCGCTCCCTGGCTCTCCCCTGCAGTCCTGCACTACAGAAAGGGTAAAAAAGAGAGGGGGGGGGGGCACAAATTTAGGCGCAGTATAATAATATATATGCAGCTATAAGGGAAAACACTCTTTATAGGTGATATCCCTGTGGTATATAGCGCTCTGGTGTGTGCTGGCATACTCTCCCTCTGTCTCCCCAAAGGGCTTTGTGGGGTCCTGTCCTCCGTCAGAGCATTCGCTGTGTGTGTGCTGTGTGTCGGTACCGCTGTGTCGACATGTATGATGAGGAAAATGATGTGGAGGCAGAGCAAATGCCTGTAAATGTGTTGTCACCCCCTGTGGGGTCGACACCTGTGTGGATGGACTTATGGAAGGAATTACGTGACAGTGTCAGCTCCTTACATAAAAGGTTTGACGACATAGGGCAGCCGGCTACTCAGCTTGTGACTGTTCCAGCGTCTCAAATGTCATCAGGGGCTTTAAAACGCCCGCTACCTCAGATGGCAGACACAGATGTCGACACGGATACCGACTCCAGTGTCGACGACGATGAGACTAGTGTACCCTCCAATAGGTCCACCCGTTACATGATTGAGGCAATGAAAAATGTATTACACATTTCTGATAGTACCCCAGGTACCACAAAAAAGGGTATTATGTTCGGTGAGAAAAAACTACCAGTAGTTTTTCCTGCATCTGAGGAATTAAATGAGGTGTGTGAGGAAGCCTGGACTTCCCCCGATAAGAAATTGATAATTTCTAAACGGTTATTGGCAGCGTACCCTTTCCCGCCAGAGGATAGGTCACGTTGGGAAACGTCCCCTAGGGTAGATAAAGCGCTTACACGTTTATCAAAACAGGTGGCACTACCGTCTCCGGATACGGCCGCCCTAAAGGATCCTGCTGATAGAAAGCAGGAGGCTACCCTAAAAGCTATATATACACACACGGGCATTATATTGCGACCAGCGATTGCATCAGCATGGATGTGCAGTGCTGCTGCTGCGTGGTCAGATTCCCTGTCGGATAATATTGATACCCTGGATAGGGACACTATTTTGCTGACAGTGGAGCATATAAAGGACGCTGTCTTATACATGCGTGATGCACAGAGGGATATTTGCCGGCTGGCATCAAAAATAAGCGCAATGTCCATTGCCGCCAGAAGGGGGTTATGGACTCGGCAGTGGTCAGGTGATGCCGATTCAAAAAGGCACATTGAAGTTTTGCCTTATAAGGGGGTGGAACTGTTTGGGGATGGTCTTTCAGACCTCGTTTCCACAGCTACAGCTGGGAAATCGACATTTTTGCCACAGGCTACCCCACAGCAAAAGAAGGCACCGTATTATCAAGTACAGTCCTTTCGGCCCCATAAACACAAGAGGGCGCGAGGCGCATCCTTTCTGCCGAGAGGAAAAGGTAGAGGGAAAAAGCTGCAGCATACAGCCAGTTCCCAAGAGCAAAAGTCCTCCCCCGCGTCCGGTAAGTCCACAGCATGACGCTGGGGCTTCACAGGCGGATCCGGGTACGGTGGGGGCCCGTCTCAGAAATTTCAGCACACAGTGGGCTCTCTCACAGGTGGATCCCTGGGCCCTTCAAGTAGTATCTCAGGGGTACAGGCTGGAATTCGAGACGTCCCCCCCCCCCGCCGTTTTCTAAAATCTGCCTTACCAGCAACTCCCTCTGCCAGGGAGGCAGTGTTGGTGGCTATCCAAAAACTGTATTCACAGCAAGTGATTGTCAAGGTACCCCTCCTTCAGTAAGGGAAGGGTTACTATTCCACAATGTTTGTGGTACCGAAACCGGACGGTTCGGTGAGACCCATCTTAAATTTAAAATCCTTGAAAACTTATATCAAAAGGTTCAAGTTCAAGATGGAATCGCTCAGGGCGGTTATTGCGAGCCTGGACGAGGGGGATTACATGGTCTCCCTGGACATCAAGGATGCGTACCTGCATGTCCCCATTTACCCTCCTCACCAGGAGTACCTCAGATTTGTGGTACAGGACTGTCACTATCAGTTCCAGACGCTGCCGTTCGGGTTATCCACGGCACCGAGGGTCTTTACCAAGGTAATGGCCGAAATGATGATACTCCTTCGCAAGAAGGGAGTTTTAATTATCCCGTACTTGGACGATCTCCTGATAAAGGCGAGGTCCAAGGAACAGTTGGTAGTGGGGGTAGCACTTTCTCGGGAAGTGCTACAACAGCACGGCTGGATTCTCAATATTCCAAAGTCACAGCTGGTCCCGACGACAGGTCTTCTGTTCCTGGGAATGATTCTGGACACAGACCAGAAAAAAGTGTTTCTTCCAGTGGAAAAAGCCGAGGAGTTGTCATCTCTAGTCAGAGACCTCCTAAAACCGGGACAGGTGTCGGTACATCAATGCACACGAGTCCTGGGAAAAATGGTAGCTTCATACGAAGCGATTCCATTCGGAAGGTTCCACGCAAGGACTTTCCAGTGGGACCTGTTGGACAAATGGTCCGGGTCCCATCTCCAGATGCAACAGCGGATAACCCTGTCGGCAAGGACCAGGGTGTCGCTGCTGTGGTGGCTGCAGAGGGCTCATCTACTAGAGGGCCGCAGATTCGGAATACAGGACTGGGTCCTGGTGACCACGGATGCCAGCCTTCGGGGCTGGGGCGCAGTCACACAGGGAAGAAATTTCCAAGGACTGTGGTCAAATCAGGAGATTTCGCTTCACATAAATATTCTAGAGCTAAGGGCCATTTACAATGCCCTAAGCCAAGCAAGGCCCCTGCTTCAGAACCAGCCGGTACTGATCCAATCAGACAACATCACGGCGGTCGCCCATGTAAACAGACAGGGCGGCACAAGAAGCAGGAGGGCAATGGCAGAAGCCACAAGGATTCTCAGATGGGCGGAAAATCATGTGTTAGCACTGACAGCAGTGTTCATTCCGGGAGTGGACAACTGAGAAGCAGACTTCCTCAGCAGGCACGACCTCCACCCGGGAGAATGGGGACTTCATCCAGAAGTCTTCCAAATGCTGGTAAACCGGTGGGAAAGACCACAGGTGGACATGATGGCGTCCCGCCTCAACAAAAAGCTGAAAAGATATTGCGCCAGGTCAAGGGACCCTCAGGCGATCGCTGTGGACGCTCTAGTAACACCGTGGGTGTACCAGTCGGTTTATGTGTTTCCTCCTCTGCCTCTCATTCCCAAGGTACTGAGAATAATACGAAGGCGAGGAGTGAAAACTATACTCGTGGTTCCGGATTGGCCAAGAAGAGCTTGGTACCCGGAACTTCAAGAGATGCTTTCAGAGGACCCTTGGCCTCTGCCGCTCAGACAGGACCTGCTGCAGCAGGGGCCCTGTCTGTTCCAAGACTTACCGCGGCTACGTTTGACGGCATGGCGGTTGAACACCGGATCCTGAAGGAAAAGGGCATTCCGGAGGAAGTCATCCCTACCCTGATCAATGCCAGGAAGGATGTCACCGTAAAACATTATCACCGCATTTGGCGGAAATATGTTGCTTGGTGTGAGGCCAGGAAGGCCCCAACGGAGGAATTTCAACTGGGTCGATTCCTGCATTTCCTGCAAGCAGGGGTGACGTTGGGCCTCAAATTGGGGTCCATTAAGGTCCAGATTTCGGCCCTGTCGATTTTCTTCCAAAAAGAACTGGCTTCACTGCCTGAAGTTCAGACTGTTGTCAAAGGAGTTCTGCGTATTCAGCCTCCTTTTGTGCCCCCAGTGGCACCTTGGGATCTCAATGTGGTTTTGGAGTTCCTGAAATCACATTGGTTTGAACCACTTAAGACTGTGGATTTGAAATATCTCACGTGGAAAGTGGTCATGCTGTTGGCTCTGGCTTCGGCCAGGCGTGTGTCAGAATTGGCGGCTTTGTCCTATAAAAGCCCTTATCTTATTTTCCATATGGATAGGGCAGAGTTGAGGACTCGTCCTCAGTTTCTCCCGAAGGTGGTATCAGCGTTTCACTTGAACCAGCCTATTGTGGTGCCTGCGGCTACTAGGAACTTGGAGGATTCCACGTTACTGGACGTAGTCAGGGCCCTGAAAATTTATGTTTCCAGGACGGCTGGAGTCAGGAAAACTGACTCGCTTTTTATCCTGTATGCACTTAACAAACTGGGTGCTCCTGCTTCTAAGCAGACTATCGCGCGCTGGATTTGTAGCAGTATTCAGCTGGCGCATTCTGCGGTGGGACTACCGCAGCCTAAATCTGTAAAAGCCCATTCCACAAGGAAGGTGGGCTCATCTTGGGCGGCTGCCCGAGGGGTCTCGGCTTTACAACTTTGCCGAGCTGCTACTTGGTCAGGGGCAAACACGTTTGCAAAATTCTACAAATTTGATACCCTGGCTGAGGAGGACCTGGAGTTCTCTCATTCGGTGTTGCAGAGTCGTCCGCACTCTCCCGCCCGTTTGGGAGCTTTGGTATAATCCCCATGGTCCTTACGGAGTCCCCAGCATCCACTAGGACGTCAGAGAAAATAAGAATTTACTCACCGGTAATTCTATTTCTCGTAGTCCGTAGTGGATGCTGGGCGCCCATCCCAAGTGCGAATTGTCTGCAATACTTGTAAATAGTTATTGTTACACAAATCGGGTTGTTATTGCGAGCCATCTGTTCAGAGGCTCCGTTGTTATCATACTGTTAACCGGGGTTCCTATCACGAGTTATATGGTGTGATTGGTGTGGCTGGTATGAGTCTTACCCGGGATTCAAAATCCTTCCTTATTGTGTCAGCTCTTCCGGGCACAGTGTCCTAACTGAGGCATGGAGGAGGGTCATAGGGGGAGGAGCCAGTGCACACCAGATAGACCTAAATCTTTCTTTAGATGTGCCCAGTCTCCTGCGGAGCCGTCTATTCCCCATGGTCCTTACGGAGTCCCCAGCATCCACTACGGACTACGAGAAATAGAATTACCGGTGAGTAAATTCTTATTTTTTCATATCTCTCATATTCTTAATTTTATTATTTTGTTGTTTGGTAGCTTCCTATTTATTTATTATTTATAATTTTCTATTCTTCATCTCTATACTCCGGAAAGAAGGAATAATTCCTAATGATATTAATAAAGTTAAAATGAGACATCTAATGAATTTATAGTGGTACTTTGTGGGTTAATATATACCACAATGGGAGATGCAGCCCAGGTTTGAGGAATACATGTTCCAGGCTGTATATGTGACAGAACCTAATGGGAATGCACCGACCCTGTGACCAGTATATATATACATATATTGATTGGAATAGAGATGTGGGCAATAGGATCCCATTAGATGAAATAGGATATGGACATACAGTATGGTGCGGGGACAACACAGTGGTAAATGGAATCAATAAGTATGATGTCTTCGGGAATCGTAAGGCATACTGAATGTATACAGGTACCGGGGTGCGGTGAGAATGAAATCCCCGTCCCGTGGATACTATTCAAGTTACTTCCTGACCGAGATTTGCGGGCCCTGATTGGAGAAAGGCATCACGTGACCGCGACCTATTGGCCGGTGGCCGCACGTGACCCTCCAAGACATACGAGATAGAGATAGGCCGGCGGTCGCACATGACCTATAGCGATGTGATGATTGGTCTATGCAAATCTGATTTATTTTCGTTCAGGTAAGGCGCTCGTGTTGCTCCCTGACGAAGCTGCCGTTAGTGCAGTGAAACACGCGTGTAGGGCACAGCGTGCCTGCGTGTGTCTGAATATATGATGTTTAAAAAAACAAATGTATTAATATCTATACCACTATGGCTGTTAGATTTAACCACTAGAGAGATTATACTAGGCTGTCCAGAATCAGATATCCATGCTGGAGGATAGGATACTTATTATCAGAATTTGCAACAAAGTGTCTCAGATAACAATTTGTAACTAATACCTTAAACACCACATGCTGACAGCAGCTGATGTCTTAGATATTATACACTGACAGCAGCTGACTCTCATTGATATAGATAGCTGTTGTGAATAGCAGAAAATCTGTATTTTTATACATGATAATAGGTCACCCGTATTAATATATGCTGGTGACTTTAATCACATTATTCTGAAGTAACCTATTTCAACTGTTTTAGACACCAGCTGCAGTATTTGTGTCATACCATTTTTATATTAAGTTGCTATAATGAGACATTCTTAGGAAATCAAGGGACAGTGATAGTAACAACACTAATATATTACATTGTTGCAAGCAATTTGGTAACACTTAAAACCAGATGGTGGCTGTATGATTGAACACTGAAATAGTGTAATACGAATATACTGTATTGTAGCCAATAATATGGCAACACTTAGAACTAAAAGGCAGCTGTCGAATCAATAGAACATTGAAACAGCTACTACTAGGAGAGTGTACAAATTGTGGAAGCTATAAATTCCATCAGTCTCCAGTGGGTAGCTAACCAATGTCTCTCTAAAACTATGATATACAATATTATAGTGGATACAAAGTACCACTTTATATAGGCACTACCCTACACTATATGTTTAATCACATCTTGGAAATGATACAGCATAAAGGGACATAATATATGGGGTTGATGTATACTGTGACTAGGAGTATTATCTCCTTGAATAACACAGTTTCATATCTCTGAATGAAATAAATAAACAGAGAGTGAATTTAGGCTGCTGTGATATATTGAAGTACATAGTACATATTTACATTGGAAATACATGTGGGCTATTGGAGATTAATATTGGGATTGCTATATCCCCTAAAAAGACCACATTGAAATGGGGACTGCCATATCCGGTAAGCAAATTTGATTTGAAGTACACAGAACCCATTTAGGGTGGAAATATATGTGGGTCACTGGAAATCAAAATTGGGACTGCTATATCCCTTAAAAGATCCACACAGAAGTGGGGACTGCTATATCCCTTAAGCCAATCTCTCCCTATATATATACCCAGATAATTGTGTGTGTAACAACACAGATAGCGAATGTGAGATAATATATCTTTGTGCCAATTATTTTAGAGACATAGATACCCATTCCTCAGCTGACCCTGGTCTAGGAGTATACTATATATAAGTATAACGGTGACAATTGGTGATACAAACTATTTAACCAACTCTCGAGTGGATTCAATTTCTATATTTGCATCTATTGACACTCACGGTCCCTATATTTAGGAGAATCTCTCAGGGGATATTTCTGTGGAGTGAATAGATATATATGAATTAATACTGACTCTTCGGAATCATTAGTCGGAAGAGTATTAACTATTACTATTCGCTGTAACAGCCATCAGATAAATAGAACTATATATATAATGGACCAAATATTGGTAACGTGAATAGATACAGTAATCTTACAAGAGATATTTGTACAAGACACACGCAGGATACGCTTTTTAAATCTCTTTAGTCACAATTTCCTATCTTGTATGTTCCACATATTTGTTAGTTTGTCTGATTTTAACTCTTATGTTTCACTGTAGTTTGGGTCAATAAATTTATATTTTAATGTATATTCAATAAAGGTTATATTTTAAGATAAGTCAATCTTTCCTAGTGCGTCAACTATACAGTTTCTTCTCACTTTCCCTCCCAACCTTACTGTATATGTACTGTAATTGACAGCACCCCCACATTACACTAAACATTGTTTGAGATAGGGGAAAAGAGGTTCCAACTAGTGACTGTATGTTGATGAGTCACATACACTCACATTATCAGAAAATAAGAATTTACTCACCGGTAATTCTATTTCTCGTAGTCCGTAGTGGATGCTGGGAACTCCGTAAGGACCATGGGGAACAGCGGGCTCCGAAGGAGGCTGAGCACTCTAGAAAGATTTAGGACTACCTGGTGTGCACTGGCTCCTCCCACTATGATCCTCCTCCAAGCCTCAGTTAGGACACCGTGCCCGGACGAGCAGACATAATAAGGAAGGATTTAGAATCCCGGGTAAGACTCTTACCAGCCACACCAATCACACCGTACAACTCGTGATACAATATCCAGTTTGACAGTATGAAAACAACTGAGCCTCTCAACAGATGGCTCAACAATAACCCTTTTGTTAACAATAACTATTTTACAAGTATTGCAGACAATCCGCACTTGGGATGGGCGCCCAGCATCCACTACGGACTACGAGAAATAGAATTACCGGTGAGTAAATTCTTATTTTCTCTAACGTCCTAGTGGATGCTGGGAACTCCGTAAGGACCATGGGGATTATACCAAAGCTCCCAAACGGGCGGGAGAGTGCGGATGACTCTGTAGCACCGAATGAGAGAACTCCAGGTCCTCCTCAGCCAGGGTATCAAATTTGTAGAATTTTGCAAACGTATTTGCCCCTGACCAAGTAGCTGCTCGGCAAAGTTGTAAAGCCGAGACCCCTCGGGCAGCCGCCCAAGATGAGCCCACCTTCCTTGTGGAATGGGCCTTTACAGATTTTGGCTGTGGCATGCCTGCCACAGAATGTGCAAGCTGAATTGTACTACAAATCCAGCGAGCAATAGACTGCTTAGAAGCAGGAGCACCCAACTTGTTGGGTGCATACAGGATAAACAGCGAGTCAGATTTTCTGACTCCAGCCGTCCTGGAAACATATATTTTCAGGGCCCTGACAACGTCTAGCAACTTGGAGTCCTCCGATTCACTAGTAGCCGCCGGCACCACAATAGGCTGGTTCAGGTGAAACGCTGACACCACCTTAGGGAGAAATTGGGGACGAGTCCTCAACTCTGCCCTATCCATATGGAAAATTAGATAAGGGCTTTTACATGATAAAGCCGCCAATTCTGACACTCGCCTGGCTGAAGCCAAGGCTAATAACATGACCACTTTCCACGTGAGATATTTCAGATCCACGGTTTTTAGTGGCTCAAACCAATGTGATTTTAAGAAACTCAACATCATGTTGAGATCCCAAGGTGCCACTGGAGGCACAAACGGGGGCTGAATATGCAGCACTCCTTTTACAAAAGTCTGAACTTCAGGTACTGAAGCTAGTTCTTTTTGAAAGAAAATCGACAGAGCCGAGATCTGTACTTTAATGGAACCTAGTTTTAGGCCCATATCCACTCCTGCTTGCAGGAAATGCAGAAATCGACCTAGTTGAAATTCCTCTGTTGGGGCCTTATTGGCCTCGCACCATGCAACATATTTTCGCCATATGCGGTGATAATGCGTTGCCGTAACATCTTTCCTGGCCTTAATAAGCGTAGGAATGACTTCTTCCGGAATACCCTTTTCCTTTAGGATCCGGTGTTCAATCGCCATTCCGTCAAACGCAGCCGCGGTAAGTCTTGGAACAGACAGGGCCCCTGCTGTAGCAGGTCCTGTCTGAGCGGTAGAGGCCACGGGTCCTCTGAGAGCATCTCTTGAAGTTCCGAGTACCGCGCTCGTCTTGGCCAATCCGGAACCACGAGAATTGTGTTTACTCCTCGCTTTCTTATTATTCTCAATACCTTTGGAATGAGAGGCAGAGGAGGGAACACATAAACCGACTGGTACACCCACGGTGTTACTAGAGCGTCCACAGCTATCGCCTGAGGGTCCCTTGACCTGGCGCAATATTTTTTTAACTTTTTGTTGAGACGGGACGCCATCATGTCCACCTGTGGTTTTTCCCAACGGTTTACCAGCATCTGGAAGACTTCTGGGTGAAGTCCCCACTCCCCCGGGTGGAGGTCGTGTCTGCTGAGGAAGTCTGCTTCCCAGTTGTCCACTCCCGGAATGAACACTGCTGACAGTGCTAGTACATGATTCTCCGCCCATCGGAGAATTTTTGTGGCTTCTGCCATCGCCATCCTGCTTCTTGTGCCGCCCTGTCGATTTACATGGGCGACTGCCGTGATGTTGTCTGACTGGATCAGCACCGGCTGGTGTAGGAGCAGGGATTTTGCTTGACTTAGGGCATTGTAGATGGCCCTTAGTTCCAGAATATTTATGTGAAGGGAAGTCTCCTGACTCCCCATAGTCCTTGGAAGTTTCTTCCCTGTGTGACTGCCCCCCAACCTCGAAGGCTGGCATCCGTGGTCACCAGGACCCAGTCCTGTATGCCGAACCTGCGGTATGCTGAGCCCGCTGTTCCCCATGGTCCTTACGGAGTTCCCAGCATCCACTAGGACGTTAGAGAAAAACATATACTGAGTGTGCAGATACCCAACCCGTGGGAGTATACTTCTGCCAAAACTCATAGATCCTTTGGCTTCAGTTTTTAATGCCCTCCTTGTCGCTCCTTCCATGCCCAAATATTTTACTGATGCTGTTATTCACTTACTGCCTAAGCCGGGCAGGAACCCCCACCTACCTGGCTCTTACAGGCCCATATCTCTACTCAACGTAGACTATAAACTGTTCACGATGCTTCTGGCGGACAAGGTAAAATATCTGCTTCCAGGAGTTGTTCATTCGGACCAGACAGGCTTCATTGTCGGCAGGCATTCCTCAGCTAACATCCGTAAGGTTCTCGCAGCCTCCCATTGGCTGAGCTCCACTATAGTTTCTAACACTTCCTACTTGCTATCGCTTGATGCTGAGAAAGCATTTGATCTAGTTTCTTGGGATCACTTATTTACCGCCCTTGATAAATTTGGCTTCCCTGATCAATTGATCTCTCTCTTGCGTATATTATACAATGACTCGCATTCTAGAATTATTTGTAATGGCTACCTGTCGGTCCCTATACCCTTGGGCGAAGGCACCAGACAGGGCTGTCCTCTCTCCCCACTTTTATTCGCACATGCCATTGAACCTCTAGCAATTGCTCTTCGCAACTTGCCTGAATTCACGGTATTCATATTGCCCACCACTCCCTCAATGTCATTCTGTTTGCGGATGATATGTTGCTGTTCCTTTCTGACACCCTCACCTCCATTCCAGCCATTCTTCACGTAATTAATTCGTTTGGCCTCTTTTCGGTGTTTAAAATTAATTATGACAAGTCTGAGCTCCTCCCACTGACCTCCCCTGCATCTTCTCTTCTTTCTTCCTCTCCCTCTTCTTCTGTCCTGTCTATTTTTAAACACAATACGTCTAAAATGAAATATTTAGGTATCTATATCCCACCCTCTCTGTCCGATGTCTATGCTCTTAATTTCACTCCCATACTACAAAAAATGATTACACAATTGGATGCCTGGTCATCCCTGCCCTTGTACCTCATGGGAAGGGTTGCTGTGCTGAAAAGCATTATTTTCCCTTAACTTTCCTACCTTCTCCAGATGCTAAAAAACGTTGTACTAAATTCCTATGGTCCGGCAAGAGACCTTGCATAGCTTTAGCCAAACTTAAGCTACGCAAAAGTGCGGGTGGTCTGGCCGTGCCAGATATATCCGCTTTTACCAAAGCTGTGACATTCAGATATGTGTTTGACTGGTTGCTCTCCTGCTCTACCTACTCTAATTATTCTTTAGAACAAACACTTTGCGCACCATATGATCTCCGTGCTTTACTTCATACCCCTAAAACTCTCCTTCCCTCCTCAGCTCGTACTAACCCTCTTTTTTGGAATGTTTACTTGGCATGGTGGTCTGTGAATAAATCGCTTAGAAGAAACCCGGCTCACTCCAAATTTATATATTTTTGTGGCAATCCATGTTTTCCAGCAGCTCTAGACAATGGCCCTCATTCCGAGTTGATCGCTCGCTAGCTGCTTTTTGCAGCAATGCAAACGCTAAGCCGCCGCCCTCTGGGAGTGTATCGTAGCTTAGCAGAAGTGCGAACGAAAGGATAGCAGTTTTGCTGTTAAATATATTTTCATGCCATTTCTGAGTAGCTCCAGACCTACTCCTACCT
Source organism: Pseudophryne corroboree (assembly GCF_028390025.1). Classification (NCBI taxonomy): domain Eukaryota; kingdom Metazoa; phylum Chordata; class Amphibia; order Anura; family Myobatrachidae; genus Pseudophryne; species Pseudophryne corroboree. The sequence goes on from NC_086451.1 coordinate 216,426,559, forward strand.
TGCGATCACTGCAGACAGTTTGGTTCCTGCTTTGACGTCACAAACACGCCCTGCGTTCGGCCAGCCACTTCCCCGTTTCCCCAGGCACGCCTGCGTTTTTACCTGACACGCTTGCGTTTTTTAGCACACTCCCTGAAAACGGTCAGTTACCTCCCAGAAACGCCTCTTTCCTGTCAATCACTCACCGATCAGCAGTGCGACTGAAAAGCGCAGCTAGACCGTGTGTAAAATAGCATGCTTTTGTGTGAAAGTACTTCGCGCATGCACACTGCGGCCCATACACATGCGCAAAAATGCCAAATTTTAGCCTGATCGCCGCGCTGCGACCGAAAGCAGCTAGCGATCAACTCGGAATGAGGGCCAATGTGCGGTTCTTTCACTGGCAGCAAAAGGGCATTGCATTAATCAAAGATGTATTCGACCCTGGAGGCATTTTACTATCCTTCTCTGAATTAATTGACAAATACCAGGTACCACGTGCAGACTTCTTTATGTATCTACAATTGAGACATTATGTCCTTTCCTTACCTCCCTCATATGACCCGACTCTGGACATTGACCCTCTCACACATATTGTTGCCTTGGTCACGCTTTCACCCTACAGAACTTGTTATCTTTACTGGGATATTTTGTCAGGGTTTGAAACGAAACTGTGGTCCCTGACTGTCAAGAGTTGGGAAGCCGACTACCTCTCTCCTATTACGTATAAGGTGTTGACAGATGATTTTGCTAATATTCTCAAAGCGCACCATTCAAGGCAGCTACAAGAGACTCATGTTAAATTTACACATAGAGCTTATATTACGCCTGGTCAGAGAAAACATATGGTCCCTTCTGAATCTGGGAAATGCCAAAAGTGAGGGACTCCCAATGCTTTATTTTTTCACTGTTTTTGGAGCTGCCCCAAAATAAAGAAATTCTGGTTCAAGGTTTTATGGTTCATCAATTCTACGTTTCTTCTCAAGTTGAATCTAGATTGCAAAGCAATGCTTGGTCTGCACTTTTCAAATTGGGGCATTCCATCACAAAAGAGACATCTTATTCCATTGTTATATGTTATTTTGACGTTGGGGAAAAAGTTAATACTTACTAATTGGATTATTAAATCACCTCCTAGGCTTGATACTTTGCGTTCTCGCCTTATTCGTACTTTATACTTGGATCGCCAGTCCACTCTGCCAAATGTGGACTGTAATGTTATATGTTTTTATAGAAAATGGGGCCCCTTTATAGAATCCTTGGACTCCTCCCACCAACAGCATGTATTATCTTTATTTGACTCGACAAAATGGTCCTTACTTCGTCAAATTGCCAGTGAGCCTTAGGGGTGATTGTCTGAGCATTTAACACTTGTCTCCACTCCTGTTCTATGGGTTCTGTCACAATTTTTGGTTTCATCTTGTCATCTGCCTGATACAAATGTTTTTCCTGTATTTACCGATTCTGACTCCGTATCCTATGTCCCTCCTTCCCCTTTTCTTTCTAGTTTTGTCTCTCTCGTTCCTTTAAAAAAAAAATGTTTTCTCTCTATTTTTATTGTTACTTGTTTAAGTAATATTTGTGTATGTCCATTATATTGATTGATTTCATGTCTGAATCTCGATTATACCTCCTTTGTTTCTGCAACAGTATTCATCATCAGATCCTGGTTTTATGAGCCCTTTATATGCTGCTATTATTGAGTACCATTGTATTACTATAGTTTTGTGCTGTGTTACTTGGATGTATTCCATACCCTTTCTCTGTGACTGCACAAATGTTTGTACCTCTCTATGGGGGTAATTCCAAGTTGATCGCAGCAGGTTTTTTGATAGCAATTGGGCAAAACCATGTGCACTGCAGGGGAGGCAGATATAACGTGTGCAGAGAGAGTTAGATTTGGGTGGGGTGTGTTCAATCTGCAATCTAATTTGCAGTGTAAAAATAAAGCAGCCAGTATTTACCCTGCACAGAAATAAAATAACCCACCCAAATCTAACTCTCTCTGCACATGTTATATCTGCCTCCCCTGCAGTGCACATGGCTTTGCCCAATTGTTTTCAAAAATCCTGCTGCGATCAACTTGGAATTACCCACTATGGGCCTAATTCTGAGTTGATCGCAGCAGCAATTTTGTTAGCAGTTGGGCAAAACCTTGGGGGTAATTCCAAGTTGATCGCAGCAGGAATTTTGTTAGCAGTTGGGCAAAACCATGTGCACTGCAGGGGAGGCAGATTTAACATGTGCAGAGAGAGTTAGATTTGGGTGTGGTGTGTTCAATCTGCAATCTAATTTGCAGTGTAAAAATAAAGCAGCCAGTATTTACCCTGCACAGATATAAAATAACCCACTCAAATCTAACTCTTTCTGCACATGTTATATCTGCCTCCCCTGCAGTGCACATGGTTTTGCCCAACTGCTAACAAAATTCCTGCTGCGATCAACTTGGAATTACACCCCATGTGCAGTGCAGGGGGGACAGATATAACATGTGCAGAGAGTGTTAGGTTTGGGTGGGGTATATTCAAACTGAAATCTAAATTGCAGTGTAAAAATAAAGCAGCCAGTATTTACCATGCACAGAAACAAAATAACCCACCCAAATCTAACTCTCTCTGCAAATGTTATATCTGCCTCCCCTGCAGTGCACATGGTTTTGCCCAATTGCTAACAAACTTGCTGCTGTGATCAACTCAGAATTAGGCCCTATGTTTTGTTATGAAAATTCAATAAATATATTTAAAAAAAAAGGTTTAGAAGAAAAAACATGTTTTATATATATATATATATATATATATATATATATATATATAACAGATGTGTGCTTGCCCCCGTTGTGGGTTTTGGATCTGTGTCTCCTTTGTGTTTTGGATCTGTATTTGGTTTTGACAGGAGCGCCCTTGTGGGTTTTGGTTTTAGATCTGTAATTTTTCGCAAAAGTCACAAAAACAGTTAAAATCACAGAATTTTGGTCTGTTTTTGTTCCTATAGTATTATTAAACTCAATAACATTAATTTCCACTTATTTCAGTTTTGACCACCTCACAGCTCACAATATTGTTTTCATCCATTGTAGGCCAAAAGTTTGCACTTAGATAGCTAAGCGACAGCAGTGGGAAACAGAATAGCACTGCATTGGCAGACAGGGTGGCACTTTAATAAACTATGAACTATGAAAATATTTGCTGTCTACACAAGAAGACAGTCTGCAGTGCTCCAAACAGTGCATAATGCAAAGAAAAGAGGTGCAAGATGGAATTGTCTTTGGCATGCTCCCACCCACCTTTATGTTGTATAAATTAAACAGGACATGCACAGTTTAACAAACCAAGCGACATGGAATGTCACTTGTGGCTGTCATAATTGATTTATTTGGGCCCAACAAAACAAGCTGCCAATGGGCACTGGACATTGCTGGTAATGATCTCTATGTGCACAAACTGGCTCTACATAGGCAAGATGTCATCATCGTCATTATCATCATCCGATTGCTCACCCATATCAGTATGTACATCTTCTTCACACACTATTAATTCATCCCCGATGGAATCCACCATTACATTTTTGGATGGACGTAATAGTCGGGAAAGGCCTTCCTCATGGAATTTGATGAATATGATCTTTTCCACATTTCAGGGAAGCAAACTTCTACGCCGATCGTTTACAAGGTTACTGGCTGTGCTGAAAATTCTTTTTGAGTACACACTGAAGGGTGGGCAACTTAAGTAAATGAAGACCAGTTGTGCAAGGGCCTCCAAATTGCCTTTTTTTCTGCCAGTAGTGAAACAGCTGTCCCTATTTGGATGCTAAAACTAAAATAATCATCAACCATGAATATTACACTGCGGTCTGGTCTACAGCATCACAATACGTGTATGAATATTAAGCTGCGGTTTGACCTGCAGCGTCACAGTATTTGTATGAAACTGGGTTATGACCTGCAGTGTCACAATACCTGTATGAATATTACACTGCGCTCTGGCCTACATCGTCACAATATGCGTGTGAATTTTAGGCTGCATTATGACCTGCAGCGTTACTTGTATGAAATTGGGGTACAACCTACAGTGTCACAATGCTTGTATGATTATAAGTACACTGTGGTCTGACTGGCAGTGACACAGAAAAATAATAGTATAGTACACTTTGCTATAGCACAACATTTTTATTTTTAATGATATTTAGCTTTTATTTTGTTTGAACTGGGAACCCCTAGATTGACAGAGCACCCATGGACGGACACAGCAGCCCGTTTATGGATGGACAGAGCACACGTGAAAGACACAGCAGCCCTTGATCGGACACAGCAGCCCCAGCCCCTTGATGGACAACACAGCTACACCTCTGGATGGACAACACAGCGCCCCTGGCAGGACACAGCGCAGACACGTCTAAGCAATACAAGCTTCACAGCCGGAGTGAAGATGGCGTGATCACCAGGGACCTTTAAAGAATCCAAAACCCTCTAGAATCCAACAGAGGGAGGATGACATTTTGCTTTGTTTTGCAGTTCGGAGTCAGGCTGGAAAACCTGAGCAGAACTCGAATCCATCTATATGGTGGATGCACTTGTTATCTCAGACTGTGTGTGTACGGTAGTTACTAAGGGATCCTGGTACCCCCTGAAACAGGCCTGTGTGCCACCCTGTGGTATGCATGCCATAGGTTGACGACCTCTTTCAGAGACATTCTTCATTTTTCATTCCGCTGAGTAATAATCCATGTTGCTATTACCAAATATCTGTGTCTTGCTAGGATTATTTTGTGTTTTAGAAGTGCTGCAGCAGTTAAGACACAGAAGCCTGTTCAGCTATTAGAGGGACACATAGCTCACAGCTTATCCACTATTGTATGGCAAACTATTGTGTTGAAATTAGAGATGAGTGGGTTCGCGGGACTTCCCACCAGACTCGGAAACCAGAACGAGGCAAAACGTCATCATCCCGCTGTCGGATTCTCACAGGTTTTGGATTCCATATAAGGAGCTGCACGTCACCGCCATTTCACTCCAGTCCTGGAGAGTGTAGCGAGAGGACGTGTCTCTCTCCTCAGTGTCTGTCTGTGCAGGTATGTAGTGTGGCGACCTGCTCTTATGTGTCATTCCAGTGCTGTTTTGTGCTGCATCAGTACAGTGGTGGTGTCTTGTGCTGCATCAGTCCAGTCACAGTGGGGTGTCCTGTGCTGCCATAAGTCCAGCGCTGCTGTAAAATTCCAGTGCAGTGGTGCTGTGTTGTGCTACATCAGTCCAGTGGTGGTGTCCTGTGCTGCTGCTGTATAAATCCAGTGCAGTGGTGCTGTTTTGTGCTGCATCATTCCAGTGGTGGTGTCCTGTGCTGCCATAAGTCCAGTGCTGTTGCTGTATAAGTTCAGTGCAGTGGTGGTGTCCTGTGCTGCCGTAAGTCCAGTGGTGGTGTCCTGTGCTGCCATAAGTCCAGTGCTGCTGTATAAATCCAGTGCAGTGGTGCTGTGTTGTGCTACATCAGTCCAGTGGTGGTGTCCTGTGCTGCCATAAGTCCAGTGGTGGTGTACTGTGCTGCTATAAGTCCAGTGCTGCTGCTGTATAAATCCAGTGCAGTGGTGCTGTGTTGTGCTGCATCAGTCCAGTGGTGGTATCCTGTGCTGCCATAAGTCCAGTGCTGCTGCTGTATTAGTCCAGTGCAGTGGTGGTGTCCTGTGCTGCCATAAGTCCAGTGGTGGTGTCCTGTGCTGCCATAAGTCCAGTGCTGCTGCCGTATAAGTCCAGGGGTACTGCCGTATAAGTCCTTTCCAGTGGTACTGTCGTATAAGTCCAGTGGTACTTCCGTATAAGTCCAGTGCTACTGCCATATAAGTCCAGTGGTACTTCCGTATAAGTCCAGTGGTGCAGTCGTATAAGTTCAGGGGTACTACCGTATAAGTCCAGTGGTGCAGTCGTATAAGTCCATTGGTACCGATGTATAAGTCCTTTCCAGTGCTACTGCCATATAAGTCCAGTGGTACTTCCGTATAAGTCCAGTGCTACTGCCATATAAGTCCAGTGGTACTTCCGTATAAGACCAGTGGTGCAGTCGTATAAGTTCAGGGGTACTACCGTATAAGTCCAGTGGTGCTGTCCTGTGCTGTATATTATTTACTCCAAATAAAGGGGTTATTAATATTTAATCCAAATATTTTTTACAGGGTTTGCCCTGTGTGGTATAGGGGTACGCTCTTCTGTGCCGCATATTGTTATAAAACTCCGTCCAAATAAAAGGGTTATTATTATCCAAATTATTTTTACAGGCTTTGCCATGTGTGTGTGGTTTAGGGCAACGCTTTTCTGTGCCGCATATTGTTATATATTTCCCTCCAAATAAAAGGGTTATTATTATCCAAATTATTTTTACAGGCTTTGCCATGTGTGTGTGGTTTAGGGGTACGCTCTTCTGTGCTGCATATTGTTATATAACTCCGTCCAAATAAAAGGGTTATTATTATCCAGATTATTTTTACAGGCTTTGCTGTGTGTGTGTGGTTTAGGGGTACGCTCTCCTGTGCCACCAATATTGTGCATGTATTACATCTGGGCAAATTCCAGCACATCCCGTGTTTTGCACATACAATTAATTTGGTGGTGCAGAATTTTTTGACAGGGGCGTTCAGGAGATGCTGTTGGTGGCCCGAAAAATTGTGGGCCACTTTCGACATTCAGCCACTGCGTGCCACTCCTAGATGGGCCAGGTGTTTGTGCCGCACACTTGTGTCACTTAGCTTAGTAATACAGCAACCTTGGCGCACCTCTTTTTTTTCTTTGCATCGTGTGCTGTTTGGGGACTAGTTTTTTTAAGTGCCATCCTGTCTGACACTGCAGTGCAACTCCTAGATGGGCCAGGTGTTTGTGCCTCACACTTGTGTCGCTTAGCTTAGTCATACAGCAACCTCGGTGCACATCTTTTTCTTCTTTGCATCATGTGCTGCTTGGGGACTAGTTTTTTTAAGTGCCATCCTGTCTGCCACTGCATTGCCACTCCTAGACGGGCCAGGTGTTTGTGCCGCACACTTGTGTCGCTTAGCTTAACCATCCAGCTACCTCATTGCAGCTCTTTTTCTTCTTTGCATCATGTGCTGTTTGGGGCCTATTTTTTAAATCTGCCATCTGCCTGTAATACCGACTGTATGGAATCAACTTGCTATGTGGTGACCTGCTGTGCAAAATAAACACCGAAAGTGTTCATCTAAGTCCCCATGTGTGTGATCCTTGTCACAAATATATATATATATATATATATATATATATATCAGTGAGGTGTGGTGGGGTGAGGCAGAGCCTTTCCTGTCATACTAACGTTTGTGCCAGAGTTTTGACTGTATAAAGTATATGAAAAATATAAATAATTTGTTTGAAATATCTTTTCCATTATTCTAATCATTTTTATAGCCAAAACTCTGGAGTAAATAGGTCTATGGTAGGTGAGGCAGTGCCTCTCCTGCCTATCTTTTCTGCACATCTCTGATCAAAACTCACCAAATTTCCAAGAGTTTATACTGCTACACCTGTATATAATGTCCAGATGTATCCTTTGGCTCATATATTGCGTGTAAATCTGGCTCTTGTGCTAGCCAGTGCCTCCTGAGCCATTTAGGTCACCGCACGACCCTGAGATATATATATATATATATATATATATACACTGCTCCAAAAAAAAAGGGAACACAAACAACACAATGTAACTCCAAGTCAATCACACTTCTGTGAAATCAAACTGTCCACTTAGGAGGCAACACTGATTGACAATCAATTTCACATGCTGTTGTGCAAATGGAATAGACAACAGGTGGAAATTATAGGCAAAAGCAAGACACCCCTAATAAAGAAGTTGTTCTGCAGGTGGTGACAGGTCATACAGCACGTGGAGGCCACACACACTACTGAGCCTCATTTTGACTTGTTTTAAGGACATTACATTAAAGTTGGATCAGCCTGTAGTGTGTTTTTCCACTTTAATTTTGAGTGTGACTCCAAATCCAGACCTCCATGGGTTAATAAATTTGATTTCCATTGATTATTTTTGTGTGGTTTTGTTGTCAGCACATTCAACTATGTAAAGAACAAAGTATTTACTAAGAATATTTCATTCATTCAGATCTAGGATGTGTTATTTTAGTGTTCCCTTTATTTTTTTTTGAGCAGTGTATATATATATATATATATATATATATATATATATATACGTATACACACACACACACACACACACACACACACACACACACACACACACACACACACAGGGCTGCCATCAGCAATTGCGGGGCCCGGGACTGACAAAATAGGCAAGCCCCCCCCACCCCACTGTAGAATAGCACCAGTTAACGCTGTGTGTGTGTATTATATGCACACACATGCATGCATACATACATGTGCGCTGTCCGTAGGGCCCGGGATGCTGATGCCTCTGCCTGCCCGCCTCCATCCCCGCTGTTCTGCTGCTCTCCTCCGTCCTCCTGCAGCTGTATTGAAAACGTCCCTCCCAAAATGGCCACCGCCACAAAGAAGACAGTTATTCAAGATACTAGAGGGCCCCTCTAGTATCTTGAATAACTGTCTCCTCTGTGGCGGCGGCTATTTTGGGAGGGAAGTTTTTCAATACAGAGCTGCTGGAGGGTCGGAGGACAGCGACAGAACAGTGGGGACGACCGCAGGGCGGCGTGGACGGCAGCAGGTGGGCAGGTTGCTGCATGAGCATCCGGGCCCTCCTCCCTCTGTCAGAGAGGCTGGGCCCGGGACAGCTGTGCCCCCAGCACCCACCTGATGGCGGCCCTGCACACACATATATATAAACACACAAGATGTATAGATTTACATATTGTGTGAATTTGTAGGGCTCCAGCTACACTCTGATTCAGTAGACTGCAGAATGCAGGGGTTCACTACGATATGCCGGCGGCCAGGCTCCCGGCGACCAGCATACCGGCGCCGGGAGCCCGACCGCCGGCTTACCGACAGTGTGGCGAGCGTAAATGAGCCCCTTGTGGGCTCGCTGCGCTCGCCACGCTACGGGCACGACGCGCGCCACACTATTTTATTCTCCCTCCAGGGGGGTCGTGGACCCCCACGAGGGAGAATAAGTGTCGGTATGCCAGCTGTCGGGCTCCCAGCGCCGGTATGCTGGGAATGCAGAATCAGCATTCAACAGCAGGTCCCATCTCACAGTCCACCAGCAGCGGTGGGTGCACCATCGGTTGATGCAGCGCAGGCTGAGCGGCGGGTGCACCATCAATTGAGGCAGCAAAGGCTGAGCGGGAGCCATTCTGTCCCCTATTGCAGGTGTTAGCAGGGCTCCTGGGACAGAGCAGATTTACTCTGCAGTATGTGTGCCGCAGACCTCCGTTGCAAGAGCAGCGAGCACACTTGGATCTTGTTGTGAACCACACAGGTGCTGCTGTACATGCAAGTGCCCATTGGGGGCTTCGAGCTAGGAGGCAGGTTTCTCCATTGCCTCTGGGAGTTACACCGCTGGTGTTCTTTATCTTCATGAGACAGTGACCTGCCTTGGACCTACATCCTCACACCCGCCTTTAAAAAATGTACTTGATTATTTATTAAAGCGGTTATGTGGCACTCCATCAGGGTTGCTACAGACATTTCTCTTACGTCCTAGAGGATGCTGGGGTCCATATTAGTACCATGGGGTATAGACGGGTCCACCAGGAGCCATTGGCACTTTAAGAGTTTAATAGTGTGGGCTGGCTCCTCCCTCTATGCCCCTCCTACCAGACTCAGTTTAGAAAATGTGCCCGGAGGAGCCGGTCACAGCTAGGGGAGCTCTACAGAGCTTTCCTGGTAAAAGTTTATCTTAGAGTTTATTTTTTTACAGGAGGCTGCTGGCAACAGCCTGCCTGCATCGAGGGACTGAGGGGGGGATCTGAGCCACTGACTCCACTGACTGGACATTGAGCTCCAGAGGGGACAGATTGCGCCCCGCCATAGGGGAATGCTCACCCCGGCAGCCAGCCACCACCCCCTTGCAGAGCTGAAGTGTGGTGATTGAGTCACTGTCCCCCCTTACAAGCGGGAGTTCAGTGTGAAGAGGGCGGCTTTATGGGTAGGAGCGCGGTTAATACCCGGACAGCTCAGCGGTACTGCGGTGCGGCGCTGTGAGGGGCGCCCTGAGCCAGCACCTAACCCTACACTGACCATTTCCAGCCTGTCGGGGTCCGCGGATCTTAGCCAGCAAACAAATCCTCAGGCCAGTATAATCTCTCAGGAGCGGGAAGACAGCGCCATTAAGGGGGCGGACCTTCTCCTCAGAGCGGACCCAGCAGTGTTCAGCGCCATTTTCCTGCCTGCAGCTCACTGCCAGTGGATGAACAGGTCCCTCCAGAGCACCTCCAGCTATCTGTACGGTACCAGCGGGTTGTAGAAGGGAGGGGAGGCTGTGTAAAGGGACACAATCAGCGCTGGTTAGGGTCTCCCTATACCTATAATAGCGCTGTGTGTGGGTTGGCTCCAATCTCTGTGTCTCTCTGCCATTCTTGGGGGGGGGGAAACTCTGTCTACCCAGTACCCTGTGTGTTTGTGGGGTGTTTGGTGTGTATGTGAAAACATGTCTAGGGACACTGTTTCATATGCTGCAGAGGATTTATCTTCTCAGGAAGACTCCATACCATGTAATCAGGATTGCACTGTTGTAGCGCAGATCCCAGCTAGATAGCCGGAATGGTTAGTCTCTCCGAGGGGGACTATTTCCCTGATTTCTGATAGGGTTGCTAGGACTGAGCATGCCACTCAAGTTCTGCAATCATCTATGGTTGTATGGTCTGATACTGCTGATACTGCATCCTCGGGGTCCCCAGCGGAACATTCTCACAAACGTGCACTTGCCAAACTTATGCAGGATGACACGGACACTGATTCTGACACTGCAGATGGTGACGGGGATGTGTTGAAGGAGACGGCTTCACTTGCTAAGGAGGTGCAGTTGATGATTGAAGCTGTACGGCAGAGGTGGCCAAACAGTAGATCGCGATCAACTGGTCGATCGCGGACATGCGACCAGTCGATCGCGATCCTCCGCCCAGCCACCCGAAGCCGCGCCTCTCCTGCCTCCCGCCCTGCCCCTCTGTCTGGTCTCCGGCAGTGACGGCGGAGTGTATGGCTCAAATCAGGTGCCGGTTCGTTAGCCAATGAGAGTTCGCGGACCGGCGCCTGATTTGAGACATACACGCTGGCTGCCGTCACCGCCGGAGATCAGACTGAAAAGCAGGGTGGCAGGCAGGAGAAGCGCGCGCTGCGCTGCGCTCACCACACAGTAACGGTGATCTCTACTATGGGGGCATATCTGGCATTGTGGGCACATGGCTCAGTGGGGGCATATCTGGCAATGTGGGTCATATGTGGCACTGTGGGGGCATATCTGGCTCTGCGGGCACATTGGCACTGTGGGGGCATATCTGGCACTGTGGGCACATGGCACAGTGGGGGCATATCTATAATCTGGCACTGTGGGGTCATATCTGGCACTGTGGGGTCATATCTGGCACTGTGGGGTCATATCTGGCACTGTGGGCACATGGCACTGTGGGGGCATATCTGTATCTGGCACTGTGGGGTCATATCTGGTACTGTGGGGGCATATCTGTATCTGGCACTGTGGGGTCATATCTGGCACTGTGGGCACATGGCACTGTGGGGGCCTATCTGTAATCTGGCACTGTGGGGGCATATCTGTAATCTGGCACTGTGGGGGCATATCTGGCACTGTGGGGGCATATCTGGCACTGTGGGCACATGGCACTGTGGGGGCATATCTATAATCTGGCACTGTGGGGGCATATCTAGCACTGTGGGCACATGGCACTGTGGGGGCATATCTGTATCTGGCACTGTGGGGTCATATCTGGCACTGTGGGGGCATATCTGGCATATCTGGCACTGTGGGCACATGGCACTGTGAGGGCATGTGTGTATCTGGCACTGTGGGAGCATATGTGTTTGAGGTTTTTACCTGTGGGGGCCAATGTGTTATTTCGTGTGAGGCAGTCATTACACTTTTTGTTATACCACGCCCACTTTTTGTTATGCCACGCCCCCTTTTCTGCACGCGCGCCTGTGGCGCGCGCTATTATTCCTCCTACGTAGATCACAAAAGCTTTTTAGCTTTCAAAGTAGATCGCCGACTCCAAAAGTCTGGCCACCCCTGCTGTACGGGATGTGTTACACATTACTGACACAGCTCCTGAGCAGGTAGAGGAGGCCTTTTTCATAGACAATAAACCCCCCCCCCCCCCTCACCTTCCCGGCATCCAAAGAATTAAATGCTATCTTTGAAAAAGCCTGGGAAAATCCGGAGAAGAAATTCCAGATCCCTAAGAGGGTCTTGGTGGCTTTTCCCTTCCCAGAGGAAGATAGAAAAAAATGGGAGTCCCCGCCGATAGTCGATGCCTCTGTCTCTAGGCTGTTCAAACAGGTGTGTGCTGCCAGTCCCGGGATCAACCGCGTTGAAGGACCTGGCAGATCGAAAGGTGGATGCTACGCTAAAATCCATTTACACGGCTTCAGGGGCTATATTGTGGCCTACTATAGCCTGTGCTTGGATTGCAAAAGCTATTGCCAGGTGGTCAATCACTCTGCAGGTGGAATCGACTACGCTGGATAGAGGTGACGTTGATTTATTTTTACGTAATATTCAGGACTCTGCAGGGTTCCTGGTGGATTCCATGAAGGACCTGGGTTCCATGGCGGCGGGGATCTCCTCCATGTCCGTCTCGGCTCGCAGGGGTCTCTGGCTGCGCCAATGGTTTGCGGATGCGGAATCCAGGAAGAATGTGGAGGGCCTACTCTATACAGGTCAGGCTCTCTTTGGGGAGGCACTGGATGCGTGGATTGCCACGGCTACCGCGGTTAAGTCACCTTTTCTCCCCTCATCTGCACCGGCTACGAAGAAGCCCTTCACACTGGCCACGTCACAGTCCTTTTGGCCCGCGAGGCCTAGAAAGAACAAGCCTTCGAACACCTTTTTCAGAGGTGGTCGTGCCAAGGGAAAGAAACCTGCTCCCGCAGGTTCCCAAAACCAGAAGCCTGCTTCTGATGCCCCCAAGTCCTCCGCATGATGGTGGACGACTGGGCCTGGAGGAAGGTCAGGTGGGCGCAAGACTCCGGCATTTCAGCCACGTCTGGGTGTCGTCTGGCCTGGACCCCTGGGTACTGGATATAGTGTCCAGGGGGTACAGACTGGAGTTTCAAGCTCTCCCACCTCACCATTTCTTCACCCCAGGCTTACCTGCTCTGCCGGCGGACAGAACTATTCTTAGGGAGGCCATTCAAAAATTGGTGGTGTCCGAGGTCATTGTTCCAGTTCCGCCTCAGCAGTGGAACAAAGGCTATTATTCGAACCTTTTCATGGTACCAAAACCAGATGGTTCGGAACGACCGATTCTGAACTTAAAGTCTTTGAACCCTTATGTCAAAGAGTTCAAATTCAAGATGGAATCTCTGAGAGCTGTCATTTCAGGACTGACGGAGGTGGAGTTCCTGGTGTCTCTGGACATCAAGGATGCGTACCTCCACATTCCTATTTGGTCATCGCATCAGGCACATCTCAGGTTTGCACTATTAGACGATCACTATCAGTGTTAGGCGCTGCTGTTTGGCCTCTCCACAGCACCGAGGATCTTCACCAAGGTGATGACGGAGATGATGGTTCTCCTTTGCAAGCAGGGGGTGAACATAATCCTGTATCTGGACGATCTCCTGATCAAGGCATCGTCCAGGGAGAAGTTGTTGCGATCCATTGCTCTCACGACACATCTGCTCAAGGAGCACGGTTGGATCCTGAACCTTTCGAAGTCTCATCTGGAGCCGACAAGGAGGCTGTCTTTCCTGGGGATTATCCTAGACACGGAAGTGCAGAGTGTGTTTCTGCCGGTGGAGAAAGCATTGGTGATTCAATCAATTGTCCGGGATGTCTTAAAGCCTACCCGGGTCTCGGTTCATCAGTGCATCCGCCTTCTGGGGAAGATGGTTGCCTCCTACGAGGCTCTACAATACAGAAGGTTTCATGCTCGATCCTTTCAGCTGGATCTCTTGGACCAGTGGTCGGGATCTCACCTACACATGCACCAGAGGATACGTCTATCGCCGAAAGCCAGGATTTCGCTCCTCTGGTGGATACAACTACCACACCTTCTGGAAGGCCGAAGGTTCGGAGTTCAGGACTGGATCCTTCTAACCACAGATGCACGTCTAAGAGGTTGGGGAGCAGTCTCTCAGGGGGAAACCTTCCAAGGACGGTGGTCAGCTCAAGAATCCTTTCTCCCGATAAACATTCTGGAGCTAAGAGCCGTATACAACAGTCTTCTGCAAGCAGCACACCTTCTACAGGATCGGGCTGTTAAGGTGCAGTCGGACCACGTGACCACAGTGGCCTACATAAACCGACAAGGCGAAACGAAGAGCAGGGCTGCAATGTCAGTGGTGTCAAGAATCCTCCTCTGGGTAGAAAGGCACGCAGTGGCGATGTCAGCTATCTCCATTCCGGGAGTAGACAACTGGGAAGCAGACTTCCTCAGCAGACACGAGGAGAGTGGGGCCTCCATCCGGAGGTGTTCGAGGAGGTAACCGGTTGGTGGGGGGTTCCTCACATAGACATGATGGCCTCCCACCTCAACAAGAAGCTGCGGAGGTACTGTTCCAGGTCGAGAGACCCACAGGCAGTGGTGGTGGACGCACTGGTAACACCATGGGTGTTCACGTCAGTGTATGTGTTCCCTCCACTTCCTCTGATACCAAAAGTTCTTCAACTGGTAAGAAGAACAAAGGTTCTGGCAATCCTCATTGCTCCGGACTGGCCAAGGAGGGCTTGGTACGCGGATCTACTGGATCTTCCGCTGGAAGATCCAAGGCCTCTACCTCTTCGGGAGGATCTGCTACCGCAAGGGTCCATTCGCTTATCAAGACTTACCGCAGCTACATTTGACGGCATGGCGGTTGAATGCCAGATCTTACCTCAGAAGGGTATCTCGAGTGAGGTCATTCCTACCTTGATACAGGCTAGGAAGGGGGTACCGTCTAAACATTACCATCGCATCTGGAAAAAATGTTTCTTGGTGTGAGTCCAAGAAGTTTTCTGTGGTGGACTTTCTACTTGGACGTTTTCTCCTTTTCCTGCAAGCAGGGGTGGATATGGGACTGAGATTGGGCTCCATCAAGGGCCAGATCTCTGCTTTGTCCATCTTCTTCCAAAATCAATTGGCTGTCCTCCCTGAGGTTCAGACCTTTTTAAAAGGGGTTTTGCACATCCAGCCTCCCTTTATGGCACCAACGGCACCCTGGGATCTTGATGTGGTGTTTCAGTTCCGGCAATCAGCTTGGTTTGAGCCTCTACAGGAGGCTGATATCAAGTTTCTCACGTGGAAGGCGGTCACTTTGTTGGCCTTGGCTTCTGCACAACGCGTGTCGGAATTGGGGGCTTTATCTTGTAAAAGTCCCTATCTGATCTTCCATGAAGACAAGGTGGAACTTCGGACTCGTCCACAGTTCCTGCCTAAAGTTGTATCGGCTTTCCATATCAACCAACCTATTGTGGTGCCAGTAGCTACTGCTCAATTGCTTCAAAGGCCTTGGATGTTGTGAGGGCTTTGAAGATTTATGTGAAGAGCATGGCTCGTCATAGGAAAAGTGACTCTGTTTGTCCTCTACGATCCCAAGAAAATTGGGTGTCTTGCTTCTAAGCAGTCGATTTCACGCTGGATCAGGTTCACTATCCAGCATGCTTATTCCACGGCAGGATTGCCGTGTCCAAGATCTGTAAAGGCCCACTTTACTCGTAAAGTGGGCTCTTCCTGGGCGGCTGCCCGGGGTGTCTCAGCTGTGCAACTCTGCCGAGCAGCTACTTGGTCTGGGTCGAACACGTTTGCCAAGTTTTACAAGTTCGATACTTTGGCCTCTGATGACCTCAAGTTTGGTCAAGCAGTATTGCAGGAGCCTCCGCGCTCTCCCTCCCATACTGGGAGCTTTGGTACATCCCCATGGTACTAATATGGACCCCAGCATCCTCTAGGATGTAAGAGAAAATAGGATTTTGGTTACCTACCGGTAAATCCTTTTCTCGTAGTCCGTAGAGGTTGCTGGGCGCCCGCCCAGCGCTGCGTTGCGTTTTCCAGCATTGGTCTTGTAGTTCAGTACTGCCTGGTTCCTAGGTAAGTTCTGCATTATTTACTGTTTCAGTACTGTTTCAGCTGTTGCTGAGATGTTCCGGCATGTTAGTCGGATTTGCCTGTTGTGTGAGCTGGTATGAATCTCGCCACTATCTGTGCAATTCCTTCTCTCAAAGTATGTCATCCTCGGGCACAGTTTCTAGACTGAGTCTGGTAGAAGGGGCATAGAGGGAGGAGCCAGCCCACACTATTAAACTCTTAAAGTGCCAGTGGCTCCTGGTGGACCCATCTATACCCCATGGTACTAATATGGACCCCAGCATCCTCTACGGACTACGAGAAAAGGATTTACCGGTAGGTAACCAAAATCCAATTTAACTTATTTCTGTGCACTTTCTTCCTCTAAAAAATGCAGCCTGGCTAAACACTTTGGGGGGAATTCAAATGTTTGAAAAGACTATTAGATAGGAAAAAATAGGCACCCAACTGACTTTTCAAACAATTGAATATCCCCCTTTGAGACTTCAGCAGGGAAAGGGTTAAGAACATTTTCTGTACTGTAGCTGGCATGTGCTGTGACAGTTAACAGCCGGGTGCCAAGTCTGTTGGCAGCTGGGCGGCAGCCATCTTAGAGGATGGAGAGAGTGGAACAGCCCTTTGAAACAGAAGGGGCTGAGGTGTACCTAACCTGATTTGGTGGTGTCCCCAGTGATCGGAGGAGGCTCCTAATCTGACAGGCACAAAGGTGGTCCCTTCTCTAGCAAGGCAGCCGGTGATCGATGAGGAGGAAGGGAGGCACCTTGTCAGAGTCCAGCAGCCAACAAAGAGAGAGTGTAAGGAGCGGTGAGCAGATTAGGGGGGTAATTCAGACCTGATCGCTAGGCAGCGATCTTTGCACTGCTGCGATCAGATAGTCGCCGCCTACAGGGGGAGTGTATTTTAGCTGTGCAAGTGTGAGAACGCATGTGTAGCAGAGCTGCACAAACTTATTTTCTGCAGTCTCTGCGCAGCCCAGGACTTACTCAGCTGCTGCGATCACATCAGCCTGTCCGGGACCGGAATTGACGTCAGGAACCCTCCCTGCAAACGCTTGGGCATGCCTGCGTTTTTCCAAACACTCCCAGAAAACGATCAGCTAACCACAAATGCCCTCTTCCTGTCAATCTCCTTGCGATCGCCCATGCGTTCGGAAATTTTGCACCATCCCATTCATGCGGTCCGTCGTGCCTGTGCATTGTGGTGCATAAGCATGCGCAGTTCAGATCTGATCACAGGCTGTGAGAAAATGCAGCCTAGCGATTAGGTCTGAATCGGCCCCCATGTCAGCCCTGAGGCAAAACAGCCATTTCTAGTGAGATCGGGGAGCCCCATTGCAGACTATACAGTCTCACACTTCAAATAGCAGGAGTCTCAGTAATTGCTGAATCATCCTGTTGACTGTCACAGACTCTCTCCTGAAATACCCTGCTATATTAGAGAACAGTTTTACACATTAAATTGGCCAGCTTTGTTACCAGCACCCTTTAGGAGACCGATAAGAGCCGTCAAATGGGAACAGGCACCTTGGTGCAGAAACAGACACTCCGCTATCACGTACTGCAGTTTTCTCCACACACAGCCAGAACTTTGTAGTGCAGTAATGAACAATACTGTCACAGTTACGCAGAAAGCCTCAAGGGATTCAGGTCTCCATATTACAGGGACCTGCAGCAGACGTTGTACTGCTCTCAGTCAGACAGAGATTAAATGTAACCATTGAGCACAGCAACCTTTTTGGAAAACAGGTCAGTAGCCCTGCGTCACTAACTACACATCACAAGCCCTTCCAGTGATAGACAGAGAGAGAGAGTGTGCTCATAACAGGGATAGAGACACCGTAGCTGCTTACTGTATATTGTGTTTAATGATGAGTCAGGACCAAGTGCCACAGGGGATTTGGTCTCTAGGTCGACAGTAACTAGGTCGACTACTATTGGTCTAAAGTAACTAGATCGACAGGGTCTCTAGGTCGCCATGTTCTAGGTCGACAAGTCAAAAGGACGACATGGGTTTTTCACAATTTCTTTTTTTGACCTTTTTCGTACTTAACGATCCACGCGGACTATGATTGGGAATAGTAACCTGTGCTGAGGGCAGTGGTAATCGAGTAAGGCACCTTGCCCGAGCGCGAGCCATGCGAGGGGACACGGTGCACTAATTGGGGTTCTTGGTCACTGTATGGAGAAAACGACACCAAACCCCCCCATAAAAAACGCATGTCGACCTACACCGTGTTGACCTAGAGACCCTGTCAACCTAGTTACTGTCGACCAATAGTGGTCGACCTAGTTACTGTTGACCTAGTTACTGTTGACCTTGCATACAACACCCGTGCCACAGTTGTAAGCAGTTATTGCCTTACACAGCAGCGTGGATATATCAGAGAGTTTCCATTATGGGAATAGTAACTACAATCACCTAATATAACATCCAACTAAGCATTACTACAGTGACAGTGCAGAGACCTGCAAATTAGACCCATATTTGCCAGAAGATATTGTGCTTCACTGCAAAAGGAGAGATTGTTATGGTGTAAAGCAATTGCCTACAGACAGGACAGAGTTGCAAAACCGCCTGGTTGAAGAGAACCACCTATACTTCATGTACTATGATCTATCCATTGCTACATTCATCCCAGATTATTAACTGATCTCAGGAGATAACTTTCTTAAGGCCCCCATCCACTAGGGAGTTTTATATCAGCAATGAGTTGGATCCATTATTCCTGCAATCTGTCTGGGAGCTTCCCGGGAGCCCTGCGATTGCAATTTGCTACTTCAGTGTATTTTTTACATGTGATTTATCTCATGCAATCTAACACTATTAAACCTATTTCTGTGCAATTGAATCCTCGCATCGCAATCGCACAAAAAGGACATGCAATGTGACACTTTTCATGCAATCCGTCTCATGCAATCCGTCTCAGCAATTCATCTCAATCACATAAAATCAGGCCATATCGCACTAGTGGATGGGGGCCGTTTGAGAAGTGCACTAAACTCAATGTAGCTAGCTACAAAATGACAGGTTTTACGGGGCCCCAATTATAAGAGTATTTTAAATGTGATTGTCAAATGTTGATGTTATTTCTTTTGCTTTCTTCTTTGCATGAAAAGGGTATGTGAATAACATACATATTGCCATTATATGTGATAATCTCCTCAAGTACTTAAAGCTGAGAAAAGCTTACAGAAATGCTTCAGTTGAATAAAATTCACATAGAGATATTCTGTAATTAATGTCTGAGTAATATATCTGGAACTGTATTGTGAGTTGCTGCTGAAACGTATTCCTGTTAGAAGCTACAGACACCAGGTCCAGGTGAGGAATACCAGAAGAAATAAAGTACAGGTTGAGTATCCCATATCCAAAATGCTTGGGACCAGAAGTATTTTGGATATGATTATCCATATTTTGGAATAACTGCATACCATAATGAGACATCATGGAGATGGGACCCAAGTCTAAGCACAGAATACATTTATGTTTCATATACACCTGATACACACAGCCTGAACATAATTTTGGCCAATATTTTTAATAACTTTGTGCATTAAACAAAGTTTCTTTTACATCCTAGGGGATACTGGGAATCCATTTAGTACCATGGGGGTATAGACAGTCCACTAAGAGCCATGGGCTCTTTAAGAAATTGATAGTGTATGCTGGCTCCTCCCTCTATGCCCCTCGTACCAGACTCAGTAACTGAAGAGTTTTCTGCATTTATTTTCTGTTTGTTGTTTTCAGGCAGGACTGGATGGCACCAGTCTGCCTGCTTCATGGGACTTAGGGGTGGGGGTGGCCCAACCTCTCTCAGGGTTAATGGTCCCGTTCCCTGCTGACAGGACACTAGCTTCTGAGGAAACTATTCGCAAGCCCCACCGCAGCGAGCGTACATTCCCGCAGCACGCCGCCACCCCTAACAGAGCCAGAAGAAAGAAGAGTGGTGAGTACTAAGCCAGTGTCCCGGTTAGCGGGTTACCGGCCATTATAGTGGCATGAGGGTACGGAGATGCACGGCTTCTAAACGGGGTGGACTGTGTCCCGCTGTGTAAGGACACAGACGCTGAACAGCGGACACAGTACCCAGACTGGCAACAAAGCCATAAAAGGTATCGGTCTCCATTTTATGCACTTAAACACATACAGCCAGTATAAAAAAGAATGGGAAGACCGTGCGCCATTGAAGGAGCGGGGCTTCACTATGAGCGGATCCAGCTGCTCACCAGCACCATTTTACCTCTGCATCTGACACAGACGCTGACTGATAGGGACGCGTAGCTCCTCCGGAGAGACTCCAGATTACCTCAGCGGTACCAGGGGGTCATAGCGGGGGGGGGGGGGGGGGGGGAGACAAATATTAGTGTACTAAGTCCCTAATCTAGGTACTTAGTCTGCGACCCAGCTAAGCTTGGCATTAGCATTAAGGGCACAGTGTGCTGGTTCCATACTCCCTCTGTTTCTCCCTGGAAGGGCTCTTTGTGGGTTAATTTTGCTTTTTTTTTAACAAAAATTTTTATGGAATTTTGTCATTGATATAGCCGTACAAAATAATTAAAGAAAAATGAATTGTGATTGGTTTATGTATATGATTAGCCTGCTAATTTGATTGGATCATGAAACGCTGTAATGACAAGTATATAGGATGAAACCAATGTGTCAATGTTCAGTTCATGATATTCTTTTATCGTGAGCCCTGTGAATTTCACAATGCAATAAATCTATCAAAGAGACTTCATTTTTCTTCAATTATTTTGTACGGCTATATCATTTTGGAGGTCTGTGCCACCGAGATCAACCCAACATTGACACACGAAGAAGGAAGGTGGGCTGGAGCCGGGACACCTGAATCAACAGTGGCCACAGGTAAGAGCTGTAATCTTACTTCTGCTCCATGTGTCCCTGCCTCGGTCTGCTGCCTTTGTGTGTTATTGTTGGTTTGTAACTCTTTGAAGTCTTTTTGGAGATTGTGAGTATGGAACCAAATTGAATTTAAGTGCATTTTATTATCAGTTACAATGATTTGTATAAAGTGTTAAGATTGCAATTTCTGTTGATATCATAGTTACAGATTACAATGGAATATTTTGTCTGCCATATCTTGCTAAATTTAGAGTGAAGTCTGTGAGTGATTGTGTGATTGGCCGAGGCTTCACGCCGGCAGAGTCTGGACAGGGCCCAGGTAGGAGAGAGGCTCCGGTCAAACTCTTCTATGCTGGATAGTATCAGGGATACTCACCCACTATGAAAAGCACCTTGTACACTAGAAGGCCAAGCTTACAGAGTGTGGAACACAAGTGCCTGTTCAGAGTTGTGGCACCTGACGAGGTGGTGAGGTTTCCTAAGTGGAGTAATATCTCTATAAATAAGGGGAGCGTCCCTGTTTACCATTGTATTGGACATTGAGGCTGGACTTTAAAATAAAGATTAGCCATTACAATGGGTCAAGAGATGTCCACACCAAAGGGTTCTTCTATGTTAGAGATCCCGCACGGCAGTCCAGCAAGTGTGACGTATCAGAGACATGGGAGTGCGGCTGTGAAACTTCTCAGGAAATGGCATGCAAAACAACCTGAAATACCTGTGATAGGAACCTTTGATATGCAGAAATGGACAGACTTAAGGGGTAAAATAAGAAAAAGGGAGGAGTAGAAAGCTTACACACTATGGCTGGAGGCATCTAATGTAACCCCGCCACCAGCCTATGTTGCACAAATGTCCTGTCATGTAGATAATGGAGGAACATGGCAATTACAACCCAGGCATGTTACAACACGACACTTATCTTGTAGGGGAAGATGGGATCTGGGTAGCGCAGATGGATTTGTTTGATGAGGATCACGAATTTGCTGGGATGTACATTTATGACCCCTTCACTAAGACATATAAAGCTCAGTATAATAATACAGATGGTGAAACTGTCACACACACTTTATGCAAGAACAAACCGGGAAATTTAGTTCCCTATGAAGACAAATTACCAGTGATGGGAGCGCATTTTGCAGACGTACACACATCGAACATTGTGGCCTCTGGCACTTGTAGCACATCCGCCCAGGGCAAACCAGTTGCAACAATGCCTCTGAGAGTGGTAACTACAGATCGGGGTGCACAGTGGTCCATACATGTTCCTTGGTCAAAGGCTGAATTACACCAAATTTGCACAGAACCAGCAGATTATAGCATAAAGCCAGCAGAAGTCAGAACCAAACTCAAGCGCCTATACAAAATACACCACCTAACACATAGTGACATAGCACAATTATTTACTGCTTTGCTGACAACTGAGGAATACAAGAAGCTCACAACAGACGCAGGGTGGGATGCAGAAGGGTTTAAGCCTGCCTTAGACGTTGCTAGAGATGAGCTGGACCGAGAATGGAAAAATTTAATGACAGCCTTTACAGAGCAGTTTCCTTGCCAGCCTAACTGGGGGAAAATAATGATGAATAAACAAGGTCCTACAGAAACAGTTAGAGATTATTGGGGAAGGTTCAAAACTGAGGTCCAAAATTATGGGGTCATTGAAGATATATTTGGCAAGGAAGTACTTCAGCCCATGTTATCTGGAGCTCTTGTGGAAGGTTTTAAGCCTCAGGTAAAAACCCGCTTGACCATCAATGATCCTCTATGGTGTAAAAAGTGTCCAGAAGATCTGGTCACTCTTGCTATATACCATGAGGACAATTTGGTGGTCAAGAAAATAAACACAGAAACCAAGCTTATGAACCTACAGGTCAAAGCTGCACAAGCCACCTGTGACCTAGCTAATAGACCAATTGATTACAGCATAGGTGCCAGGTGATCATCAGACAGATCACAACTTACTTGTTACAATTGCCAGAGGAAAGGACACTTTGCAAGGGACTGCAGACGCCCTAAGAAACCGAGGCAGTCCCAGGCAAAGAAGGGCACCACAGAAAGTGATGAGGATTTACAATGACAGGATACTGCAGCTCCCGCGAAGACAATGACTGTAATATCTTGTAACTCTCAAGAACCAACCATTGATTTAAAAATTGGAGACTCTAAACATTCCTTCCTGATTGACACGGTGCTGCACGATCCCTGATAGCTGACAAGGTCACTTTACCTAACACAAACAAAGTTGTACATGCAGTAGGTGTGGCAAATTAAGTAATCCCCTTAAGGGAGACACAAGATGTAAAAGTAACAGTTGGACCCTTAACAAGTGACCACTCCTTTTTGTTGGCAGCTGATGCCCCCACAAATTTACTGGGGAGGCACTTATTGTGTAAATTGGGATGCACTGTATTTTGCACTCCAGATGGGGTATACCTACAGGTACCAGATTCCAACAAAGACTTGCTCACTGATGCACTGCTCAGGTGACCCTCCTTCTCCAGAAAAGGTGGAACTGAATACCTTGTGTGTACTCTTCCCTGAAGTGTCTGAAATGTTATCAACAATTCCAGACCAGCTGTGGACCACGGGCTCCAATAATGTGGGGAAAATCCTAAATGCTCCACCAATAAGAGTCAAGCTCAAAGCAGGAGCAGTAATTCCCAGTAGACCACAATACCCCTTAAAGCCAGAAGCTGAACAAGGAGTGTTCCCAGTAATCCAAGAACTACTACAACAGAAACCCAGAGCCTGGCCAATACACCCATCTTTCCTGTGATGAAGAGTAATGGACGTGGTTATCGCTTAGTTCAGGACCTTATGGCAATTAATGCAATCGTTGAACCCTTGCACCCAGTGGTACCGAACCCCGCTACCATATTAATGCAGATCCCCGCAGACAGCACTTATTTTTCGGTAGTTGATCTGTGTTCAGCATTTTTCTCCATACCAATACATCCAGACAGTCAGTACCTTTTTGCATTTACCTATAGGGGTAACCAGTACACCTGGACAAGGATGGTTCAGGGCTATCTTAATACCCTGACAATATTTAGCCAGTCCCTTGCTGAAAACCTTTAAAAACTCATCTTTCCAGGTGGATCTACATTGATTCAGTATGTAGATGATCTGTTACTTTGTTCCCCAGATTTTGAAACATCACTTAAAGACACAGCTGAGCTTTTGAGGTTCCTTGCAACAAATGGACACAAGGTATCCAAAGACAAATTGCAATTATGTCAGACAAAGGTATCATATATAGGCCACTGTTTATCTGAAGGCCTCAGACACCTATCCCCAGATGGGATTGCAGCCATCCAAAGCATAAGGTTGCCCAGTAACAAAAGAAAGTTAAGGGGTTTCCTAGGAATGGTGGGTTACTGTAGAAACTGGATACCTAACTACTCACAGCTAACTGCACCCATGTATGAGCTGACCAAAGCTTCTGTACCAGAGCCCCTCATACATACAGAACAAACAACAATGTCATTTCAACAACTTAAAGATGACCTGACAGCGGCCCCTGCTTTGGGGCTGCCTAACTGTAAACAAGTATTTTCTCTGTTTTGTCATGAACACCTAGGCCATGCCACATGTGTCCTTCCACAGTTTCATGGTGAAAAACAAAGACCTGTTGCTTATTACAGTACCCAATTAGATCCAGTAGCGCGTGGCCTACCTGTTTGCCTGCGAGCCATAGCAGCAGCTGCATTATTGGTAGACAAGTCAGCAGACATTGTATTGGGCTGTGATCTAAAAGTTTATGTTCCCCATGCCGTAGCAGCCCTGCTTACCTGCCAAAAGACAAGACATGTCACTGGAGCACGCCTGACAAAGTGGGAATTGGCCCTCATTATCCCCACAAACATCACCCTCATTAAGTGCAATATTTTAAACCCTGCAACACTTTTACCGATAAATGAAACTGATGAGTTTCAGAGAGAGGAATGGGGGGAAGTAGAACAACATATCCCACATGATTTCTTAAAATATGTTGATGAACAATCCACCCCTAGGGTGGACCTGGAGGAAACACCACTGCAGAATCCTGATCTGGTTTACTATGTTGATGGTAGCTGCCACAGACAAACAGAAACGGGAGCTATTCAATCAGGATATGCTATGGTGGATGACACACAAACTGTTTTTTCCTCCCCTCTCCCACCACCACACTCAGCACAGTTGGCAGAGCTTAAAGCTTTAACCAAAGCATGTCAACTAGCTGAAGGAAAGACTGTAAATATACATACAGACAGCAGGTACGCATTTGGCGTTACACACGATTTTGGTGAACTCTGGAAACACAGAGACTTCCTCACAGCAACAGGCAATCCAATTGCACATGCGGAGGCAGTAAAAGAATTACTAGATGCTATACAACTGCCCTCACAGCAGTTAATAAATGTCAAGCTCACATGACTGGCCATGATGAAATTACAAAAGGGAACAGAAGGGCAGATGCCGCCGCAAAATTGGCAGCCCAAAAGAGGTTAAAATTGAAAATGTTTGTATGGTAACTGATGTATGCATACCAAGTGAACAGACATGAATCAATTTGCAAAAAGTTTGTGATTTACAGGAAAAGCCCAAGTGGGAAAGTGCAAAGTGTACCCAAGACAGCAAAGGCCTGTGGCACAGCTCTGAAGGTAGGCCTGTTGCCCCCATATCACTATTGCCAGCATTGGCACAGATGTCACATGGACTGACCCATGCAGGTAAGACGGCCATGATAAATCTAATTCAGACTTATTGGTATGCACCTGGCTCTGCACCAGTGGCAACCAAGTACTGTGCTTCTTGCATCACCTGCTTGCAGAAAAATGCTGGAAGGGCTGTTAAAACAATACCTTCACACATTCCCCAAACAACTGGTCCCTTCCAAATCCTACAAATTGATTACATTCAGCTTCCAAAGGTTAGGATGCTTCAGTATGTTTTGGTTTGTGTCGAAATATTTAGCGGTTGGGTGGAGGGATATGCTGTGGCTAGTGCAACAGCAGCAATCACAGCAAAGAAACTGATACAAGAATTTGTATGTAGGTATGGCATACCATATGTGATATCATCAGACCAAGGTACACATTTTACTGGACTAGTGTTCAAAAAGATGTGCTAGCTTCTTGGCATTAAACAGCTACACACCGCATACCATCCGCAATCGAGCGGTAAAGTGGAACGCTATAACGGGACCATTAAAAATAAGTTGGCCAAGACATGTAAAGAGACTAGCTTGCAGTGGCCAGAAGCTTTGCCATTAGTGTTGCACTCAATCAAAACAACACCAAGGAGTAGTTGAAAATTTCTCCCTATGAAATACTGTTTGGAAAATTGCTTAATGTTGCTTTTGCACCCGCATATGAACTCACTAAAACAAATGACTTAACTGTGAACTATCTTATTTCATTAAGCAATCAGCTAAAGAAGATCCAAGCTACTGTGACCAGCACACAACCAACTCCTGTGGAAGGTGCTTGTCATAATCTACAACCTGGTGATGAGGTGATGGTCAGAAATTTCCTGTGATCGGGCTCGCTGACAGACCGGTGGGAAGAACCTTACCAAGTCTTGTTGACAACCCCAACTGCTGTTAAGATAAAGGAGAAGAAATTGTGAATCCACTACTCTCACTGCAGAAAAGTCACGCCTCCTGAGACAGCACAAGCGGAAGATATTCTCCAAGACTCCTCTTCACTTCACCAGTAAAACCCAGCAAGTGAGTGGTTCGGGCATAATAATCCCTTGAGCCACTTGCCAACTCAGTATCTCTGTGGAGGGCACATAACTTCTGGAAGAGTACTGTGAAGATCAAGGACACCAAAGACAATGCTAAACAGGATGATGCTGACAGGCCAAAGGCCAGACCGTGGACTATGGGGGTGCATTCTCTCATGGGTATATCTGATTATAATCATACTCATTGTGCTTGAGTGTTGTGTATACATTCCAGGGTCTGTTAACAATGTGACCAGTGAAACAGGTAATGTAACATATAACAACAGTATGTTATTCAAGACACGTGTCTGTAGGGCCTTGCAAAAGAATAATTATGGAGAAGAATTTACAGGTAATTCCATGATAGCAATGCACAGCAACATTGCAAAGGCTCTCAACAAAAGTAAATGTTGGATTTGTACCCACCTACCCATCAGTGTAGATGCAGGTATACCCCTCCTAGCTCATTACATAAGCACACCAGACATGATAGACAGAGACTGGTCCTGTCATAAGCGAAAGAATGGTAGTCGCATTTGTGTAAATAAAACACCTAAAGTACAAAATATAGTAGACTTCCCATATTTGGATGTCTCAAACAAAGGTGTGCTGCATGCACCTGCTCTACAAGTAACTGCTGCCACAGGGAGGCCTGAATTTTGCTTAAGTGTCAATTCAAAGCCAGGCAAGTATACGTTAAGTAGGAGGAGAATTACAGTCAGGGTGAAAAGGCAAAACCTGGGATATACTAACTATACTGGAGCCACATTTGTAGTTCAAATGTCAACTAAGTGTTCACTGACAAGCCTTAGACCCTGTTGGCACTCAATAGACACAAATGGAGTACTAACACCTAATGACACCTTATACCAGTTACTGAGAGATGGGTGTACTCTTGATAACAGCACATGTGGAGATGTCAATGGCAATAACACAGGGTACTTTATGATATACATAGGAATCATTTACACCAAAATATTTGGAGTGCCTCTGCCTAAGGGTATGTATTGGGTTTGTGGTAAATGGGCATATTCATGGATTCCTTTAGGTGCCAAAGGACAATGTGTGCTCTCCTATGTAGTCCCCTTAGTAAGAGCCACTACTAAGCTGGATCAATACCCAAGAAATATCCCTGTAGAACATGATTTAGTGTCAAGTGACCTTACATATTTGAGACATCATAGCAAAAGAGAAGTGAAGAAGGGATGTATCTTTCAGATTTTCTGATGGTGAACGTACGGCTGGAACTTTATTTCCTCTGTCCACTATTTATCTTGTGGAAAAGGCTGTGTCCCAAACCTTAACGGTACTAGATCAGATGGTAGGGAAATTGGTGGTTTCAATCAATCAGACAGTGGAAGAGCTGGCTCAAGTAAGAAAAGTGGCTTTACAAAATAGGATGGCACTGGATCAGTTGTTGGCAGCAGAAGGGGGCACGTGTGCAGTAGTAGGACAAGAATGTTGTACTTATATTAAAGATCACAGAGCTGAAATAAGTGCTCATCTGAGCAAGGTGGGAGAGTTGCAGCAGGAAATGAGAAGGTTAGGTGCTAGTGAAGGGTTGGATCCACTTGGACGGCTAGGAGGAAGTATTGCAAAGCTTTTCTCTGGAATAGTGCAGTACATTGTGTTTTTTGCCCTGATTGTAGGAATCATATACCTTACCATCAAGTGTGGACCAGTAGTTTGTGTGCAATGTGGTAAAGGATTTAAAAGGTTGAAAGTGCACCATGAAATGACCATTGTGGTGGTAGATGATGAGGTTCCACTAGAACAGGCGACTCAGGGAACTAGTCAGGGGCAGCAGGAGAGACAGGTGGTATATACTGACATGAGCAAGTCTTATGAAAGTTTACAACTCCAGGAAGGTGACCCCATATACCAGATTTTAGAGGAGGATCAGGCAGGTAGAGAAAGTACACAACTTGTTAATTTTACTTATGAACTGGATAACAGGGTAGAAATTAACCAGGACAAGTATGTTAGGCATGAAATACAAGCGAGTTTCACTTAACTATTTCAAAAACCCTCTTAGCCAACACCGAAAGGTTCCCATAAAAAAATCAGGGATTCCCGTCCAGTGCGGTGAGCATTAGTGCCAGGCCCATCCCCGTGAACCTACCTTTTGCCTATGTTGTGCGTCTACCTAACCCTCATTAGGAATTGTGAAACTGAACCTTCTGATTTGTGTATTAGAGTGCCAAATATATTGGCAGAGAGAGTAATGATATGGATAAGTGAATACAAAATGGAAGCTGGATGTCAGTTTGCCTATTGCTTAAAAGAAACTGTTGTGAGAAAATGTGATTTTTATGTTTGCAGAAACTGTGATTTTTAGTCAAAACAAGAAGTTAAGGCCAGCTGCGCAGTGTATCATGAGACTGCGATCAGCTAGTGTTTTGCAAAATAAGGAATTGAATTTTGCAGAATAAAGATAATTAAAAGTAGGTGAAAGGTAAAATGTATTTTGATATTAAACAGTCATAATCACAAGATGTTGAGCTAATTAATTGGAAATTCCCCATAAGGGGAGTATATGAATTAATAATATATTCTGATAAATGAATTGTGATTGGTTTATGATTGGCCTGCTAATTTGATTGGATCATGTAACGCTGTAATGACAAGTATATAAGATGAAACCAATGTGTCAATGTTCAGTTCATGATATTCTTTTATTGTGAGCCCTGTGAATTTCACAATGCAATAAATCTATCAAAGAGACTTCATTTTTCTTCAATTATTTTGTACGGCTATATCAGTCATTATGGTCTCGGTAGCATACATCAAACAGAATACATGCAAACATGAATTTAAAGAGGGTAAAAAATTAAAAGAAAATTTTGCCAGACCTAGTCACTACCATTAAGAAAAAAAGACGGGTATGACCGCCTCAACAGCACATAATCGGAAAATACAGAAATAAGTTGTCATATACCTAATCAGTAACAGTACAGTACCATTATCGCACGGGCCTTCTACAGGGGAATCCAGAACAGTAAAGTCTAAGATAACGGAATGCCCCATTCGCTCACGGAACTCACCCCACTTAAACCACTTCATATGTCTAGAAGAGGCGGATGAGGAATATGCCGTCTCTGCCATTTCAAATAAATAGTGCCTGTGGACTTTATCTAAAACAGCAGTAGATGTAGGAATTAAACGGGATTTCCACAGTTGGGCAATGGAAGCCTTGGTGGCAATTAAAATATGTCCCATAAGGTACCTATCACCTTGGGATAGTGGCCCTGGATAAAAGTGAAACAGAGCCGTTAAGGGGTGTGCCGGAACATCGGATCTTAATACTTCACTGATCATACAAAATATTTCCTTCCAGAGCGGCTGTACGACCGGGCAAGCCCAAAAAACATGAAAGATATCTCCAATCGAGGCGCAGTTTCTCCAGCAGAACTGGGAGACTATAGGCCAGATTTTATGCAGCCGCTCCGGTGTGAAATAGGCCCTGTGGAGTAGTTTCAAAAACATCTCTGAGTGGTGAACACATTTGGAAACCTTAAAACAAGTGCGAAAGATGACATCCCAGTACTCATCAAACAAAGCTAGGGAGAGGTCCCTCTCCCATTTAACCAAAGAAGGCAGTTTCCCAGAGGCCCGTTCCGACAATAAAAACTGATACCACCAGGAGACAGTACCTCTCTGAGCTGATGATTTAAGTTTAGAAAGCAATAGGGGAGGGAAAGCTAAATTGGCTAAGCGTAGTGAGGCATGACTCTGAATCCAATGTCTCAACTGGAGATACTTATAAAAGTCCCGGGGTGAAATATTGGCCTTACTCTGGAGGTGAGAAAAGGGGACAGACCCTCTGCTCGGATCGCATCATTCAGTGAGGCCACCCCCCTTTCCGCCCACACATCCAGGTTTAGGGAAGGTATCAGGGCAGCTTTGGCAGATAGGGACAAGTCTAAAGAGGGTAGAGTAACCTCTGCTTGAGAGGATACAAATTTATGCCAAATCTGAAGAGTTGTGGCAATCGCCTTACAGGCGTGGGTCTGGTGGGGAGTTACCGTAGCAGGCAACCATAGGAGATCGGGGAGACCAAAGGGAGACACCATGGAACCCTCAATATTAGCCCACTGTTTAGGAGAACCGGAAAGGAACCAGTCTTTAACTTGACTCAGTATACAGGTGGATTGATAAGCCTCGAGATCTGGGAAGGCAGCACCTCCCCTAAGTTTTGGAAGGGAAAGGGTATGTCTAGCTATTTTAGGCTTAGAACCCTTCCATATATAGTTAATTAGAATTTGATTAAACTTGTGAAGTAATGGTCTTGGGAGAAGTCTAGGGATAGCTCTGTAAAGATACATCAACTTTGACAGTAGCACCATTTTAGAGGCCGCTATACAGCCCAGACAGAATACTTTGTGGAGCATCCAATCTTTGGTCAGAGTCTCGAAAGCCTGCAATAACGGTTTATAGTTGCAGTCAATCAAATCCCGTTCTCTAGCTAGGTTAATACCTAATTTTCTCATACATCCTAGAGCATGCTGGGGTCCACTTTAGTACCATGGGGTATAGACGGTTCTGCAGGAGCCATGGGCACTTTAAGACTTTTCAAGGGTGTGAACTGGCTCCTCCCTCTATGCCCCTCCTCCAGACCTCAGTTTAGAAATGTGCCCAGGCAGACTGGATGCACTCCAGGGGAGCTCTACTGAGTTTCTCTGAAAGACTTACATTAGGTTTTTTATTTTCAGGGAGGACTGCTGGCAACAGTCTCCCTGCTTCATGGGACTTAGGGGGAAGAAGTAGGAACCAACTTCATAAGTAGTTTCATGGCTCTGCTTCTGGCTGACAGGACACCATTAGCTCCTGAAGGGATGCTGAACGCTAGCTGCGGCTATGTGCTCTCTCCCACAGCCCGCCGTCACCCTCCTTACAGAGCCAGAAGTCAGAAGACTGGTGAGTGTAAGAAGAAAAGGATCTTCAGACATCGTGATGGCTGAAGGGTACTGCGCAGCAGGCGGGAACGCTGCGCGCCATGCTACCCACACACACAGGCACTGCAGGGTGCAGGGCGCGGGGGGGGGGGCGCCCTGGGCAGCATAAAACCTTGTAACACTGGCATATAAGGGGCATAAGATTCTGTGGCACAGCCCTACCCCGCCAGTATAAATATTAGTAGCATAAAGTCTGAGGGGAAACGCACCATTACGAGGGCGGGGCTTTCTCCTCAGGCAGCCAGCACACTACTCAGTGCCATTTTCTCTCCTTCCAGGCTGCAGAGAAGAACGCTGGTTCTCCTCCACTGCTGAACTAAGTATCAGGGTTCAAAACGGGGGGCACAGTGAAATTTGGTGCTATACATGGTGTAATTATCATTATAAAAGCGCTGCAGGTCTGTGGGCATTTTGTGTTTCACAGACATTTTATTGCTGGCGCTGGGTTGTGAACTGGCAAATCCTATCTGTGTCCTTCTGACAGATTTTACTGTGGGTCTGTCCCCTATAAGTCCCGGAGTGTCTGTGGTGTGGTTGTGCACATGTGTGACATGTCTGAAGCAGGGAGCTCTTCCCCTGAGGGAGCCATTTTAGGGACACAGAGTTGTAATGTGGTGGCTCTGCCGGCACACCATGAGCCTGAATGGGTGAAAGAATTACGTGATAGTGTGAATCATATCAGTAAGAGATTAGATAAGTCTGTGTCTCATGCAGAAAACTGTAGAAAATCAGTGGAAGAAGTGATTTTTAGTGGTTCTGCTTTTTCATCCACAGGCGACCCCTCTGGGTCACATAAAGGACCATTTGCACAAATAGTACAAACTGATACCGACACGGACTCTGATTCCTGTGTCGACACTAGTGATTCAACGGGAATAGATCCTAAATTGGCAAAAAGCATTCAATACATGATTGTTGCTATAAGGGAGGTTTTGGAAGTTACGGAAGCTCCTCCTGTACCTCAGGAGAAGGCTTATTTTTATTAAAAAAAAAGAAAATTAATGTAACTTTCCCTCCTTCTCACAAGCTAAATACTCTCTTTGAGGGAATTTGGGCAAACCCTGAAAAGAAATTTCAGATTCCCAAAAGGATTCAGGTTGCTTATCCTTTCCCGGCAGAGGACAGGAAAAGGTGGGAGTCACCCCTGTTTTAGACAGTGCCCTGTCACGCTTAACAAAAAAGGTGATTCTCCCTGCACCTGGGATGGCTTCACTAAAGGAGCCGGCAGACCGCAAATTGGAGACTACGTTAAAATCTATTTATGTGGCCAATGGTACACTGCTCAGGCACACCATTGCTTGCGCGTGGGTGAGTAGTGCTATCGAAAAATGGTCAGATAACTTGTCATCTGAAATTGACACGATAGATAGAGACGAGATTCTCCTAAAGTTAGGTCATATCAAAGACGCTGCTGCATACATGCTAGAAGCCATGAAGGATATTGGGCTTTTAGGTTCAAAAGCCGCTACCATGGCAGTCTCGGCTCAGAGGGCATTGTGGATTCGCCAGTGGAATACTGACGCAGATTCCAAAAGAAATATGAAGGCTCTCCCGTATAAAGGTGAGGCCTTGTTTGGAGATGGGCTAGATGCGTTGGTCTCTGCGGCTACCGCAGGTAAGTCGACATTTTTGCCTTAAGCTCCTGCATCGGCGAAAAAGACATATCAATCTCAGATGCAGTCCTTTCGGCATAACAAATACAAAAAGATCAAAGGTTCCCCCTTCTTTGCAGGTAGAGGGAGAGGACGAGGAAAAAAGCCCGCAGCGTCTCCCGGATCTCAGGAGCAGAAGTCCACCCCTGCTTCTGCCAAATCTGCAGCATGACGCTGGGGCTCCCTTGCCTTTTCAGTCAGGTCTGGGGTCAATCTGTCCTGGACCCATGGGTCTTGCAAATAGTGTCCCATGGATACAAACTGGAGTTTCAAGATGTCCCCCCATGCAGATTTTTCAAATCGACATTGCCAGCTTCTCTTCCGGACAGAGAAGTTGTAACAACTGCAATTCAAAATTATGTCAGGATCAAGTCATTGTCCTGGTTCCCATGTCACAGCAGGGAGAAGGGTTTTATTCAAGCCTCTTCGTAGTTCCGAAGCCGGACGGCTCGGTCAGACCAATTTTGAACCTGAAATCACTGAATCTTTACCTGAAAAGATTCAAGTTCAAGATGGAATCTCTGAGAGCAGGGATTTCCAGTCTGGAGGAAGGGGACTTCATGGTGTCAGTAGACATAAAATATGCTTACTTACATGTTCCCATTTATCCTCTTCATCAAACTTATCTGAGATTCACGGTACAGTATTGCCATTACCAGTTCCAGACGTTGCCGTTCGGACTCTCCGCGGCACCGAGGGTATTCACCAAGGTGATGGCGGAGATGATGGTCCTCCTTCGACAACAAGGAGTCAATATAATTCCTTACCTGGACGATCTCCTGATAAAAGCGAGATCCAAGGAACGGTTGGTGCAGAATATTGCACTCTCCCTGTCAGTACTCCAACGACACGGTTGGATCATGAAATTTCCAAAGTCACAATTGGAACCGACAACAAGATTGTCCTTTCTGGGGATGATACTGGACACAGAAGTACAGAGGGTATTTTTTCCAGTGGAAAAGGCTCTGGAAATCCAGAGACTGGTCAAGCAAATTTTGAAACCAACAAGAGTGTCGATCCATCAATGCATTTGGTTGTTGGGAAAGATGATAGCGGCCTACGAGGCCATACAGTTTGGCTGATTCCATGCCAGAGTGTTCCAGTGGGACCTGTTGGACAAGTGGTCCGGAACCCACCTGCACATGCAGGGACGCAGGTTCGGGATTCAGTACTGGGTCATAGTAACCACGGATGCAAGTCTCCGAGGCTGGGGAGCTGTCACACAGGGAAAAAGCTTCCAAGGAAGATGGTCAAGTCAGGAAACCTGTCTTCACATAAACGTGCTGGAACTGAGAGCCATTTACAATGGCCTTCTACAAGCGGTGCATCTTCTTCAAGATCAACCCATGCAGCAGTCGCGTACATAAACCGTCAGGGCGGAACGAAAAGCAGAGCAGCAATGGCAGATGTGACAAAGATCCTCCTCTGGGCAGAAAGACATACAAGAGCTCTGTCGGCAATTTTCATTCCGGGAGTGGACAACTGGGAAGCAGTCTTCCTCAGCAGACACGATCTCCATCCAGGAGAGTGGGGCCTCCACCAAAAAGTCTCCGTAGAGGTGACAAGTCTTTGGGGAGTTCTCAACAAGAAGCTTCAGAGATATTGTTCCAGCTAGAGAAATCCTCAAGCAATAGCAGTGGATGCACCAACCTATTGTGGTGCCAGTGGCTACTGACACTTTCACTGCGTCAAAGTCTCTTGATGTAGTTAGCTTTGAAAATTTATGTCGCAAGAACAGCTCGGGTACGGAAAACAGATGCTCTGTGTGTCCTGTATGCTCCCAACAAGATTGGGTGTCCTGCTTCTAAGCAGACCATTGTGAGGTTGGATCAGAGGGATGATTCAGCACGCTCATTCCACGTCAGGATTGCCGATACTAAAGTCGGTAAATGCCCATTCTACTAGAAAGGTGGGCGCATCCTGGGCATTACAACTTTGCCGAGCAGCTACTTGGTCAGGGGCAAACACGTTTGCAATGTTTTACAAGTTTGACACCTTGGTCGATGAAAACCTAAAGTTTGGTCAATCGGTGCTGCAGGGTCATCCGCACTCTCCTGCCCGTACTGGAGCTTTGGTATAACCCCATGGTACTAAAGTGGACCCCAGCATCCTCTAGGACGTATGAGAAAACAGGATTTTAATACCTACCGGCAAATCCTTTTCTCCTAGTCCATAGAGGATGCTGGGCGCCCGACCCAGTGCATTCTTTACCTGCAGTTGTTACATTCGTAGTTACACAGATGTAGGTTTGCAATTTTGCAGTGAAGAAGGGGATTTCCCAGGTTTAGGGATGGTCACTATAGATGCATCGAGCATTTCCTTCGGGAAACGCCCGTCCGACATGGCTTCGCCAAACAAGGACGCCAGAACTGGAGTCTGCTCTGCTTTAAAAGAGTTATAAAAGTTAGCGGGGAATCCATCTGGGCCAGGAGCTTTGTCAGATGGAAGCGAGTCAATGGTCGCAACTATTTGATCCATAGTCCAGGGGGAGCTCAGGGACAGGCAGGCTGCATGGTCTAAAGAAGGAAGGGATAAGGATTGCAGGAAAGCGTCAATATCTACTTGAGAGGGTTGGGGGGGGGGGGGGTGTCTAAATCATCCCAGAGGTTATAGAGGTTAGAGTAATAATCTGCAAACACGTTAGCAATTTGGTGCGGGTCATATATCTTAGTGCCTCGAGAGTTAAAAACATGGTGCACCCGATCCCTCACCTTTCGTCCCCTTAATTTACTGGCTAATAATCGACCGGCCTTATTATCGAAGACGTAGAATTTCTGGTTAAGTTGCGCTATGTTACGCTGCACTTCACGCAATGAAAAATAATTAACTTTTTCCCGAGCTAGGAGGAGTTATCTATAAAGAGTTTTATCAGTCGGATTCACTTTGTGAGCCCTCTCCAAATCAAGGGCCTCCAGTTCAGCCTGTTCATAAGTCCGGTTATAGTCCCTCTTCAATTTCGCAGCAATTTGTATAGCCGACCCTCTAACGACAGCTTTAAGAGAGCACCAATGATTAAATATCGAGGTGTCGTTGGGGTCATTTTCACTAAGATAGTGGGACACAGACTGCTGAGTAGCTTGTCGAGCCTTCGGATGGGAGAAGCCAGCAAATCCTAATCTCCAAGGCCCAGGGACAGCCCTCCTACCACCTATATCCCACACCAACAACAAGGGGGAGTGGTCCGACCATGTCATAGGTAAGATGTCAATTTTGCTAATAGAGGCTAACGTCCATCTGTCGGAAAAGGCCAAATCTATCCTAGAATATGATCGATGGACATGGGAGTAGAACGAATAATCTCTCACTGTAGGGTGCTGAGATCTCCAAATGTCGTAAAGGTCATATTCCGCTATCAAGCTACTAAAACCTTTAGTGAAATCATGAGGTTTGGGACTACATAACACGGTCGACCTGGACCTATCCATATTCGGGTCAAGAACCATATTAAAGTCCCCCAGGATCAAGATAGCACCGGTAGCATGAGTCCGTAATACTGAGAAAAACTTTTTACAAAAAGATAATTGTCTAGTGTTAGGGGCATAGCAGGACACCAGGGTGACATCTGCATTATCTAACTTCCCTACCAAAGTCAAATATCTTCCCTCGGGATCAGGATATTGAGCTAAGACACTGAGCAATGTTGGGAGATCAACATAGCGACACCCCCTTTCTTCTCCGGACCATTAGCCGTGTAACAATGAGGGGATTTAGAGTTCCGAAACAGAGGAGGTGCTGCCCCTTTTGAGTGGGTCTCTTGGACCGTGACAACATGTGCTTTGAGTCTGTGAAAGTAATTCAGGGCAAGCTTCCTCTTCTGAGGAGAGTTCAAGCCCTTAATGTTAAGAGAAACTACATTCAGCATTGTTAAAAGGAGAAAGGGTGCGATACATGACAAACATACATGGCAATATAATAGGATACAAGGTCTGGCAATAGGACAACATAATGAGGAAAATAAAGTACGGACAAACATATAAGGAAAAAATACAACTGAACTGACCCCACCAGGGGCCAAAACAGGCACACCATACCATGGTCGCCTGGAGAATTAACATGGGGGTTAGCGGCTAGAGCCCTGTCACCCTAAAATGAGAAACAGAAGGCATCCATTGGTGCCCCTCCGCGCCGTCCGAAGCAGAGACAAAATCCGTCTTCCACTTCGGAAAGGCAGCAACAGGCCAATAAGCTGCATATGAAAGCACTGAGGGCCCCCAATTCAGAATACCTAGACATAGTGAACAACAGTTATAACAATGTATAGTCTTAATATGAGAAGGAACATCACTCCAAAAGAAAAATTTCCCCCTCTCTGCTCCTGTTGCTAAAGAACTAAGCAAACATAAAATGAAGGGTTACAGCAGAGGGGCCAAGAGAAGCTAAGAAAGACCGCGGCTCATTAATCAGCCTGTTGAAGACCACGAGCCGGGGAGCCACAGCCTGAAGGACCGACCAAGTTCCATCTCTCCAACATTTTCATGCCATCCGGCACATTAGTGAGAACAATCGTGGAGCTGTCCTTAGATCTCATCAATTTAGTGGGGAATCCCGACCGGTAGCGGATGTTGGCCCTCCTAAGAGCGCTGGTGACTGGCTGAAAAAAACGTTGTTTCAGTAACGTTTCCCTGGAAAAGTCACCAAACAGTTGAAGGGAACCCAGCACCACTGCCGTATCCGAGGACGGTCGAGCCGCCTTCAATAAAGCCTCCTTCACGTGTAAGGCTTTCACGAAAAATTGTATTGCCTGTCCCAGGTGCAGCCTCCCTAAAAGATGCATCTGACTGCAAAATTGAGACTACGCTCAAATCCTTGTATACAGCTGCTGGGGTGGCCCAGAGACCCACTATAGCATGTGGGTTGATTACAAGAGCCATTGCCAAATGGTCGGGTAACCTGATTGAAGGGTTAGACACCTTGCCTCAGGAGGAGGTTATCTTGTTCCTACAGCATATACAGGACTCTGCGAATTTTATGGTGGAAGCCATAAAAGAAATAGGCTGGCTTAATGCACGCACTACGGCTATGGCAGTGCCTGCACGCAGGGGTCTATGGCTACGCCCGTGGACTGCGGATGCAGACTTCAGGAAAGGCATGGAATGCCTCCCTTTCACAGGCGAGGCCTTTTTTGGAGATGAATTAGACAAATGGATCTCCAAAGCTGCTGTGGGTAAGTCCACATACCTTCCTTCTGCAGCACTCCCAGCTGGGAAGGCCTACTCAGGTCTCAATTTACAGTCCTTTCGGACTGCCAAGTTTAGGGTCAAACACAGAAGTTCTTCTACAGCCACCAGAGGCGCTAGAGGTAAACCACGCAAACCAGCAACTGCCGGTTCACAGGAACAGGGCTCAAGCTCTGCTTCCTCAAAACCTTCATCATCACGGTGGACTTCGATGCCTGGAAGACTGGCAGGTGGGAACTAGTGATGAGCGAATTCGGTTTTACTCGGTTCTCAAAACGGCATCTTATTGGCTCACGGATGTCACGTGTTTTGGATAGCCAATAGGATGCCGTTTTGAGAACCGAGTAAAACCGAATCCGCTCATCACTAGTGGGAACCCGACTAAAATTCTTCAGTCACATCCGGACAAGTGCGTGCCAGGATCCCTGGGTCATGGATCTTATTTCCCAGGGCTGCAGACTGGAGTTCCAGGAGCTCCCACCTCACATATTCTTCAAATCAGGCTTACCAGTTTCACAAGAGGCAAGTATAACTTTACAGGACGCCATTCAAAAACTGCTACAGACTCACGTCATTGTTCCAGTTCCACCTCATCTGCAAAACAAGGGGTACTATTCCACCTTGTTTGTAGTACCGAAACCGGACGGTTCGGTAAGACCAATTCTGAACCTCAAGTCATTGAACCCGTACTTACAAGTGTTCAAATTCAAGATGGAGTCTCTGAGAGTGGTAATCACAGGTCTGGAGGAGGCAGAATTCCTAGTGTCTCTGGATATCAAGGATGCGTACCTTTCACATTCCGATCTGACCGCCTCATCACGCTTATCTACGGTTTGCACTGCAGGACTGTCACTACCAGTTCCAGGCCCTGCCACTTGGTCTCTCCACGGCACCGAGGGTGTTCACCAAAGGGATGGCAGAGATGATGTTTCTACTCAGCAAACAGGGAGTGAACATAATTCCGTACCTTGATGATCTTCTGATACAGGCACTGTCCAGGGAGCGGTTGTTGGACAGCATTGGCCTATCAACCAGACTACTCCTGGATCACGGGTGGATTCTGAACCTACCAAAATGTCACCTAGAACCAACACAAAGTCTTCCTTTCCTGGGAATGATACTGAACACAGAGGGGGTCATTCCGAGTTGATCGCTAGCTAAAAATGTTTGTTGCGCAGCGATGAGGCAAAAAAAGGCACTTCTGCGCATGCGTATGCGGCGCATTGCGCACGCGCGACGTACTTTCACAACGGCCGATATAGTTTCACACAAGGTATAGCGAGGCTTTTCAGTCGCAGTGCTGGCCGCAGAGTGATTGACAGGAAGGGGGCGTTTCTGGGTGTCAACTGATCATTTTAAGGGAGTGATCAAAAAACACAGGCGTGCCTGGAAAAATGCAGGCGTGGCTGGGCGAACGCAGGCCGTGCTTGTGACGTCAAATCCGGAATTAAACAGTCTGAAGTGATCGCAAGCTAGGAGTAGGTCTGAAGCTACCCTGAAACTTCACAATTTTTTTTCGTAGTCGCTCTGCGATCCTTTCGTTCGCATTTCTGCTAAGCTAAGATACACTCCCAGAGAGTGGCGGCCTAGTGTTTGCATGGCTGCTAAACACAGCTAGCGAGCGATCAAGTCGGAATGACCCCCAGAGTCTCAGAGGGTGTTCCTTCCCTTGGAAAAGGCAATGGTAATCCAGTCAATGGTTCGGGCTGTCCTGAAGCCAACCCAGATCTTGGTGCATCTGTGCATTTGTCTTCTGGGGAAAATGGTGGCCTCTTACGAGGTGCTTCAGTATGGAAGGTTTCATGCGAGGCCCTTCTAGCTAGATCTGTTGGACAAATGGTCCGGATCGCATCTTCACATGCACCAGAGGATCCGTCTGTCGCCAAAAACCAGGCTCTCCCTCCTGTAGTGGCTACAGACTTCTAACCTAGTCGAGGGTCGGAGGTTTGGGATTCAGAATTGGATTCTGCTAACCACAGACGCAAGCCTCAGAGGTTGAGGAGCAGTCACCCAAGGGGTGCAGTTTCAGGAAAGATGGTAAGAGTCAGGAAGTCATCCTTCAAATAAACATCCTGGAACTCAGGGCTATACACAATGCCCTTCTGCAGGCCTCATCTCTTCTTCAGAATCAGGCAATTCAGATCCAGTCGGATAATGTGATGGCAGTGACGTACATAAACTGACAGGGTGGAACGAAAAGCAGAACCGCTATGTCAGAGGTGTCAAGAATTCTTCTCTGGGTGGAAAAACACGCAGTGTTGTCGGCAGTCTTCATTCTGGGAGTAGACAACTGGGAAGCAAACTTACACAGCAGACACGACCTGCACCCGGGGGAGTGGGGCCTTCAAAAGGGAAAAGGTTCAAGCAATCCTCATTGCTCTAGCTTGGCCATGAAGGGTCTGGTATGCGTCTCTTCCTAGAGATGCTGCTCGAAGATCCGTGGCCTCTACCTCTTTGCGAGGATCTTCTGCAATAGGGCCCATTCATCTATCAAGATTTACCACGGCTATGTTTAACGGCATGGAAGTTGAATGGCTGATTCTAGCCAGGAGAGGGATTCCTGACAAGGTCTTCCTGACTATGATCCAAGCCAGGAAGGGGGTAACGTCTAAACATTATCACCATATTTGGAAGAAATATGTCTATTGGTGTGAGAGCAGACAATCGGGTTCAATCCGAGTTGATCGCTCGCTGCCGATTTTTGCAGCACAGCAATCAGGTAAAAAACTGCGCATACGTATGTACCGCAATGCGCAGGCGCATTGTACGGGTAGAAAGAGGATAGATGCTGGGCGATGGATTTAGCGAAGATTCCATTAGCACAGCCGAACGCAAGGTGATTGACAGAAAAAGGGCGTTTATGGGTGTCAACTGACCGTTTTTTGGGTGTTTGGAAAAACGCAGGCGTGTCCAGGCATTTGCAGGGCGGGTGTCTGACGTCAATTCCGGCACCAAAAAGACTGAAGTGATTGCAAGGGCTGACTAAGTCCAGAGCTGCTCTGAAACGGCACAAAATGTTTTTGCTGCGCTCGGCTGCAAAGGCGTTTGCACACTTGCAAAGCGAAAATGCACTCCCCCGTGGGCGGCGACTATGCATTTGCACGGCTGCTAAAAGTAGCTAGCAAGCGATCAACTCGGAATGACCCCCAATATTCTGCTGTGAATTTTCATCTGGGACATTTCCTACTTTTTCTGCAGTCGGGAGTGGGTGTGGGCCTACTTCTGGGCTCCATAAAAGTCCAGATTTCGGCCTTGTCTATTTTCTTTTAGAAACAATTGGTTTCTCTCCCTGAGGTCCAGACATTCTTGAAAGGTGTTCTGCACATCCAACCTCCCTTTGTGCCTCCCACGGCACCTTGGGATCTCAATTTAGTGCTGCAGTTCCTCCCGTCTGGTTTGAACCGTTACAGGAGGTTGACGTAAAGTACCTTACATGGAAGACCGTCACACTGTTGGTCTTGGCTTCAGCAAGACGTGTGTCGGAGCTAGGGGCGTTGTCTCATAAGAGCCCCTACCTAATTTCCCATGAGGACAGAGCTGAACTCAGAACTCATCAGCAATTTCTTCCTGCGTTTCTACGTTTCACATCAACCAACCTATTGTGGTTCCGGTGGTGTCTGCGTTTCACATCAACCGACCTATTGTGGTTCTGGTTGTTACGGACACCTTTGCTACTTCAAAGTCTTTGGATGTTGTGAGGGCTTTGAAGGTGTATGTAAAGAGAACAGCTCGTCACAGGAAAGCGCACTCGCTGTTCGTTCTCTATGATCCCAATAAAATTGGGTGTCCTGCTTCAAAGCAGTCCATTGCACGCTGGATCAGGCTCACTATTACCAGTTATTTTTTATATAGCGCACACATATTCCGCAGCACTTTACAGAGAGTATTTGGCCATTCACATCAGTCCCTGCTCCAGTGGAGCTTACAATCTATATTCCCTACCACACGCATACATTCATGCTAAGGTTAATTTGTAGGGAGCCAATTAACCTAGCAGTATATTTTTGGATTGTGGGAGGAAACTGAAGTACCCGGAGGAAACCCACGCAAGTACGAGGAGAATATACAAACTCCACACAGTTAGGGCCATGGTGGGAATTGAACCCATGACCTCAGCGCGGTGAGGCAGTAATGCTAACCATTACACCGTCTGTGCTGCCCATCCAGCATGCTTATTCCATGGCAGGCTTGCCGGTTCCTAAATATGTACAAGCCCATTCTACTAGGTCGGTGGGTTCTTCTTGGGCGGCTGCCCAGGGTGTCTCGGCTTTACAGCTCTGCCGAGCAGCTACTTGGTCAGGTTCGAACACGTTTGCTAAGTTCTACAAGTTCAATACTTTGGCCTCTGAGGACCTTCAGTTTGGTCAATCAGTTCTGCAGGAACCTCAGAACTCCCCCACCCAGTTTGGGAGCTTTGGTACTTCCCCAAGGCACTAAATGGATTCCCAGTATCCCCTAGGACGTAAGAGAAAATAGGATTTTAATTACCTACCAGTAAATCCTTTTCTCGTAGTCTGTAGGGGATACTGGGCGTCCGCCCGGTGATTTGTTCTTCCTGCACTGTTACTTGGTTAAGTATTCTAGTTTGTTCAGCTGTTGCTGTTCATGTTTCAAGTTTGGTTAGCATGGCTTTCCTCTTGTTTTGTGTGTGTTGGTTTATAATCTCACCACTATCCTTATCTATCCTTCTCTCAAAGTATGTCCGTCTCCTTGGGCACAATTTTCTAGAGTCTGGTAGGAGGGGCATAGAGGGAGGAGCCAGCGCACACTATCAATTTCTTAAAGTGCCCATGGCTCCTAGTGGACCCGTCTATACCCCCATGGTACTAAATGGATTCCCAGTATCCCCTACGGACTACGAGAAAAGTCCTATTTTGTGTAC
Organism: Pseudophryne corroboree; assembly: GCF_028390025.1. NCBI lineage: Eukaryota > Metazoa > Chordata > Amphibia > Anura > Myobatrachidae > Pseudophryne > Pseudophryne corroboree. Next base: position 216,469,934 of record NC_086451.1, read on the forward strand.
ATACACACAATTCATTTATGTTTCATATACACCTTATACATACAGCCTGAAGGTCATTAAATACAATAGCTTTAATAACTTTGTGTATTAAACAAAGTTTGTGTGTATTGAGCCATAAGAAAATAAAGGTTTCACTATCTCAGTCTCGCTCAAAAAGTTCTGTATTTCGGAATATTCCGTATTTCAGAATATTTGGATATGGGATCCTCAACCTGTAACACATTTAATCAGGGGATCAACCTTCCTAATACTTATCTGTAAATTGTTAACATCCGTGATACCAACTCCTGGGTACGCATTACCAGCGGTTGGGATGCCGGCGGTCGGAAGACCAATAGCAGCATCCCAATGGTTAGAATCCTGACAGGTGTTCGGTAAGTATACTTACCCTACCCCTTTAACTCTAATCCTCTCTTCCTGCAGTCTAGCACTAACCCTCTCCCCTCACAGCCTAACCCTAACCCTCCCCGGTTGTGCCTAAACCTAACCACTCCTCCCCACAGCCTATCCCTAACCTCCCCCTCGCCTGCACCCTAAACCTCCTTGTGGTGCCTTTTCCTAACCCCTTTTCCCACAGCCTAATGCAAACCTTACCACCCCCGCAGCCTAGCCCTAAACCCCCCTAGTGTGTAAACCAGTGACGTGCGGTGAGGTCATTGGCTGGGGAGGCACTGATAGATATATATATATATATATATATACATAGCTGTATAACCCGGCACTCGCCCGCTCACCACCGGCATTAGCTTGCTCCCGTGCCTGCCAAAACCCGGGGTTTGAAGCCCGCAATACAGCATCGAAGATAGGCGGCACTTGGAGACTTTTAAACTTGCAAAATGTGCTTTAATGCAGTGCTGTCAAAATCACATCAACAGTTTCGGGGTCGCAGCCCCTTCGTCAGGATAACATTACATACAAACAATTAGTGTTTAAATACCTTAATCCACACCAGTCCTCCTCGCTGCCTCCAATCACGCTGCCCGGTTTCCGGTCATGTCCACCAGGAAGTGACACACACCTTGGTCCGACCAGCACACGTGTTGGGGCTGAAACAAGAGGTTACCATAGGAACCACTCTGTTAATACCAAACATGTACAATAAATACACTGTGAATAATGTATCAAAAAAATAATAAATAGTAAGAATAGCACAGTTGCATGTATCTTTACCACTAGAGATCATAAAAAGCTTACGTGAATACAAATAGTTTTTCTAAGTTGTTTCTATATGTTTTAAATAAACGTTTTTATCTCCCACTAATTGGTATCTCACATTGTCCCATATCCAGTGCTTTGTAATACAGCTCAGTTTCCCACCTGGTAAACATGATAACACTGTTACAATATGCCCCAACCAAATTCAAGCATTGCTTCAACTTGCTACAAATGTTTCAGTGACAAATGTGATTTTTACACTTATCACAAGAAACATCTAAGACTCAGGGACTCATTTAAGCCTTTTGGGTGTTGTGTATTTAATTTAAAAATCCACATTGCTTCTTTCTGTAAAAGTTTTTTGGACCTGTCACCACCCCTTAAGCTAGCATGGACCTGATCAATTATTTTGTAGCGCAGGGTTGCCATGTTATGTTTGGCTAATAAAAAATGTCTGGCCACAGGCTGATCACTGTGGCCAGATTTGAGCGCCTCCCTAATGGCATACCTATGCTGCGCCATTCTGATCTTAAACTCACAATCTGTCTTCCCCACATAGGTCATACCACATGGACAGGTGATCAGATAAACCACAAATTTAGAATCACAGGATAGCGGATAGCGTATATAGTATTTTTTCCCGGTATGTGGGTGTTGAAATGTATCACCCGTGCTTAAATAGCTACAGGTTGTACATCCACTACATCGGTAACAGCCATTTTTACATGTTAGAAAATGTTTCTTTGGTGTATTAAACCTAGATAGGTCAGTCTTAACCACCATGTCCCGTATACTTCTATTCTTGGAGTAACTGAACAATAGTTTAGACTGATAGGCTCCGCCCAGATCTTTATCTGTGGATACAATGGGCCAGAGTTTCTTGACACTCTTGGCTATTTGTGGGCTACTAGAGTTATATTGTGTCACCCAAGGATACCTCCCTTTACCCTGCTTTTTGATCCCTGGTTCCAGCAGCTTATCTCGTGGTTTACTTAGTGCTTTTTGTTTAGCCTTTTTAAGTTCAATCTCTGGGTAGCCTCTTTGTAGGAATTTCTGGAACATCTGCTCCAATTGACAGTCCCTTTCTACGAGGTCACTATTAATCCGACACACTCGTAAAAACTGCGAGTATGGGAGGCCTTGTACTGTAGACCTTGGGTGGAAACTGTCATATTGTAGCAGATTATTCCTGTCAGTAGGTTTTGAGTACATACTCGTTGTAATCCTACCATCCTTAATTGTGATGTTTACATCCAGAAAATTAATCTGGGAAAAATCACTCGTCATCGTGAACTTGATGGGACTATCTGTTAAATTATGTTGCTCAATAACTGTTTTTAGTGATACCTCCCCATCTTTCCACAAAATCAGCACGTCATCTATGTAACGTAAGTACAGCCAAATCTGGGATGAAACCTCTACATCCTGAAAAAACAATTCTCTCTCTACTCCCCACATATAAGAATTCGCAAAGGCCGGCGCTACTGCCGACCCCATCGCGCAACCGGTGCGCTGAATAAAAAAACTTTTTTCAAATAGAAAATAGTTATGTGTGAGTGTAAATTCTAGTAGGTCGAGAAAAAAAACAATGTCAGTGCCCTTGTACCGTGGGTTGTTAGTAATCAGATGTTTCACCACTAGGAGACCTGCCCCGTGGGGAATACACGTATAAAGACTGGTTACATCAATAGAGGATAGCATGATATTCCCAGGTACATCTTCAAGCATCGCCAGCCTACGTAATAATGTAGAAGTATCTAATAGATGTGTTGGCGTGTCTTGAATACAAGGTTGCAGAAAACTGTCACAGTATACAGAAAGGACTTCACACAATGAACCCCTGGCAGAAATAATAGGTCTGCCAGGGGGATTGAGTGAATCCTTGTGTAATTTCGGGATCACATAAAATATAGGGACCACTGGATGTTCGACCAGCAGGGCTTTGCATACTGACTCTGGAATAATACCATTAATAAAAGCCTGAGACAATAGGCCGTCCAATTCTGATTTAAAGATTTTTGTAGGATCTGCAGATAACCGTCTATAAGCTTCAACATCAGATAGTAATCTTGTACACTCCAATTTGTATTTGTCAGTGTCTAAGATCACTATAGCTCCCCCCTTATCGGCACTCCTGATTATAATATCCTCCCGTTTACCCCAATTTTTGAGTGCTCCAAATTCCTCTCTAGATAAATTAGGGTAAGGGGTAGCACGGCATTTGGCTGGTACCTCTTCTAATAATCTACTAAATGTTTTAATTGACGAATTAGTAGAATTGGGCTCAAAGCTGGATTTAGAGTAATTTCTCACCTTAAGGGGTAAAACAGTAGCATCAATGTCAGTCGGCACTGTTTCTTACTTACAAAAAAACTCTTTAATTTTTAATGACCTAGTCAATTTGTAAGAGTCCACTTTCCAATTAAAAGAGTCCAACGAACTGGTAGGGACAAACGAAAGGCCTCTACTGAGTACTTTATTCTCCAATGCAGATAGAGGTTTAGATGATAAATTGTAAATCAGTTGTTTCTCGCCCATGGTGGCTTCGAACTTCTCTTTCCTCCTTGCTTGCCTCCTCGCTTGTCCCCCTCGCCTCGTCGGGGGACCTGTCTTCCTGCTATTATAGCTCTGGTACGCACCCCTAAAGGGATGTCCCGATCTGGTAATGGGCTATCCATTCTGGTGTCCTCCACCTCACTTGCTGACGTACTGGAGTGATGATAATGTTGATTACGTCTCCTAAACTGTGCAGCCCGGCCCGAAGGACCTTTATTGAGATGGTTATTAAGCCAGTTGTATACCTTATGTTGCTCGTAATCCTGTTGGACCCGAACACGTTTTTGTTTCTTAAATTTAATAAGGTTCAGTTTATACGTCTCCACTTCCTCAGCCAGTTTGCTCATCCAATCAGGTACAGCCTCCGCAACAATGCCGTGCTCCTGCTTGAATAAATTGATTTTTTTTCTATAGTATTCTTGTGCTCCCTGGTTGACTCCTCAATAACCAGGAGCATCAAGTCCATAGAGCATTTATTGAGGACTGAAATCCACTTTTTACAGAATCCTGCATCAAAGCGTCCAATAGTGGGCATATTATGGACACGAAACCCTCTTGGGATCTGTTTAGCCCTGTGATAATCAGACAACGTCATCGCATGGTATAAGAAATCAATTTCCTTCTTACGCAGCTTTAATAGATCTCTATAGACATCCTCCTTAGTGAGTACAGCTTCTGTATCAAATAATGGCTCCTTGCACAGGATATTTTCAGCCTCTGCTTCAGAGAAGCTGAGAGTGTCACTTATATCACATTGAAGGAAGAAAGTCGGAGCTTCTACTGCGGCTCCGCTAGCATGAGCCATGCTGCACACTGGTAGATATAGATAACTTCTGGTAAAAGTTTATGCAGCCAATGCAAACTTACAGTTTCGTGCTCACCCGATATCACCTTCAGTGAAAACAACAAGTGTAGTGAGCCGTTGCTCAGTGCAATGTGAGAGGAGTCCTGGATGTACACAAACGGTGAAGTCGCGGTGCCTTGGTCAGAAGTCCTCGCTTCCCCTGCCAGGAATCCGAGTCTAGTTACATAGCTGTATAACCCGGCACTCGCCCGCTCACCATCGGCATTAGCTTGCTCCCGTGCCTGCCAAAACCCGGGGTTTGAAGCCCGCAATACAGCATCGAAGATAGGCGGCACTTGGAGACTTTTAAACTTGCAAAACGTGCTTTAATGCAGTGCTGTCAAAATCACATCAACAGTTTCGGGGTCGCAGCCCCTTCGTCAGGATAACATTACATACAAACAATTAGTGTTTAAATACCTTAATCCACACCAGTCCTCCTCGCTGCCTCCAATCACGCTGCCCGGTTTCCGGTCATGTCCACCAGGAAGTGACACACACCTTGGTCCGACCAGCACACGTGTTGGGGCTGAAACAAGAGGTTACCATAGGAACCACTCTGTTAATACCAAACATGTACAATAAATACACTGTGAATAATGTATCAAAAAAATAAATAAATAGTAAGAATAGCACAGTTGCATGTATCTTTACCACTAGAGATCATAAAAAGCTTACGTGAATACAAATAGTTTTTCTAAGTTGTTTCTATATATTTTAAATAAACGTTTTTATCTCCCACTAATTGGTATCTCACATTGTCCCATATCCAGTGCTTTGTAATACAGCTCAGTTTCCCACCTGGTAAACATGATAACACTGTTACAATATGCCCCAACCAAATTCAAGCATTGCTTCAACTTGCTACAAATGTTTCAGTGACAAATGTGATTTTTACACTTATCACAAGAAACATCTAAGACTCAGGGACTCATTTAAGCCTTTTGGGTGTTGTGTATTTAATTTAAAAATCCACATTGCTTCTTTCTGTAAAATTTTTTTGGACCTGTCACCACCCCTTAAGCTAGCATGGACCTGATCAATTATTTTGTAGCGCAGGGTTGCCATGTTATGTTTGGCTAATAAAAAATGTCTGGCCACAGGCTGATCACTGTGGCCAGATTTGAGCGCCTCCCTAATGGCATACCTATGCTGCGCCATTCTGATCTTAAACTCACAATCTGTCTTCCCCACATAGGTCATACCACATGGACAGGTGATCAGATAAACCACAAATTTAGAATCACAGGATAGCGGATAGCGTATATAGTATTTTTTCCCGGTATGTGGGTGTTGAAATGTATCACCCGTGCTTAAATAGCTACAGGTTGTACATCCACTACATCGGTAACAGCCATTTTTACATGTTAGAAAATGTTTCTTTGGTGTATTAAACCTAGATAGGTCAGTCTTAACCACCATGTCCCGTATACTTCTATTCTTGGAGTAACTGAACAATAGTTTAGACTGATAGGCTCCGCCCAGATCTTTATCTGTGGATACAATGGGCCAGAGTTTCTTGACACTCTTGGCTATTTGTGGGCTACTAGAGTTATATTGTGTCACCCAAGGATACCTCCCTTTACCCTGCTTTTTGATCCCTGGTTCCAGCAGCTTATCTCGTGGTTTACTTAGTGCTTTTTGTTTAGCCTTTTTAAGTTCAATCTCTGGGTAGCCTCTTTGTAGGAATTTCTGGAACATCTGCTCCAATTGACAGTCCCTTTCTACGAGGTCACTATTAATCCGACACACTCGTAAAAACTGCGAGTATGGGAGGCCTTGTACTGTAGACCTTGGGTGGAAACTGTCATATTGTAGCAGATTATTCCTGTCAGTAGGTTTTGAGTACATACTCGTTGTAATCCTACCATCCTTAATTGTGATGTTTACATCCAGAAAATTAATCTGGGAAAAATCACTCGTCATCGCGAACTTGATGGGACTATCTGTTAAATTATGTTGCTCAATAACTGTTTTTAGTGATACCTCCCCATCTTTCCACAAAATCAGCACGTCATCTATGTAACGTAAGTACAGCCAAATCTGGGATGAAACCTCTACATCCTGAAAAAACAATTCTCTCTCTACTCCCCACATATAAGAATTCGCAAAGGCCGGCGCTACTGCCGACCCCATCGCGCAACCGGTGCGCTGAATAAAAAAACTTTTTTCAAATAGAAAATAGTTATGTGTGAGTGTAAATTCTAGTAGGTCGAGAAAAAAACCAATGTCAGGGCCCTTGTACCGTGGGTTGTTAGTTATCAGATGTTTCACCGCTAGGAGACCTGCCCCGTGGGGAATACACGTATAAAGACTGGTTACATCAATAGAGGATAGCATGATATTCCCAGGTACATCTTCAAGCATCGCCAGCCTACATAATAATGTAGAAGTATCTAATAGATGTGTCGGCGTGTCTTGAATACAAGGTTGCAAAAAACTGTCACAGTATACAGAAAGGACTTCACACAATGAGCCCCTGGCAGAAATAATAGGTCTGCCAGGGGGATTGAGTGGATCCTTGTGTAGTTTCGGGATCACATAAAATATAGGGACCACTGGATGTTCGACCAGCAGGGGTTTGCATACTGACTCTGGAATAATACCATTAATAACAGCCTGAGACAATAGGCCGTCCAATTCTGATTTAGGGTAAGGGGTAGCACGGCATTTGGCTGGTACCTCTTCTAATAATCTACTAAATGTTTTAATTGACAAATTAGTAGAATTGGGCTCAAAGCTGGATTTAGAGTAATTTCTCACCTTAAGGGGTAAAACAGTAGCATCAATGTCAGTCGGCACTGTTTCTTGCTTACAAAAAAACTCTTTAATTTTTAATGACCTAGTCAATTTGTAAGAGTCCACTTTTACAGAAAGAAGCAATGTGGATTTTTAAATTAAATACACAACACCCAAAAGGCTTAAATGAGTCCCTGAGTCTAAGATGTTTCTTGTGATAAGTGTAAAAATCACATTTGTCACTGAAACATTTGTAGCAAGTTGAAGCAATGCTTGAATTTGGTTGGGGCATATTGTAACAGTGTTATCATGTTTACCAGGTGGGAAACTGAGCTGTATTACAAAGCACTGGATATGGGACAATGTGAGATACCAATTAGTGGGAGATAAAAACGTTTATTTAAAATATATAGAAACAACTTAGAAAAATTATTTGTATTCACGTAAGCTTTTTATGATCTCTAGTGGTAAAGATACATGCAACTGTGCTATTCTTACTATTTATTATTTTTTTGATACATTATTCACAGTGTATTTATTGTACATGTTTGGTATTAACAGAGTGGTTCCTATTGTTCAGCCTCTCACTAAGCCCTTTCTGGCAAATTTGAAGCCTACAGTATAACCACCTTTACTTTTCAATAATCTGTTCAGAAGAGGTGTTTGTAGAACGGTGTTTTATTATTCAGTAAAGGGATCACAGATATGATGCGTTGATTTGATGTACAATACGATATGATGATGTGTGATAATGAGGTAAAACTGTTAATGAAACAAGAATATGCAATTATGATATGCATGTGAAAAGCAAAATGGATATACACAAGTACATATAACATGGGCTGTGCAAACATGTGATTACATGTGCAAGTATAAACTACAGTGCAGCTAACATTACTCACTGGCTAAACAGGTTGAGATGAGACATTTAATATACAAACTCACCATCGAATGCTATATGAGAGTTGGACCCATGTAAAGCATGACTGTCTGGGACCATGAGGGAAGTAGAAAGGCTGATCCCAGCTTCTTCATCCCAGAATGCATTGCAAGACTGGCTACAAGAGGCTATGAGGGTCAAATTAATTGATGGGACTGACCACCAGATGGGGCAATAATACAACTTTCTGTAGTAAAAGTAATCAGATCTACACAAAGCAAATGCTGAAGGCATGACACCTATGGTAACCTCTTGTTTCAGCCCCAACACGTGTGCTGGTCGGACCAAGGTGTGTGTCACTTCCTGGTGGACATGACCGGAAACCGGGCAGCGTGATTGGAGGCAGCGAGGAGGACTGGTGTGGATTAAGGTATTTAAACACTAATTGTTTGTATGTAATGTTATCCTGACGAAGGGGCTGCGACCCCGAAACTGTTGATGTGATTTTGACAGCACTGCATTAAAGCACGTTTTGCAAGTTTAAAAGTCTCCAAGTGCCGCCTATCTTCGATGCTGTATTGCGGGCTTTAAACCCCGGGTTTTGGCAGGCACGGGAGCAAGCTAATGCCGGTGGTGAGCGGGCGAGTGCCGGGTTATACAGCTATGTAACTAGACTCGGATTCCTGGCAGGGGAAGCGAGGACTTCTGACCAAGGCACCGCGACTTCACCGTTTGTGTACATCCAGGACTCCTCTCACATTGCACTGAGCAACGGCTCACTACACTTGTTGTTTTCACTGAAAGTGAATTCGGGTGAGCACGAAACTGTAAGTTTGCATTGGCTGCATAAACTTTTACCAGAAGTTATCTATATCTACCAATGTGCAGCATGACTCATGCTAGCGGAGCCGCAGTAGAAGCTCAGACTTTCTTCCTTCAATGTGATACAAGTGACACTCTCAGCTTCTCTGAAGCAGAGGCTGAAAATATCCTGTGCAAGGAGCCATTATTTGATACAGAAGCAGTACTCACTAAGGAGGATGTCTATAGAGATCTATTAAAGCTGCGTAAGAAGGAAATTGATTTCTTATACCATGCGATGACGTTGTCTGATTATCACAGGGCTAAACAGATCCCAAGAGGGTTTCGTGTCCATAATATGCCCACTATTGGACGCTTTGATGCAGGATTCTGTAAAAAGTGGATTTCAGTCCTCAATAAATGCTCTATGGACTTGATGCTCCTGGTTACTGAGGAGTCAACCAGGGAGCACAAGAATACTATAGAAAAAAAATCAATTTATTCAAGCAGGAGCACGGCATTGTTGCGGAGGCTGTACCTGATTGGATGAGCAAACTGGCTGAGGAAGTGGAGACGTATAAACTGAACCTTATTAAATTTAAGAAACAAAAACGTGTTCGGGTCCAACAGGATTACGAGCAACATAAGGTATACAACTGGCTTAATAACCATCTCAATAAAGGTCCTTCGGGCCGGGCTGCACAGTTTAGGAGTCAACGTTATCATCACTCCAGTACGTCAGCAAGTGAGGTGGAGGACACCAGAATGGATAGCCCATTACCAGATCGGGACATCCCTTTAGGGGTGCGTACCAGAGCTATAATAGCAGGAAGACAGGTCCCCCGACGAGGCGAGGGGGACAAGCGAGGAGGCAAGCAAGGAGGAAAGAGAAGTTCGAAGCCACCACGGGCGAGAAACAACTGATTTACAATTTATCATCTAAACCTCTATCTGCATTGGAGAATAAAGTACTCAGTAGAGGCCTTTCGTTTGTCCCTACCAGTTCGTTGGACTTTTTTAATTGGAAAGTGGACTCTTACAAATTGACTAGGTCATTAAAAATTAAAGAGTTTTTTTGTAAGCAAGAAACAGTGCCGACTGACATTGATGCTACTGTTTTACCCCTTAAGGTGAGAAATTACTCTAAATCCAGCTTTGAGCCAAATTCTACTAATTCGTCAATTAAAACATTTAGTAGATTATTAGAAGAGGTACCAGCCAAATGCCGTGCTACCCCTTACCCTAATTTATCTAGAGAGGAATTTGGAGCACTCAAAAATTTGGGTAAACGGGAGGATATTATAATCAGGAGTGCCGATAAGGGGGGAGCTATAGTGATCTTAGACACTGACAAATACAAATTGGAGTGTACAAGATTACTATCTGATGTTGAAGCTTATAGACGGTTATCTGCAGATCCTACAAAAATCTTTAAATCAGAATTGGACGGCCTATTGTCTCAGGCTGTTATTAATGGTATTATTCCAGAGTCAGTATGCAAAGCCCTGCTGGTCGAACATCCAGTGGTCCCTATATTTTATGTGATCCCGAAATTACACAAGGATTCACTCAATCCCCCTGGCAGACCTATTATTTCTGCCAGGGGCTCATTGTGTGAAGCCCTTTCTGTATACTGTGACAGTTTTCTGCAACCTTGTATTCAAGACACGCCGACACATCTATTAGATACTTCTACATTATTACGTAGGCTGGCGATGCTTGAAGATGTACCTGGGAATATCATGCTATCCTCTATTGATGTAACCAGTCTTTATACGTGTATTCCCCACGGGGCAGGTCTCCTAGCGGTGAAACATCTGATTACTAACAACCCACGGTACAAGGGCCCTGACATTGGTTTTTTTCTCGACCTACTAGAATTTACACTCACGCATAACTATTTTCTATTTGAAAAAAGTTTTTTTATTCAGCGCACCGGTTGCGCGATGGGGTCGGCAGTAGCGCCGGCCTTTGCGAATTCTTATATGTGGGGAGTAGAGAGAGAATTGTTTTTTCAGGATGTAGAGGTTTCATCCCAGATTTGGCTGTACTTACGTTACATAGATGACGTGCTGATTTTGTGGAAAGATGGGGAGGTATCACTAAAAACAGTTATTGAGCAACATAATTTAACAGATAGTCCCATCAAGTTCGCGATGACGAGTGATTTTTCCCAGATTAATTTTCTGGATGTAAACATCACAATTAAGGATGGTAGGATTACAACGAGTATGTACTCAAAACCTACTGACAGGAATAATCTGCTACAATATGACAGTTTCCACCCAAGGTCTACAGTACAAGGCCTCCCATACTCGCAGTTTTTACGAGTGTGTCGGATTAATAGTGACCTCGTAGAAAGGGACTGTCAATTGGAGCAGATGTTCCAGAAATTCCTACAAAGAGGCTACCCAGAGATTGAACTTAAAAAGGCTAAACAAAAAGCACTAAGTAAACCACGAGATAAGCTGCTGGAACCAGGGATCAAAAAGCAGGGTAAAGGGAGGTATCCTTGGGTGACACAATATAACTCTAGTAGCCCACAAATAGCCAAGAGTGTCAAGAAACTCTGGCCCATTGTATCCACAGATAAAGATCTGGGCGGAGCCTATCAGTCTAAACTATTGTTCAGTTACTCCAAGAATAGAAGTATACGGGACATGGTGGTTAAGACTGACCTATCTAGGTTTAATACACCAAAGAAACATTTTCTAACATGTAAAAATGGCTGTTACCGATGTAGTGGATGTACAACCTGTAGCTATTTAAGCACGGGTGATACATTTCAACACCCACATACCGGGAAAAAATACTATATACGCTATCCGCTATCCTGTGATTCTAAATTTGTGGTTTATCTGATCACCTGTCCATGTGGTATGACCTATGTGGGGAAGACAGATTGTGAGTTTAAGATCAGAATGGCGCAGCATAGGTATGCCATTAGGGAGGCGCTCAAATCTGGCCACAGTGATCAGCCTGTGGCCAGACATTTTTTATTAGCCAAACATAACATGGCAACTCTGCGCTACAAAATAATTGATCAGGTCCCTGCTAGCTTAAGGGGTGGTGACAGGTCCAAAAAACTTTTACAGAAAGAAGCAATGTGGATTTTTAAATTAAATACACAACACCCAAAAGGCTTAAATGAGTCCCTGAGTCTTAGATGTTTCTTGTGATAAGTGTAAAAATCACATTTGTCACTGAAACATTTGTAGCAAGTTGAAGCAATGCTTGAATTTGGTTGGGGCATATTGTAACAGTGTTATCATGTTTACCAGGTGGGAAACTGAGCTGTATTACAAAGCACTGGATATGGGACAATGTGAGATACCAATTAGTGGGAGATAAAAACGTTTATTTAAAATATATAGAAACAACTTAGAAAAACTATTTGTATTCACGTAAGCTTTTTATGATCTCTAGTGGTAAAGATACATGCAACTGTGCTATTCTTACTATTTATTATTTTTTTGATACATTATTCACAGTGTATTTATTGTACATGTTTGGTATTAACAGAGTGGTTCCTATGGTAACCTCTTGTTTCAGCCCCAACACGTGTGCTGGTCGGACCAAGGTGTGTGTCACTTCCTGGTGGACATGACCGGAAACCGGGCAGCGTGATTGGAGGCAGCGAGGAGGACTGGTGTGGATTAAGGTATTTAAACACTAATTGTTTGTATGTAATGTTATCCTGACGAAGGGGCTGCGACCCCGAAACTGTTGATGTGATTTTGACAGCACTGCATTAAAGCATGTTTTGCAAGTTTAAAAGTCTCCAAGTGCCGCCTATCTTCGATGCTATATATATATATATATATATATATAGTGGTCGAAGTGGAAATTTTGAAGTGGGGGTATGCAAAAGTCAAGGATGCAATTATGCAGAAAAGGGGGCGTGGTCACCCAATAGGGGGTGTGTCCAGTGTAGTAGAACCCCTTATACTATCTAGTACTGGTGCCCCTTTCACCTTATAGCACGCGGTACGAGCTGAAATTCACATTATAGCACACGGTACGAGACGAAATTCACATTGTAGCACACGGTACGAGCCGACAGTCATATTGTAGCACACTGAATGAGCCGAAATTCACATTGTAGCACACTGAATGAGCCGAAATTCACATTGTAGCAAACTGAATGAGCCAAAATTCACATTGTAGCACACTGGATGAGCTGACATTCACATTATAGCACACTGAATGAGCTGAAATTGTGACAGCAGGGACAGTCAGAGTGACGACAGGGAGAGAGAGAGTGACGACAGGGAGAGAGAGAGTGACGTCAGGGAGAGAGAGTGACGACAGGGAGAGAGTGTAACGACAGTGAAGACAGGGAGAGTGACGACAGGGAGAGAGAGTGACGACAGGGAGAGAGAGTGACGACAGGGAGAGAGAGTGACGACAGTGACTACAGGGAGAGAGAGTGATGACAGGGAGAGACAGTGACGACAGGGAGAGAGAGTGACGACAGTGACAGCAGGGAGAGAGAGTGACAGTAGGGACAGGGACAGTAATGACAGGGAGAGAGGTGACAGCAGGGTAACATTACCTCATTTGTTGCAGGCAGCGGTGAGCGGTGGGCTGCTGTCGGCGGCGGGTGGCTGGCGACAGCGGGCGGCTGGTGGCGTGCGGATGGCGGTGGTGAGCAGCTGTGAGCTAATACAGTGCTCTACACAACCGCCAGCCGCTGCGCAGGGACGGGGAGCAAAGGATGTGCTATATTGAACCCACCACACCGCTGTAATTGCGGACCAATCCTCCTGTGCACTGCTTCTATCTAAGGTGCGCTGGGGAGCCCGCCGCCACTGCCACCTGAACTGTTGATGCTGTGGCTGTGGGTGGGAAGGGATGTGTCCCGCTGGGTGAGCGGCGGTGGAAGCCGCTGGCAGACTCACCCTCTTCCTATGTGAGGTGCGCTGAGGAACCCGCCGCCACTGAAGTCTGAGCTGCGGCTGGGAAGGGATGTGTCCCGCTGGGTGAGCGGCGGTGGAAGCTGCTGGCGGACTCACCCTCTTCATATGTGAGGTGCGCTGGGGATCCCGCCGCTACTGAAGTCTGAGCTGCGGCTGGGAAGGGATGTGTCCCGCTGGGTAAGCGGTGGTGGAAGCCGCTGGCGGACTCACCCTTCCTGCAGTGGTCAGGGGCAGTGGCAATGAATAAAGCGCACACTCTCCTCCGGATTATGCACCCCCCTGTAATCTGGCTCTGCTGCCGGGTCCCACTGCCACTCCCGCCCGCCGCGACGCATGGTTGATTGGACAGTGGATCCAGGCCTGGATCCACTGTCCAATCACAGCTGCCTCCTTGTCAACGCGACACTTATAGAAGTGCCACTTTCAGCATATTTTTTAATGGGCTGTTACAGCCCAAGTGCTTGGCCCCGCCCCCAGCATTTTCCCGTTCCCATTGTCAACGGGAGGCACTGCTATCAGTGCCTCCAAAACCAATTTAACGTTTTAAAATTAATTACATAATATAAAGATGATACTTATAGCACAAAATATGTGCCATAAGTATCTTCTTTGTATTATTTCAATCATTAATGACAGGGGAGGCACTGCCTCCCCTGACTGCACGTCCCTGGTGTAAACCTCAACTCTCCAGCGGCTAACCCTAACAGTCCCAGACATACTTATGATCAGGCTTCTGGCTGTCGGGATTCTGGCGTCAGCATTTCGACTGATGTTGGGATACCGCGCCTGTCTTTTGCCCGCATATCGGGATTCTGGCACCTAGATTTTGACTGCTGTCATCCCAACTACATCCTGAATACTGAGCCGGATTTAGACCTCATGGGGCCCAAGGCAAGATACCAGTTTTGGTTTGGGGAACCCGCTCTCAAACAGATATTAACTTCTTCCTTGTTATATATTGTATGCACCATCCATTCCCATGCTGCTCTCAGCTCTCCATAAACAATGGGAAATGTAAAGAACCACAATTTGTTATGAAAAATTCTATTTGCAATTTTTATCATGACATTAAAAATGGTTATAGTACACCAATGCATATACAGCTGCCATTTGTAAGCCTACGGACTTGCTAAACATCGCAAGTGAAGCAGCCACCCAGAGAAGAACAGAGACGTCCACTGGAGTCCACAGTAACTGTGTACATTGACTCCCCAATTGAGTCTATGGTCACACAGACTGGCCGTGGTAGAAGACTGGTGCCATGTTTCAACATAAACAAAATACTGTGCATACTATATGCTTGCTTATTTTGTATCCCTACATATTTTGTTGACTATATACAGCAACCCTGCATTATATATCTCCCGTAATTGCCTAAACAGCTCTCTCACAGGGCGGTATATGTCATTCATAAATATGCTGTAAAACCTCCTGGAAACTGCAGTTTTTCAGATATTTACTGCAATACTGTATATATTTTAATTTTAATCACCATATGTATTAAGACCATGTGTCACTTTCTAAAGCTTGTTATCGATAGCCAATGTCATCTATAGATGACAGGAGCGGATTGGGATGGAAAACTAGCCCAGAAAATTTATGGAAGCAGCCCTAATGGGGGTGTAATCTAATGAGGGGGTGGGCTCTGTTGATGGGGGCAGGATTCCTCCTTATGGGTGTGGTTCATTAGATCGACATGCATTAGGTTGACATACATTGTGTTGACCACTGAAGGTCGACATGCATTAGGTCGACATGGTCATTAGGTCGACATGTACAAGGTCGACATGGAAAAAGGTCGACATTCGTTTTTTGACTGTTTTTGGGGTCGTTTTCTTCGTAAAGTGATGGGGAACCCCAATTAGTGCACTGTGTCCCCTCGCATGGCTTGCTTCACTCGTGGATCGTTAAGTATGAAAAAATGAAACATTTTTAAAAAACTCATGTCGACCTTTTTGCATGTCGACCTAGTACATGTCGACCTAATGACCATGTCGACCTAGTGACCATATCGACCTAATGCATGCTGACCTTCAGTGGTCGACCCAATGTATGTTGACCTTATGCTTGTCAACCTAACGACCGCCTCCCCTCCTTCTAGGGCCTTATAGGGAATAACAGAATGAATGAAGACAATGCAGTGTACTGAGTGTGGTGGGCTGCCTGTCATGTGGGGGGTGAGGCCACATGACAACACACAGAGCAGGTCCCACAAACACGTTGGCCTACCAAGAATCTTCATGGTGAGCCCTATGGCCAATACGCCCCTGATAGATGATGTTGCCTATCGAAGTCTATGGACACCTTTACACAGCGAGTACATGCATGCACATTTCAGATATTCAGCAGGGTGAAATAAGAAGCTGTGTTCAAAAATATACATGTTTATGTGGAGACATAGAAACATTGAATTTGACGGCAGATAAGAATAATTTGTCCCATCTAGTCTGTCCTTTTAGGGTGCGGTTATTAGGGTAAGGGGTTAGAGTTGGATTAGGGGTTTGAGTTAGGGTATTAGGGTCAAGGTTGGGGTGTTAGGGTAACAGGATTAATTGTGAAAGTTGTGGGTATTAATGTTAGGGTCTAAGATTAAGGGCCTAATTCAGACCTGATCGCAGCAGCAAATTTGTTAGCTAATGGGCAAATCCATGGGGGTCATTCCGAGTTGAACACACTTTTTGCTGCCCGTGCGATCAACTAGACGCCGCCTATGGGGGAGGTTTTTTTTGCATAGCAAGGCTGCGAACGCTTATGGAGCTGAGCTATGCAAAAACATTTTATGCCGTTTCTGAGTAGCTCTGGAGTTACTTACCTGCTGCGATGTCTTCAGCCTGTCAGGTCCCAGAATTGACGTCAGACACTCGCCCTGCAAACGCCTGGACACGCCTGCGTTCGCCGCACCACTCCCAGAAAACGGTCATTTGACGCCCCGGAACGCCTTCCTCCTGTCAAATATTTCTTTGTTCTTCTTGTCGTTGCCCACCACACATGCGCAGAACCGACCCGTTCGCACCGCTGCGAAAAAAAGCAGCGTGCAATCAGGTCGGAATGACCCCCCATGTGCACTGCAGGTGGGGCAGACATAACATGGGCAGAGAGAGAGTTTGATTTGGGTGGATTATTTTGTTTCTGTGCAGGGTAAATACTGGCTGCTTTATTTTTACACTGCAAATTAGATTTCAGTTTGAACACACCCCACCCAAATCTAACTCTCTCTGCACATGTTATATCTGCCCCACCTGCAGTGCACATGGTTTTGCCCATTAACTAACAAATTTGCTGCTGCGATCAGGTCTGAATTAGGCCCTAAGTGTGAGAGTTAAGGTATTAGTGTTAGGGTATTAGATGTACACATACATACATATATACGCTACGGCTAATTTATTTGTCACAATTCATAAAATCTAACCAGAGCCGGCGCTAGCCGCTCAGCAAAGGGATGCAGTGCAGGGAGGCGCCAAACTGAAGAGGCGCTCAGCCTCTCCCTGCTCTGCATCCCTGCTGCTGCCAGTTGCCGCTGCGCCTGTCACACTGGATGATAGGTAGCGGCGCTGACAGCGAGCAGCGCAGCTCACCCCCTTTCTCCTCCTCCCGAGACAGCGTGCATGCAGTGTGCGGCCTCGGCCCGCACACAGCGCCGCTGCCACTGACAATCAGAGTTCCCTAGCGGGTTGGGGGCGTGGCCTAATCGCGGGCGCCGTGGCCATGCCCCTTTATAGGAAAAAATAGTTTTCAAAAAAAGTATTTGGTGTACAGAGCAGGGCAGGTGTACTCCCTGAACCCCCAGCCCTCAGACCC
Source organism: Pseudophryne corroboree (assembly GCF_028390025.1). Taxonomy (NCBI): domain Eukaryota; kingdom Metazoa; phylum Chordata; class Amphibia; order Anura; family Myobatrachidae; genus Pseudophryne; species Pseudophryne corroboree. Next base: position 216,487,626 of record NC_086451.1, read on the forward strand.
TGAGCCCCTCAGCCAGGGTCAATTCGAGGGGGGAGTGTGATCACTGTGATCACAATCCCCCCACCCACCCATACAGGAACAATAACAATAGCAGCAGCCTCTCTGCAGCACAGCACACTGCAGCATGTGCTGTGCTGCCAACATGAGAGCTGCTGCTGCCCAGTAAGGTGGGAGGGGGTTGGGAGTGCAGGGGACCAGGGCCCCTCCATCAGTCCCAGGCCCAAGTAATTAGTACCCGCTCCCTCCCCCTCTCAGGGTCACTGACAACATCCTACAGAGCCACTGGAGTAACAGATCCTGTGAGAAACCGGAGAAGAAGGGAGAGGAGGAGCAGCGCCCGAGTTGGGACCTCCTGCAGGTAACGGGGCCGGACTGTGGAGGGAATGAAGGCTGTACCTGGCATAGGGGGTCATTCAGAGATGAACGCAGATCGCTGCATACGCATCCGGATCTACGTTCATCTCTGCACATGCTCAAGGCCGCCCAGCCGGACACTACTGTGCGATGTAATGTGACTAGCGGACACTACTGTGCTGTGTAATGTGACTAGCGGACACTACTGTGCAGTGTAATGTGACTAACGGACACTACTGTGCTGTGTAATGTGACTAACGGATACTACTGTGGGGTTCACTACGATATGCCGGCGGTCGGGCTCCCGGCAAGCAGCATACCGGCGCCGGGAGCCCGACCGCCGGCTTACCGACAGTGTGGCGAGCGCAAATGAGCCCCTTGCGGGCTCGCTGCGCTCGCCACGCTACGGGCATGGTGGCGCGCTACGCGCACCACACTATTTTATTCTCCCTCCAGGGGGGTCGTGGACCCCCACGAGGGAGAATAAGTGTCGGTATGCCGGCTGTCGGGATCCCGGCGCCGGTATACTGTGCGCCGGGATCCCGTCAGTCGGCATACAGAAGACCACCCCTACTGTGCAGTGTAATGTGACTAACGGACACCACTGTGCAGTGTAATGTGACTAGCGGACATTACTGTGCAGTGTAATGTGACTAACAGACACTACTGTGCGGTGTAATGTGACTAACGGACACTACTATGAGGTGTAATGTGACTAACGGACACAACTGTGCTGTGTAATGTGACTAGCGGACACTACTATGAGGTGTAATGTGAAAAACGGACGCTATTATGCGGTGTAATGTGACTAACAAAATGTCTAGTTACAGCTCTGAGGATGAGATCGGTCACATTTGTATTTGTAGATAGGCGCAAAATTTATAGGTTGCAGGACGGCGCCGAACACCCTAGCACCGGCCCTGAACCAGTACGTTTTTGGATTCTGGGAGGAAACCAAAGTAACTGGAGAAAACCTGTGCATACGCACGAAGAACATACACACTCCACACACAGAGCATTGGTGGTAATTGAACCCTAGATTACAGCACTGTGAGACAGCAATGCTAACCACTGTGCCAACTATGCTGTCCATATATAAATACTTCACTTAAATATTGGTGTTTTTTTTAATAAAGTCTCTGTATATCAAATAGTTTGACAACATAAATATCAACAAAATAAAATTTCGAACAATCACCTATTAAAATAGAGTTGTGCACCGGACATTTTTCGGGTTTTGGTTTTGGATTCGGTTCCGCGGCCGTGTTTTGGATTCGGACGCGTTTTGGCAAAACCTCCCTTAAGAATTTTTGTCGGATTTGGGTGTGTTTTGGATTCGGGTGTTTTTTTCATAAACCCCTCAAAAACAGCTTAAATCATAGAATTTGGGGGTAATTTTGATCCTATAGTATTATTAACCTTAATAACCATAATTCCACTCATTTCCAGTCTATTCTGAACACCTCACAATATTATTTTTAGTCCTAAAAATTTGCACCGAGGTCGCTGGATGGCTAAGCTAAGCGACCCAAGTGGCCGGCACAAACACCTGGCCCATCTAGGAGGGGCACTGCAGTGTCAGATAGGATGGCACTTAAAAAAAATAGTCCCCAAACAGCACATGATGCAAAGAAAAAAAGAGGGGCACCAAGGTCGCTGGATGGCGGTCGCTGGATGGCTAAGCTAAGCGACCCAAGTGGCCGGCAAAAACACCAGGCCCATCTAGGAGTGGCACTGCAGTGTCAGACAGGATGGCACTTAAAAAAATAGTCCCCAAACAGCACATGATGCAAAGAAAAAAAAAGGTGCACCAAGGTCGCTGTATGGCGGTCGCTGAATGGCTAAGCTAAGCGACCCAAGTGGCCGGCACAAACACCTGGCCCATCTAGGAGTGGCACTGCAGTGTCAGACAGGATGGCACTTAAAAAAATAGTCCCCAAACAGCACATGATGCAAAGGAAAAAAGAGGTGCACCAAGGTCGCTGGATGGCGGTCGCTGGATGGCTAAGCTAAGCGACACAAATACCTCAATATCACAGGAATTATTCGTTCTATTCAATGGTATTATTTATTGGTCCAAATCACTGGAAGAAAATTACAAAATCACTAGAGTTAAAAGCCAGTATCACAGGAATTATTCGTTCTAATCAATGGTATTATTTATTGGTCCAAATCACTGGAAGAAAAAGACAAAATCACTAGAATGAAAAGCCAGTATCACAGGAATTATTCGTTCTAATCAATGGTATTATTAGTCCAAATTACTGGCAGAAAATGACAAAATCACTGGAATTAAATGGCAGTAATGTCGGGAATTATATCAAATGGCAGTACCACTGGACATATACGGACGTGTCAGACATGATGGCACTTTAAAAAAAACTTTTTTTTTATATGACAGGGACAAACCCACTGTCCTAACAACTGGCAGGGCTGATTAAACAAACAGCCAGGGGGAAACTCCTGAATCCAGTTTGTAACCCTGGGTAATAATTTTTATTACCCGGGATATAATTATAATCACTAAGGCTCCCCTGTAGTGATGTAGTTGAGATCCCCCCCCCCCCAGTGGACGCCCACATGGGAGTCCTTCCGCGTCACGCTGAGGACGCTAAGGGAGTAGAATCCAACCTCTGAACCCGTGCACCTGTAGAGGGTGCAGACTTTCTGCTCTTTCTATGGCCTAGCCTCGTGCAGAAGTAGGCTCTCCCGAATTTTCTCGATCTGGCAGCCCAAGGGGACTGCATCAGAGAAGCAGAGTTACGTCTTCTCATAGGTGGTGCTGCAGAAGGATTTGTATTCAGAGGGTCCCCAAGCGGTGTCTCACCTTTGAAGGGGAGTTACCTCTTGGATTCGGCGTCTGCGTTCCATTGGCGGATCCAGAGACCTCTGCGAGCCGCTACTGCCATGGAGGATGCTCTAGAATTCATCAGCCCAATGTCCCTCTTGGCTTTCACCATGAATTTAGCCTAATCCTTTATGTGACCTAGAATCAAGACAACATCGTCCCTATGGATTGTATCAAGGTCTTCTATTAAATTGTCTGACCATTTTAACATAGCCCTAGCCACCCAAGTGCATGCAATAGTGGGCCTAAGGGCAGCTCCAGTAGCCGTGTAAATGGATTTTAGAGTTGTCTCTATCTTGCGGTCAGTCTGCTCCTTTAACGCGGCCGAGCCTGGTACAGGTAATGCAATTACCCCTAATGGCCTGGACACCAAAATGTCCATTATGGGAGGAATCTCCTATCTCCTTCTATCCTCCTCAGGAAAGGGATATGTCTTAAGTACTTTATTGGGGATGTGAAAAACCTCTTCTGGGTTTAACCAGGATCTTTCAAATATTCAACTCTTCCGATACCGGGAATGTCACTAATGATTTTGCAGTTAGCATACAAGAATTTTCCTCTATTTGTATAGGTATTTCTAACACATCACTAATGGCATTGATAAATTGCTGAATTTTATATTCCAATCTATCATAGTGCCCCCCTCTAACTTCTGTGTCGATCCCTGTGTCGGCATCAATGTCCGCGTTGGCCTGCAAGACCTGTGTATCAGGAGCTGAGGGGGTCCTAGATGAAATGGACTGATCCATATCTAGAGCATTCTTCGTAGCTTTTTTCCAGTAACTTAATAGAGTATGCCCTAATGAACTCTGAGGAATCTTATTTCCTAGGCTATCCAGCCACTCTGTCTCCATCCTAATGGGATGAAACCACTCAAGGCAATCCTGAGTACCTGGTACAGACTCCTCTGAGGAAGACACCTCCACAACCTCCAAAACATTTTGTTCTGACATGACACTGACCAGTGATACTGAGCCCTGTTCAGGATACTAGAAGTGGCACGGAGCTGCAAGATACAGCAATGGCCTACTCTACTATACTACTATATACTGGTGGTCACCAAAATGCTGCACTGTACTACTATATACTGCTCACAACAATGCAGCACAGATATGGATACTTGAAGAGACACAGAGCTGCAAGATACAGCAATAGCCTACTGTACTGTACTACTATATACTGGTGGTCACCAAAATGCTGCACTATACTACTATATACTGCTCACAACAATGCAGCATAGATATCGATACTTGAAGAGACACAGAGCTGCAAGATACAGCAATGGCCTACTGTACTGCACTACTATATACTGGTGGTCACCAAAATGCTGCACTGTACTACTATATACTGCTCACAACAATGCAGCACAGATATGGATACTTGAAGAGACATGGAACTGCAAGATACAGCAATGGCCTACTGTACTGTACTACTATATACTGGTGGTCACCAAAATGCTGCACTGTACTACTATATACTGCTCACAACAATGCAGCACAGATATGGATACTTGAAGAGACATGGAGCTGCAAGATACAGCAATGGCCTACTGTACTGTACTAATATATACTGGTGGTCACCAAAATGCTGCACTGTACTACTATATACTACTCACAACAATGCAGCACAGATATGGATACTTGAAGAGACATGGAGCTGCAGGATACAGCAATGGCCTACTGTACTGTACTACTATATACTGGTGGTCACCAAAATGCTGCACTATACTACTATATACTGCTCACAACAATGCAGCACAGATATGGATACTTGAAGAGACACATAGCTGCAAGATACAGCAATGGCCTACTGTACTGTACTACTATATACTGGTGGTCACCAAAATGCAGCACTGTACTACTATATAGTATATACTAGTCACACAACAATGCAGCAGATATTGAGCGCTGATAAGGATACTAGAACTGAGTCTGACACGGAGCTGTAAGATACAGCAATGGCCTACTGTACTGTACTGTACTACTATAATATACTGGTGGTCACCACAATGCAGCACACTGAGCACAGATATTGAGCTTTTCAGGCAGGGAACGTAGCCACGTCCTCTCCGCTCAATCTACAATGCACGAGTGAAAATAGCGGCGATGTGCGGTTCTTTATATGGAATACAAATCTCACGAGAATCCGACAGCGGGATGATGACGTTCGGCCTCATTCAGGTTAACCGAGCAAGGCGGGAAGATCCGAGGCTGCCTCGGACCCGTGTAAACCACGTGAAGTTCGGGGGGTTCGGATCTCGACGAACCGAACCCGCTCATCTCTAAAAATAAGTTATTTTGCCTCTTTAATGTGGGCCATACGTCAGACCAAGTTTTCTCCTAAACTCCAACTTTCCAACTAAAACAGTGTTCCACACATTTAACCAACCTTTCATCAGACCATCCAACCTCCTGACTTTTTTAACTGACCAGCGAACCTCTGTTCAATCTGTGAAGTCACAGAAGTAGGTTGCCATTTTTGAATAAATCTTAGTTAAAAAAAAACCCCAAAACACACAAATAAATAAATAAATAGACATACCATGTTTTTTGGTAATTTGTTTATTTCTGTGAAACCGGGCACCATTAATTTCTTCCTATCATCCTAATATCCACCTATTTCTCATTCTACCATGTATTCCTATTATTCAAACTATTCCCTCCTGTCTCTCATTTTATCCATTCCCTCCTGTCTCATTCTATCTATCCATTCATTAGCCTTTAATTCAAACCATGGCAATCTTATCCCTCATTCCATCCATACACACTTTGCATTCTACTGATCCTCTTTTGCCTGTCATTCTATCAGTCTACTCCTGTGCTTCATTTTATCCATCACCTCTTGTCTCAAAATTTCCCTGTTTGTGCATTCTGCTTTCTGCCTGCTATTGGTCCAGCATGCTATGCCATTGTCACATCCATCTTCATGAATAAAGGAACCAGAGAGGAGCCTATCACTCTAATTTGATCCCCAAAAGCCATCACCTGCCAAAACAGAAGACAAAGAAAGCACTGTGCATCCTACATCTCTGCTCAGGTCCCCACCATTGTAAGAACACCCCACTTCTTCAGCAGCCGGCAGTACTTTCTGGCACCCTCAGCTTTAGCTTACCACGATGGGGGGGGGGGGGGGGGGGGGGGAGGGAGCGATGGGGCTCCTCAGATGGTGCAAACAGGGGTTCCTGCGAAGATGGGTCGGGGATGCCATGATGGTGGGGGGCATATGGAGTCCTGAGAGGAGAGACAGAGAATATGAGAGGGAGCTTATAAACGGGGGACTCAAGGGAGGAAGCCGATGGGAGAGGTGGGTAACCTAGGAAGCAGGAGTTAGCTGAGTGCTGGGGAAAGCAGGACCTGGAGGAGCTAAGCTAGTGGGCACCAGCATGTGTCACATTGTATGCCCACGTGTTTGAACTGCGGGCAGGAGGGGTAGTGGGCAGGGCTTCAGTGGGACGGCTGCAGGCAGACTGCTGTAACAAGAAAAAGATTTTTCTGTCTACAGAATGGATGGGCCGGATTCTGTGGGGCCCGGCCATGGCCCCCTCGGGACTCGGCGCGCCCTCAGTGGGTGCTAATTTGCCTTGCGGTAAATCCGCCCTTGCCCGGGTACGCTCATGCAGTCATTGCCAGGGAGGAATGAAGATCCGCTAGAGCTGCTGTCTCAGCTGTAAGGGACCATCTACACCTAACTTATCTGTGCCCACAACAACAGCATGGGTACCACCATTGTATTACTGTGATGGAGTGACTCCATGGTCACTGGAGTGGTTGGTATACTATAAGTTACAACACATTCATTACTTCCACCAGGATATTTTATTTTTATTTTAGTCAAGTAAAATATATGTAGTATTCCACAAGTTACACCATACCTCCCAAAGGTTCTGCATATCATGACAGTGCCACCATACTTGGAAGGGGTGAAACTGACAGACCCACCCTTTCCTCTATTAACTAGGCTGGGATAAATCCTTGAGTAGACTAAACTTGCTTATCCAGAAACCTTGTCATCTTTTGCAGTGTACTTACTTGCTTTGCACACATTGGGGGTCTTTCCGAGTTGTTCGCTCGCAAGCTGCTTTTAGCAGCTTTACACACGCTAAGCCGCCGCCTACTGGGAGTGAATCTTAGCTTCTTAAAATTGCGAACGAAAGATTCGCAATATTGCGAAAAGACATCTCTGCAGTTTCTGAGTAGCTCGAGACTTACTCTGCCAGTGCGATCAGTTCAGTGCTTGTCGTTCCTGGTTTGACGTCACAAACACACCCAGCGTTCGCCCAGACACTCCTCCGTTTCTCCAGCCACTCCCGCGTTTTTCCCAGAAACGGTAGCGTTTTTTCCCACACGCCCATAAAACGGCCTGTTTCCGCCCAGAAACACCCACTTCCTGTCAATCACATTACGATCACCAAAACGAAGAAAAAAACGTGAGTAAAATTCCTAACTGCATAGCAAATTTACTTGGCGCAGTCGCAGTGCGAACATTGCGCATGCGCACTAAGCGGAAAATCGCTGCGATACGAAGAAATTTACCGAGCGAACAACTCGGAATGACCCACTTTGGGCCCAATTCAGAGTTAATTGCAGCAGCAAATTTGTTAGCAGTTGGGCAAAACCATGGGGGTCATTCCGAGTTGTTTGCTCGCTAGCTGCTTTTAGCAGCATTGCACACGCTAGGCCGCCGCCCTCTGGGAGTGTATCTTAGCTTAGCAGAATAGCAAACGAAAGAGTAGCAGAACTGCTAATAAATAATTATTTGCAGTTTCTGAGTAGCTCCAGACCTACTCACAGATTGCGATCAGCTCAGTCCGTTTTTTTCCTGGTTTGACTTCACAAACACGCCCTGCGTTCAGCCAGCCACTCCCCCGTTTCTCCAGACACTCCCGCGTTTTTCCCTGACACGCCTGCGTTTTTTAGCACACTCCCGGAAAACGCTCAGTTACCACCCAGAAACGCCCCTTTCCTGTCAATCATTCACCAATCAGCAGAGCGACTGAAAAGCGCCGCAGGATCCACAGCAAATCTGCTAAGTTTTTAGTTAAATAACTAAGCGCATGCGCCCTGCGTACCTTGCGCATGCACAATTAGCAACAAATCGCAGCATAGCAAAAATCGGCAACGAGAGAACAACTCGGAATGACCCCCAATGTGCACTGCATGGGGGGCAGATATAACTTGTGCAGAGAGAGTTAGATTTGGGTGGGGTGTGTTCAAACTGAAATCTAAATTGCAGTGTAAAAATAAAGCAGCCAGTATTTACCCTGCACAGAAACTAAATAACCCACCCAAATCTCACTCTCTCTGCAAATGTTATATCTGCCACACCTGCAGTGCACATGGGGGGTAATTCTGAGTTGATCGCAGCAGGAACTTTGGGGGTCATTCCGAGTTGTTCGCTCGCTAGCTGCTTTTAGCAGTATTGCACACGCTAGGCCGCGCCCACTGGGAGTGTATCTTAGCATAGCAGAATTGCGAACGAAAGATTAGCAGAATTGCTATTAAATAATTCTTTGCAGTTTCTGAGAAGCTCCAGACCTACTCCTAGATTGCGATCACCTCAGTCCGTTTAGTTCCTGGTTTGACGTCACAAACACGCCCTGCATTTCTCCAACCACTCCTGCGTTTTTCCCTGACACGCCTGCGTTTTTTAGCAAATGCCGTGAAAACGCTGAGTGGCCGGCCAGAAACACCCACTTCCTGTCAATCAAACAACGAACACTCGAGCGACTGAAAAGCGTCGCTCGAGCATCAGTAAAACCACTAAGTTTTGTGTTAAATAACTAAACGCATGACCACCTTTGTTAGCAGTTGGGCAAAACCATGGCCCTCATTCCGAGTTGATCGGTCGCAAGGCGAATTTAGCAGAGTTACACACGCTAAGCCGCCGCCTACTGGGAGTGAATCTTAGCTTCTTAAAATTGCGACCGATGTATTATTGTATTCGCAATATTGCGATTACTAACTACTTAGCAGTTTCAGAGTAGCTTCAGACTTACTCTGCCTGTGCGATCATTTCAGTGCTTGTCGTTCCTGGTTGACGTCACAAACACACCCAGCGTTCGCCCAGGCACTCCCACCGTTTCCCCGGCCACTCCTGCGTTTTTTCCGGAAACGGTAGCGTTTTCAGCCACACGCCCCTGAAACGCCGTGTTTCCGCCCAGTAACACCCATTTCCTGTCAATCACATTACGATCGCCGGAGCGATGAAAAAGCCGTGAGTAAAATTACTTTCTTCATAGTAAAGTTACTTGGCGCAGTCGCAGTGCGAACATTGCGCATGCGTACTAAGCGGATTTTCACTGCGATGCGATGAAAAATACCGAGCGAACAACTCGGAATGAGGGCCCATGTGCACTGCAGGGGAGGCAGATATAACATGTGCAGAGAGAGTTACAGTAGATTTGGGTGTGGTGTGTTCAATGGGCCTTATTCTGAGTTGATCGCAGCAGCAATTTTGTTAGCAGCTGGCAAAACCATGTGCACTGCAGGAGGGGCAGATATAAAATGTGCAGAGAGAGTTAGATTTGGGTGGGGTGTATTCAAACTGAAATCTAAATTGCAGTGTAAAAATAAAGCAGCCAGTATTTACCCTGCACAGAAACAAAATAACCCACCCAAATCTAACTCTCTCTGCACATGTTATATCTGCCTCCCCTGCAGTGCACATGGGCCCTCATTCCGAGTTGTTCGCTCGGTAATTTTCTTCGCATCGCAGCGATTTTACGCTAATTGCGCATGCGCAATGTTCGCACTGCGACTGCGCCAAGTAAATTTGCTATGCAGTTAGGTATTTTACTCACGGCATTACGCGGTTTTTTCTTCGTTCTGGTGATCGTAATGTGATTGACAGGAAGTGGGTGTTTCTGGGCGGAAACTGGCCGTTTTATGGGAGTGTTTGAAAAAACGCTACCGTTTCTGGGAAAAACACGGTAGTGGCTGGAGAAACGGAGGAGTGTCTGGGCGAACGCTGGGTGTGTTTGTGACGTCAAACCAGGAACGACAAGCACTGAACTGATCGCACTGGTAGAGTAAGTCTCGAGCTACTCAGAAACTGCACAGAGAAGTCTTTTCGCAATATTGCAAATCTTTCGTTCGCAATTTTGATAAGCTAAGATACACTCCCAGTAGGCGGCGGCTTAGCGTGTGCAAAGCTGCTAGAAGCAGCTTGCGAGCGAACAACTCGGAATAAGGGCCATTGTTTTGCCCAACTGCTAACAAAGTTCCTGCTGCGATCAACTCTGAATTACCCCCATTGTACATAGCAGTGACTGCCATACAGTATACACAGCATACCAGAGATCATATTTGCAACACTTTCACTTCTGAGTAAGCACAATAATGTTCTTAAGGTGATGGGAATTAATGTTCATTGAAACATGAGAGCAGAGGCGTAACTAGTACGGGACGAGCAGAGCACGTGCCCTGGGCGCAATAGCAGGCCCAGCAGAGGGGGGCGCCATCGGCCCCTGCATGGCCCGCTCACCCCATGCGTCCTCCACAGTCTGTCTGGCTCTCCGTTCCTCCCAGCCCTGCCGCCAAGAGCACAGCATTTAGCTGTGTCTCCGAGTCCGTTCCCCCACGTCCTAGGCGGCTCAGCTTTTTATTAACAGCGGCCGCCGAGGAGCTTCAGTACAAAGTCTTGCTGGATAGTGACGTTACATCCCGCGAGACACTGTACAGGCTTGCCCCCAGCTGCTGCCATGACGGAGGAGCTGCAAAGATGCCGGCACACAGCGTGCTGTCCCGGCTCCCTGATCTCCCGTTCCCCCGCTCAGGGTGCTGCTGCTGCTCAAAGTGACCACACAGGTGAAGTAAGTGTGTGTGTGTGTGTGTGTGTGTGTGTGTGTGTGTGTGTGTGTGTTATTGGAGGCTCACGAGAGGGGGGTTGCATACATTTTTGTAATGGGGCCTCACCAATTTAGTTGTCCCTGGGCCCCCGCCGCCCTGTAATGCAAATCTCCCGGAGCTCAGCACACCGCCCTGTTCCAGGCTCCACCTCCGATGCAGACCCGGCCCCAGGCCATACATGCCAACACTCCCGCATTGTGCGGAAGGCTCCTAGTGTCCCACTGCCCCCACTCAAATCCCATTCAATCTACCAGATTCCCCCCCCCATGGCTGAATTCTGGAACGCGCAGGTCCACACCACACGCGATGAGGGCGGAGCTTGACGCACGGCACTGTACGGCGGGCAGCGTCGCAGGCCAGCAGAGTCTGCCACCGATGATGAGCTACAGACGGGGACGGTGCAGGCATGGAAGACAAACACCACCACCACAGCGCTTCTCTCTTGTGGCAGCAGCAGCGGCAGACCCTTTCCCCTCCTGTGCGCTGGGATCCACGGCAAGTGATTAAGACATCAGGGTGGGGGAGTGAGTGATCTTGGAGCTGGCCTGGTGTGCAGAGGCTACTGAGAGTGCAGATGAAATGGCAACACATGGGGTAGGTGATGGTGTGCTGAGTGACGACACAGAGGGTAGGTGATGGTGTGCTGAGTGACGACACAGGGGATAGGTGATGGTGTGCTGAGAGACGATACAGGGGATAGGTGATGGTGTGCTGAGTGACGACACAGGGGATAGGTGATGGTGTGCTGAGAGACAACACAGGGGATAGGTGATGGTGTGCTGAGTGACGACACAGGGGATAGGTGATGGTGTGCTGAGAGACGACACAGGGGATAGGTGATGGTGTGACTGAGAGACGTGGGGGGAGATGGTGTGGCTGAGAGATGCAGGGGGCAGGATGTGAGTTTGGTAGAACCGCTGTTGTATGATGCTGACCTTGTTAATATTCCTACACAACCAGTCATCTTCTGGACGATGTGATCTCCTACATGGATAGTGATTACCGGCTGAAGACGCCGTCCGCCTTAGAGGATACATTTCTCCAGAGGTTCCACATTGTGAGAAACCATCATACAGGTAAGGTGCATGTGCAATTAAAAAGAATGTTTCCATTGTGAAGTGAAACAGGTGGCGTGTCATGTCAGCACGCCCCATATTCAGTAGCCATGCCTCCGCTGGTGCATGACCATGCCCCTTCTGGTGCGGGACCACGCCCCCTCTGGTGCGTGACCACGCCCATTTTTTTTGCGCGCGTGCACATAGCTTGCTTCATGGGTCTTTTTTTTTTTTTTGGGGGGGGGGGGGGGGGGGGGGGGCGCCATTCATATTCATGCCCCGGGCTCCAAGAACCCTTGTGACGCCTCTGCATGAGAGACAGGAGAAATATGTTTTTTTGTGGAACAAAACTATATAAAACCTAATGTAGAAGACTTTCAGGCACAGCCAAGAGAGAGGGAAATAAAAGGGACTAATGGTCCTTCTATAAACTTGGCCTAACCCACTACTAAAATAGTAAAGTGCTGCAGAGAATGGTAGCGCCATATCAACAAAACTTGATAAAATCGTAACAAATAAATAAAAGTTAGGTTTTTTTTATGTAAGTCTACAATGATTGAAGACTGGGGTGATACAGATCTGACCGCTGCTGTGCGTATTCGCACAGCGGGTGAACAGGTCCTAACTGCGCATGTGTATGCACCGCAATGCATACACGTGTCGGACAACACCAAAGGGCATCGCCGGTCAGCGACGGGATAGTGCGAAAAATAGGATTTTAATAACCTACCGGTAAATCCTTTTCTCGTAGTCCGTAGAGGATGCTGGGGTCCATTTTAGTACCATGGGGTATAGACGGTTCCGCAGGAGCCTTCGGCACTTTAAGACTTTTTAAGAGTGTGAACTGGCTCCTCCCTTTATGCCCCTCCTCCAGAACTTAGTATAGGAACTGTGCCCGAGGAGACGGAAAACTTTGAGAGAAGAAGTTACATTCACTAGTGGCGAGATTCATACAAGCTCACACTATACCAACATGCCGCCTAACATGGCCATTAACATAACCCATGGCAACGTGCATGCATAACTTAACAGCAGCTGCTGCAAAACATCTTAATACATGAGAACCTGTGTAAAAAGACAAAACTTAACGTTGCAGAGAAATTGAGCACTGGGCGGGCGCCCAGCATCCCCTACGGACTACGAGAAAAGGATTTACCGGTAGGTTATTAAAATCCTATTTTCTCTTACGTCCCAGAGGGTGCTGGGGTCCATTTTAGTACCATGGGGATGTACCAAAGCTCCCAGTACGGGTGGGAAAGTGCTAATGTTCCTGCAGAACTGACTGACCAAATCGAAGATCGTCAGCAGCCAAGGTGTCAAACCTGTAAAACTTAGCAAACGTGTTTGCACCTGACCAAGTAGCAGCTCGGCAAATCTGTAATGCCGAGACCCCCCGGGGCAGCCACCCAGGACGAACCCACTTTTCTTGTAGAGTGGGTCTTTACCGAACTCGGTAATGGCAATCCTGCCGTGGAATGAGCGTGCTGAATCGTACCTCTGATCCAGCGCACAATAGTCTGCTTAGAAGCAGGACACCCAATCTTGTTGGGATCATAAAGGACAAACAAAGCCTCTGTTTTCCTAATCCGAGCCGTTCTTGTAACATGATTCCTCAATGCCCTGATGACATCCAAAGACTTAGAGACGGCTTAGGTGTCATAAGCCACTGGCACCACAACCGGTTGGTTGATATGAAGAGAAGACACAACCTACGGAAGAAATTGCTGACGCGTCCTCAGCTCAGCCCTATCTTCGTGAAAAATCAAATAAGGACTCTTGTGAGACAGAGCCCCCAACTCAGACACTCGGCTGCCAAGGCCAACAGCATGACCACTTTCCAAGTGAGAAACTTCAACTCCACCTCTTGTAGAGGCTCAAACCAATCTGACTTCAGGAACTGCAACACCACATTAAGATCCCATGGCGCCGCAGGAGGCACAAAGGGAGGTTGGATGCGCAGAACACCGTTCACAAACGTCTGAACCTAAGGTAGGGAAGCCAATTGTTTCTGAAAGGAAATGGACAAAGCCGAAATTTGGACCTTGATCGACCCTAACCGCAACACAGCATCCACACCCGCCTATAGAAATAGGAGAAACCGTCCTAATTGAAACTCCACCGCAGGAGACTTCTTGGATTCACACCAAGACACATATTTTCTCCAAATACGATGGTAATGTTTGGACGTTACCCCTTTCCTGGCCAGAATAAGTGTGGAAATTACTTCATTGGGAATACCCTTACGGGATAGGATCTGGCGCTCAACAGCCATGCCGTCAAATGTAGCTGCGGTAAGTCTTGATAGACTAATGGCCCCTGCTGAAGCAGGTCCTCGCGAAGAGGAAGAGGCCAAGGATCTCCCAGTAGTAACTCCAGAAGATCCGGATACCAAGCCCGCCTTGGCCAGTCTGGGGCAATGAGAATTGCCCTAACCCCCATTTTTCTGAAGGGCTTTAGAATTCTTGGTATTAGTGGAAGTGGAGGGAACAGATACACTGACCGGAACACCCACTGGGTCACCAGTGCATCCACTGCTATTGCTTGTGGGTCTCTCGACCTGGAACAATATGTCGGAAGCTTCCTGTTTAGACGAGATGCCATCATGTCTACTTGAGGAACACCCCAATGACTTGTTACCTCGCAAAGACCTCTGGGTGGAGGCCCCATTCTCCTGGATGGAGATCGTGTCTGCTGAGGAAGTCCGCTTCCCAGTTGTCCACTCCCGGAATGAAGATTGCCGACAGAGCTCTTGCATGTCTTTCTGCCCAGAGGAGTATTTTTGTCACCTCTGCCATTGCCGCTCTGCTTTTCGTTCCACCCTGACGGTTTATGTAAGCCACTGCCGTTACATTGTCTGACTAGATCTGTATGGGCCGATCTTGAAGAAGATGTGCCGCTTGTTGAAGGCAGTTGTACACGGCTCTCAACTCCAGAATGTTTATGTGAAGAAGTGATTCTCGACTTGACCATCTTCCTTGGAAGCTTTCCCCTTGCATGACTGCGCCCCAACCTCGGAGGCTTGCTTTCGTGGTTACTAGGATCAAGTCTTGAATCACGAACCTGCGTCCTTCCAGGAGGTGAGAACTTTGATGCCACCACAGGAGTGAAATTCTGGCTTTTGCCGACAGGATTATCCTCTGATGTATGTGTAGATGCGATCCGAACCACTTGTCCAGTAGGTCCCACTGGAACACCCTGGGATGGAATCGGCCAAATTGCAGAGCCTCGTAGGCCGCCACCATCTTCCCCAGCATGCGGATGCATTGATGAACTGACACGCGTGCTGGTTTCAAAACTGGTTTGACCATATTCTGGATCTCCAGAGCCTTTTCCTCCAGAACGAATACTTTCTGTACCTCGGTGTCCAGAATCATTCCCAGAAAAGATAACCTCATTGTCGGTTCCAATTGTGATTTTGGAAGGTTTAAGATTCAACAGTGCTGTTGAAGGATCGTCAGGGATAGCGCAATGTTTTGCTCTAACTTCTCCCTGGACCTCGCCTTTATGAGGAGATCATCCAGGTAAGGAATTATGTTGACCCCTTTCTTGTGAAGGAGCACCATCATCTCCGCCATCACCTTGGTGAACACCCTCGGAGCCGTGGAGAGTCCGAAAGGTAACGTTTGGAACTGGTAGTGGGAGTCCTGGACCGCAAACCTCAGGTATGCCTGATGCGGAGGGTAGATGGGAACATGGAGATAAGCATCTTTGATGTCCACTGACACCAGAAATTCCTTCTCTTCCAAGCTGGAGATCACCGCTCTTAGGGATTCCATCTTGAACTTGAATCGTTTCAAAAACAGATTTAGAGACTTTAGGTTCAGAATCGGTCTGACCGAGCCATCCGGCTTCAGTACTACAAATAGGCTGGAATGAAAACCTTCTCCCTGCTGTATCTTGGGAACCAAGGAAACTATCTTGTCTTGACACACCTTCTGTATCGCGTTCAGCACTTTTGATCTGTCTTGGACAGAAACTGGCAAGGCTGATTTGAAAAATCGGCATGTGGGATGATCTTGAAATTCCAACCTGTAACCCTGGGATACTATCTGTAATACCCAAGGATCCAGATCTGAGCAAAGCCAGACCTGACTGAAAAATATTAGGCGTGCCCCCACGCGATCGTACTCCCGCATGGGAGCCCCAGCGTCATGCTCAGGTTTTAGCAGAAGCAGCTGTTGGCTACTGCTCCTGTGAACCTGCAGGTGTTGTAGGTTTTCTACCTCTACCCCGACCTCTTCCTGTGAAGAAGGGGTACCTTTTGCCTTTTTGTACCTGTTGGGCCGAAAGTACTGCATGGTATGAGAATGATACCCTTTCTTAGGGGGGACAGCTATGGAAGGCAAAAATGCAGACTTGCCTGATGTAGTCGTGAAAATCATGGCATCAAGATTATCACCAAAGAGGGCCTCCCCATTGTAAGGGAGTGCCTCAATATTTCTATTTGATTCCGCATCAGCATTCCATTGGTGAATCCATAACGCCCTGCGGCCAGAAATCGCCATGGCTGAGGCTCTTGAACCCAGCAAACCAATATCCTTCATAGCCTCAACAAAGTAACCTGCAGCATCTTTGATATGGCTGAGAATTAGGACTATGTCATCCTTATCAACCGTGTCAATATTAACTATCAAGTTGTCTGCCCACTTCTCCGCAGCGTTACCTACCCACGCACAAGCAATGGTGGGTCTGAGTAACGTACCGTTAGCGGTATATATAGATTTTAATGTCGTCTCTAATTTACGGTCAGCAGGATCCTTCAAAGAAGCTGACCCTGGGGCAGGCAAAACTATTTTCTTAGACAGCCTAGAAACTGAGGTGTCTCTCATAGGGGGTGTCTCCCACTTGCGCCTGTCTTCCTCAGGGAAAGGGTACGCTACACGTATCCGTCTGGGAATAGTAAATTTCCTTTCTGGGTTAGACCAGGCTTCCTCAAAGAAAGCATTCAAATCCTTTGAAGGAGGAAAAATCACCATCTGTTTCTTATTTAATCTAAAATAATCTTTTTCCTCAGGTGTAGGTGTTGTATAGGTAAACTCCAACACCTCTTTTATAACGACTATCATGCATTGTATGCTCTTTGCTAATTTTGGGTCTACCCCTCTCAAATCCCCAGTCTCGGCTTCCTTGTCGGAATCTGTGTCTGTGTCCCCCATCATTATCTGGGCCAGAGACCTTTTTTGGGAACTGGGTGGGACCCGAGTTGATGATATGGAGGGGTCAGCAAACAGTGCATCCTCTATAGACTATCTCCAATAAATAGTCTGTTGCTCAGACTCTGAGAATTTCTGTGCAAGCATGGAAATATTATTTTGCAGCTTTTTTTCCCACTCATTACCCATTTGTGCCTCCAAAATGGGTTCTTCTGGGGAAGAGTCCTCCCCTATGTCTGACATGTTACACACTAGTACAATCACACACACACCCCCTGTCACACAGGTGTCAAAGTCTAAAAATATTGCAGTACATACATCACGTACAAACTACACACAGATGGCCTCCGTGGTCCTGCGCATTAGTACGTGGTATGGGTATTTACGGTAGAGTTTGTGAACGCATGGAAAAGCCATCGAAACACATTACATATTTAATCCAAATGTACACATAGTCTCCTCGCATCACACCAGCAAGTTACAACAGTTTAAATGGTATCAGAACAAAGGGATTCACCTTTACAGGATAGGAGGGGACAGAACAAGGTTATAAGGCGGTGTTTGGTATCCAGCTGTAGGGTATTTTAAGGGTAATATTCCGGTGTTGGTTTGCAGAAGATCGCACATTCCTGCGAATAGTTATGTGCAGGAGAAGAATATAGATATAAACTGTATTTACTGTACATTAAGTATGCGGCGGGAACCCAGAGGAGACCACCCACAAGTGCATCTTGAACAGACATCGCCCACCTATTCAAACCAACCTATGACCTGTCCTGTACTGTAAATGACAATCCCTGTGTCCAATGGACAAAGAGATTACAGTATCCATTGCGTTAAGTTTTGGAAGATTGTATAAAAGGAGCCAGCTGCAGGCCTGGACACACAAGACTCTCAAAGTTATCTATCTAGATGACCGAGGACCAGACTGGGTAGCGCGGCGAAATCCAAACAAGTATGTACCATTGACTGTAGCCATTATTCTGTTGTACTGTATTGCTTTGTTATTGTAACCCCCTTTCAGTAATAATATGTTGTGGTGTCGGAACCCAGCAGTTTAAATACAATCTGGTGTCGTGTTTTCCTTTCCCTGCTAAGGTTTAAAGTGTATTACTATCGCATGCATAGCTGTTAAGGGTTCACGGTGTATCTTTGGGTGTGTACGCGCTGCGTGTACTTTGTACAGCCAGCGCGGCATTTTTTACGCAAAGTCCGTACACGGTACGGGACTCTGTACGCTAATGGTGTAATAAGTACGTAGGTTGTGGATCAAGTATAGCGGCCGCAGCGGCTTCATTTTAAGTGTATGAAATGTCTTTTTAAAGTGTTGCTTTTAGTCCTGTACGTAAACCAGCGTTTACAATTGGGGGCTCATCCGATTTTCCACATACTCACAGCCTAACAGGTCATAGCAGACTTAATCTATCAGCAAAGGGCGGAAAGAAAGTATCCTACGTAAACTTTTCTTGGTCGGTGGATACTCTGAAAACCCTACTTGTGTGCTGATTAGATGACTTCTGCTCTGTGTGGTTTGCAGAGGTGCTGGTAGAACCCGTAAAACAACAGGAAAAAAAGCTATTTAAAAATCAGTTAATTTTTTTTGGCGCCAAATAGCGTACACAAAAGACACCCATTCTTTGCATACCCTCTCACATTGTTGCCATAAGACTCAGATTGCTAGATTCATTTAGATCTGTGTGAAACCAGATACGTTTGTTGCTATATAGTTAAAACTAAAATAATAGTGTTTAAGGAAGTAAATATAAAGCATAACACGCAAGTCTGGCCCGGTCGTTAAAGGTTACACAGAACAAGCGGTTGTGCTTGTGAGCGATTATAGTTAGCATTGCTCACATTTATAGAGCTGTGGGATTTGTTTTATTGTGGACGCACGGTTTTGTACAAGTGTCTCGGACAAAGTGCAGGACTGCGCATGCAGCGTAAGAGACACGCGCGGTCGCGTGTTTACGCAAAGTGCGTAAGAATGCGGGTGCTAAGTACAAATTACACAATAGTGTCGTTTAGTTCAAAGGTGGGACAGTAGCCATGCTACAATAGCACAAAACTACTCAGTTTCTAAAGCAGATTAGTATAAAACTTTTGTTTAAACTGTATTGCCTCTGGGGGTAAAGTTGCCTATCTGAATGAATTAAAATTTTCTGTACAGAAAAACCAAAGTGTATTTGAGTGAGCGAACGTAGGAGTGAGTGGATTTTGAACCCAGGGAATTCGGGATCCCGTAGTGTGGTACACCAAGTGAGTGGAGGCTTGGTGGCGTGAGGCGGCTGACTCACGTTAATATAGATTGAAATACGCAAATCGTGAGGAGATTTGCAGAGGAGCGTAATAGGGAATTGTGCATTGTGTAGTATTGAAGTATAAAGGTTTTTTGTTACGCTCCGAGCTGAGGGTCACAGTTTGCACATTGACCCGTGGTTGTACGGCAGATACGTAACAAGTACCTATACGCTGTGCGATTGGACCGCGCGTTTGTGGGTGCGATAGATAGCGTAACTTGATACCCTTTTTACGAGCTTTTTCGTAAAATCGCGGTATCATTAGCGCTGTATAGAGCATACGCAAGCGTGATTTGTGTATAAGTGTATAGGGAGTTTTCGCTGGTCTCTCTCAGGAAAATCTCCAGCGGTGGATATTTACTGAAAAAGGTAAGTTACTCCTAATACTTCCAGTAAATAGAAACCAATAGGGCTTCACTGGGTACGCGGTGTTCACTATTGGAGTGAGTCGTGGTACTTAGCAGAGAAGGAGCGAGTGAAAGCGCTAGGTGTCTTTCACCGTCTATCTGCGGTGTGCATTGGGGATTGCGTTTATTGGCAAAAAGTCTGCGATGGGATCCAATTGCACCAGCAGTGGGCGTTTGGTAGCTCGGGTTCAGGCTGAAGAAGTGAGACCGAGAAGGTCAGAATTGTGACCAAGAGGGTCAGCAAGGTTTATTATGTGTGAAAAGTATGGTTCACACATGGAGGCTTTTTGCAATGAATGGTTATGTATGACTGACAAAGATAGGGTACCATTCCCTTAGGTGGGCAGCTTTGAACCAGAGGTATTGCAGAACTTGAGGATAAGGATATGTCTGATAAAATCCAGAAAACAAAGGATTAGACATACAGATTGTTTAAATTTATGGCATCAAGAGGGGGATGTGCAAAGGGAATTAGCTCGCGCAGCAGGTTCCAAACCTAGCGGGAAAACAATGGTGACCGCACCACCACCACCATATATTGTTGGGGAGAAAGTGGCTACAAGCAATGGTGCATTGGTACAGGATAGAAATGTGATCGATAAATGTACTAATGCTAACCATTGCCAGCTGTATCCCGTTTTAAATTTCCCACAGGATTATGAGCAGCAAGATGATCCCAGCACGATATCGGCACTCTCTATAGCAGCCACCATAAAGATACTCAAGTGGGCACGGCCCAACCATCAAGAGTTGTAGCAAGGCCCCCTAGCGGAGGGATAAGTGAGGTCGTGTCCACAGGTAAGTACGGTACCATACACTATGCAGAAACAATAGCTCCCCACATTGTAGAATCAAACCAGAAGGACGTAATTGAACTAAATCCTGTCAGGGTGATTGCAGTTCCCAACAGGAGAACTGACGCTCAGGGAGTAACTCCCATCAGAAACACTGCCATGCATTGTCCCTGGTCCCGGGCAGAGTTAAGGTCAATTATGTCTGAATTTCCCGATCCCAGGAAAGATCTAGTCGAATGCCAGAGATTCATCAAAGAGTTAGGTAACGCCCATGAGCCTACAAATAAAGATTGGCGAACAGTGCTACGAGTGTGTTTACCCTCAAATATTGACACCACGAAATTCATAGCAGACAGTAAGTTAGATGCAGATGTACCTCTCACTGACGAATACAATCAGGAGAACGTACAGCAAATCAATCTGCAACTAGGAGTGTATTTCCCTACTGTTGTCAAATGGAATAACATTTTCTCCATAAGACAAAAGGAAGGTGAAATGGCATCCGAATATTTCCATCGAGCACTGCAGGAAATGGCTAGCTACACTGGGATCGAGGACATTAAAGATAATGCACATCACAGGGAGGTAGCTGTTACTGTATTAATGGACGGGTTGAAGGAGGCATTAAGAACAAGGGTACAAGCCTCTCTACCTAACTGGAGAGGTATCTCAGTGGCTGCATTGAGAGAGTCCGCTATCGACACAACCGGAACATCAGTAAGCACAGGGAGTCTCGGGGATAAACTGATGACAGTGAGTATAAATGCTCTTACAACAAAACCACATCAGCTAAAACCCCAGACCCCTGATGGTAAGCCACGTGTAGTAAAATGTTATAATTGTCAGAAGGAAGGACATTTTGCAGAGGATTGTAGGTATAAAGGTACACACAACGTATACCAACCCCCTAGACCAGAATACGAACCACACTACAATTCACATAATTGGGATCAGGGACCATATAGAAGAGATTATGAGCCACATAGAGAGGAAACAAGGAGGTACCCACCAAGGAGGGACTGACAGGCCTCCGAAAAACCACAGCTACCCCCCTCACATATTGTAGCTGCCAATGCGCTGCGAGAGGGTACCCATACACAATAGGGGTTGGGCCACACCTGTAGTCTGCAGCCAGTGAAATTGATTGCTAGCCTTGGTAGTGAACCTGAGGTCACGGTTGATGTAGCTGGTGTACCATTACCATTTCTTGTAGATACAGGGGCGGCCAGGTCAGTGTTGAATTCCACATCAGGTATAAAAACCACGGGAAAAATGATTTGAGCAATGGGAGTAACAGGAAAGGTGCAACAATACCCTTTGAGTAGACCTGCAGAGATTACGATAGGGCCCTTGCAAACCAAACATTCTTTTCTGCTGGCTGCATCGGCTCCGACTAATCTACTCGGCAGAGATTTATTGTGTAAAATGCGGTGTGTCATATACTGTACTCCTGAGGGTGTCTTCTTGGATATACCGGAGAACCACGCTCAAGAAGTGCAAGATATATTAGACACCCCTCAAAGGCTAATGTCGCATTCTACTGTTATAGACAGGTGTCCATCAAAGGTAGAGGAAATGATCTCACAAATACCGGGTTCCCTTTGGACCAAAGATGGAAAAGACACTGGATTGATGGCGAATGTAGCTCCAGTATTAGTACAAGTAAAAGATGGTAGAATAGCTCCAAAAATCCCTCAGTATCCTCTGAAGCCAGAGGTAGAATTAGGAGTGTATCCTGTCATAGAGTGGCTGCTACAGCAGGGCATTCTAGTCAGGACGTCCAGCACCGCCAATAGTCCCATCTTCCCTGTGAAAAAGAGTGGGGGGAGGGGTTACAGACTAGTGCAGGATCTTAGGGGGATAAACAAGATAGTTGAGAGCCAATTCCCCGTAGTGCCCAATCCAGCTGTCATCCTCATGCAAATTCCCTCTACTGCAAAATTCTTCACGGTCATTGACCTCTGTTCTGCTTTCTTTTCAGTCCCTCTTCACCCTGACAGCCAGTACCTTTTTGCCTTTACATACAGGGGAGTACAGTACACCTGGACTCGTCTTCCCCAAGGTTTCATTGACAGCCCAAGTATTTTCTCCCAGGCTTTGCATGACTGTTTACAATCCTTTCAACTTCAGAGTGGATCAGTGCTAATACAGTATGTCGATGACTTATTGTTGTGTTCTGACTCACTCGAATCGTCCTTGAAAGACATGAAACAGCTTCTGTTTCATCTTTCCCAAACGGGACACAAGGTTTCAAAGGATAAGTTGCAGTTATGCCGGACCAGGATCAAATAATTGGGACATTGCTTGACTCAAGGACTTAGACACCTCACTGCTGATAGAATACAGGCGATTCGCGACATGACTCTGCCACAAACGCAGCAACAGATCTGCACTTTCCTTGGAATGTGTGGGTACTGTAAAAACAGGATTCCAGGGTTCTCTATACTGGCTTTACCTTTGCAAGAAATGGTCTCTTCGAACAAACCAGAACGGATCTCGTACACAGATGAGTCCGAACTGGCATTTGAGAGACTCAAACAGTGCCTATCACAGGCACCTGCATTAGGTATGCCAGATTATGAGAAGCCCTTTGAATTGTACGGTACAGAAAGTGCAGGGTGTACGGCAGGGATTTTAACTCAGAGACATGGTGATGCCAGCAGACTGGTAGCTTACTACAGTGCACAGTTGGACACTGTAGCGCGGGCTCTCCCCACTTGCTTGCGAAGTGTTGCAGTGATAGCTTTGCTGGTAAGTAAAAGCGAGGACGTTGTGTTAGGACATGACCTGACCATTCATACACCTCATGCAGTATCAGCCTTACTGAACTCAGCCCAAACCAGACATGTCTCATCTGCTCGGTTTACAAAGTGGGAATTATCACTGATGGCCCCGGTAAACATCACCATTAAGAGATGCAGCTCACTAAATCCTGCAACTTACTTGCCAAGTGTGCCTGGACAGGCACAAAGGGTGGACGATGAGAATGTTGGTGAAGGAGGATTTAGTGACAACCCACTGGAAGGTGTAGACTTTACCTTCTACACTGATGGTAGTTGCCTCAGACAGACAGAATCGGGAGACTTGTGCACTGGATATGCAGTTGTAGATGACAAAGGTATCATAGATGCTGAACCCCTGGGCCCACCGCACTCAGCACAAGTTGCTGAGCTGGTCGCCCTAACCAGAGCGTGTGAATTGGCCAAGGGTAAGTCAGCTAATATATACACAGATTCTAGGTACGCCTTTGGAGTAGTGCATGATTTCGGGGTCCTATGGCGCCTTAAAAATGTCATGACGGCAGCTGGCACACCTGTAGCGCATGCGTCCCACATCAAAAGGCTTTTGACAGCAATACAGGAACCAGACAGAGTGGCTGTTATCAAGTGCAAAGCACACACTTACAACCAAGACCCAATTTCACTTGGTAACAGCCGGGCAGATGAAGCTGCTAAATCAGCAGCAAGCACCCCCATACAAACAAACATCACATCACTGATGACATTTAACACGATCAACACACAACAATTAATTGAAATGCAAAATTTGTGTTCCCTACAGGAAAAGGCAGTCAGGAGGGTAAAGGGGTATGGCCAGGAGTCCTCAGGACTGTGGACAGGTGGACACGGAAAGCCGGTGGCCCCCAGAGCATATCTTCCAAGCCTAGCTGAGGCGGCACATGGTCTGACTCATCTGGGCAAAGAGGGTATGTGCAAATTGGTAAGAGCCTACTGGTGTGCGCCAGGATTCTCTTCTCATGCAGGTAAGAGAGCAATGACATGCTTTACTTGCTTGAGGAAGAATATTGGAAAGACAATACCAACAGAGCCATCCCATATCCCTCCTACAGACGGACCTTTTCAGGTAATGCAAATCGACTCCATACAGTTACCACCCTGTAGGAATTTGAAATATGTGTTAGTTTGTATTGATGTATTTTCCAACTGGGTAGAAGCGTTTCCTGCTGCCACAAATACTGCTACGTTCACTGCAAAGAAAATTGTGCAGGAATTTGTGTGTAGATATGGTATCCCTAGAATAATTGAAAGTGACAGGGGTACCCATTTTACAGGTGAAGTCTTTCAGGTCATGTGCAAACTGATAGGATTTAATAGCAAGCTGCATATTCCGTACCGTCCACAGGCAAGTGCAAAGGTAGAGAGAGTGAACAGCACTATTAAGAACAAGCTGAGCAAATTAATGGCTGAGACTGGATTGTCGTGGCCAGAAGCTTTGCCACTAGTGTTGTACAACATCAGAACTACTCCCAGGTCTCCCCTTAACTTATCACCCTTTGAAATTCTTTTTGGCCGACAACCTCATGTAATGATAGACCCCCAGGATGATTTGAAATCAACAAAGAAATTTAAAGCTGGTGATTCCTGACCTACCGAACAGTAATTGTCATGACATTGAGCCTGGGGATTATGTGATGATTCGAAATTTCTTACGCTCAGGTTGCCTCATAGACAGGTGGGAAGGACCGTACCAAGTCTTGTTAACCAGCATGACAGCACTGAAGGTCGCCGAAAGAGAGACTTGGGTCCACTCGTCCCACTGCAAGAAGGTCGCTGACCCGGAGAGAACTCGTGACAAAAGAGCAGAGTATAGAGAATCTTGTATCACTGCAGTGTTTGTTCCAGGAAAGTTGAGAGGCAGGACTGTTGAAGGGCATCTGAGCACAGAGAGTAACAAGATCTTGAACGGTTGTCGCACCATTTTTTTTTCACCTCCCCCTGCATTTTCCTTTCTTTTCTCCTTATTTTCCTCCTTTCCCCTAACGAAATGGATCGATCACAAGAGACTGCGTTTCGGGTTCTGTTAGTAATTCTGGTTTTGATCAGGACAGTTTGTTTTGGTGAGGGTCCCAGAGAGGTCGAGCAGGGATCTGGAATGGGTACTGATGGCGAGTATGAATTTATAGGATCTCAGGAGCAGCACATCACTTTAGTAAAGGCTGGCATCAGTAAGCGCTCTGGTAGTCAGGGAGCTCGGAGGCACTGTGAGGGGTTATGGTCTGATGAATATTGTATTTGTAGGAATTGTGAGAATATAATAGAGGATGGGTGCATCCAGAGATGTCAGTCCAACCTTAATATCAACATGGACCGTCATCCGTTGAGTGATTACCACTCACTAGTGGGTTAGGTCTTAAACCAGACAGAATGCTGGGTGTGCTCACAAGTACCTCAAGGTCAGAGTAAGTCAGGATTAGTACCATACCCTTTAGCAATAGATGAGGTACTCGAATTGCGGGGTGGGAGACCGGTGGACAAGAAATTCAATATCTCTAGGCCCCCTAGTTTGAAGCTCCACCAGTATCATGTAGACAGGTCCTTATTGTGTTTTAATATTTCCAATTATCGAAAACCGGGAAATTGGGAAGTGATGTGGAATAACCAGACAATGACCTTTTCATACAGAGCTGATAGGATACCCATAGACTCTGAACTTGTACGCCAAATAGCCAACAGTGGGAGGTATTTCCGGTATAGGTATAATCGTGGAAGCAAGACCATGTGGGTTGGAAAAGTATCGTCAGGATATTGTGCTCATATCATCCAGCCCGATACTTGTACTGAGCAGATGGGAGAACTAGGGACTGGTTTCTTTACTTGGAAAATTTGTAATATGGTGATGTTATATTATGTTCTCCCAGATGATGCCCATTTCATATGTGGGAGGAAGGCGTACAAGTGGCTTGCCCTGAGCTCAGAGGGATTGTGTTATATTGGGAGAGTACTACCAGAGGTCATGACTATAACCCATGATAAAATGAAAGATGTTCACCGCAGTGCTCAGGCTCCTTATACTCATACCCACTATGAACAAATCATCAAGAGACACCTCATAGATAGGGCAGAGCACGCAGCCTCTGATTTGATCCACGAATCCACCGGGATTCAGTTCCTTCTCGCATTAGACATTACCTGTACTGCCAGAGGAACTATAAATTATAGGTATATCCATGCGCTAGCGAACTTGATAGATAATATCACTGAGATGTATGACGACACCTTCAGGTATACGGGAAGGGAGTTACAAGCTTACAAGAAGGAACTGATTCAGCACAGAATGGTCCTTAATTATGCCGCAGCCGTGACAGGTGGGTACTGTGTTACCCTGGCAACTCAATATGGTGTGAAGTGCTGTACTTATATTACAAACAGCACTGACGACCCAACGGAGATTATTGATCAAAAGATGGACGATATCTTGCAGTTGAAGTGGGAGTTCAGGAGGAGGCACAACCTTACCTTAGCGACTGTGAGTAATGAACTGACCGGCTGGGTCTCATGGTTGAACCCACACAAATGGTTCTCAGGTTTAGGAGAGTGGGCTCAGAATGTCATTATGAGTGTGGGGAAGTTTCTCCTTTGTATCCTGGGAGTAATTATTGGTTTGATATTTAGGTGTGTTCAAATTCTAATGCGGCGCAAGCACGGCACAAATTTTGAGTCTAAGGAGCGAGGGCACTGTTATAGCAGCAGATTTACTTTATGACCCATCCATAGAGACAGTGTTATGATAAGGATTTCAAATGAATTTCATGGCCTGTTTCTTTCACCCGTTTTTCTTTTTTCTCCCCCTCGCCCAGATACATCCATCCGGAAAAGACATCAGCCCTACCCAAAATGTTTATGTGAATGTATTTTTATATATGTGTCTTATCTTCATCTCTGCAACCTCCAGCTAATGGCACACATAGTCGACAGGTGATATCCACATATACTAGCACTCACATATGTTTCCCCCTCAATGTATCATCAACTAAATGTGCACTCCATTTGTTGGAACAAGAAGCCGAAAAGAGCTCGGTAGTGTTTGTTGACCCATTTACAGACCCTAATACGGGATGAGAAGGATTTAATGTATACTTCGCAATACCTCGAAGCTTATATAGAACATATACGGCACGATGATACATGCCCCTCAGACATGGATTCATACATACATGCTTTTACTATCCCACTAGGTCATATATTTCCCACCTACAACTCTCTCCCGACCATCCAAACTTCTGTAGATATTGTATAGATATTTTTCTGTTTATTGATTAGGTAGTGGCAGTTATTGGTGACTGTCAAAGTCGAAAAATATTGCAGTACACACATCACGTACAAACTACACACAGATGGCCTCCATGCGTGTACTTGTTCTGCTGTGCGTGCACATATTCGCAATTTGCGTATGGTCGCTCCCGCGATCCTGCGCATTAGCACGTGGTATGGGTATTTACGGTAGAGTTTGTGAACGCATGGAAAAGCCATCGAAACACATTACATATTTAATCCAAATAGTGCACAATGTACACATAGTCTCCTCGCATCACACCAGCAAGTTACAACAGTTTAAATGGTATCAGAACAAAGGGATTCACCTTTACAGGATAGGAGGGGACAGAACAAGGTTATCAGGTGGTGTTTGATATCCAGCTGTAGGGTATTTTAAGGGTAATATTCCGGTGTTGGTTTGCAGAAGATCGCACATTCCTGCGAATAGTTATGTTCAGGAGCAGAATATAGATATAAACTGTATTTACTGTACATTAGGTATGCGGCGGGAACCCAGAGGAGACCACCCACAAGTGCATCTTGAACAGACATCGCCCACCTATTCAAACCAACCTATGACCTCTCCTGTACTGTAAATGACAATCCCTGTGTCCAATGGACAAAGAGATTACAGTATCCATTGTGTTAAGTTTTGGAAGATTGTATAAAAGGAGCCAGCTGCAGGCCTGGACACACAAGACTCTCAAAGTTATCTATCTAGATGACCGAGGACCAGACTGGGTAGCGCAGCGAAATCCAAACAAGTATGTACCATTGACTGTAGCCATTATTCTGTTGTGCTGTATTGCTTTGTTATTGTAACCCCCTTTCAGTAATAATATGTTGTGGTATTGGAACCCAGCAGTTTAAATACAATCTGGTGTCGTGTTTTCCTTTCCCTGCTAAGGTTTAAAGTGTATTACTATCGCATGCATAGCTGATAAGGGATCACGGTGTATCTTTGGGTGTGTACGCGCTGCGTGTACTTTGTACAGCCAGCGCGGCATTTGTACGCAAAGTTCGTACACGGTACGGGACTCTGTACGCTAATGGTGTAATAAGTACGTAGGTTGTGGATTAAGTATAGCGTCCGCAGCGGCTTCATTTAAATTGTATGAAATGTCTTTTTAAGGTGTTACTTTTAGTCCTGTACGTAAACCAGCGTTTACACATGAGAGCTATAGGGGACAGCCACACACTGATGTCTGTCAGAGAGACACAGATGGATTTGCCAGCTCACACCCTGCGCCCCATAAGAATGTGCAGTACACAATTTCAGCGCATATATCAATTATTGGCCCGTAGACCTAATAACTATTAACACTCCTTCCCCCTCTATAACACCCTGGTGCTTGTATCAGCCGTGTCTTGAGGAGAAAAACTGCGTCTGGATCCTCACAGTGGCGTTCTGCAGGAGAAAATGGTGAGCAGTGAGTGAACTGTACTGTCTGAGGAGAAGCTCCGCCCCCTTGCAATGGCGAGATTTACACACTCAGAATGGGAATAATTTATACTGGTCCCGGGAGCAGCACGTCCTCTAGAAGCGGGGATGTGCCCTAATTTACCAGTGAGAGTCAGGTATACCATGCCGCTCAGAGCGGAGGACCCTCTCTCTCTACAGGGACTCCGGTAACATACTCACCAGCCTTCTTTCTTCTGGCTCAGTTAGGGGGTGGCGGCAGTGCTGCGGGAGTGAACGCTGGCCAGGCTTGAGCTGTGTTCAGTACTCTCAGGAGCTAATGGTGTCCTGTCAGCGGAAGTAGAACCATTAACTAATTGAGAATTTGGTTCTAACTTAAGTCCCACGAAGCAGGGAAGCTGTTGCCAGCAGCTTCCCTGTAAAATAAAAAACCTATCAAAGTCTTTTCCAGCAGAACTCTGTAGAGCTCAACTGGTGTGCATCCAGTCTCCTGCGCACATTTTCTAAACAGAGGTCTGGAGGAGGACATAGAGGGAGGAGCCAGTTCACACTCTTAAAAAGTCTTAAAGTGCCGAAGGCTCCTGCGGAACCGTCTATACCCCATGGTACTAAAATGGACCCCAGCATCCTCTAGGACGTAAGAGAAATTTTGATTGCTCTGGCGGTCGCAAGGTGATTGACAGGAAGAGGCTGTTTGGCAGTGGTAACTGACCATTTTCTGGGATTGTCAGGAAAAACGCAGGCGTGTCCAAGCGTTTTCAAGGAGGGTGTCTGACGTCAGCTCCAGACCCGATCAGCCTGTTCTCATCGCACTGGAGGAGTAAGTCCTGGGCTGCGCACAGACTGCACACAATGAATTTTCGCAGCTCGGCATACACATGCGATCGCACAATTGCACAGCAAATTTACACTCCCCCTGGGGACGGCAACTAACTGAACGCAGGACAGCAAATTTTGCAGCTCCATGATCAGATTTGAATTACCCCCTCTGTGTTCACACATTGTAGGACATAGGCTATAGCAAAACAAACTGGAATGTCCTATAATAAATAATAATCATTGGAAAGCAATAATATTTAATGGGCTTTAGGAAAGTTACTCTAATATTAAAAACATGAATAGGTAAGAGTAACACTAGTCAAAACATTGAGCCAACCATAATTTTAAAGGAGAGGCTTAGGGGTAAATTTACGAGATGGGAGTTCTATTTAAGATGGGATGTTTCCCTTAGCAACCAGTCAGATAACAGGTATTATCTTTTAGAAGGTGCTTGATAAATGAGAAGTAGATTCTGATTGGTTGCTATGGGCAACATCCCATCTTAATTTAAATAGACGCCCCATCTTAGTAAATTTACCCCTTATAATCTATCACAGTATTGGCAAATATATTTTAGTAAGAAAATAAGATATGTAACCAGGTTGGCATATTAGTAAAGGGGTTTGGTTAAATATGTCTACAATAAAAAGATAGACAGTCAAAAGGTCAACCCCAAATGGTCGACATACAAAAGGCTGACAGGGACAAAAGGTCGACATGGAAAATGTAGACAGTAGAAAGGGTCGACATGAAAATGGTCGACACGTGGTTATTTTATTTTTGCAACTACTCATGGGACCTGTGATTCACAACATGCGTGCCCACACTTCCATGAACAGTCCTACCCGTCAGCTCCTGAGACTTCTCAGGGCAGCCCTGCTGGGCGGCACAGTCTGCAGCACCTAGAGGTTTTGTCTCCTTCAAACACTAATATTACACATAATCGGCTAATCAGCCAGCAAACTTACTGAGTGCACTGTAGTTGCACTTAGCCTGTGAATATGAGCTCACTACTTTACAATCTTGTGTAATGCTTCACTCTCAGGTGAATGAAACGCTTAGTGACATCAGCAACAGCGCCATTTCCTTATATTATGGTTTTGTTTTTATTTTAAGACGAGTTCTAGTCAAATATTTGGGGACCTAATGCATAAACTCTCCATGGCTCATGCATTCCTACACTCCATGCACACCAACTTATCTATAAATAAATACACGGACAATTGTAATTGCGGTGAAATGGGTCAGCTTATTTATTGAGAGGGTTTAAACTAACTATTTTATTTATTTTTTAGAACTAACTAAGGTATGGTGGCGGGATAAGAACGGCCTAGCATAAGCGAAATATTCTTAACCATAACTATATGAACTTGGGCCAACTGCCCGACAGGCAAGGAAGGGCCAACTGCCACTTTCCTTGTCCATCTAAACTCGCCAAGGCAGGACCAACTGCCCACGCCTTGCAGGGACAACACTCCAAACTGATGAGGCCATCTGCCCACATCAGCATCGACTTGAGGCAGCAGTTCAGCCATGCGTAAGGAGAAAGGAGGCCCACCGGGTCCGATGATGTCCTCCGTTCCGCCCCTGCTTACCATGCCCATACTCCTCCGTGACTGAACTGCTCCCCAGGGAAAATGAACCAATGCCTACCCAAAACAATACCTAAGCCGTTCTGATACCGGCAAACACAAAGGTTTGCCAACAAATACACTAACACTTATGCTACAATTTACCCCTAACCTAATCCCCCTAAAGATATCCTCCAGGAATCTAGCCATCCCATCCTCTGACAGGTGCACGCCATCACCTCGGAACAGGGTACGTTCCCTATAGGAGATGGCTGGATGCGAGATCACGCCTCCCCCAGCAGCAACAACCGCGCGGCCCACCACCTCGTTCACTCTCCTCCGTACCAAATCTATGGCACCCGGCCTGTCGGCACCCTGCCATACCAAACGCGGTACAATATCCGACCAGATTACCTTGCAGAATGGCCATTCTGCCACCAACTCCACCAACTGACGCCTGATCTGGCATCTGAGGTCCTGGGATGACCTCGACGTCAGATCGTTGCCCCCAAGATGGACAATGAGGAACAACGGGAACCCAAAACTCTGTACCGCTTCCTCCAACCTTTGCTGGAAAGCCTCCCAGCGCATGCCTCTCCAACCAAGCCAGCGCATCAAACCGACTTCCGGGTAAGTGGCGCAATCCGCCAGCAATGATGAACGAGCCGCCCAGTACACAAACGAGGGCCCTAGCACCCAAATAAACTGCTCGTCAACATGCTTTCCTGTAGAAGAATATAAAATTTCATTAATAACCAGGACTTCACAAAACTTAAAATGTAAAAAACCAAACCAGCAACTGCCACTCAACAACAACCACTAAATCGAACAGAGGGTGCTAAAATGGGGCAACACTCCTAGCCCTAGCCGGTGACGGGACAGGACTTTAGTGGGCATGGGTCTCCTAACTTGACTTGAGGCAAAAAACGCAAACATCCGACAGCCGGTAGAAACCGTAACTAAAACTGCCGGTTAAACAAAAAATTCCTCAAGACCCCCGCCTAATGGCGACGAGTGGCTACTCCTCAAGTTAGGTTGCACCAACCAGGTCAACATCTGACGTATCTCCGAAATACTCCAGACCTCCACCTGCCAAGTGCCCGGATCTCGTCCGCGGACCAACCTGCCACGGCGGCAGCCATTGCGGCACCGATACGGAAGGAATGCGTACCGTAGACATCCGGCGAAAGACCCAGGTGGAAGATACAGCGCTTCAAGACCCACCCGAATTGATAACGGGTCAATGGGCTACCGTCGGCATGAATCAGCCAAAACCCAGGAATCGACGGACGCAGAACCACATAAGCCGCTGCCAAGGCCACAGGACAGATCCTGCTTTCCGAGCAGCGACCCATGGAGATCCAATGTCCTCTACCAACCTGATCCGTCTTGGACCGCTGCACCTGACACCACAAGGTATCGATTTGAAGCACAACATGGGACGTCGTCAGAGGAGAAGCCGACCGCTTTGAGGGTGCGACCAGCTCCCCACCCTAAACGCCCCATGGAAAGCCACCGAAAATGCCACTCTGAATAATGCCGCCTCAAACCGAGAAGCGCAAATCAGAGGTAAAGCACGTAGCAGTCGCCCAAGAAGGGGCGCATCTATAGGCAAATGCGTGTCCGGATGGGTAGGCGCTGTACGCGCCCAACCCTTTAGGACCCGCGACAAGAAGAAGGATTTGGTAATATCCTGTTCCCCCCGTATACGGAGGAAATAGGATATTCCCGCCAGCAGCTTAACGACGTATGCCCTGGACCTTCCCGACGAATAAAATTCCCAAACGAAAGTCAAAAGTAATGACATCTTACTCTTACCTCCAGCACCCCTGCGGATCAAAAAATTGCTCCACTGCTCCCAAGCGGCCAGGTAAGCCGCATAAGTCGCCGGGGCCAAGGAACGGTGGGCTAGTCCCTCCATGTCGGATGGATAACCTGCCATACATAAGGAGGGCAAGAGTCACCACATAAGTTAGCATTTGGAGCCAGCCGTCTAAACCGTGGCTAGTCAAAACGCGACAGTGCATCCGCAATCCCGTTATCCACGCCTGGGACATGCTGAGCGCTAAAGCCTGTTCTCGCTCCATCACGACTTTGCCAGGTCGATTAACCACTGCTGCAGATGTGAAAGCAGTTAACACACCCGTACCCCAGGAACATTGCTGGCACTAGGAGCTGCAAGCGAACCATTACCCGATGGGCCAGCTAAAGCGGAGGCCAATGCTGGCTCCAATGCACGCACTATTCGGGACGACACCGTCCCAGCATCCACGTCGCCACCCCCTAGCGCCTCACCGGGTCCGGTGGTAAGCAGGGGGACCAAGGCCACCACTACCGCCGCGCATATAGCCGACGCGCCCGTAGTATCTACTGATGCCCCCGGTGCTCGACCACTGTCTGGAGCCCTCTGTCCCCTTGTCCCCCTCCTGGCCGGAGACCTAACCACCGCGGCATACGACCGTCCATCTCGCAAAGAGGGAGCTGAGCCCCCCCTATTACGGGATGTGGGCGCACATGCCATAACAGAGTCATCCCCTAGCACTCTTCTCTCCGTGGAAGATACGCTGCTGCCTAACAGTGAGCTGCTGCTCTCATGCTGCCCATGGTGTCTAATTCTCCTGCGGGCCCTCGCATTGACCCCCATGTCCGAGTTAGTAGACCCAGACTCCTGCGTCTCCCTTCTACCTATAGGAGGGGCACCCCTGCCCGCGGGCCGCCTGGCCCTAAGTGCGCTGCTCGGAGCTGCCGCTCCGCCCCCTCCCCCATATGCGCCATTGCGTGATCCGTTACCGGAAGCGCATCCTACCGGTCGCTCCCGAGCTGACACCAGCTCAGAGCTGGCCCTACTGCCCCCGGCTCTGCCATCTTCCCTAACAGCCCCCCCGCGTCTCGGCCGAGACGCGCACCCAGCGGCCACTGCAGCAGGGGCTCGTCCCATAGAACCTGAAAGGCCACGGAGCGCAGCCCGGTCCCTGGGACGGCCCCTGCCCCTAACAGCTGGCATCACCATGTCAGTCACGGGCGCCGGCAGCCGCAAGCGCTCGCGACCTGCTCCCCCCCTGTCCCTCCTAAAATAAGAGGATCTGCTGCCAGCATTAGGCAAGGGCATACAGGCAAATGCCTGTTGCCAGTGGATCGCCGGTGAGAGTCCTGAATGTGCCAGACATATTTCAGCCATTTACTCATTCGGATCTCTTAAGTTATAATTTGTACCCACGATTTTTTCTATTTTCTCTTTTCCTCTTCCTTTTCCTCTTTGGCACATTCAGGACTCTCACCAGCGATCCACTGGCAACAGGCATTTGCCTGTATGCCCTTGCCTAACGCTGGCAGCAGATCCTCTTATTTTTCACCCATAAATACTTGAATTATTTATCTTTTTTATTCTATTTTATGTGAACTCTCATCAGCGATACCAGAGCTACTAGGGTAGTTGTACCCCTACTACCATACCACACTGTAAACGCCCGAATCCGTCTGATCTTGGAAGCAAATCAGTGTGGGCCTTATCAGTACTGGGGTGGGCGACCCCCCAGGAAGACCGGGTGTAGTAGAGGCCGGAGGCATTTAATGCTCTGAGCCTAAGGCTGACAGCAGATTCACTCCTACTTTTTGGTCTTTCTCTCACTTTTAGTTCTTTCATCCCCAGTCCACATGTTCACTCTAGTCCACCAAGTATTATCCTTACAATTACATACCACTTGCACGGTAGGCCCTTCGACTGGCAAAATCTGCAGGCACCACATTTTGGTCTCCCAATAGAGGGTATTATCAGCACTTGCTATTCATGAGAGACCATCCCTGTGGGACGAATTTTAATTAATTGTTAATTGTGACTGTTTATATTGTCTAATTGTGTATTTATATTGGATAGAACAACTGTTATTTTTAATATATAACATTAAATATATATGTTTTAAATTTTCAATATCATAGTCGTCTTTTGACTATTCTAAGAGTGCACCCACAAAGAGTCTTCTTTTTCTTTCTGGTGTTCAATTGATTAATTCATACTGACTCAGGGTGCACCACCAGTACTTAAATCTATAGGGATTTATCCATAGCATTTAATATATTTTGGTTTGCTTAGGCTGATAGGCCTAGTATCTTTGGTTTAGTGCGGTATCCCCCACCTCCATACGAGAACAGAAGGCTCTCTGTTACAGGCTGGGGGTCAGAACTCAGGGTAGGGTTGAGGCTAGATCCTCTTCAGAGAAGTGTCGGAAATACCGCCTGACCCGCGACAAGAGGAGGGAGGAGAGTAAGGAAGCAGTTGACTCGCCACCAGGTTACTAAAGGTAATAGATGGTGACGTGGATACTGAAACTGCTCTTCTTCCTGTGAGATGGTATTTCCCATGTTTTTTTAACTTCTCTAAAGAGGTTGTAGCTACTACCCTCAGGGGTAGGAGGAGAGGACTTGAAGAGAGGGAAGGGGCAGCCACCACACTGCCTGCATGTTCCATGTCAGTGCAGAGAGTCCAGTGCAGTGCAGTGTAGTGTTGGTGGGCAAAGGGAGGTTTGGAGGCTTGTCAGAAGAACCTTCCTGGCTGTCAGGTATCTGAATTCAGTGATATGGAACATGCAGGCAGTGTGGTGGCCACTCCTTCCCTCTCCTCAGTCCTTTCCTTCTACCCATGGAGACCTTCAGAAAAAACCAAAACAAAGAAGTGTTGGTAAGTAGACTCTTTTTTGGGAGCACTCTAATTCAAAGGATGGCAATGTAATTTGTTACTGATAAAACCATTTTTATTAGGTAACACGTAAAATAAGAATTAAGGAGTATCTGCATTGAAAGTTAAAAGCTTTGCGAAAATATGAAAAAAAGAGAGTTTATAAGTAATACGTGATATCCATATCACAATCTACCAATTGTCGGAAATTATGGCTGTGGTAACAAAATTCATTAATCATTGCACATTGTGACTCATGTATTGTATGACCATCATTTATTCAGCAGATATCCATTATGGATTGTGGTAAATGCAGAGAATTAAATCATAGGCCATATAAGAGTCCGGTACCCAATAGTATATGTCTAGGTGACACTATATAGGGGAGTCAACTTATTGCAGTACCAGGGTGTTCAGAGGTGGTCTCCCATCCTAGTACTAGCCCGGCCTTTCACTGCTTAGCTTCCAAGGTCAGAAGAGATTGGGCATCTCCAGTGAGGTATGACCGCAAATGTCGTACTCACCCTATTGAGTCACCCAAATGTGTGCAGCCAATTGGTTTAGTCACCTTGTGACATGGCAGCCACAGTGAAATATGAGCATGGGTGATGGCCTGTTTTGTGGAAAAAAGGTTTTTTTCAAAACACGCAATATCCACAATTAGGACTTGCCTATCACCGCTGCAAACCAATATTTTGAAAATTCAATTGCCCAATATTTTTAGTGCAGATGACACTATAGGGGAATCAATTTATTGCGGTACCAGGGTGTTCAGAGGTGGTCACCCATCCTATTACTAACCCGGCCTTTCACTGCTTAGCTTCCAAGGTCAGAAGAGATTGGGCATTCCCAGTGAGGTATGACCGCAAATATTGTTCTCACCCTTTTGAGTCATCCAGGTTCATGAGTATGTAACTGACATAATTGATATTTGTATGTCTATATAGTACAATGGTCAAAAAAATGAGATAATGTGCAGCCACCAGGCTTAGCTACCCTGTGACATATCAACCACAGACAATAATATACATATGAGTGAAGGCCTATTATGCGGGTAAAATTCCTGAACACCACACAATGTCCACAATTAGGACTTGCCTTTCACTCCAAGAAACGCCCAGAGGGCACCAGACCGGCCGTACCAAATTATACCGCTATATAAATGCAGGTTATAATTAAACTGCGCATCTTAAATGTGGCAGTAGGTTTTCAAAATAATAATTAGTGATAGTACACCCCTATGCACTTAACCAGATAATGGCTATAATGTGCCTTATGCCTGGAACCTGTAATCAGTACTTGTATGATTATAGGAAAGCAGGCTGTGACTAGATGCTTGTAGATACTTAGCACAAGTATTTGCTGAGGTTTACCATTGATATATTGGTGAGTTTCGAATGGAGAGACACACAGTCATTAGTACATATGAGTTAGTGGTAGCTTGCTATTGATGTTTGTAGCAAGTATGGATGATCCCAGCTTTGTATACCTTATTGCTGAGGGAGAAAAAATAATGCATTACTTATGATGTTGCTAGTTGGAACAGTTTATCCAGTTTAATTTGCAGTTGTGCATGGTTGTTTGACATGCATATATAGCTCGATGAATGTTGGTTGCTCAGGAAAATTGAATTGATTGTGCTAACAAGCTTAATAATTAAAGTGCAGTTCACAAAGTACAAAGTGCGGGGTATACGATACCAGCTCCGGTGTCGCTGTCACTGCGAGACCCGCTTGTTGCTGTGCCAGTGCTTCCAGGGCTGCAGCGGCGTGTGGCCGGGGTCTCCTCGTTCAGAAGACGGAGCTGTGCGGCCGTTGCCTGGTAACCGTCCTAGGGATTCCGGCTAATGCGGTCACGTGTGCGCATCACGTGATCGCGATACTTCCTCCTCCTGACGTACGTTTCGCATTGTATGCTTGATCACAGGACGTGAGATGTTAGCTGGGAGTTGCAGTTTTTAAACAGGAATACTGATGATTGATTGGACCTGATGATTGTTAAGCATTGGGTCAGCCCTTATTAGGTCAGCCCTTGTTAGGTCATTAGGTTACATAGCTGAGGGACCTGGATATTTCTTGTTGTTTGTTATAAGACAAAATTAAAGATATATTATAAAATATTTCTTAAGTTTCAGTAGGAGAATGATTGAAGAGGGTGGATTTGATGAATTGAAGAAATCTTAAATCATGATTAATTAAAGGCTTATTTAATTAATTTATTAAGGTAATTGTTATAAATAATGACATAAAAATTAATTAACGGATTTAATATGGAGCTTGTCTTGAGCATGTATGTATGTATAATCTAAGGTAAAATTGGCAATGATTATGCAAAATTTGCTAAGATTATGATTATGTGATATAATAGATGTACATGTGATGAAAATATTAGAACCCGGGTCTAGTGATTGAAAATTAGAGAGGAGAAAATTGGGTACTATGGGAAAGAGTGTATAGGTGGAAAATTGTCTATTAATAATTCATAGACAAAAATAATTGTGCAATTGATAGAAAATATTGAGAGAGAATTAAGAATAGAGTGTGTTAGAATCATGGGGGTGAGAGGAAATGGTTGTATTAAGTGAATATGTGCACCTGGAACTGTGAATATTTGTTGTGTTGTGATAAATATATTGTGAGAAGTGAAGAACTGTTAAAACATATGAGGGCAAGGTTAGAAAGGTTAGAAAAGCAATTCCATGATGAACTCGAACAAACGGCAGAGACAGAAGAGGAACCCAACACCAGACCAACCTGTAAGAAAAAGTCCACATATTTTCCCCAAGAGCAAATTTGTCCTGAAGTACAGGTTTTCATGAAATTGGTAGCTAAAGAGTTTGACCAAATTCACATAAATAAAAATAAATACCTGGGACTCTCTAACCTTACCCGACAAGAAAGAATTGCCATAAAAGAAATACAAACATGGCATGATGTTGTTATTAAGCCCTCAGATAAAGGGGGCAACATTGTCATCTGGCCTCAAATGGATTATATTAAGGAAGCAAGACGGCAACTGGAAACCACTAACTGCTACAAACGAATTTTACTTAACCCACTTCAAAATTATAAAACTATTTACGACAACATTATCAATCAAGCACAAGCACAAGGTACAATTACCAAACAGGAACATGATTATTTATCAACTCAGAATCCCAAAATTCCCACGTTCTATATGTTGCCCAAAGTTCATAAAAATATCCATAACCCACCAGGAAGACCCATCGTGTCTCTCTCAATATTTTCTTTCAATTGCACAATTATTTTTGTCTATGAATTATTAATAGACAATTTTCCACCTATACACTCTTTCCCATAGTACCCAATTTTCTCCTCTCTAATTTTCAATCACTAGACCCGGGTTCTAATATTTTCATCACATGTACATCTATTATATCACATAATCATAATCTTAGCAAATTTTGCATAATCATTGCCAATTTTACCTTAGATTATACATACATACATGCTCAAGACAAGCTCCATATTAAATCCGTTAATTAATTTTTATGTCATTATTTATAACAATTACCTTAATAAATTAATTAAATAAGCCTTTAATTAATCATGATTTAAGATTTCTTCAATTCATCAAATCCACCCTCTTCAATCATTCTCCTACTGAAACTTAAGAAATATTTTATAATATATCTTTAATTTTGTCTTATAACAAACAATAAGAAATATCCAGGTCCCTCAGCTATGTAACCTAATGACCTAACAAGGGCTGACCTAATAAGGGCTGACCCAATGCTTAACAATCATCAGGTCCAATCAATCATCAGTATTCCTGTTTAAAAACTGCAACTCCCAGCTAACATCTCACGTCCTGTGATCAAGCATACAATGCGAAACGTACGTCAGGAGGAGGAAGTATCGCGATCACGTGATGCGCACACGTGACCGCATTAGCCGGAATCCCTAGGACGGTTACCAGGCAACGGCCGCACAGCTCCGTCTTCTGAACGAGGAGACCCCGGCCACACTCCGCTGCAGCCCTGGAAGCACGGGCACAGCAACAAGCGGGTCTCGCAGTGACAGCGACACCGGAGCTGGTATCGTATACCCCGCACTTTGTACTTTGTGAACTGCACTTTAATTATTAAGCTTGTTAGCACAATCAATTCAATTTTCCTGAGCAACCAACATTCATCGAGCTATATATGCATGTCAAACAACCATGCACAACTGCAAATTAAACTGGATAAACTGTTCCAACTAGCAACATCATAAGTAATGCATTATTTTTTCTCCCTCAGCAATAAGGTATACAAAGCTGGGATCATCCATACTTGCTACAAACATCAATAGCAAGCTACCACTAACTCATATGTACTAATGACTGTGTGTCTCTCCATTCGAAACTCACCAATATATCAATGGTAAACCTCAGCAAATACTTGTGCTAAGTATCTACAAGCATCTAGTCACAGCCTGCTTTCCTATAATCATACAAGTACTGATTATAGGTTCCAGGCATAAGGCACATTATAGCCATTATCTGGTTAAGTGCATAGGGGTGTACTATCACTAATTATTATTTTGAAAACCTACTGCCACATTTAAGATGCGCAGTTTAATTATAACCTGCATTTATATAGCGGTATAATTTGGTACGGCCGGTCTGGTGCCCTCTGGGCGTTTCTTGGAGTGAAAGGCAAGTCCTAATTGTGGACATTGTGTGGTGTTCAGGAATTTTACCCGCATAATAGGCCTTCACTCATATGTATATTATTGTCTGTGGTTGATATGTCACAGGGTAGCTAAGCCTGGTGGCTGCACATTATCTCATTTTTTTGACCATTGTACTATATAGACATACAAATATCAATTATGTCAGTTACATACTCATGAACCTGGATGACTCAAAAGGGTGAGTACAATATTTGCGGTCATACCTCACTGGGAATGCCCAATCTCTTCTGACCTTGGAAGCTAAGCAGTGAAAGGCCGGGTTAGTAATAGGATGGGTGACCACCTCTGAACACCCTGGTACCGCAATAAATTGATTCCCCTATAGTGTCATCTGCACTAAAAATATTGGGCAATTGAATTTTCAAAATATTGGTTTGCAGCGGTGATAGGCAAGTCCTAATTGTGGATATTGCGTGTTTTGAAAAAAACCTTTTTTCCACAAAACAGGCCATCACCCATGCTCATATTTCACTGTGGCTGCCATGTCACAAGGTGACTAAACCAATTGGCTGCACACATTTGGGTGACTCAATAGGGTGAGTACGACATTTGCGGTCATACCTCACTGGAGATGCCCAATCTCTTCTGACCTTGGAAGCTAAGCAGTGAAAGGCCGGGCTAGTACTAGGATGGGAGACCACCTCTGAACACCCTGGTACTGCAATAAGTTGACTCCCCTATATAGTGTCACCTAGACATATACTATTGGGTACCGGACTCTTATATGGCCTATGATTTAATTCTCTGCATTTACCACAATCCATAATGGATATCTGCTGAATAAATGATGGTCATACAATACATGAGTCACAATGTGCAATGATTAATGAATTTTGTTACCACAGCCATAATTTCCGACAATTGGTAGATTGTGATATGGATATCACGTATTACTTATAAACTCTCTTTTTTTCATATTTTCGCAAAGCTTTTAACTTTCAATGCAGATACTCCTTAATTCTTATTTTACGTGTTACCTAATAAAAATGGTTTTATCAGTAACAAATTACATTGCCATGCTTTGAATTAGAGTGCTCCCAAAAAAGAGTCTACTTACCAACACTTCTTTGTTTTGGTTTTTTCTGACTGTCTAAATTTGACTCTGGGGAGCACCACTGGAAGCAACATTTATTGGGATTAGGATTAAATTTCCATATACCCCCAGTTGCTATATCTAGAAGCAATTCAGGGATAATTCAGTTTTTCAGAGGCTACTATTTATCAGATCAAGGACTTGTGCGGTTCCCAATATTTTTCTTTCTATAACTGTATACTGGCTGATAACTCAGCTTTTCTCGGGATACCTGCACAGTCATACTTCTTTGGTACAGGATTTGCCTTCTCTTAGGAAACCCTGTCCCTAGACGTAAATTCTATTTTTTGGAGTTTTTCTATTACATTATATTATGAGTTTCAGTTTAAAACAAGAACTCTGCTCTAGACGTAAAAATAAAGACAATCTAGATGATATTTTTCCGAGTGACCTGGTTGATACTGAACCCCATATTAGCTGGGAAGAGGACTTTCAAAAATTGAATTCTGTATTACGTAAACAAATTAGAACGAATTGGGATTTGACTACTCTTGAAAATTATATCAAAAACAAAATATCCCCACGCGGTCTGCGCCCAAGAGTTTTTCCAACATTTGATTTAGCGAGTGAGAACCTAAAAAAGGAATGGGAACATACCCTATTAAAATGTTCTAATGAACTTATGAACATTTTAATTAAACATAACAACCTAGTACTGGAAGAGTGTGAACACAACCTAGAGGACTTAAGCAAGAAATTAGAGAGCTGGGAGAAGGACTCTCAATTCCAGAGATGCTTTGAGAAAAATAAATTGGAACTCCAAGCTTACGAACAGACGATTATAGAAAGAAAGAAGACCAAATACGCCAGAGACAAAAGAGACTTTGCATCTGGGAAAATCTTTAAATGGCAGAAGTCATCTTGGAAAAGAGAACCTCCTAGACACACAAGCCAATACTCATCATCCGAGACTGAAACATCTGGAGCAGAAGAGACTCCTGAATACACCACGGATAGATACTCCAGTACTAGAAGCGATACATCCAATAATCCTCAGAACTCAACTTCTTCATCTTTTTTAGGCGATCCTCGAGGAGGAAGAGGCAGACAAAGAGGGGGAAGACAAGGCGGGGGAACAAGAGGAAGAAAAGGACCACAACAATGGGATTCCTCACCCCCCACGACCCGCAATACATACAGGAGACAACATCAACAGGACCGGTGGTAACCTCAACCACTGAAGACAATGACTTCAAACTTCAGATTATTAATTTATCTGATCACATTCTCACTGAAGCACAAGAATCCATATTGCAAAAGGGTTTGACCTTTTCTCCTACACAACACTTTGATCGATTCAAAGGAGAAACAGACCTTAAACTATTTTGCAGAAAACTGCTGTTAACCAAAGTATATTCAAACAAAGAGACACTCTTTCCACTGGCTCAATTGGAAGTAGAAGCCAAGGATGCAGCAACATCGGACACCTCATCTCCGGGCCTATTTCAGATAGAACAAGAAGCTCTTTTCGCACTACAAGAACTGGAACTCGAACAAACGGCAGAGACAGAAGAGGAACCCAACACCAGACCAACCTGTAAGAAAAAGTCCACATATTTTCCCCAAGAGCAAATTTGTCCTGAAGTACAGGTTTTCATGAAATTGGTAGCTAAAGAGTTTGACCAAATTCACATAAATAAAAATAAATACCTGGGACTCTCTAACCTTACCCGACAAGAAAGAATTGCCATAAAAGAAATACAAACATGGCATGATGTTGTTATTAAGCCCTCAGATAAAGGGGGCAACATTGTCATCTGGCCTCAAATGGATTATATTAAGGAAGCAAGACGGCAACTGGAAACCACTAACTGCTACAAACGAATTTTACTTAACCCACTTCAAAATTATAAAACTATTTACGACAACATTATCAATCAAGCACAAGCACAAGGTACAATTACCAAACA
Organism: Pseudophryne corroboree; assembly: GCF_028390025.1. NCBI lineage: Eukaryota > Metazoa > Chordata > Amphibia > Anura > Myobatrachidae > Pseudophryne > Pseudophryne corroboree. Next base: position 216,531,618 of record NC_086451.1, read on the forward strand.
GGAACATGATTATTTATCAACTCAGAATCCCAAAATTCCCACGTTCTATATGTTGCCCAAAGTTCATAAAAATATCCATAACCCACCAGGAAGACCCATCGTGTCTGGTATAGGGGGCTTAACAGAAAGAGCTAGTATTTTCCTTGATTTGCACCTCCGGCAATTTGTCTTAGATCTCCCTTCATACGTTCAGGATACGACTGACATATTAAGGAAGGTACATGATCTTAAACTAGAGGACAATCAATATCTGGTATCACTAGATGTCGAGGCACTTTATACCTCTATAAGTCATCAAGATGGGGTAAGGGCTGTAGAGTATTTTCTACATAATGAAGGAAAGAAAGATTTTCATCTCTTTCTCACTAAGCTTCTTCACTTTGTACTACATTACAACTTCTTCACATTTAATGATCAATTCTACCTCCAAACAAGAGGCACGGCTATGGGGGCAGCCTGTGCACCCACATATGCCAACATATTCCTCGGATGGTGGGAGAGGGAAGTCGTCTTCAAGGATACTAATGATATCTTTACAACTCACGTTATCATGTGGAATCGCTATATAGACGATATCCTCATGATCTGGGAAGGTGATTTACTGTTACTGCATCAATTTATTGAACATCTCAATAATAACAATTGCAATATCCATCTCACGCACACTATAAGTCAGTCAGAATTACCCTTTCTAGATCTATTGATCTATAAAAATCCAGAAGGGATGATTGCAACAAATCTATATCGAAAGAGCACAGCAACAAATACATTGTTACACCAGACTAGCTCTCATTTCCCTCCCACTATAGAGAATATACCTAAAGGCGAATTTCTCCGTCTTCGCAGAAACTGCTCAGATGACAAAGAATTCAAAGTGCAAAGTATGGAATTGACTAAGAGACTATGTGAGAGGGGATACAGTAAAACTTCAACCAAAAAAGCCATCAAAACGGTCAAATCCATAAAAAGAGAAGATATCATCTTTAAAAAGGATCCTAAAGACAAGGGCACCAATAAAACCATTCGCTTCGTTGGGAATTTCTGTCAGGAATGGAGAAAGGTCCAGGAGGCTATACAGAAACATTGGCATATTTTACATGCAGATCCAACCCTGTCTAAAAATCTGGGCCCTAAAGTCGCCATGAGTTGGCGCAGATCAAAAAATCTGAGGGATAGATTCGTACGAAGTCATTTTCAGAAATTTCCTACTAAACAACCTGCAGTTACAGGCACATATCCCTGCGGAAGATGCAAAGCCTGTAAACACATTGATCCTATCAAGGAAATAGAGGATAAATATGGGGATACAATACAGATTGTTGATTACATGAACTGTTTAACTGAAGGGATCATCTACTGCCTTAGATGTAGCTGCAATCAAAAGTATATAGGCATGACAACGCGTCCCTTCAAACAGCGCATTCTGGAGCATATAGGATCTATCCGCAATGCCGCCTCAGATAAAGTCAAGATGAAACAACTGACATCTGTTGCCCGCCATTTCTATACGTATCATGGAAGCAGGTGGGAAGAACTAAAAATCTTCGGCTTGGAAAGGATACGACTGGGGATTCGAGGAGGTAATCTCACCGAAAGTCTGCTTAGAAAAGAGAGTGAGTGGATCTTCAAGCTCGGATCCATATATCCAGCAGGGATGAATGAAACTATAAATTATGGAGTATTTTTGAGTTAATGTCCATCAGCATTCATGACTACTAGCATCTTACTGACCTGGGACCATCATCATACATTATATAATTGATCACTGTAAATATAAAAAAATCCACAACATAACAATTGCATCACTTGTTTACATTATACATACACCACAATGTTCACGCAACATGCATAATTTTTACTTTAATAATCACATGTTTTACACAGTGGGCTCATCATGGAATTGCTTTTCTAACCTTTCTAACCTTGCCCTCATATGTTTTAACAGTTCTTCACTTCTCACAATATATTTATCACAACACAACAAATATTCACAGTTCCAGGTGCACATATTCACTTAATACAACCATTTCCTCTCACCCCCATGATTCTAACACACTCTATTCTTAATTCTCTCTCAATATTTTCTTTCAATTGCACAATTATTTTTGTCTATGAATTATTAATAGACAATTTTCCACCTATACACTCTTTCCCATAGTACCCAATTTTCTCCTCTCTAATTTTCAATCACTAGACCCGGGTTCTAATATTTTCATCACATGTACATCTATTATATCACATAATCATAATCTTAGCAAATTTTGCATAATCATTGCCAATTTTACCTTAGATTATACATACATACATGCTCAAGACAAGCTCCATATTAAATCCGTTAATTAATTTTTATGTCATTATTTATAACAATTACCTTAATAAATTAATTAAATAAGCCTTTAATTAATCATGATTTAAGATTTCTTCAATTCATCAAATCCACCCTCTTCAATCATTCTCCTACTGAAACTTAAGAAATATTTTATAATATATCTTTAATTTTGTCTTATAACAAACAATAAGAAATATCCAGGTCCCTCAGCTATGTAACCTAATGACCTAACAAGGGCTGACCTAATAAGGGCTGACCCAATGCTTAACAATCATCAGGTCCAATCAATCATCAGTATTCCTGTTTAAAAACTGCAACTCCCAGCTAACATCTCACGTCCTGTGATCAAGCATACAATGCGAAACGTACGTCAGGAGGAGGAAGTATCGCGATCACGTGATGCGCACACGTGACCGCATTAGCCGGAATCCCTAGGACGGTTACCAGGCAACGGCCGCACAGCTCCGTCTTCTGAACGAGGAGACCCCGGCCACACGCCGCTGCAGCCCTGGAAGCACGGGCACAGCAACAAGCGGGTCTCGCAGTGACAGCGACACCGGAGCTGGTATCGTATACCCCGCACTTTGTACTTTGTGAACTGCACTTTAATTATTAAGCTTGTTAGCACAATCAATTCAATTTTCCTGAGCAACCAACATTCATCGAGCTATATATGCATGTCAAACAACCATGCACAACTGCAAATTAAACTGGATAAACTGTTCCAACTAGCAACATCATAAGTAATGCATTATTTTTTCTCCCTCAGCAATAAGGTATACAAAGCTGGGATCATCCATACTTGCTACAAACATCAATAGCAAGCTACCACTAACTCATATGTACTAATGACTGTGTGTCTCTCCATTCGAAACTCACCAATATATCAATGGTAAACCTCAGCAAATACTTGTGCTAAGTATCTACAAGCATCTAGTCACAGCCTGCTTTCCTATAATCATACAAGTACTGATTATAGGTTCCAGGCATAAGGCACATTATAGCCATTATCTGGTTAAGTGCATAGGGGTGTACTATCACTAATTATTATTTTGAAAACCTACTGCCACATTTAAGATGCGCAGTTTAATTATAACCTGCATTTATATAGCGGTATAATTTGGTACGGCCGGTCTGGTGCCCTCTGGGCGTTTCTTGGAGTGAAAGGCAAGTCCTAATTGTGGACATTGTGTGGTGTTCAGGAATTTTACCCGCATAATAGGCCTTCACTCATATGTATATTATTGTCTGTGGTTGATATGTCACAGGGTAGCTAAGCCTGGTGGCTGCACATTATCTAATTTTTTTGACCATTGTACTATATAGACATACAAATATCAATTATGTCAGTTACATACTCATGAACCTGGATGACTCAAAAGGGTGAGTACAATATTTGCGGTCATACCTCACTGGGAATGCCCAATCTCTTCTGACCTTGGAAGCTAAGCAGTGAAAGGCCGGGTTAGTAATAGGATGGGTGACCACCTCTGAACACCCTGGTACCGCAATAAATTGATTCCCCTATAGTGTCATCTGCACTAAAAATATTGGGCAATTGAATTTTCAAAATATTGGTTTGCAGCGGTGATAGGCAAGTCCTAATTGTGGATATTGCGTGTTTTGAAAAAAACCTTTTTTCCACAAAACAGGCCATCACCCATGCTCATATTTCACTGTGGCTGCCATGTCACAAGGTGACTAAACCAATTGGCTGCACACATTTGGGTGACTCAATAGGGTGAGTACGACATTTGCGGTCATACCTCACTGGAGATGCCCAATCTCTTCTGACCTTGGAAGCTAAGCAGTGAAAGGCCGGGCTAGTACTAGGATGGGAGACCACCTCTGAACACCCTGGTACTGCAATAAGTTGACTCCCCTATATAGTGTCACCTAGACATATACTATTGGGTACCGGACTCTTATATGGCCTATGATTTAATTCTCTGCATTTACCACAATCCATAATGGATATCTGCTGAATAAATGATGGTCATACAATACATGAGTCACAATGTGCAATGATTAATGAATTTTGTTACCACAGCCATAATTTCCGACAATTGGTAGATTGTGATATGGATATCACGTATTACTTATAAACTCTCTTTTTTTCATATTTTCGCAAAGCTTTTAACTTTCAATGCAGATACTCCTTAATTCTTATTTTACGTGTTACCTAATAAAAATGGTTTTATCAGTAACAAATTACATTGCCATCCTTTGAATTAGAGTGCTCCCAAAAAAGAGTCTACTTACCAACACTTCTTTGTTTTGGTTTTTTCTGACTGTCTAAATTTGACTCTGGGGAGCACCACTGGAAGCAACATTTATTGGGATTAGGATTAAATTTCCATATACCCCCAGTTGCTATATCTAGAAGCAATTCAGGGATAATTCAGTTTTTCAGAGGCTACTATTTATCAGATCAAGGACTTGTGCGGTTCCCAATATTTTTCTTTCTATACCCATGGAGACCTGTCAATCACATAGCAGCTTCGTCCCTCCAGGCTAGAATGAGGAGCTGCTGTCCTCTTCTTGGTGACAATTGATGTGTGTATACTGTATGTGTATATATATATATATATATATATATATATATATGTGTGTGTTAATGTGTATGTGTGTTTATATGTGTGAGTGTATATGTGTGTGTTTATGTATGTATATACGTGCATGTGTATATGACTGGGTATACGTGTGTGTATATGTGTACATCTGTGTGTATATGTGTGTGAGAATCTATACACTCTGTGTGTGTGTGTGTGTGTGTGTGTGTGTGGGGGGGGGGGTGACATGAGCCTGCATCAGGTGTCATGGCTCTATGTTACGCCTCTGCCACAAATTAAAAAGTGCTTCCAGTGGTTCATACTTCAGAAAGCAGTTGAGTACTGTATTTGTATCACCTTGCATGGTAGGGAATTTTCTACAATTTATGTTGAGACATTAACTTGCTGCCAGTTATTTGGTGAAAACAGAAGATGATTTATAGTGGAAGAAAGGCTGCTGGAAGGCAAAGTGAAATTGAATGTGTCAAACAAGGATTACTCCTACACCACACTTCAACACAAATACTCTCCAGCGCTTGTTGCCCTATTTATTTCTCTGTACTCAAATTATGAAGCTTAAAACCTCTAACTTCATGTTGACTTATTGTCAACGTGGGAAGGAGCATCGATCTCTTATGCCACATGCTGGAGAGGAAATCTGGCTGGAGAGAAAACAGTGATCTGTAATGTTACTGGCTAGAGAGAAAATCCATGGAAATACACTGCCCAGGGACAACATTGGGGGTCATTCCGAGTTGATCGCTCGCTGCCATTTTTTGCAGCCAGCGAACAGGTTACTACTGTGCATGCGTATGCACCGCAATGCACACGCGCGTTGTACGGGTACGGTTGCGCGCTATGTGCGCCACACTATTTATTATCCCTCCAGGGATGTCGTGGACACTCTAAGAGGGAGAATAGTTGTCGATATCCTGGCGGTCAGGATTCCGGCGCCGGTATGCAGAGCGCCGTGATCCCGACAGCCAGGATACTTATTGAGGTAGTTCTTGAAAAGGCTGATGTGATTTGGTTACAAGAAATAAGTGGCATATTTAACTTCTGCTGCTAGGGAGGTTTATGTCACAAAGTCATGACCACTGTGCTGAAGAAATGATACAAATGTATATAGAGAAGTGACACAATAATCTGCCTTTCCACACAGGATTATCTATTCTGTGATATTTTCTCTGAAGCTTACTGATACAACTGCAGTACCTTGTATATACTAGTTCTAAGTAGAGATGAGCGCCTGAAATTTTTCGGGTTTTGTGTTTTGGTTTTGGGTTCGGTTCCGCGGCCGTGTTTTGGGTTCGACCGCGTTTTGGCAAAACCTCACCGAATTTTTTTTGTCGGATTCGGGTGTGTTTTGGATTCGGGTGTTTTTTTCAAAAAACACTAAAAAACAGCTTAAATCATAGAATTTGGGGGTCATTTTGATCCCAAAGTATTATTAACCTCAAAAACCATAATTTACACTCATTTTCAGTCTATTCTGAATACCTCACACCTCACAATATTATTTTTAGTCCTAAAATTTGCACCGAGGTCGCTGTGTGAGTAAGATAAGCGACCCTAGTGGCCGACACAAACACCGGGCCCATCTAGGAGTGGCACTGCAGTGTCACGCAGGATGTCCCTTCCAAAAAACCCTCCCCAAACAGCACATGACGCAAAGAAAAAAAGAGGCGCAATGAGGTAGCTGTGTGAGTAAGATTAGCGACCCTAGTGGCCGACACAAACACCGGGCCCATCTAGGAGTGGCACTGCAGTGTCACGCAGGATGGCCCTTCCAAAAAACCCTCCCCAAACAGCACATGACGCAAAGAAAAAAAGAGGCGCAATGAGGTAGCTGTGTGAGTAAGATTAGCGACCCTAGTGGCCGACACAAACACCGGGCCCATCTAGGAGTGGCACTGCAGTGTCACGCAGGATGGCCCTTCCAAAAAACCCTCCCCAAACAGCACATGACGCAAAGAAAAAAAGAGGCGCAATGAGGTAGCTGTGTGAGTAAGATTAGCGACCCTAGTGGCCGACACAAACACCGGGCCCATCTAGGAGTGGCACTGCAGTGTCACGCAGGATGTCCCTTCCAAAAAACCCTCCCCAAACAGCACATGACGCAAAGAAAAAAAGAGGCGCAATGAGGTAGCTGTGTGAGTAAGATTAGCGACCCTAGTGGCCGACACAAACACCGGGCCCATCTAGGAGTGGCACTGCAGTGTCACGCAGGATGTCCCTTCCAAAAAACCCTCCCCAAACAGCACATGACGCAAAGAAAAAAAGAGGCGCAATGAGGTAGCTGTGTGAGTAAGATTAGCGACCCTAGTGGCCGACACAAACACCGGGCCCATCTAGGAGTGGCACTGCAGTGTCACGCAGGATGTCCCTTCCAAAAAACCCTCCCCAAACAGCACATGACGCAAAGAAAAAAAGAGGCGCAATGAGGTAGCTGACTGTGTGAGTAAGATTAGCGACCCTAGTGGCCGACACAAACACCGGGCCCATCTAGGAGTGGCACTGCAGTGTCACGCAGGATGTCCCTTCCAAAAAAACCCTCCCCAATCAGCACATGATGCAAAGAAAAAGAAAAGAAAAAAGAGGTGCAAGATGGAATTGTCCTTGGGCACCCACCCTTATGTTGTATAAACAAAACAGGACATGCACACTTTAACCAACCCATCATTTCAGTGACAGGGTCTGCCACACGACTGTGACTGATATGACGGGTTGGTTTGGACCCCCCCCAAAAAAGAAGCAATTAATCTCTCCTTGCACAAACTGGCTCTACAGAGGCAAGATGTCCACCTCATCTTCACCCTCCGATATATCACCGTGTACATCCCCCTCCTCACAGATTATCAATTCGTCCCCACTGGAATCCAAGCATCTCAGCTCCCTGTGTACTTTGTGGAGGCAATTGCTGCTGGTCAATGTCTCCGCGGAGGAATTGATTATAATTCATTTTAATGAACATCATCTTCTCCACATTTTCTGGATGTAACCTCGTACGCCGATTGCTGACAAGGTGAGCGGCGGCACTAAACACTCTTTCGGAGTACACACTTGTGGGAGGGCAACTTAGGTAGAATAAAGCCAGTTTGTGCAAGGGCCTCCAAATTGCCTCTTTTTCCTGCCAGTATAAGTACGGACTGTGTGACGTGCCTACTTGGATGCGGTCACTCATATAATCCTCCACCATTCTATCAATGTTGAGAGAATCATATGCAGTGACAGTAGACGACATGTCCGTAATCGTTGTCAGGTCCTTCAGTCCGGACCAGATGTCAGCATCAGCAGTCGCTCCAGACTGCCCTGCATCACCGCCAGCGGGTGGGCTCGGAATTCTGAGCCTTTTCCTCGCACCCCCAGTTGCGGGAGAATGTGAAGGAGGAGATGTTGACAGGTCGCGTTCCGCTTGACTTGACAATTTTGTCACCAGCAGGTCTTTCAACCCCAGCAGACCTGTGTCTGCCGGAAAGAGAGATCCAAGGTAGGCTTTAAATCTAGGATCGAGCACGGTGGCCAAAATGTAGTGCTCTGATTTCAACAGATTGACCACCCGTGAATCCTTGTTAAGCGAATTAAGGGCTGCATCCACAAGTCCCACATGCCTAGCGGAATCGCTCCCTTTTAGCTCCTTCTTCAATGCCTCCAGCTTCTTCTGCAAAAGCCTGATGAGGGGAATGACCTGACTCAGGCTGGCAGTGTCTGAACTGACTTCACGTGTGGCAAGTTCAAAGGGCATCAGAACCTTGCACAACGTTGAAATCATTCTCCACTGCACTTGAGACAGGTGCATTCCATCTCCTATATCGTGCTCAATTGTATAGGCTTGAATGGCCTTTTGCTGCTCCTCCAACCTCTGAAGCATATAGAGGGTTGAATTCCACCTCGTTACCACTTCTTGCTTCAGATGATGGCAGGGCAGGTTCAGTAGTTTTTGGTGGTGCTCCAGTCTTCTGTACGTGGTGCCTGTACGCCGAAAGTGTCCCGCAATTTTTCTGGCCACCGACAGCATCTCTTGCACGCCCCTGTCGTTTTTTAAAAAATTCTGCACCACCAAATTCAAGGTATGTGCAAAACATGGGACGTGCTGGAATTTGCCCATATTTAATGCACACACAATATTGCTGGCGTTGTCCGATGCCACAAATCCACAGGAGAGTCCAATTGGGGTAAGCCATTCCGCGATGATCTTCCTCAGTTGCCGTAAGAGGTTTTCAGCTGTGTGCGTATTCTGGAAAGCGGTGATACAAAGCGTAGCCTGCCTAGGAAAGAGTTGGCGTTTGCGAGATGCTGCTACTGGTGCCGCCGCTGCTGTTCTTGCGGCGGGAGTCCATACATCTACCCAGTGGGCTGTCACAGTCATATAGTCCTGACCCTGCCCTGCTCCACTTGTCCACATGTCCGTGGTTAAGTGGACATTGGGTACAACTGCATTTTTTAGGACACTGGTGAGTCTTTTTCTGACGTCCGTGTACATTCTCGGTATCGCCTGCCTAGAGAAGTGGAACCTAGATGGTATTTGGTAACGGGAGCACACTGCCTCAATAAATTGTCTAGTTCCCTGTGAACTAACGGCGGATACCGGACGCACGTCTAACACCAACATAGTTGTCAAGGACTCAGTTATCCGCTTTGCAGTAGGATGACTGCTGTGATATTTCATCTTCCTCGCAAAGGACTGTTGAACAGTCAATTGCTTACTGGAAGTAGTACAAGTGGGCTTACGACTTCCCCTCTGGGATGACCATCGACTCCCAGCGGCAACAACAGCAGCGCCAGCAGCAGTAGGCGTTACACGCAAGGATGCATCGGAGGAATCCCAGGCAGGAGAGGACTCGTCAGAATTGCCAGTGACATGGCCTGCAGGACTATTGGCATTCCTGGGGAAGGAGGAAATTGACACTGAGGGAGTTGGTGGGGTGGTTTGCGTGAGCTTGGTTACAAGAGGAAGGGATTTACTGGTCAGTGGACTGCTTCCGCTGTCACCCAAAGTTTTTGAACTTGTCACTGACTTATTATGAATGCGCTGCAGGTGACGTATAAGGGAGGATGTTCCGAGGTGGTTAACGTCCTTACCCCTACTTATTACAGCTTGACAAAGGGAACACACGGCTTGACACCTGTTGTCCGCATTTCTGGTGAAATACCTCCACACCGAAGAGCTGATTTTTTTGGTATTTTCACCTGGCATGTCAACGGCCATATTCCTCCCACGGACAACAGGTGTCTCCCCGGGTGCCTGACTTAAACAAACCACCTCACCATCAGAATCCTCCTGGTCAATTTCCTCCCCAGCGCCAGCAACACCCATATCCTCCTCATCCTGGTGTACTTCAACACTGACATCTTCAATCTGACTATCAGGAACTGGACTGCGGGTGCTCCTTCCAGCACTTGCAGGGGGCGTGCAAATGGTGGAAGGCGCATGCTCTTCACGTCCAGTGTTGGGAAGGTCAGGCATCGCAACCGACACAATTGGACTCTCCTTGTGGATTTGGGATTTCAAAGAACGCACAGTTCTTTGCGGTGCTTTTGCCAGCTTGAGTCTTTTCAGTTTTCTAGCGAGAGGCTGAGTGCTTCCATCCTCATGTGAAGCTGAACCACTAGCCATGAACATAGGCCAGGGCCTCAGCCGTTCCTTGCCACTCCGTGTGGTAAATGGCATATTGGCAAGTTTACGCTTCTCCTCCGACAATTTTATTTTAGGTTTTGGAGTCCTTTTTTTACTGATATTTGGTGTTTTGGTTTTGACATGCTCTGTACTATGCCATTGGGCATCGGCCTTGGCAGACGACGTTGCTGGCATTTCATCGTCTCGGCCATGACTAGTGGCAGCAGCTTCAGCACGAGGTGGAAGTGGATCTTGATCTTTCCCTAATTTTGGAACCTCAACATTTTTGTTCTCCATATTTTAATAGGCACAACTAAAAGGCACCTCAGGTAAACAATGGAGATGGATGGATTGGATACTAGTATACAATTATGGACGGGCTGCCGAGTGCCGACACAGAGGTAGCCACAGCCGTGAACTACCGCACTGTACTGTGTCTGCTGCTAATATATAGACTGGTTGATAAAGAGATAGTATACTCGTAACTAGTATGTATGTATAAAGAAAGAAAAAAAAACCACGGTTAGGTGGTATATACAATTATGGACGGGCTGCCGAGTGCCGACACAGAGGTAGCCACAGCCGTGAACTACCGCACTGTACTGTGTCTGCTGCTAATATATAGACTGGTTGATAAAGAGATAGTATACTCGTAACTAGTATGTATGTATAAAGAAAGAAAAAAAAACCACGGTTAGGTGGTATATACAATTATGGACGGGCTGCCGAGTGCCGACACAGAGGTAGCCACAGCCGTGAACTACCGCACTGTACTGTGTCTGCTGCTAATATATAGACTGGTTGATAAAGAGATAGTATACTCGTAACTAGTATGTATGTATAAAGAAAGAAAAAAAAACCACGGTTAGGTGGTATATACAATTATGGACGGGCTGCCGAGTGCCGACACAGAGGTAGCCACAGCCGTGAACTACCGCACTGTACTGTGTCTGCTGCTAATATATAGACTGGTTGATAAAGAGATAGTATACTCGTAACTAGTATGTATGTATAAAGAAAGAAAAAAAAACCACGGTTAGGTGGTATATACAATTATGGACGGGCTGCCGAGTGCCGACACAGAGGTAGCCACAGCCGTGAACTACCGCACTGTACTGTGTCTGCTGCTAATATATAGACTGGTTGATAAAGAGATAGTATACTCGTAACTAGTATGTATGTATAAAGAAAGAAAAAAAAACCACGGTTAGGTGGTATATACAATTATGGACGGGCTGCCGAGTGCCGACACAGAGGTAGCCACAGCCGTGAACTACCGCACTGTACTGTGTCTGCTGCTAATATATAGACTGGTTGATAAAGAGATAGTATACTCGTAACTAGTATGTATGTATAAAGAAAGAAAAAAAACCCACGGTTAGGTGGTATATACAATTATGGACGGGCTGCCGAGTGCCGACACAGAGGTAGCCACAGCCGTGAACTACCGCACTGTACTGTGTCTGCTGCTAATATATAGACTGGTTGATAAAGAGATAGTATACTCGTAACTAGTATGTATGTATAAAGAAAGAAAAAAAAACCACGGTTAGGTGGTATATACAATTATGGACGGGCTGCCGAGTGCCGACACAGAGGTAGCCACAGCCGTGAACTACCGCACTGTACTGTGTCTGCTGCTAATATATAGACTGGTTGATAAAGAGATAGTATACTCGTAACTAGTATGTATGTATAAAGAAAGAAAAAAAAAACACGGTTAGGTGGTATATACAATTATGGACGGGCTGCCGAGTGCCGACACAGAGGTAGCCACAGCCGTGAACTACCGCACTGTACTGTGTCTGCTGCTAATATATAGACTGGTTGATAAAGAGATAGTATACTCGTAACTAGTATGTATGTATAAAGAAAGAAAAAAAAACCACGGTTAGGTGGTATATACAATTATGGACGGGCTGCCGAGTGCCGACACAGAGGTAGCCACAGCCGTGAACTACCGCACTGTACTGTGTCTGCTGCTAATATAGACTGGTTGATAAAGAGATAGTATACTACTAATATTATATACTGGTGGTCAGGTCACTGGTCACTAGTCACACTGGCAGTGGCACTCCTGCAGCAAAAGTGTGCACTGTTTAATTTTAATATAATATTATGTACTCCTGGCTCCTGCTATAACCTATAACTGGCACTGCAGTAGTGCTCCCCAGTCTCCCCCACAATTATAAGCTGTGTGAGCTGAGCAGTCAGACAGATATATAATATATATATAGATGATGCAGCACACTGGCCTGAGCCTGAGCAGTGCACACAGATATGGTATGTGACTGACTGAGTCACTGTGTGTATCGCTTTTTTCAGGCAGAGAACGGATATATTAAATAAACTGCACTGTGTGTCTGGTGGTCACTCACTATATAATATATTATGTACTCCTGGCTCCTGCTATAACCTATAACTGGCACTGCAGTAGTGCTCCCCAGTCTCCCCCACAATTATAAGCTGTGTGAGCTGAGCAGTCAGACAGATATATATAATATTATATATAGATAATAGATGATGCAGCACACTGGCCTGAGCCTGAGCAGTGCACACAGATATGGTATGTGACTGAGTCACTGTGTGCTGTGTATCGCTTTTTTCAGGCAGAGAACGGATTATAAATAAAAGTGGTGGTCACTGGTCACTATCAGCAAAACTCTGCACTGTACACTACTGAGTACTCCTAATGCTCCCCAAAATTAGTAAATCAAGTGTCTCTCTAATCTATTCTAATTCTAAACGGAGAGGACGCCAGCCACGTCCTCTCCCTATCAATCTCAATGCACGTGTGAAAATGGCGGCGACGCGGGCTCCTTATATAGAATCCGAGTCTCGCGATAGAATCCGAGCCTCGCGAGAATCCGACAGCGTCATGATGACGTTCGGGCGCGCTCGGGTTAACCGAGCAAGGCGGGAAGATCCGAGTCGCTCGGACCCGTGAAAAAAAACATGAAGTTCTGGCGGGTTCGGATTCAGAGAAACCGAACCCGCTCATCTCTAGTTCTAAGGTCTGTGTTGTGTAGTTATGACTTTTGTGTTGAAGTGGTGATAAGCTACTTCTACACACAATCACTATATTATCATGCAACAACCTTTTTCAAAGTTGTACATGTTGTGTAGTCATGACTGCTGTGTTGACCAAAACATTTAAGGGAAATTGATATAGTATTGATCATACACTGTGTAGAATTTGTGTTTTAAATATTGAAACAATATAGAACACAAGAGATCTCTCTGGAAGTATCAGTTATTCTGACTATCCACTCTACCTGATAAAAAAAGCCAGAACAGGAGTGTAGCTCTAACCGGAGTATATGAAATGTGTATGTAAATAATGTCTAGTGATATGATATTTTATTTATGATATCTCCAATATTGAGAAACTGCTAGGAACCCATGTTTTATATGCAGGAATTATGGGGGTAATTCTAAGTTGATCGCAGCAGGAATTTTGTTAGCAGTTGGGCAAAACCATGTGCACTGCAGGGGAGGCAGATTTAACATGTGCAGAGAGAGTTAGATTTGGGTGTGGTGTGTTCAATCTGCAATCTAATTTGCAGTGTAAAAATAAAGCAGCCAGTATTTACCCTGCACAGAAACAAAATAACCCACCCAAATCTAACTCTCTCTGCAAATGTTATATCTGCCCCCCCCCTGCAGTACACATGGTTTTGCCCAACTGCTAAAAAAAATTCCTGTTGCGATCAACTTGGAATTACCCCCTATATTCCTTAGAAATATTGCTAAACTGGGTCGACTAGTCTATGCAATTATTGCACTATTTGTAATATCAAAATAAATAATAATCGCCACCAATGAATGACAAGCCAGTAATTATCTTTGTTGATGATTAAATAAAAACGTAAGAATTTTTGAGATGTGATCCAGCTATGTTATATATATATATATATATATATATAGGAAATGGAGAACACAAACGCCCAGATGTGTTGTGATATTAAAAAAGGTGAAAGCGGGTGTATTGGGTGATAAATTTGACTGGATCACTTATCTGGTTTAGGTAGATATTGAGCTGTCGACCATCACTTGGAATTCAGTACATGAAAATAAAGAAACAGCAAAACATAGTGTGTACCATTCATAAATAAAACATATAACACTGTCTGGATTCAAGCGGCATTTTTAGGGAACTAGCATATTCCCATTTATAATCACTTAGCAGCCTCAGCAGTGAATTTTTTTTATTTTTTTTTAAGGTATAACTTTTTTTATTAAAACATTGCTTCATAATACATTGTTGGTTGCATCAACAATAAACAAATACATACGAATTGCATTTTAACACAATGAGATGAGAACATACAGTGATCATTGATGAGTCTTCTCATATATACTGCACAATCTCACCAACATCATAGAAAAGAAGTGCAAAGTAAAAATATAAACCACAGACCTACCAGTCCAACCGTAGCAGAGATATGAGGAGGCCAGGGTCTTGCGGCATCTCTAACCCCTAGTCAGTCAGCACTATGGGAGGATCCCCAACCGCCATACGTGTTTCATACCATTCCGTATTTTTTAATGAAATATGAATTCTAGTCTGGAAATCTACCGGAAGGGTTGCCACATAGCTCTCCCAGTATTCAAAAAATTGCCCCACCAGCCTGTCTTTTTGTAGAGATGTTTCTATCCAGTGCATCTGAAACACATGATGCAATTTCCCTTTGAACAAGGAAAGAGCCGGAGGTTCTTTATGTATCCAGGACTGCAGGATTGCCTTACGTGCAGCTGCACTGATTGCTAGTAGCAGCCTTCTACCCCCCTTCGTTATTCTTTGCCCAGTCGGAATTATTCCAAAAATTGCCCATTCCGCTGTAAAGGGAATGAAATTAACCAGATGGTCCATAGCATATTGGCGTAACTGAAGCCAAAAGTGGCGTAGAAGTGGGCATGACCAGAAACAATGAAACAAGTCCGCTTTAGGAGCGTGACATTTCAGACCTTTGTCCGAATCTGTCATTCCTGCCATACATTGTTTATATGGGCAAAAATAAGCTCTGTGAACTATATTATAAAACATCTCTTGGTATTGTGCTGAGGGCAAAAGTTTGCAGGAGTTAAGTAAACTTTTCAATAAAATATCGCAGTTTAGTTCAGGAAAGTCTAACAGCTATTTCTGTATTCCCGAGTTAGATTGAGAATGATCTAGTTGAATGCTTAAACGTTTGTAGTGTTGGGAAAGGGCTCTCTTCGTGGCTGGCGGGGCTCGCAACAGAGTATCTAGCTCATTATTCAAGTCCTCCCTCGATAATATTAAGTATCGAACAGGTATAATGTTGCAACTGGAGAAAAGCCAATGGATAATTGCATAGAAATGGAATTTTTTCTTGCGATTGAGTGAATGTGAGAGGTTTTCTTGTCTCTGTATTAATTATTTGTCCTATGTCCCGCAGACCCTCATTATGGAACATCGTAAAGGGGAACCCCGCCTCCCCACGCTGGAAGTCAGGATTACCTAGAAACCTTAGAAACAAAGATTTGTGTCTCCCCAAGTTACAGGACTGCCTCAAAGAGTGCCAAAGGCGATAGACCAACCACAGAAGGGGATTATCTTTCAGATCTTGATCACAGTCCGCCTCTATGCAATGAAGAAAGTTTGTCAAACTTTTGGATTGTATGAACTGTGTCTCAAGTTGTGTATTTGCATATGTGTCTTTATCGTTTAACCAGTCCCTCAGGATTCTCAATAAAGATGCGTGGTTATAAAGTAAAATGTTTGGGAAGTTAATTCCGCCATTAGCTTTTGGTTGTTGTAGTTTATGCATGGCAATACGAGGCCTCTTGCCTTTTCAAATAAACTGCCGCAACAGTTTAGTTATGTGGGTCAGATCCGAATTACTAAGTAACACCGGTAGGGACTGTAAGACATATAATAACCGTGGAAAGGTGCACATTTTTATTAAAGAAGCTCTTCCTAAATATGAAAGCATTAAATGGTTCCATCCTTCTAACTCCTTCGCTATATGGCTCACTGCCTCCTTTACATTCAGCCTATATAAATCCGAGGGATATTTCGGAAGTTTAATGCCTAGATATGTTATACGAGTGTTAGCCCAGTTTATAGGAACCTGTCTCCCCCATCCCGGGCGTTTTATCCCATGTCTCAAATATAGCCCTACAGATTTCGAGAGATTAACTTGGAAGCCCGAAATTTGTCCAAATTTATCCAATAAATCCAAAATGTCCTGCAATGAATCTTTGGGATTCCCTATATAAACTAACACATCGTCAGCGAATGCCGACAGTTTTATCTCTTTTTCCCCAATTGGGATACCCTGATAAATCGTTGAGTTTTGTAGTACTCGGAAGAGGGGATCAATGGATAAATTAAAGAGAAGGGGTGACGGGGCAACCCTGTCTTG
This sequence comes from Pseudophryne corroboree, assembly GCF_028390025.1. Classification (NCBI taxonomy): domain Eukaryota; kingdom Metazoa; phylum Chordata; class Amphibia; order Anura; family Myobatrachidae; genus Pseudophryne; species Pseudophryne corroboree. The sequence goes on from NC_086451.1 coordinate 216,548,505, forward strand.
TACCCCTGTGCATAGAAATCCTAGGACCCCGTTTGCCGTTAACCAGCAAAGAGTTCGTTGGATCAGTGTAGAGATACTTAATAATACCTATAAAATTCTCATGAAACCCTCTGTAGGACAATACATTAAACAGGTGATGCCATGACACGGTGTCAAAGGCCTTATGAGTATCTAGGCTTAAGAGCATGTGCTCCGAGTTAGGGGTATTTCTGGATGCCACTGTCACCGCTATAGCTGTACGGATGGCCTTGACAGACTGACGGTCCCGCACAAAACCATATTGATGATCTGTCAATAGATCAGGGAGGATTAGCTGCAATCTATTCGCTATGATTTTTGTGAAAATTTTGAAATCAGAGTTTAAGAGAGAAATGGGTCTATATGAATCCGCTAGTAGTGGGTCCTTGTCTGGCTTAAGGATAAGGGTAGTGTATGCCTGAGAGAATGTCGGGTAAGTGGGGTGTTCCCGATATATTTTATTATAAAGTTCCAATAACGTCGGCATGAGTTCCTGTTGCAGTAGTTTATAGTAAGTCCCAGTAAACCCAGCAAGTCCCGGTGATTTGTTGGGTTTCAAGGATGCTATGACCGCTCTAATTTCCTCTTCCCGAATGTCCCCATCTAATAATTCTCATTGTTCTGAACTAAGTGTGGGTAGACTCGCTAGAGACAAAAATTCCCTCTGCAACTCCTCTTGTGGGGAGATAGGGTTATAAAGTTTAGTGTAAAAGTCACTAAGATGTGCCAAGATATCGGTAGTTTTAGTGTGAGTTACATTCCGGGTATTATCTCTCAGGGCCGCAATAAAGGAACGCTTCCTCCTTGCTTTGGACATAGTGGCCAACAACTTCCCAGTTCTATTTCCCCATTTGTAGTAATGAAATTTAGTAAAATCTAAACGTTGTTGTGCCTGGGCCGTTAAAAAGGCATCGAGTAACTTTCTATCCCGTAGATATATGTCCAGAAGAACCTCGGAAGGGTTGGTTTTGTAAGCATTAAAACTATGGGACATAGCTGTATGCAATACATGATATTGTTTTGAGCTGTCTTTCCTTTTTTTTGCTATGTATCCAATTATGTGACCTCGCAGCACTGCCTTCAACGTCTCCCAGAACAGCACCGAGTTCCCCCAATGCTCTATATTATCGTCCACAAAATTGTTCCAGGAGTATAGTAGAAATTTCTTAAAATCATCTGTATTGGACAGATAGTCTGGGAAGCGCCAAAGGCAGTCCACACCCGCCCGGGAGCCCGCATATATCTCCAGCTGCACCGGTGCATGGTCTGATATAATTATGTCATCTAAAATAGCATTTTTGGTCTGGTCCAGAAAGTGGTCTGCTAACAAAATGTAGTCTATCCTTGACAGTGAGCCATGTACCCTGGATAGATGACTATAGGACCTGTCAGTTTGGTGTAATAGGTGCCACGGATCACTCAAGTGTAAAATGTCCTTCATTTTCTGTAAATATTTCCAGCATGGGGAGGACGGTCTCATGACGTAAGAGGATTTATCCAATGCAGGATCGTCTACAGTATTAAAATCCCCACCCACCACCAGGGTGTAATTAACCCTGCTAGCCAAGATCTGTGTAAGGCGGCGCAAAAAATCTCCAGTTGCCACATTAGGTGCGTATAGGTTTACTAGCGTAAATTTGTTACCCTCAATCAATGTATCTAATATTAAATAGCGACCCTCAGGATCCGCTATAGAATGCAGGATTTCATAACTCAGTTTTCTATGGAAAACAATCACCACCCCTCTAGACTTAGAAGAGTAAGAGGCTTGTACACACTCCGCTATCCAGGGGGCGCGTAAAGTAGACCCATCACCCAATCTCCAATGAGTTTCCTGTAAAAAGGTTATAGAGGGGCACTTCCTACGGAGGTGAGTGAGAATCTTTTTCCTTTTGATTGGGGTGTTCAGTCCTCCCACGTTCCAGGATAATATGGAACAGTGGGAGGTATCTCTAACATTGGGACGTCAGGAGTATCACCCGCCATTAGTAGAGAAAATAGGAGGGGAAGAACTACTACCCAACCCCTCTCCTTTGGTCCTTAAGGAAAACCTCCCCATTTCCAAAAGGGGTATTAGGTGGGTCCCAAGCACTAAGAGACATGAGCCCCAGCCTCCTCCCTCCACCTCACACCTCTGATTCTCTGACACATGATCAAGGCAGGTCAGTACAGTTTGGTAATGAAATTGAAGCAATACATTAACTGTTTTAGTATAAACATTTGAACCCGGGTCAACCAACAGACCCAAAATAAATAACTGAGGATCCCCAACTGTGTTGAAGGGGATGCTCCGTCTTGTCAAAAACCAAAATACAAGTAACAAGAACCACATTGATACTTTGTAAAATTGACAAAGTAACCTCAAGTCAAAGTGAAGAAAAATTTGGTGTTTTTCTAAAAATTTGTCCATAACACAATGGACCAAAATAGAGAGAAGCTGTAGGGCAGACACACATGCACGCTCAGCCGAAGAGCCCAGATGAATGAGTTATAGTCTTACTAAAATATGCAGGTTAGACCTTGTGGTTCACTCTAATATTTACATTTACATAAAATCACAAACCGACAGTAAGCGGTACCCCGTAGGAAAGCAAAGCGGAAGAGGGACCAGTCGCTGCTCTCCCGAACACTGTGAGGAGCACAGGCAGTTAAACACCGCGGCAATTTCTAACACAGTAAGGTGGAGAGACACTTAAATACAGAAACTGTAATATTGGCAAGGAAGCCGTGAAATCAGGATTTTGTAATATTTACGCGGTAATATATGCAAGAGACTTAATAATTAAAAGAGAAAAAAAAATTCACAATCTATCCACCAGGTGGCAGGGTGGGCAGCAAAGAAACTGAATAGGCCCAAAGGTAATACAGTTCCAATATGGTTGCGTCTAGATTCTCTTCGCGCTAAGGACCTTTCCCATAACCCCCTGGGTTCATGTCACAATCTATTTGGAATAGAAAAGTGTGGCGAGCGAAGCGGAGCCAGACACCGAGCCCGATGTGTGGCGAGCGAAGCGAGCCCGCAAGGGGTCCAATGCTGCATAGAAAAAAATAATACCCTAAACGAACGGAGAACGAAGGAAACATTTAGGAGCTGTAAGGGCGGAAGTTGTCTCCTGCCCACTCGTTTTGTCACGTCCAGGTCCTTTGCATGAAGGCAACATAGACACAACCGTTCCAATATCGTCACCAGGCGGCAGCCCAGACACAAAAATAAGTTACAGTAAGCCCTTAAATCAATCTAAAACAAATCTAGGCAAACCGAACACTAAAGGGTCAAGGGAAGTCCACTGATGCAGTGAGGGGAGAAGGTTCAACAGTTACTGAATGAGTTCAAGCAGCTATTGTCCCCTCCAGTGTACCAGGTCTTGCACGTAAACAGCAGCCGTGTAGCTATATATGGGAGAGGATCGCCAGGTGTAGTACACTTTGCAGCTCCCAGCAGGGTGCTGAATAGGAGACGGTAAACCCTTGGTCCCTGTTTATATAAAAAAAGCAGCAGAGGAGGGATACCAAGAGGAGACAAAGACGTGGTAGGGAGAAAATGGGGGGAGGGGGGGGGGCAGGGGACACACATTAGGGGGGGAATGGAACAAAGTATTGGGAGGTTTGTGCAAGAGGTGTTAATGGAAAGGAGAAAAGGGGGTATACATACAAGGTTAATGTCCGGTGGGGAGATATCTTTGTCGCTGTGGCCAGTATACTGGTGTTGAGGAGATCCGGGGCTGTGTCGTAGCAGGACTGATTAGCAGAGTCCAGGCTGCCCTCTACTTGCCGTCTCCCTCGCCGAGCATCAGGAAAGGAATGAACACCCCTCAACTCCCAGCTGTCATGACTGTGATTTTGTGAACCCGGTGTTAGTGAAGTCTGTGCGGGCGACTGGAGGACTATGTGAATACTTTCACCGACCTGGTTTGGGAGTGTTGTGGGCTCGGGGTTTCTTCCGGTGACCGGGAAGAGGAATCGCAGCAGAGATGGCCAAATCTAGGTTTTCCTCATGCAGGATTTGGTCGGCAGACAGGAAGCACGTATGGATGCTGGAGGTCTCCTGAAAGACAGAACTTGAAAAGGTGCTGAGGAATGAATTAAGGAGTACCGGATGCTGGAGACACCAACTACGCTTGTGAGCACTGGGTGTTTGGAGGCACTGAGGTGCTTGGAGGCACTGAGGTGCAGAAGTGCCTGGAGGCACGGAGGTGTTTGGAGGCACTGAGGTGCTTGGAGGCACTGAGGTGCTTGGAGGTGCAGAAGTGCCTGGAGACACAGAGGTGTTTGGAGGCACTGAGGTGCTTGGAGGCACGGAAGTGCTGAGGCACGGAGATGCTGAGGCACGGAGGTGCTGAGGCACAGAGGTGCTGAGGCACGGAGATGCTGAGGCACGGAGATGCTTGGAGGCACGGAAGCCACAGGGATACGGGAGCTCTGGAGATCACAACTACAACAGCAGTAAAGATGAAACACGGCAGCTGTGGTTTTCAGTTGAGACTATGGAATACAGTACTGTGCCTTTAAGATGAACCACTGCAGCTGTGCCTTTACATTGAGACTCGTGGAAATAGTGAATATCAGTGGCAACACAAAAATAAACCAAACGGGGTAACAAGGAAACAGAGTTTCCACAGGAACTAAAGTACAAAGGTTACCTTTAGGGAGCTCAGCTTTAAGACTCACACAGAGCTGTGTGTGACACGAGGAACTGGCCCAGTTTCCAACTCAGTCTCCCAACTTATACTTCCTGGTCCTTGGTGATTGGTGAGCAGGATTAGGTGATGCAGAGAGTCTCAGGCTGGCAGAGGATTGGACAACTCTGGGTCAGGTGAACAGTCACTGTCATGTGAGTACTCTAGACTAGGCTGTGATGTAGAATGAGGCCTAGCAGGCCGAGAGAACACTGAAGCCTGAACTTCTGCAAAACATAAGATGCTGGCTTTTAGGCCTAAACTTCAGATTACTGAATTCAGCCTCACACAGGAGATCACCACAGGTGGAGCTAATTAACCATTACCTTTCAGGCAGAGAACTCCGGAAAACTCATAGTGCTGACAAGCTATTTAACTCAGTGAGTAAAAAGACACAGGATCCGGGACAGATGGCAGAGGTAAGTCACCAAATATGAGAACTACAGTCAGGATCGTGACACCAGCACTCCGTGAGGTGCCGCACGACCCTGTCTCTCAGTATCTCCTGTATTAGCCGCCACCAAGCTCCCGCAGTGCAGATAGGGCCCCTCCGGATACCGCACCACCCGGGCAAAGTCAGGTCAAGGAGGCGCTCATTTACCCGCTACAGGCGGGCTGTATATCGTCCCCCAGCAGGCAGGTCCTCGTCCGGCGATTCCTTCAGGTAAGCAGGCAGGCTCCGTTGTTGTAGCGGCTAGACGGATTCCACCCCGCAGGGACGTCCCCTAGTCAGAGAGCCGCGCGTTCACCCGCTCTCGCCCGGCCAGTCGGGAAGTCCTCCGCTACTGCCTTGCTCGACCTAGTCGCTTGTTTCGGCGGCCTCCCCCCACACAAGCAAGGCTAGAGGGCGAGTGATTGTTGTCCTCAGTAATGTTGGGGCACTCTTCAGTGTCTTGGGGTTACGAGTGTCCCGGTTCCCCGTCCGACACCATTTCGCTCCAGCTCCATGCTGGCGGTCATACAAGCCGTCTATACCGATGGCCGGACTCCGGGGCTAAAATAAAATAAGCAGCTTTCACCTCTACTTGTTCCTTGCAGTATCCTCAGCAACAGTTAAGGGCCCTACACACTGGCCGATTTTTTTAAAGATATGAACGATCTCGTTCATAAATGAACGAGAACTCGTTCATATCTTTCAGTGTGGAGACTCCTGCGATGAACGATGCGCGGCCCCGCGCTCGTTCATCGCTGGTCTCCAGTCGGCTGTGCATGCAGGCCAATATGGACGATCTCGTCCATATTTGCCTGCACTTCAATGCAGCCGTGTGACGGGGGGAGTGAAGAAACGTATCCGCCGTCGGGCAGCTCGGCGGCGGGTCGGCCAGTGAGTAGGGCCCTTAAGTTGTGGTTATGGTGAAATAATTGCTGAGAATTGAGGATTGCAGAGGATAGTGCAGTAGCTCAAGGGAGCTGTGTTAAAAAGCAGCCATGCTTGCTGGCTTTTCTTGCACTGCTGAGGCTGCTAAGTGATTATAAATGGGAATATGCTAGTTCCCTAAAAATGCCGCTTGAATCCAGACAGTGTTATATGTTTTGTTTATGAATGGTACACACTATGTTTTGCTGTTAATTTATTTTCATATACTGAATTCCAAGTGATGGTCGACAGCTCAATGTCTACCTAAACCAGATAAGTGATCCAGTCAAATTTATCACCCAATACACCCGCTTTAACCTTTTTTAATATCACAACACATCTGGGCGCTTGTGTTCTCCATTTCCTATTTCTATTGTATGTGTCTAACAAACACAGCCTTCTGTTTCACAAGCTGCCACTCATACAAAATATGAGGAGTGTTATGTTTTAATACTAGGTTTTGTACACGTGTCTATATTTGCCTAGTGCCACGAATAGCACCTAAGCGCCGGTTTCTCTGCTTCTATACATATATATATATATATATATATATATATGCGCAATATAATGTATCCCTTTGATTGGTAATTTTATGCCAGAATCTGACCTCTTACTCATTTTAACACATACCTTATAAAAGTTATATTTTAATTGATACGTAATTATTATTGTAAGAGTGCCCCCCTCCCCCCCCCCCCCCCCCACACACACACACACACAAAAAAAGAGTCTTTTTCTCAGGTAAGTGTTCTATTTCAATCTGGTGCAAGGTTTCTCTTTTTTCATGTGGCACTCAGTGTTTTTTGAGAACCTCCAGAGCAGGTCCTATTTTTATGAATACAGTTGGAACAACAATAGTTATTTAATTTTAATATGTGGTTGGGGTGGCACTGGGAACATATACAGTAAGGGCAACTTCTGCTGTACAGCCGTGACATTTCATAGAACAGTTTTGAACATTTTTTATATGTTCATTTATATCTCCTATATAATAGCCCAGATCTGTGACTTTGTGATTCATTTGCTAACGCTGGGCGGAGTCACAACAGTGGGCGGAGTTAGTCAAATGAGTCACAGATCTGGCCAAATCTATAGGAGACTAGGAGCAGAAGCAGATAGTATGGGCATGGCACAGGCAGGAGTGCACACCTCCCAGCTTTCTGCAGGAGCTTTCTTCAGGCAGAAGGAGGGACAAACACTCGGCGAAAAGGGTGTGTGGCTTCACGGGAGGGCCCCGTTTTTGTCAATGAGGGGGCATGCCCAGTGCTCTGTGAGCTGCTGGCATGCCCCCAGGGGCTGATTATGAGTCCGGGGGGGCCAGGGCACTTGAGACAGGGGAGCCCTATCTCATTGCTGTGCCTGCTGTGGGTTGGGGGCGTGGCCTAATCGCGGGACGCGGTGCCACGCCCCCTTACGCAAATTCCGTTTTTTTTTTTTTAAATGGAATTTTGGCCCCTCAGCTAGGGGTAAATCCAGAGGTGGTGGTCGCTCCCCTCTACACACCCGCACAGGCAGAAGAAAGCAGGGAGACTGCTGCCTCCCTGCAACACCACAGACCTGCCAATACGCAGCAGCGTGTGCTGACAGTAGCACAATGCTGCCGTTGTTGCTGGCAGGACGGGGGGGGGGGGGTTCTGAGCTGGGACAGAGCTACTCGAGCCAGGGGGCCCCCTAAAACTGTGGGGCCAACGGTACGTACCCCCTGCCCCCCCCCCTTAATCCGGCTCTGCTGCTGGAACCCCCCCTTAATCCATACCCCCTGATGCCCCCTCTCCCTCTGTCTCCACTATTCACCGCTGCTCTGCTAAGCAGAACAGCGAGTACAGGAGCTTTCCAACTGACCCCCCCGTTACCGCGGGACACTGCGACCTGCGGGTGGGACAGCGGGACAGACCCCAAAAAATTGGACTGTCCCGCGAAAATCGGGACATTTGGGAGGTATGGGGGTGTGTGAGGGGGTATGCCGTACAGACAGACGGGCACCGGCTCACTGTGTGCTTGACCCCCCCCCCTCTCTGGCGCAGAGGAGCGTCACTTTCTGGCACACTCCACGCTTCTTAGCTGCAGTTTTGTGGGGCACCTGCCGCTGTGCAGGTTCCGTACTGCCTCTGTTATCTCCAGCCCCGGCAACCCCACCGCTAGCTGCAGCGCTGCCACCCACAGTGAGGTGCGCCCAGCTCCTTCACACACTTTAGCCGGCGGGTAACGCTGCAGAAGTCCGAGCTGCTTGCAGGCTCCGACCCCCTCCTCCCTCCAGCCGCAGCATCTCCTGGGGGCTAACCAGTCACTCCCAGTCTCCCCTTATCACAGTGCCCGGCAGCTGCGCGAGGTCTGCGGTGTGTGACTGAGGAGGGGGGGAGGGATGCGGACGGGCAGAGGAAGCAGGACTCCAGCCTAAGAGAGTCAGCCATGCCAAGTCTCCACCAGCAGCAGATCCCAACAGGTTGGAGTGGAACAGCAGCAGCCAGCAGCAGTGACTCCGGTAAGACACATCTGTCTGTCACCACTGTTTTGTCCCTAATACCAATCTCTCCCGTGCCCTGTGTTCTGTCATGTCCCTGTCACCCCTGGCCTTGCCCTGCCACCCTTATCCTGGCCCTTTCACCCTTATCCTGGCCCTGTCACCCTTATCCTGGCCCTGTCACCCTTATCCTGGCCCTGTCACCCTTATCCTGGCCCTTTCACCCTTATGCTGGCCCTGTCAACCTTATGCTGGCCATGTTACCCTTATGCTGGCCCTGTTACCCCTATCCTGGCCCTGTTACCCCTGTGCTTGCCCTGTCAACCCTATACTGGACCTGTCACCCCTGTCCTGTTCCTGCCACCCCTACCCTGGCCTGTCACCCCTATCCTGTCCCTGTCATTTCTGTCCTGGCCCCGTCGCCCCTGTCCTGGCCCCGTCACCCCTTTTCTGACCCTGTCACCCCTGTCCTGGCCCCGTCAACCCTGTTCTGACCCTGTCACCCCTGTCCTGGCCCTGTTACTGCATACCCTCCAACTACCTTTTTGGCAGGTACAATACCCGCAGCGCCTCCAGACCTCTCCCCAATGCACCACACCTCCGCACCTTCCCCTCCACCCCTCCCCCACACGCTGTGCCTCCAGACCTCCTACACCACCCGCGGCTCCCACTCCTCCGCCCCTTCACCACCCACAGCACCTCCAGGCCCCCTCCACCATCCACCCCCTTTATATGTCTCCCCCCACACCTGCCCCCCTCCACCCGCAGCATCTGCAGACACCCTCCTCCATCCGCGGTCCCCCCCTCACCCACCCCTCCCCCACCAATGGCTCCACCGCACCTGCCCCTCCACCACCAGCAGCACCTCCGGACCTCCTTCCCTATGTGCCGCACCATCAGTACCTGCCCCTCCCCTACCCATGGCGCCTGCGGACCCCTACCCCACCCCCGGCACTCCCGCCCCTTCCCATCCCACAGCACCTCCGGAACCCTTCACCCATCCACAACATCCCCACACCTGCCCCTCTCCCACCCATGGCACCCCTGCCCCTCCCCCACCTGCAGTGCCTCCGGACCCCTCCCCAATCTGCATCCCCCACTCCTCTGCCCCTCCCTCACCCGCAGCACCTCCCGACTCTTCCCCATCCGGGCCTCACCCCCACTTCAGCCCCCCCTCCACCTGCAGCATCTACAGACACCATCCGCAGTCCCCCCCGCACCCGCTACATTCTGTACATCGTGCCCTGCAGGTGCTGTTCACGCCGTCGCAAGGGGCTGCGCCTCCTTCACCATCGCACGCCCTTTCATTGTGCAATATTTAACCACTAACAAAGGAATGCAGGTAATACTTTATATAATACAAATATTGAACCCCAGAAAGGCATGCAAGGGTTAAGGGGGCGTAGCCCCTTGCGACGGTGTGAAGAGCGCCCGTAGGGCGCGATGAAGCACCTAGTCTTATTATATCTGTATTATTACCAGTCAATTATGGCATAAAGTCCCAGGTTATTAAACCAACTAGGTACATAGACATACAGTGTAAATATTTGAACATGCTTCTTTAGAGCCTGTAAAATGAGAATAAAATGGACGTATACAATATGTTGCTATTCTTGTGCAGTTCCAATCTGAGGTTATGGAAGGGGAGAGAGGAGACAGTGGCCCAATCCAGTAAGATGCCCAGACAACAGAAGAATAAAACTCCTACTTTGAACCGCTTCAAAGTAAAAACAAAGTGGGTCACCAGCGTTTCTTTTTCCCATCTGCCAAACTAAACTGTATTGAACTTAGTAATGTCCCCTTTAAATCATGCTCAATCTTTTTCATTTCCCATGGAAGCTGAAAAGGCAGCATAACAACAGATGCAGATAATTGCACCCATTATAAGACGACTATTTCACAAAGAATCCCTTGTTATGACACAATGCAAAGAATAGGCAAATAACAAAAATAATTGTAAACAGCAAAAACCCATTCTGCATTCATTGACAAACATATCCCTGGATTGCACTGACTATACAAATAAACAGCATATTCAGATTTAGCATTGTTTAAGGAATTTGAGCCTACAACTACTTCAGTAATTTTAAAGTAATATTAAAAATATAAAGAGACTTATCAAGAGTATGAAGTTTCCAGGACACTACTAAGCGATTTGTTTCTCATAAACATTATTTGTGACTCATTCAAGGGCATATGTTCAAATCAGGCACCCAGAGGCAGAAATAGATGGTGGTGCAATTGTGCAGTTGTGCGCGATGCAAAGAAATAGGGGCCTGATTCAGAGATGTACTCTAATGCTTCCACAGCTAAGAATTTCTGCAAGTCGCATTATCAAATTAACCCGCAAAGTCTCAAAATGCGCAAAAACTATGGGGTTACGCTAGCAGAGTCGCACAAGACCTCCCATGCTTGATGTGTCTGCAGTATTAATGTATGAGGACACATCTGTACTTCTCAAGAAAGAAGCATACCTCATGGGGGTGGGCTACTCTCCCTGGGAGCCTCTCAGACATTCTGGCAGAGTAGGCAAGTAAACTTACCAGGAACTCTGGAAATGCCAGTGTTGGGTAGTTTTCCTTGAGAAAGTTTTTTTTTTTTATAGCACAGACCCAATGAAAACATTGTTTTCTGATCAGTGGCGTAAGTGCCGGAGACCATGGAGTTGGTCAACACCGGGCGCCAGCTCTGAAGGGGGCACCTGGCCCGAATACCTCCATTGCTTCTGCTTAGCTCCCTCCAGCCACTATGCGTCAGCCACTATATGTTTTGAACAGAGCTGCAGCAGCATCATTACAGACTCTAAGTGGCAGAGAGGAGGCGGCGTTTGCCGGTACTGTCATGCAATGCGTTGCCTCCTGACAGCTGTACTGCCCATCATCCGCAGCCTGCTGACTCCCTCCTGCCGCCACACCCCTTGCAATGGCTCATACTATAAGTGAGGAGGCTATCTGACTATATGCGGCTGTCTATGTATGTATACAGGGCCGTTTCTAGACAATTTGGCTCCCAGTGCGAGATTTCAAAATGCGCCCCCCCCCCCCCTATTGCTCTAAAAAAAAAAAAAAAAAGTGTGCCCCCCCATATAGCCATAAAAAGAAAAAGCATGCGCGCGCCTACGGCGCGCGCGCTCCCGACAAGGGTGTGTGGCCTGATTAAAATGGGCGTGGCCTCATCTGATATCATCACACCCACCACAGTACGGAAAAAATAAAAATGTCCCCTTTTTACACATTACAGCAGGCAAGTGTCCCCATATTACACAGCGCGGCAGGCAGGTGTCCCCATTTTACACAGCGCGGCAGGCAGGTGTCCCCATTTTACACAGCACGGAAGGCTGGTATCCCCATTTTACACAGTACGCAGGCAGGTGCCCCCATTTTACACAGTACGCAGGCAGGTATCCCCATTTTACAAAGTGCAGCAGGCAGGTATCCCCATTTTACACAGCGCGGCAGGCAGATATCCCCATTTTACACAGCACAGCAGGCAGATATCCCCATTTTACACAGCACGGCAGGCAGATATCCCCATTTTACACAGCACGGCAGGCAGATATCCCCATTTTACACAGTACGCAGGCAGGTGCCCCCATATTACACAGTACGCAGGCAGATGCCCCCATATTACACAGTACGCAGGCAGATGCCCCCATATTACACAGTACGCAGGCAGATGCCCCCATATTACACAGTACGCAGGTAGGTGCCCAGATATTACACAGTACGCAGGCAGATGCCCCCATATTACACAGTACGCAGGCAGATGCCCCCATATTACACAGTACGCAGGCAGGTGCCCCCATATTACACAGTACGCAGGCAGGTGCCCCCATATTACACAGTACGCAGGCAGGTTCCCCCATATTACACAGTACGCAGGCAGGTGCCCCCATATTACACAGTGTGGCAGGCAGGTATCCCCATAGGCAGGTGCCCCCATATTACACAGTGTGGCAGGCAGGTATCCCCATAGGCAGGTGCCCCCATATTACACAGTGTGGCAGGCAGGTATCCCCATAGGCAGGTGCCCCCATTTTACACAGTGCGGCAGCGGCAGGCAGGTTTCAAGCTGAGGAGAAGGAAGGGGGAGAGAGAGAGAATACTTACGTCTTCCCGCTCTTCGGTCCCGCCGCCTCACGCCCCGCGCCGGCCGCCTCCTCCTTCTTGCTTCTCCTTCTCGCCTCTCCCGAGCGCTCCTGCTCGGGGGGCGGGGCTTTGCGGAATGACGCGTTTGCGTCGCGACGTCACGACGCAACGCGTCATTCCGCGAAACTCCGCCCCCCGAGCAGGAGCGCTCGGGAGAGGCAAGAAGGAGTAACTAAGTGCCGCGGCGGGCGCCCCGTGCAGTTGCACGGCTCGCCCGCCCCTAGAAACGGCACTGTATGTATATGTATGTGCTTGTGTGTGTGTATATGTGGCTATGTGTGTATGTGGTTGTGTTTGTGTATAGGTGGCTATCTGTGTATTTGTGACTGCGTATATATGTGGCTGTCTGCATATGTGGCTCAGTGGTGCAAGTATGCAGGTACGCTTGGGTATGGAGTACCCTTAAGAATTTAGCAGCAGGTATGCAGTACCACCCACTGCGTACTTTGAATTTGTAACTGCCATTACCGCAATTATAATGCGCTGCCAAGCAATAAGACTATGGTGTTCAGCAGCATGCCCCCCCCCCCAAAAAAAAAGGGGGATACTATTGGCCAATATCCCTCTATGTGCCTCCAATGCCCTATGTGTCACATGCTCCTCCAGCAGCGTGTTCAAATACATGCTCCACTGTGTGTCCCCATACATTGCACTATATCACTGCACTATACTGTATCATAACACTACATCAATACACTACATGCCCCTATACACTGCACTACATACCCTATGTGCTACACTACATCCCCTTATATGCTACACCACATCAGTGTTCTACATGTCCCTATATACTGCAATACATTACTACACTACATACATCACTGCACTACATCCCCTATAAGCTACACAAAATCCCCACATCTGGGAGGCAAAGCGGAGGTTGAGTCTGCTAACTGGGAGCACAGTGCCCAAAATAAAGTTCATCTTTAAACTCACAACAAAGCAGCTGTAGTAAGATTTGGAGGTTGTCCACGCTCTAAGTTTCCACTGTCAAGTGGATAGCTAGCAAAGTGAACCTTTGATTTCTGTAACATCGGTGACATAGCCTGCTGAAAAACACAGCACCAACAGCTCGCTTCTATAGCTTGTACGGTGCACTACATGCTAGTCGCAAAACTGCATGGCAAAGAGCATTTAAGACAGTAGCCAGCATAGGAGAGATCCCAGGTACTGGAGCTCACCCGCACAGTGTTGGAGCCAGCTCCGGACAGACAGGTGGGTCAGAGACACTGCCCCGGAAGCCGTCTGCTGTCTCACCGGAGCAGCACAGCACTGCCAGTAAAAACAAACAAAACCCTGCTCCTCTGTAACTCCTCAGAGCTCCCTCAAATACTGCACCCGTGGGAGAATGCCCCCTTAGCTCCCCCCCCCCCCCCCCCCGTTACGGCCCTGTCTTTTGTAATGTGGGACACTACTATGTATGTCTATTATTATGGGGGCATTACTACATATTTCGATTGTAATGTGGGACACTACTATATATGTCTATTATTATGGGGGCATTGCTATATATTTCTATTGTAATGTGGAACACTACTATATATGTCTATTATTATGGGGCATTACTATGTATTTCTATTGTAATGTGGGACACTATTATATGGGTGGTATTCAATTATTTTCACCCTCTTTCACACCTGTTCTGTTTCTGCTGACGGGCGTGGTATGTTCATTTCAGCTCGCTACCCTTGGGGTAACGAGGCGCCCAACCCTTTATGCAGCTGAACCTTATTACTATGGGCGCGATATGCGGGATCACTTTAGAAAGGAGATGGGGCGTGATATATCATTTGAATACCACCCTATGGAGGGTATTCAATAGTTTAAAAAGTCTGTTGGGTGATTGTTTTTTCCTATCTAATAGACAGGAAAAAACAGACACCCAACTGACTTTTCAAACAATTGAATTCCCCCCTATATGTCTATTATTATGGGGCATTACTATATATTTATACTGTAATGTGGGACACTAATATATATTTCTATTATACCAGGGGGCACTACTAAAGTATATATTCATGTTATAATGCGGGCATTACTGTGTATATTTTATTAAATTTGAGGCATTACAATATATTTCTATTATACTGAGGTTATTACTGTATATTTCTATTATACTGGAGGCAGTACTATATATTTTTAGCCTTGCCTCCAGAGTGCAAAGAAAAGGAACTATGCTGTATGGCCATACCCCTAGTGTAATGTAGCCACTCCCCATAGTGTCATGGGGTCATGCTCCCTCATGACACGTGACCATTCCCATTTTCCAGCACACTCGGTACCACTATGAAAATATTTTTACTTGCGCCATTGATGTGGCTATGTTTGTATGTGGCTATGGTGTACTGAATGTATATGAGGCTGTTTGTGTATATTTGGCTATGTGTGTTTGGCTGTGTGTATATTTGATGGTCTTTGTATGTTGCTTTGTCTGTGTTTATGTGGCTATCTGTGTGACTGTGTGTGCGTGCGGATGTGGTCGTGTGTGAGTTGGGAAGGGGGGGCATGCCATTGTCAAATTCGCCTTCAGGCATATGGTGTGAATTTACACCACTGTTCCTAATAAATTCCTGCTAAGGATTACATAGAAACAAATGGGGATAACGTTTTCACTGGAATATAGAATTTATGTATCATTTATTTTGTGTTTTTTTTCTCTTATTAAGAAATAATTTTATTATAGTTGGACAAACAGCAGTTTTCTTTGCAGCATGCTACAACTTCCATAACCACTAGCACAGTGTTAGTGGGTACGACAATGTTCAACTACTGGACAGGGGCAAAAGTTAAGTATATTAGAGAGGTAGTACAGAGCAGACTCCGCTGTACCACTTTGTATTTTCTCTCCAAGGGCTTCTGATCAGAAATGAGTTTGAGATTTGTTTTTCTGTAGTCTCAAGAACTCAGTGAGATTGAGATTAAAAACCTTGAGACCCGGACACGGGTGGTCAAGCTTCTAAAACATTTGTCAGATCTGATGGTCTGATTTGCATACTTATTATTTTAGTGACCTGACAAAGGGGGTCATTCCGAGTTGATCGTTCGCTGCCATTTTCCGCAGCACAGCGAACAGGTTACTACTGCGCATGCGTATGCACCACAATGCGCACGCGCATTGTACGGGTACAAAGCGGATCGTTGCTGGGTGATGAATTTAACGAAGAATCCATTTGCACAGCCAATCGCAATCGAGATTGACAGGAAGAGGGCTTTTGTGGGTGGCAACTGACCATTTTCTGGGAGTGTTTGGGAAAACGCAGGCATGTCCAGGCGTCTGACGCAAATTCCGGGACCAAAAAGACTGAAGTGATCACAAGGGCTGAGTAAGTCCAGAGCTACTCTGAAACTGCAAAAACTTTTTCGTCCCGCTCGGCTGCGCACGCATTCGCACACTTGCAAAGCGAAAATACACTACCCCGTGGGTGGCGACTATGCATTTTCATGGCTGCTAAAAGTAGCTGGCAAGTGGTCAACTCGGAATGACCCCCAAAGACCTAGGAAATACAGTTGTTTACAAGAGGACGGAAATGCTGCTGTTACCAAACACTTCTCACAGTTTTTTGAAACATTTTCCACATTTTTTCCACTGTAGGAATAATTACACTTGACTGTCTTTCAAGTGAGGTAATTTAGTTTGCATCAAAAATGAATTTTCTAGCTTCTAATTATATCTCTGTCATGAAACACTGTGCAGAGAAGCAGAAATATAAACATGGCCCAGTGTTTAAATTCATGAGCATTGCTGCAGTGACCGTGCTGACAGTTTTAGGAGGACGTAAAGCAGTTGTGAGAGGGGAAGGAGTTGGCTGTGGGAATCAGCTGTTACTTTATCTCTCCAAATTATTATTTATTTAGAAGACTGGGGCACTTTACAGGCAAAGGAAACTGATAGATTGTCTGTTGATGACTAAGCTCCACACGTATTTGTAGTTAGTAAAACCATAAAGATCTACGATCAGGCCACACACATGTAAAAATAAGGTTTTATGGAACTAGAAAATAGGAAACTTGATACAAAAATGTATTATCTAGTGATAGGTTTCTGAAATGTGTCCATGATTGCTGCCCACCATCACTGCGTCTTTCCTTAGGAGATGAGAAGTGCGTCGGAGTCCTCTGTTGACTGCAAGTGTGGCTCTTGGCTGTGACGTCATAGCCCAGCTTTACACTCCCATCTTGACATTGGGATTGAGGAGCAGCAGCTGACAGCTTCATAAGTAAGAAGCTGATAGCTACTTTTCCTTTATGTCAGCATCTGGCGCTCCAGGAGGAGGCACGTGGGAACATTAAAAACACCAGTGGCATTGTTGCTCTAGGCATCTAATGGTAGTACCGGCCCTGGAGGTGTCCCCCTTTTTTTTTGCAACTTCTCTCATTCCCAAATACCAGTAGAGTAAGTTTTGGTGGGGACTTTGTGTATTGAGGATTAGCTGAACATACTGTGATTATACAAATAACACTGATTGCCATAATATCAAAACCAGCTGCCTTATATTGTGCACCAAAACAGATTCATCACATCAAGGTATGGACTTTACATGATCTCTGAAGTGTCCTGTGGTATCTGGCACCAAGACGTTGGCAGCAAATCCTTTAAGTCCTGTTAATTGGGGGCATCTAAGGCTCGGACTTGTTTTTTCATGACATTTTACAGATGCTTGATGGGATTGAGATCAGGGAAATTTGGAGGCCAAGTCAATATGTTGAACTCTTTGTCATGTTCCTCAAACCATTTTTGAGCAATGTGTGCAACAGGGCGCATTGTCCTGCTGAAAGAGGCCACCGTCATCAGGGAATACTGCTGCCATGATGGGGTATACTTGGTCTGCAACAATGTTTAGGTAGTTGATATGTGTTAAAGTAGCATCCACATGAATGCCAGGACCCAAGGTTTCCTGCAGAACTTTGCCCAGAGCCTCACACTGCCTTTGCTGGCTTGCCTACTTCCCATAGTACATCCTGGTGCCATCTCTTCCCCAGGTAAACGATGAACACACACCCGGCTGTCCACATGATCGAAAAGAAAATGTGATTCATCAGATCAGGACACCTTCTTGCATTGCTCCATGGTCCATTTCTGATGCTCACATGCAATGGTGGTTCCTACTTAGTTTAAGTAGAGGGGCTGCCGCTTCCCCCAGCCAGTTAGTGGCACCTGCGCAATGGACCCGGCAGGTGCTGGCACATGTGCAGACATTGCGGTACTTGGTGATTAAATGCTGCGCTCGGCCCTATTCGTTGTGTGGGTGTCTCCTATATATACAATAGGAAAATGGCCAATGTGTAGAAATATGGACCTTGCACAATATAGGTAATAAATCTTTACTGATCAATTCAAAAAGTAATTAATGACATAGATCTTCCAAATAAATGAGAAATATAAGTAACGTAAGGATTAAATGCAGTTAATCCTGCAAATAAATTAAAAGTAAAGTAAATTAGAGTATAATGTCCCGCAACAAGTGATATTAACCTCCTGGTCAACATAGTAATGTGAGCGGTACCTGACCATTGGTGAGTGACCAAAGAGACTAAGGGAAACACAGTCTTGAATGTCCTTCGGACGGCGGCGGCCCGCTCGTCCGAGTAGCTACTTGCACTTAGGTATACCTTAAGGGAGTAGTTCTTCACGGTGTTCGGTGGGTATTGACCGGAGAACTCCGCTAACAAACACTACAAGGCGACACCAGAGGTAGAAGCCGGTGACGGGAGGCCATTATCGGCGGTGACAGGTGAGCAGAGTCAACTTCCCTACACGGCGAGGGGGGGCGGTCAGCGGTTCATTGAGCCGCGACTGTTCTTCATCCCCCATGCAGACGTTTCTTGCCTCCACGGCTGACTGATATCTGGTGAGCGTCCGTACACTGACGCGTCACTGGAGTTCAGGGCAGGGGTGGCTTGATTAGTCCCCCGTCCAGACAGTTCGTGCTTCAGCGGCTGACTGAGATCCGGCGAGCGTCCGTACACCGACGCGCCGCCGGAGTTCAGAGCCGAGGCAGCCTGACTAGTCCCCGGGGGGGTAGTTTGACAGACCCTATCCGTACGGCGGGGAACACGGCGAGCGTCGCACACAGCCGCTGCCGTGATACAGTCCCTGCCGAGACAGGTCCCTGCTTACACAGCACACGATCACCCAGGGAGCGCTGGTGAACCGGCGCCCTGCAGGGGAACGGGGCTGCAATAGGGTGGACCAGTCCGGAGGGTATTGCTCCCAACACACACCCGGTCAATACCCACCGAACACCGTGAAGAGCTACTCACATAAGGTATACCTAAGTGCAAGTAGCTACTCGGACGAGCGGGCCGCCGCCATCCAAAGGACATTAAAACTGTGTTTCCCTTAGTCTCTTTGGTCACTCACCAAGGGTCAGGTACCGCTCACATTACCGTGTTGACAAGGAGGTTAATATCACTTGTTGCGGGACATTATACTCTAATTTACTTTACTTTTAATTTATTTGCAGGATTAACTGCATTTAATCCTTACGTTACTTATATTTCTCATTTGTTTGGAAGATCTATGTCATTAATTACTTTTTGAATTGATCAGTAAAGATTTATTACCTATATTGTGCAAGGTCCATATTTCTACACATTGGCCATTTTCCTATTGTATATATAGGAGACACCCACACAACGAATAGGGCCGAGCGCAGCATTTAATCACCAATTACTGTCTATAGGTTAGTCACCTAAGTGCTGCAGCTAGCCCGAACAGGTATACTCGGTGCGCAGAGTCACGAACTTTCTAGACATTGCGGTACGACTGCGCATGTGCAAACCCAGCGGCTTCTGCATCGGCAAAGCCAGATTGGATTGCGTGAAAAGCAAGGAGTGGCTTCCTACAGGATTTTGCAGCCTATTGCAGCCCGGTCTGGCAGTCTGGAGGGACTGCCTTTTGTGTCTGTGACTGGCAAGTAGGACTTCCAATAGGAACACAGACTGCATCTTGCTAACTGACACTGAGAGGGACTGCCTTTTGTCTCTGGGACTGGCAAGTAGGACTTCCAATAGGAACACAGACTGCATCTTGCTAACTGACACTGAGAGGGGTGGCAGATTTTACCTGGGGGGGCTGCAGTACTGCAGCCCATAGGTAAAACTTACCACTGCTCATGTGCCTATTTTAGGCACTTTCGGTGGTGGACAGGGGTCATGACTAGTCTGCACATAAATGAGCCTTGGGTGCTCTTAACCACATTGCCGATTCACTGGTTGTCCTCCCATGGACCACTTTTGGTAGGTACTAACCACTTCATATAGGGAACACCCCATAAGACCTGCCATCACAATTTGTGTATATGTGCATATCCCCATGATGCAGTCTGAATACTGGTGAAATGCGTTGGGCTTGATGCACCTGGACCCCTAAATGGACAGATAAGCTCAAAATATTTTTTATCTTGTACATTTGAATTTTTACCATTTGTATGTATTTGTTGTATTAATTTTTTAAAAACCTTTCACTATTCCTGGCTGTGGATTACTAGTTTGGGACATGTTTGTCCATTGAAAAGGTTTTTATACAACTAAGCCTGCCAGTTTAAATCCACAATGGTATAAAACTGTACACGCTATGTTACATTTTTTTGCTTTTTATTTCATATCATGCCTGTGCTGGTCATTTGATTGAAGATTACTATGCCAGATAAGTAGTGCTTATTCATCATTAAGTTTATTTGGGTGATGTGCCACATTCATCTTGGACACTAGAAGGCGCCCTCTTCTTCACTATTTTTATATGTGCATATTACCTCAACTGAAAATAGAATTATATAGAGAAAATATTGAGGATTGATTTCAGATTATATTCTGCCAGGATCAGGTTTAAGCAGCACGTCCAGTAAGTATTCTCTCTCTCTCATGCCCTGAACAAGCCACTTCCACAAACAATGCATCCCTTTCTTCTGCTCTTGACTCTGTTGCTCCACCAACGATTATTCACCATCGCAAATTAACACCTCAACCCTGGCACACCAAATGCACCAGATATCTGCAAAAATGCTCACGTACTGCTGAGCAACACTGGAGGAAATTACGCTCTAAGGCAGACTTTCTCCATTTCAAACTTATGCTCTCATCCTTCAGTGCTGCCCTTTCTCTTGCTAAACAGTCATACTTAAAGAACCTCATCTCCTCCCAGTCTTCCAACCCCCGGCGCCTCTTTACCACTCTCAACTCACTCCTCTGCCCACCTCGTCTCCCTTCCTCACTCTCTGCTCTTGACTTTGCCACTTACTTCACATCCAAAATTGACTCCATACGTCAGGACATCACATCACACCAGACCATCAGTAACCAGCCTTCTCCCATCCCTTACCAACCCTCCCCATCCCTCGCACCAACTCTGACATCTTTCTCCCATGCATCTGGAGAGGAAGTCATGGCCCTCATTCGTTCCTGTCCCCTCACCACCTCCCGACTTGACCCTATCCCCTCCTGCTTCCTCCGCTACCTCTCTCCTTCTGCTTGTTCCCATCTTTCCCACCTCTTCAATCTCTCCCTCTCATCAGGCACTGTCCCCTCTGCCTTCAAGCATGCACTCATCTCTCCTATTCTTAAAAAAACTACCCTTGATCCAAACACTCTCTCCAACTACCGACCCATCTCTCTCCTCCCTTTGCCTCCAAACTCCTTGAGCGTATTGTCTACAACCGCCTTACTTCCTTTCTTTCCTCACACTCACTGCTTGACACATTCCAGTCTGGCTTCCGTCCTCTCCACTCCACTGAAACTGCACTTACAAAAGTATGCAATGACCTCCATGCTGCTAAATCTAAGGGACACTACTCTCTACTTATTCTACTGCTCTCTGCTGCTTTTGACACTGTGGATCATCCTCTTCTACTGCAAATCCTTCACTCCATTGGTCTGCGTGACACTGCCCTTTCTTGGCTGTCCTCCTACCTTTCTGACCATTCATTCTCTGTCTCCTCTTATGGCTCCACCTCCCCCTTATTTCCACTAACTGTAGGGGTACCCCAAGGTTCTGTCCTTGGTTCTCTCTCTATATGTCCTCACTAGGTAAGCTCATTAGTTCTTTTGGTTTCCAATATCATCTCTATGCTGATGACACTCAAATCTATCTTTCCTCTCCAGACCTCTCCCCTGCTCTCCTCACTCGTATCTCCAACTGTCTCTCTGCTACCTCTTCCTGGATGTCCCAGCGCTTTCTTAAACTTAACATGTCTAAGACCGAGCTGATCATCTTCCCTCCCTCCCGCATAACCTCACCTCCTACAATCTCATTATCTATTGATGGCACTACTATCTCCTCTAACCCCCAAGTGCGCTGTCTTGGAGTAATCCTTGACTCCTCCCTCTCCTTCAAACCACACATTCAGCACCTCTCACAAACCTGCCGTTTTCATCTAAAAAATATTTCCAGGATCAGACCCTTTCTGACCCAGGATGCTACTAAGACTCTTATCCACTCACTGGTCATCTCCAGACTGGACTACTGCAATCTCCTCCTGACTGGCATTCCTGACAAATACCTCTCTCCACTCCAATCTATCCTCAATGCTGCTGTCCGGCTCATCTTCCTCACAAAACGCACTACGTCCACCTCTCCTCTCTTACTAGACCTTCACTGGCTCCCCTTCCCTTTCAGAATCAATTTCAAGCTTCTCACACTTGCTTACAAAGCCCTCACCCACTCCTCTCCCATCTACATCTCTGACCTTATCTCCCTTTACACTCCCACCCATCCTCTTCGCTCTGCTAATGCACGCCGACTATCCTGCCTTCGGATCACTTCCTCTCACTCCTACCTCCAAGATTTTTCACGTGCTGCACCACTTCTCTGGAATTCCCTACCTCTCCCCCTCAGACTCTCCACCTCTCTACAAAACTTCAGACGGGTTCTCAAGACCCACTTCTTCACCAAACCCAGCCAAATCTCATCCTAAACCTCTGTTTCACGCTCTCTATGTACCCCATCTGTCTCACCCCTGTATGTCTACCCCTCCCCTTTAGAATGTAAGCTCTCACGAGCAGGGCTCTCTTCCCTCATGTGCTTATCCTTTTCTTACTTTAATAATATTCAACTGCACCAAATCCAGCAGTCTTCTGCCACCTGATACTTATTCCAGTGTTATCTGCTGATGTAACTATGTTTATTTACCCTGTACTTGTCCTATATTGTCGTCAACTGTAAGTTGCTGTTTTCCTGCTTGATTATTTGTTTATGTACTCTATAAATTGGGCGCTGCGGATCCCTTGTGGCGCCATATAAATAAAGGATAATAAATAATAATAATATCACCCATCAATGAGGAGTATTAGAGGGATTTTTTTAACACATTTCCTCACACAGTATTCCTTTTAAATTGCAATCCTTCTATATTAGTAATGGAGGGATTTCCTTCCTGAGAACAATATTTGCTAGTCAACATTTGCACCTACTATTCTTGCATACCTATTCACTCAAAAAGGTTCTGACACACTGTCAGCACAGATCCTACGTCTTTGAGCATAAAGCAGGAGATTTATCAGCAGATTACTCACTATTATTATGTTATTGGAACAATAATCATGCATGGAATATTATTACTGTAAAGCTTGCCACTCACATAATGATTGTCAGCCACTTTGATCAATTTTGTACACGTGACAAACCAGCAAATGCACTTCTGGTTGGAATAAGTTTGCTTCAGTGTAAAAAAAATTAATTGTTCTAATCTGAGCAATGAAACTGAGCCCTGAAAGTGAATGAGGGTCACCTACAAATGATTGGAATGTGCCAACAGTTATAGGCTGTGGGTCCTATTCATAATTGAGCCATAACACATGTGGAAATTTCTGAAAGTTTCGGAGTTTGCCTGTGAGATACTACACCATCTTCAGATTCCTCCACCCTTCCGGTCCTCCTTCCCCTGCAGCAGTGTGCATGTGTGAACTCAGGTCACGCATGCACATTAGTGTCAAATTCTACAGCTACTAATTAATGTCGGGATCATCTGTGTTATTGGCTGGGATACTCCAGTATTTACTTTGCATAGACAGCACTACAAATATATGAGGGAATGTATAATATTCCAGTCAATATTCCCCATCAATTGTGCCAGAACGGGATCCAGATGTTAAGTCGACAATACTAAGGTCGACAGTCAATAGGTCGAACACTAATGGTCGACATGCATTAGGTTGACATCAGGGATGTGCGGTGAGCTAAATGGATCAGGAGGCACTGGCTAGAACTAGAGCCAGAATTACACACAATATATGAGCCAAATGATACATCTGGTCACTATACACAGTTGTAGCAATATAAACTGCTGGAAATTTGTTGAGTTTTGATCAGAGATGTGTGGAAAAGATAGCCAGGTGAGGCACTGCCTCACCTGCCATAGACTTTTTACTGCAGAGTTTTAGCTATAAAAATGATTTGAATAATGCAAAGAAAATATTTCAAACAAATTCTTTCTATTTTTTATATATTTTCTACAGTCAAAACTCTGGCACAAATGTTAGTATGACAGGAAAGGCTCTGCCTCATCTCACCGCACGTCACTGGTCGACATTGGTCAAAAGGTCGACATGGTCATATTGTCAACATATCAATGATCAACAAAGCTTTTGGTTGATATGAGTTTTATTTCCAATTTTTTTCATTTTTCAACTTTTTTTACTTTACAATCCACGTGGACTACGAATGGGAATAGTGACCTGTGCCAAGCGCAGTGAGGCACCTTGCCTGCAGTTCGCTTGCCATGCAAGGGTACGCGGTGTACTAAGTAGCGTCCCTGATCATGTTTTGGAGTAAACGACACCCCCCCAAAAAATGTGTAAAAATTTATAAAAATGTCCTGTTTTTCCCTTTTCTGTGTCGACCTTCTTTCCATGTAGACCTAGGCACTGTTGACCTTTTCAAGGTTGACCTAATGATCTGCACCCTGCCAGAACACACAGTCCTCCTGTCTCACAGATTTCTATGATTCTTCTGGCAGCAGTAGCCTCATTTTCAGTCAAAGAGTTAGACAGGTACAAATCAGTGCAATTCAGGCAAATGCCTGTTTCATTAATAAGATCAGTGTCAGACTGGGGCATGAAGGGCCCTTCGGCGGGAATGCAGTTGTAGAGGCCCATTCTTAGGGGTGTGGCCAGTCTCCAAAGGGAGTGTAGCCGTCCCCACAGAGGCTTGGCTAACTATTAGAGAGTGCATGTTCTGGGCCCCTTGATAAATATATAAAGTAAATACTGCTAGTAAATGCACAATAATGTACCAGATTAATAACAGCAATGCATTGTAGAAAATACACCATAGTCCTGTGCAGTATAATGTAACATATTTATAATGTATAATTGGTGCACAGTCTGGAACCTGATCCCTAAATTAAGAAGAGTGCCCCCAGGCAGGGGGGGGGGGGGGGGGGGTGCCCCTGTGGGCCAGTTCGACCCTGAATAAGATGGAGAAGCTACATGGTTGGACACAGTACTCTTCTAATAAGGTAAGTTACAGTATGTAAGGTGACTCTAAAGCTTAATAGCCTACTTTTGAAAAAGCATTTTAGGGTGATTGCGGAAGCAATATAAACAGATGGTTCTTTATGCAAGTTATAGAACAGCCATTGGCGTTTCTATCATGGGTGCAATGTGTGCGGTAGGGCCCACACTGCACACATTGCACCCATGTTTTTGTAATACTTACCTTTCCAGGGTCCCGCGACGGGCGCTGCAGCCGCGACAAAAATCCCACCAAGAATGGCCACCACGTATGCGCAGTACGAAATTTGTCTCTGGACCATGGCGCAGCCATGTTTCTGGAGACCTGCACATGCACAGTAGACTCCGGCACAGTGCTGGAACCATGTAGGATAGGGGGCCCACCCGCCATGTAGAAGAGGGGGCCCACCCGGAGTCTGCACACGGGCTACCTCTTCTCTTAAAACGCCCCTGAGAACTGCTAGATAATTAATGTAATGAAATTAATGTGCAACTGTGATAGGTGCAAAATATTTAAGTTTTGCAAACCACGTGCAGCTGTCACAGTAAAAGAACAAAACATCTGCAATGGTCACACAAAGAGCCTTCAAAGATGGCAATAAATCAATGACTCTGCTCTGCAGTACATGAACTCACTAAAGAGAGACTATTCATTAAAACGTGACTATTCATTAAAAGTGTGCTACACCCTACTTTTTTCTAGCTAGTGCCCCCCTCTATAGGTGGCTACACATTAGAGCGACAGCCAATCATCCCGATGGTCAGGCAGAATACCGTTGAGTCCAGGCCAGCGGAGATTGGCCTACACACTAACCGATGCAATGAACGATGGAACAACATCATGTTCCTTCCTTCATTAAATTGTATGGATTGCATGCAAGATGCAGCATTTGACCCGCGGGAGCGTACAATCATGCATACACATTAGTCGGTAAGCACGATTTGTCGGCCTAATGTGTACCTATCCTCTCTTTTTTCCAACAGCTTCATGCAATTTATCACACACCCCATGTAATGAAGCACACATGCTAAACAATATACTTATATGCCACACGATGGAAAACATATGTTCAGTAAATAAGTACTTTTCCTTGGACATGTTGCCATCAGTGTGCTGCTTCTAGTAGCACTTCCTTATTCTTCTCACCAGAATTTCCTCCATGGTTGGCAGTGTGTAAGCACACAACTTTCCAGGGGCGAATTGGCCATAGATCTCACCAGCAAGATTCCTGGTAGGCTGACGTGTCTGTGGGGCTTCTATTGTGTGTTTGAGCTTCATGGCAAAGGCCGTGAATACTTATGTACATGTGAGTTTTAGTAAATTTGCAAAAATCTCAAAAAAACTTTTTTCATGATGTCATTATGGGGTATTGCGTGCAGAATTTTGAGGGAAAAAATAAATTTACTCCATTTTGGAATAAGGCTGTAACATAACAAAATGTGGATAAAGTGAAGCGCTGTGAATACTTTCCGGATGCACTGTAAGATGGCACATTTACTATTTCCACCCAAGCACTTTCTTTTAATTTAACATTACAAATGTCACAGAAACAATACATATGAATGTATTTATGTGTGTGTGTGTGTATATATATATATATATATATATATATATATATAAAAGCAGTGTACAGCGGCACTCGGAGAAATAGACTGGTACAGCAGAGTAGTATACTACTCTGCTGTACCAGTCTATTTCTCTGAGTGCCGCCGTACACTGCTTCTATTATTTGGACCTGCCGAAGGTACCTAGGAAGGCACCGGGACATTTGTTTTGGCATTGGGAGTGCTGCCCGAACGACTTCTATATATATATATATATATATATATATATATTCACACATTACATACACAGGGCTGGCCCAAGCTTTTTTTTTTTCATAAGCAAATATAAATTTTGGTGCCCCTATATGGGATAAACTATTTAAAGGGACAGGGCACTGAATGCAAAAAGGTGTGTGGTCTCACAGAAAGTGGCTTGACCACACAATTGTACCCCCAAGCATACAGGGCGATAGTGGGTGACCGGGAGATAGTAGGTAACTGGGGTGGCAGGGGTGACAGGGAGATAGTGGGTGACTGAGGAACCAGGGGCACACTGACACACTGCTACTAACTGCCGGGCGGGCCATCCGAGTCCTTGAGTCTGAGTCCCTACTGGCCGACCGAGTCCTCAGCTCCTGCCCAGCGCCTGAAACAGCGGCCACTCGGTGAGCCAGCCGGTAGTACCTAGCAACTGGGACGCTGGATGCCAGGCAATCAGGAAATTAGCGCCAGCATTCAGTGAGGACAGGCATCAGCGCAGCTGCATGTCCTTCAATAATAATTATTCTTTTTGGACTCCTGGGAGCTGATTGGAGCAGCTACCCTATGTATCCTCTCCATGCCACTCCCTCAGTGCTGGTTATAGTTTACTCTTGCTGTGTAAACCATTGATCCCTGTTACCTGTTTTTTTTCACTGTCCTGTGGATACTCTGCCGGAAGCCCTTCCTGTCAGTTTCTAGTACCTTGTCCTGCTTGCTATTACCCAGGTTTATCATTCTCCATCTGCCAACTTTAGCTCCCTGGCTGGGAACTTGCATACCACCTGCACTAAAGACACCTGCCCTGATAGAGGTTATTCCAGCGTGTGCTTCATACCTCAGACAGCCTTGTGCCTCACTCCCAGTTGCTACTCAAAGCTTCTTGGGTTTCTGTATATTGGGTGAGCTCCTACTGCTGGCAGTATCAAGTCCAGGGGTCCCCCTAAGTACTGGTGTGCACATCAAGCACTAAGGGAACAGTGGGGGGTTGCTATTGGTGAAACCCATCTTGAGAGCTCTAGGAGTTTCACCCCAGTAGTATTTGAAATTCCCCACTAATGTCTATCAAGCCCAAGTATCTTAACATCTATCAAGTCCAAGTATTTCCATGCATATCAAGTCCAAAAACCACAATTCTAAGCAACTTCAAGAGTCTCGACACCAAGTAAGTCCAAGGTTCTAAACTGCTAGTCAAAGTTACACACACACACACACACACACACACACACACACACACACACACACACACACACACACACACACACACATTGCACAGGGACCAGAGGTACACACACACACACACACACACACACACACACACACACACACACACACACACACACATTGTACAGGGACCAGGGGCACACTGACACACACATTGTACAGGGACCAGGGGCACACTGACACACACACACACACACACACACACACACACACACACACACACACACACACGCACACACACACTGTATGGGGACCAGGGGCACACTGACACACACACACACACTGACACACACCCACACACACACACACACATGCACACATTATACAGGTGGAGCTGGCAGCTATGCAGAGGGACATACCTTCCCGTATCTGTCATAGCAGCAGACAGGTGCATAACAGTGATTGTGAGGAGGTCCGAACTGTCATAGGCTGGGAGGCGCCGGCGTATGTGAATCGCCGACGGGCAGAGAGTGCCAGCAGTGGGTGATCAGTCCATGGCAGCGGCGGCAGGAGTTATCACGGGTGATGCAGGCTGTGATGGTGGCCTTAGAGCTTGGTGCCATACATGGCTGCATACCATGACGAATGGCCATATATACTGTATGTGTATATATATATATATATATATATATATATATATAGTTAATGCGATTGGTGTGGCTGCTGTAAAGGTAACAAATTATACCCACTGTGGATTTCTGTTCTGTTCTGAAATAAAAAGAGCCTGTAATTTAATATCCCCAACCCCCACCACTGCTATAATTGAATATGCCCCATATTGTCAAGCCTATAAACCTGATACCTAAAAAATGTTACTCTGCAGAGCATCATAATCTAGTACATACATTTTAACACAGTTAAACACCTCTAACCCCTATGGTTTATCTTGTGCAGATCATTCTATTTAAGTTTACAGGTATCTGCAGATGAGATATAGTGGGGGAAGTACTATGTTATGAGAAATGTCTCTGTAATTTACAGTAGACACTCCTGACATGCATGTTAAGTGTTCTGGAAATTCTTTTTACCTTTGCTAACAGATTAGAAAATACTATCTTGAGTTTCCATTCCCCTATTTAATCTTTTTAGCAGTATCATGTCATCTTTAACTCTTTATTTAAAAAATTACAATTCATGGAAATTGTAAGGTAAATGAGGAAGAGGCAATAATCCCAAATTCAGGTAAGTAGGCAAACATCCGACATCCAAATTTAGGGGTGAGGATGCCCCTGGGAACAAAGCCACCTCCCACCCCCACACACACCTAATTTGATTATTTTTATTTAAAAAAGCCACTATGACATTTTTTATTTTTTATTATGTACACATATTTACTAGTAAGGACACCTGACAGGGGCAGTATGTGCAAGTCCTACCGTTTACACTCAATGTAATATGGCATATATACAGTACAGTAAAAATTCTTTGCAGTTACTGTACTGGTACATTTTAGGCTGACAAGTACCAAATGCTGCCCCCAAACTAGTGCCGCCTCTAGGCATGTGCCTCACATACCTAATGGGAAATTCACCACTGCCCACATCTACTCATCGATGTGGTGGCAGGGCGCAATGATGTGATTTGCAGAGCCACACCCCTGCACCTCCCACTTGGACCTTCCTTTCCCTAGATCACCTGGAGCACAGATAGAAATAGTAGGTAAGTATGAAACATTTAAATTATAGATCACTTAAGCAGGGAATAGGATTGTACTCACAAGACAGTTATGGGCCCTACATATTTGGCGATATGCCGCCGAGGTGCCCAATGACTGATACGGCCGGCGGGCGACCTGGCGGCAGGATGGGGGAGTGAAGGGGGGAGTGAAGTTTCTTCACTCCCCCCGTCACCCGACCCCATAGCAATGCATGCTAATATGGACGAGGTTGTCCATATTGGCCTGCATGTACAAGCGACCCGGCACCAACGATGAACGAGTGCGGGACCGCGCATCGTTCATCGTTGGTGCCTACACACTGAACGATATGAACGAGTTCTGGTTCATTAATGAACGAGAACGTTCATATCGTTCAGTGAAATTGCCTAAATTGTAGGGCCTATTACACAGTCACAAGTTTGTATACTCACAAGACAGTTATGCACTCCTGAAACACAGAGTCACGAATTGTGTGCATACGATTTCCTTCCAGGTCCCTAATAACAAAAATATTCATTTATAAGGCAGAAGGTTAAATATTAATGGCAACATACAGTATATAGGGGGCTAATTCAGACCTGATCGTAGCTACGATCAGCCACCCTGACATGCGGGGGGACGCCCAGCACAGGACTAGTCCGCCCCGCATGTCTAGCTCTCCCCCCACCGCACGGGTGCGATAGCATTGCAAGGCAGCGACGCTAGTGCACCCGGCGAGTAAGTCCCTACCTGCACAGCATTGCTGCACTGGTAGGTGACTTTTCGCTGCGTCCTGGGTCGCAGCGGCTGCGTGTGACGTCATGCAGCCGCCATGGCCCGCCCCCCGCATGGTCCAGGCATGCCTGCGTTGCCCACACCACGCTCCCAAAACGGGGCTGAACGCCACCGTCCCGTCCCCTCCCGCCCAGAGAACACCTCTGCCTGCCAATCAGGCAGAGGCGATCGCTGTATGAAGAAATGAAATTGGCGCTAGAGAGCTGAATATATTTAAAAAATTATACACATTTAGTAATAAATTACGTAGTATTCTATTCTGGATCCTTTAGCATCAATTTCATCTGTTTAATATAGGCACAGTCCAGGCTATACTAAACAGATGAAATTGATGCTAAGGGTTCCAGCCCTTTATAATTGTTTGATATATCATCTATAAAAACAAAATTCAATGCAGTGCTATGATAGGCCCAATTTATGAATTTTTAAGTCTTGTTTTTATAATGTTGTAAAATTGGAATACTATGTAATTTATTAATAAACTAGGTGATTCATCGCGCCCTATGGGCGCTCTTCACACCGTCGTAAGAGGCTACGCCCCGGTAAACTCAACAGAAAAGTGAAGGAGTAGAATAGTAGATGGTGAAGTTGTGGTGGAATGGTGTGTTTGGAGGGTGCGTCTATTGTGTTTTTGTGGTAGCAGTAAGTGAATTGTTTATGTGTGTGGCAAGGTGAAGTGGATGTGGTGTTAGGGTGTTTGTTGGGGGTAGAGGTGTGTTATGTTAGCAGATGTTGGAGTTAGAATTGGCGTATTAGTGGCTTTAGGCTATGGGGGTAGTCTTGTGGGGTAGCTGGTGTTTTAATGGTTTGACTGAATTAGTTGGGTGCAGAGGGAGGGCGGTGGGTGTGCGATAGGGTTAGGGTGGTGTGTGGCTGGATTGTGGAGGGTGTTGAAGGGAATGTGTGTGGTGGAGTGTTTTTTGTGAAGGGTACGTAGTTTGGCGTGTGGTTTTATGAAATGCTGTGGGTAATGATTTATGGTCCTTGGGCAAGTGTGTGGAGAGGGGTCACTGCCTGTATATGTTTTTGCGTAGGGGTGAGGGATGGTGGTGGTGATAGGAGGTGTAGTGTGGGATGGAGTTGGGTGGCAGGGGGATGGGTGAGAGGGTTTAAAGTTGGCATGGGTGGAGGAGGTCCACATAGGATGGGTGGTTGGATGGTGGAGGGTTTTTGTGTGGGGGGGGGGGAAGGGAGGGGAAAGGGCAGTGGATGGTGCGTGCGTGTTGTTAGGAGTATGGAGGGTGAGTGTGTGCGTGGGGGGAGGAGTGGAGGGTGCGGGCGTGTTGTTAGGAGTGTGGAGGGTGAGTGTGTGCATGTGTAGGGGGGGAGGGGAAAGTGGAGGGTGTGGGCGTGTGTGTGTGTAGGGGGGAAGGGAAAGTGAAGTGGAGGGTGCGGGCGTGTTGGTAGGAGTGTGGAGGGTGAGTGTGTGTGGTTGGGGGGAGGGGAAAGTGAAGTGGAGGGTGCGTGCATGTTGGTAGGAGTGTGGAGGGTGAGTGTGTGTGTGTGTGTTGGGGGGAGGGGAAAGTGAAGTGGAGGGTGCGGGCGTGTTAGTAGGAGTGTGGAGGGTGAGTGTGTGCATGTGTAGGGGGGGAGGGGAAAGTGGAGGGTGTGGGCGTGTGGAGGGTGTGTGTGTGTGTGTAGGGGGGAGGGGAAAGTGAAGTGGAGGGTGCGTGCATGTAGGTAGGAGTGTGGAGGGTGAGTGTGTGTTGGGGGGAGGGGAAAGTGAAGTGGAGGGTGCGTGCGTGTTGGTAGGAGTGTGGAGGGTGAGTGTGTTGGGGGGAGGGGAAAGTGAAGTGGAGGGTGCGTGCGTGTTGGTAGGAGTGTGGAGGGTGAGTGTGTGTGTGTGTTGGGGGGAGGGGAAAGTGAAGTGGAGGGTGCGTGCGTGTTGGTAGGATTGTGGAGGGTGAGAGTGTGTGTGTAGGGGGGGAGGGGAAAGTGAAGTGGAGGGTGCGTGCGCATTGTTAGAAGTGTGTGTAAGGTAGAAGTGGTTGCAGTGTATGTGGTGATAGGTGTTGGTATGTGTGGGGCCATGAGGCTGCTACTTGTTTCCCCCCTTGTGATGGACAGGGTGCGAGTGGGGCTTGGTGCAAGTGGTAGGATGGGTGATATGGGGGACACGTCATACGCAAGTGGGTGAGTGGGGGCGCTGTCTGCACAACACGGGGTAACAGTAACACAGGCCATAGCTGTACATGCGGCATCACCCTGACAGCACGCCACACCTGACTCTGTACCAGCGCTATCTCTGTCGCTGCTGCTGGCTCGGACCCGACGACCCTGCTGGACGTTTGGAAACAGACAGATTCGTGGGGTCGGAGGCAGCAGCGGTGAGAGAGATAACGCTGGTACAGAGTCAGGTGCGGCGTGCTGTCAGGGTAATGCCGCATGTACAGCTATGGCCTGTGTTACCCCGTGTTGCGGACGGCGGGTCCCGGGCAGCGTGTCAGTGGCTGCATGTGGGAACAGGCGACAGGCTGGTGCAGAGGGAGGGGTGTGGGGTGCGGGTGTCAGTGGCCTCCCGGGCAGTGTGTCCCGTCTGTGGCATCGGTGGCTGGATGCTCTGCTCCCCCCACCGCCGGCTCCGATCCCTGCGGCACACAGCCGCAGCGGCCTCTGCTCCCCCGCACTGCCGGCTCCGATCCCCGCGGCACACAGCCGCAGCGGCCTCTGCTCCCCCGCACCGCCGGCTCCGATCCCCGCGGCACACAGCCGCAGCGGCCTCTGCTCCCCCGCACCGCCGGCTCCGATCCCCGCGGCACACAGCCGCAGCGGCCTCTGCTCTCCCCACCACCGGCCCCGATCCCCGGGTCATACATCCGCAGCGGCCTCTGCTCCCTCCACCGCCGGCCAGTGTGTGCAGCGGTAGTGGGGAGGGGGGAGCGGTGTGTGCGGCCTGGGTGTGGAGGGCGTTTAGTTGTGAGTGTGTGGCCGCGTCTGCAATCTTAAAGAGGTTAGCGGCGGCCTCGGTTGAGGGTGTGTGTCCCGCCGTGGTGGGGAAGGTGGGTGTTTGCAGGGGAAGGGTGGTGTGGGGTGCGCCTGGGTAGGTGGCCATGCTTACCTGGCAGTGTGGGGCGTAAGTGCGCTGCTGGCTTGTGGCAGGAAATGGTGGGTGGAATCTCTGGCTGGTGCTCCCTTCTGCTATTGGTGTGTGCTGTGCTGACACTGGGACAGGGCAGGAGCTGCTAAGTCCGCCCAGGTCTGTGACTCCACCCAGCGTTAGAAATGCAGCGACAGAGTCACAGGGCTAATATATAGGAGATGTGTATCATTTTTTAAATATATGCAGCTCTCTAGCGCCAATTTCATTTCTTCATATTGTTTTGTGTGGACTGACTATCCCGGTAATTATCGGCTGTTTCTAGTAAAACAGCTCACGATCAGCGCCAGGCAAATTACTTAGTAATTGAATTCCTTGCAGAGACAATCGCTGGGCTGAGATGCCGATCGTATCTCTTGCATGCACATGCGCACTGCGGCGCATGCGCAGTTCAGACCTGACCCCCCCCCCCCCCTGCTGTGTGAAAACGCACAGCAGTGATCAGGTCTGAATTAGCCCCATAGTGTATAGTTATATATCCAAACCCATGTGTCATCGCTGAATAAGGGCTTCTTATCAGGGATTATGCCCCCGATAGCCCTCGGCAAATCCATTAGCTGCAGTAAAGTATCGCAGCTAATTGGATACCCCCCTAGGAGTCTTCAGTGTCAATATGGCCATAAACAATTCTGATGACTGAATTCTCCAAAAACATTAATGTAATATAAATATAATACACCTAATGAATGATTATTGAATTCTGTTACCACAGCAGTTACTCACAGCCAGTTGAGACGAGGCATTTCTATGCATAAGGAATTCTTAGGGATTTCACTTATAGAATTGTTCAACATATACCTAAATGAGAACAAGAGATAAATACAAGATTGTTGGTATTGATAGGTTAATGCTACACCAACTTTGTCATTGAACATATTGAGAAATAACATGTTTTAGTTTCACTAGCCATGACGTTATCTGTCTTGATTGCTCTTATTGACATGAATGGAAAAGTAATGTAATCTTAAAGTTATGTTTCAATAGATTTAGCAAAACTCAGTCAGAATACAATATTCTGCCACTTCTCATTTACTAAGTGAAGCAGAAATCAATGTAATGTGTGAATAATGCTACATCAATTTGCAAGATTCCTGGGTATATCAGAACAGATAAGTACTCTATATCAATTAAAATTATTCTGATTCAAAATTTCCAATGCTGCGAGTATTGATGGCCTGCAAGTGATATACGCAGACTAAATCTTATCTGTCTTATTTCAATCATTATTAAGTATACAGCTGAAGACTTACAGGAAATATAGAGACTTCAGGCCTTTGAATGCTCCAGGAACAATTTTGGCAACTCTGTTATTATCTAATATCCTATCAAAACACATAAAAACCAGGGAATAGAAAAATTACTATGTAGCAGAAAAAAACATGGAAAAAACAGTTGTGAAAGAAAATGAGATTATCTGCAGAAAGCACATTCTAAAAAGCTAACGCCAATTGAACCATATACTTCTAGCATACAGTAGATAACAATGTCCACTCCATCCCTTGGTTAAGAACATGTATATGATGAGATGACTGAATTAGAAAATGTGACTTGTTTGGAAGAATTGAAATACAAAACTGTTAACACTGATTGGGTTGCAAAAGACATCAACGTTTTGGGGATGCACACCCCTTCATCAGGATATAAAGATATACCCTGACAAAGGGGTGTTGTGACAGGATGGTTCCGTACGAAAGCACTCACCGCTTTCGTGTCCCGTCTCCTGTGCACAGAATGGAAGGTTAGGTCACACGGGACCTGACCACATAGGGGATTCCCGCTTACCCTCAGTAACCGCCTGTTACTGACTCCACCCACTGCGCTGTGGGCGGGTTTATGCTGCCACCACCAAACTCCTAACCTGACGTGGCGTTTGGAACCACGGTTCTGCTCTGTATGTGCCGACACACTGCGTTACCACACCTGTGTGGCGGAAGGCGGAACTTGGAGAAGTTAGGTGCTTCCCTGGACAGCCGGAGGACGGGGCTATGTTTGGCATAACCCTGTAGGTCACAAGATGACGCGGTCTTCTTGAGGCAAATGGTATTTATTTGCAATAGTTCTAAAGAGAACTCTTCCCTATTGCTAGGGGAAACAGCATACAGCAAGATGTTCACAGCAGAAAGTAGTTGGTATCATACCCTCTGGAGGCACGCAGGCATCCTTTTTATGTCAATTTTCCACACAGTACAACAGGGGGGTCATGTCCTCCCTGAGCCCTTTCTATCCAATCAGGATATCTATAAAAATAAATTACATTTCAAAAGGAGGTAAGTGCAATAAAACAATATCCTCCTTCCTGTGACACAGACAACGTTTGGTATCAGATTAACATTCACTATTGATAAATTTATCACATAGCTTCAAAATACAAATGTTTCTGTCTCATTCACATCTCCAGGCAAACCCAGTCTTTGGGGTTACAACAGGAAAGGC
This sequence comes from Pseudophryne corroboree, assembly GCF_028390025.1. NCBI lineage: Eukaryota > Metazoa > Chordata > Amphibia > Anura > Myobatrachidae > Pseudophryne > Pseudophryne corroboree. The sequence goes on from NC_086451.1 coordinate 216,584,600, forward strand.
TGCAACACATCAAACAGTCTTCCTTCCTGCATCTGCCATTCAGGGTTCGTATATCAATTAAATCATTACATGAAACAGGTTCCAAGCCCAGAACTACTTTACATATGGGATAAGGAGATCCCCCGTCAGTAACATCCCTCTCTAAGGAACTTACACATCAAAAGGTTTTGTCATTCACACCTCTCTGCTAGGACAGGGCCATTAGCATGCCACTTCCTACTGACAGGAGATGATTATTCAGACATCTATAGTAAGTGCATTTTTCCTTTAAATATACAGGTGACCACATCTTAAATATAAATACATTTAAACATGCATTCCTGCAATGGTGCACAGAGCACTACATATGACATGTTAAGACACATCATTAAACATATTTTTAAACAGTCTGCACCCAGCGCAGTAAGTACATTTAACAGTGATGCCAAGAGCCTATTGTCCGCAACATGGTGCCGGGCACTAGGGGTTAACCCCTTCAGTGCTGCAGCGGCCATTGTCCACGTGGGCTGGGGGTCTCTCCGGCCACACTCCCCCCATTCAAGCGGGTCAACCAGGGACCCATGTCCCAACGATTTGGTCCCTGGTCCCGCAGTCCTTTATGAGGTTACCAGGAGTTCTTTGGGGATTCAGGCTCCTCCTGACATGACAGTCCATCCGCATTGCTATGAGCCTTGCCTTGCTTGTGGATAATATGAAAGTCATAAACCTGAAGAGCAAGGCTCCACCGCAACAGTCTGCCGTTTTCCCCCGTGGTGTGCTGGAGCCACCGTAATGGATTGTGGTCCGTTACCACCGTAAAATGGCAGCCATACAAATAGGGCTGAAGCTTCTTCACAGCCCAAACAATAGCCAAACACTCCTTTTCAATTGTGGCATAACCCACCTCCCGCGGTAGCAGCTTTCTGCTCAAATAGGCCACAGGGTGCTCCTGTTCATCCGGCCCCTCCTGACTCAGTACTGCCCCGAGTCCGTACTGTGATGCATCAGTCTGTACAACAAAGCTTTTACTATAGTCCGGCGCCATCAGTACTGGGGCTTGTACTAGAGCTGTTTTCAACGACTGGAATGCCAACTCACATGCGGTCGTCCAGTCAACTATCTTGAGGAGTTTTTTCTTAGTCAGATCAGTCAGGGGTTTGGCCACGGAACTAAAGTCAGGGACAAAACGTCTGTAGTAGCCTGCGATCCCTAAGAAAGCCAAGACCTGTCTCTGGGTTGTGGGCCGGGGCCAGTCGCGGATTGTCTCCACCTTCGCTGGTTCAGGCTTCACCTTACCTCCCCCCACATGGTGTCCCAGGTACTGTACCTCTGACATCCCCATTTGGCACTTGTCTGCCCTGATGGTCAGACCTGCCCACCGAATCCTCTCTAACAGCAACCCCACGTGCCTCAGGTGCTCTTCCCAGGTTCGGCTGAAGACAGCAATGTTATCCAAGTAGGCCTGGGTGAAATCTCTGAACCCCTTCAGCATGTCATCGACCACACTCTGGAAGGTGGCTGGCGCATTCTTCATCCCAAATGGCATGGTTTTGAACTCAAACAAGCCAAAGGAGGTGATAAAGTCGGACCGTTCCTGAGCCTCGGGAGTCATTGGTATCTGCCAATACCCCTTGCTCAGGTCAAAAGTAGAGATGTATTTCACTACAGCCAACTCGTCTAACAGTGCGTCAATGCGGGGTAGGGGATAGGCGTCGGATTTGGTCACTTCGTTCAACCGGCGGTAGTCTACGCAGAACCTGGTTGTCCGGTCCTTCTTGGGAACCAGTACAACGGAGGCGGCCCAGGGACTGTCGAAGTGCGTGATTACGCCTAGCGCTAACATCTCCTGCACTTCCTGGTAGATACTCGCCTGCGCCTCTGGTGAGACCCGATACGCAGGTTGCCAAATCAGCCTATGCTTGCCAGTGTCTACATGATGGGCACATAGGGAAGTCAGACCGGGCTTCCTGCTGAACTGGGCCTCAAAGGACTGCAGCACTGACTCCAGCGGCTCCCTCTTGGGGTTACCAACTCACTGCTCCAGCTAACTTCCTCTACACCACCCTCACCCTTGGCATCCGCGAGGAGGTCAGGAATGGGATCTTTTCCTGGTTCCTCCATCGGCAGGCAGCACACAGCGGCTACCGATGCCATACGCTCGTGGTATGCCTTTAACATGTTTACATGGTAGGTACGCTGTCTCCTACCATCGCTGTCAAATGACACCACGTAGGTGATGTCGCTTAGGCGTTTTGTGACCGTGTACGGTCCCGCCCAGGCAGCCTGGAGCTTGTTCTGACGTGTGAAAAACCAGAACCAGCACCTTCTGCCCTACTCCAAAGACCCGAGCATGCGCGCCCTGGTCATACCAAGTCTTCTGCTTGGTCTGTGCTTCCGCAAGATTCGCTTGCGCTAGTCCCATGAGATTCTCTAACCGATCTCTTAGCTTCAACACATACTCCACCACAGACTCATCCTGGTGGATCAGCTCCCCCTCCAAAGACTCCCGGAACAGATCGAGAGGTCCACGGACTCTGCGGCCATATAGTAACTCGAAGGGCGAGAATCCGGTTGACTCCTGGGGCACTTCCCGATATGCAAACAGGAGGTGCGGCAGGTATCGCTTCCAGTCTCCCCCCTCCGAAGTCACAAATGCCCGTAGCATCTGCTTCAGAGTGCCATTAAATCTCTTGCAAAGTCCGTTAGTCTGGGGATGACAGGGGGCAGTACGGAGTTGACGCACTCTGCACCTCGCCCAGAGACACTGGACCAGATCACTCATGAACTGCGTCCCTTGATCAGTTAGGATCTCACTGGGGAAACCTACTCTACTAAATATGCCTATCAGAGCGTCCGCTACCTTTTCCGCAGTGATGGCGGACAGAGCCACAGCCTCTAGATACCGGGTAGCATAATCCACCACGGTGAGGATGTAGGGGACCTACTATGTCCACGGCCACTCGTTGGAAAGGTTCCCCGACTATTGGCAAAGACCTCATTGGAGCCCGAGCACTGGGGCGTCCAAGCCGTTGGCATACATCACAGGATTTACAGTAGGTCCGGACGTCATCCGACACTCCGGGCCAAAAAAAATTCTGCGTCAGGCGCCTCAGTGTTCGGTCCCTCCCCTGGTATCCCGCCAAAGGAATTTCGTGTGCAACTGACATCAGTTGCTCCCGAAAGCTCCTAGGAACCACCAGTTGAACTTGCTCCCGCACCGGCCTATCCCCTTCTACCTTGGCTACCCGGTACAGTAACCCTTTCCATCAGGTCACACTCCCTGCCCCCATCCCAGCAAGGCCGCGGCCAGCTTGGCGCCTCATACCGTCCAGGGATGGGTCAGAGTGCTGAGCTTCCCTAAACTCCTGCCTGCAGCCCTCACTTTCTCCTAAGTATGGACACTCTACAGGGGGAATATTGGGGTCAGTCAAGTTGGGGTCAGTCATGGTAGGGTCGGGGTGGTCGCTCATACTCACTGCCGGAGTTGGCAAACCACTAGGGACAGGAGCATCACTGGGCACCCCCACAGGATTCAACAAACTGGAACCGACATCCTCTGCGTTGCTAGGGGACTTAGGCCCACCAGAGGCAAGGGGCGGATGTGTTGATCTGGCCGCTGTGGTCTTTTCCTCTGGGCTGGGATGCGCTGGCAGAGAAGATGAATACTGCAGTCTGGCCGCTTGACTCCGGGTGATGGCGTTCGCAAAGGCAGTAACGATTCCTCCACCGAGATCATTCCCCAAGACGACATCAGTTGGGAGGCCATCCATTACAGCAACATCTCTTAGCTCTTGTCCAGCTCCCCAATCGAGGTAGACTCTGGCCATGGGCAATTCTCGCTCTAGCCCATCGGCCACTGTAACTTTTGCAGTGCAACCCTGCAGTACTGCAGCAGGATCGACAAGATGGGGGCTCACAACAGTTATGGAGGCCCCAGAGTCTCTTAAGCCTTCGCCCTGCAGGGACCCCACTTGGACCGGCTGCAGTTGCCGCCACATATTTGGTGGGGGCTTTTTAGCCATGCAGGTGACTCTCTCCGCAGAGTCTAACTGTTCCTCGCCACACCCCATCGGACTGACAGGAGGGGGTACAGTCTCTGTAGGCTCACCTCCACGGGTTAAACAAGCAATCCGGGCTCCAGCACTCGGATTTGGGGCACGAGTCTGGGGTGCTTGGGATGCAGGACAGTTCATCCTCAGATGTCCGATTTTCCAACAGCCATAGCACTTTTTGTCCAGGCGTGGCTCCGATGTCCTCTGATTACTGGCAGGGGCACTGCGGGGCGGTTGCTGGCCAAAAGCACCCGGGTTGGAAGATGCTTGCTTTGGGGGGCAATGAGCTGAAGAGGGGTGTCCCCCTGGTGGTACAGTCTTTTGGGGCTGGCTGCTGGGTGGGCGCTTCTGCCCCTGCGGCCGAATTGCCACATACTTGTCTGCTAACTGGGCAGCCATCTTTAAGCTGGGTGGCTCCCGGTCTAGCACCCACTCCTTCACTTCTGGGATGCACCTGCGGTAGAACTGCTCCCTGCAGATCAGGTCGATCAGTGCGTCCCATGTAGTGGCTTCCGAATCCTTCACCCACTTCACCATGTACTGCCGCAGCTGGGTGGCGAACTGCCCATGGGTGCGGCTAGGATTCTTGGGCAAGTCTCTAAACTTCTTCCTGTAAGACTCTGAAGTGATGAAGAATCGCTGGATGAGGGCCTTTGCAAATTCGTCGTAGTCCCCACAGTCCTCCGTGGCCACTCCTCGATAGGCCTCCAATGCCTCTCCATGCAGAATGGGCACAAGGTGTCTCACCCACTCTGACTTGGGTAGATCGTGTAGTTTACAAGTCCTTTCAAAAACTTGCAAATGTCCATCAATGTCCCCATCACTGTCTGCAAACTTGGTAAACTGAATGCGTCCCAATCTGTGCACAACAGCTGACAACGGCTCCCATGGTACCACGGCCTGTGGTGCCCGCTCATCACGCCACATCTGGATGATGATCAAGCACTCTTGCTCTGTTGCCCTTTCCCCCAATTCCGCTAGCCGATCTGCTAGGGTATCCGGGCCGTCCCCCCCTGGGACGTTGGAATCTTGGCCCTGCTAGGGATTGCTGGGAAACATGGCTGCTGCTAGAAGGGGCGGGGCTTGTGGGTCTCACCGGTTCCATACGAAGGTCTACTGGTGGGCCGTCCTCTGCGATGCTGACGCTGTCAGTGCTTTCCACCTCCACCCGATGGGACTTCTCCAAGCTCATGAGTGCCGCCTTCATGACGCTTCTGGACGCGTTGAAAGGGATATCCACACCATTCTCCTGGCACACGATCTCCAGATCGCCCTTAGACGTTCCACTGAAGTCTGTCATCTTGTGCGTTCTCCTGCGCTGCAGTTACTCCTCTCCTGAGTAACTCGGCTTCTCCAATCGGGTGACCGAAAAGCCACCTGGGATTATCCCACTGCTGCCACCAATTTCTGTGACAGGACGGTTCCGTACGAAAGCACTCACCGCTTTCGCGTCCGTCTCCTGTGCACAGAATGGAAGGTTAGGTCACATGGGACCTGACCACATAGGGGATTCCCGCTTACCATCAGTAACCGCCTGTTACTGACTCCACCCACTGCGCTGTGGGCGGGTTTATGCTGCCACCACCAAACTCCTAACCTGCCGTGGCATTTGGAACCACGGTTCTGCTCTGTATGTGCCGACACACTGCGTTACCACACCTGTGTGGTGTTGACGAATCCCCACTAGCCACTTGCTAGGCCTCTACCGGTAGCTGGCGGAAGGCGGAACTTGGAGACGTTAGGTGCTTCCCTGGACAGCCGGAGGACGGGGCTATGTTTGGCATAACCCTGTAAGTCACAAGATGATGCGGTCTTCTTGAGGCAAATGGTATTTATTTGCAATAGTTCTAAAGAGAACTCTTCCCTATTGCTAGGGGAAACAGCATACAGCAAGATGTTCACAGCAGAAAGTAGTTGGTATCATACCCTCTGGAGGCACGCAGGCCTCCTTTTTATGTCAATTTTCCACACAGTACAACAGGGGGGTCATGTCCTCCCTGAGCCCTTTCTATCCAATCAGGATATCTATAAAAATAAATTACATTTCAAAAGGAGATAAGTGCAATAAAACAATATCCTCCTTCCTGTGACACAGACAACGTTTGGTATCAGATTAACATTCACTATTGATAAATTTATCACATAGCTTCAAAATACAAATGTTTCTGTCTCATTCACATCTCCAGGCAAACCCAGTCTTTGGGGTTACAACAGGAAAGGCTGCAACACATCAAACAGTCTTCCTTCCTGCATCTGCCATTCAGGGTTCGTATATCAATTAAATCATTACATGAAACAGGTTCCAAGCCCAGAACTACTTTACATATGGGATAAGGAGATCCCCCGTCAGTAACATCCCTCTCTAAGGAACTTACACATCAAAAGGTTTTATCATTCACACCTCTCTGCTAGGACAGGGCCATTAGCATGCCACTTCCTACTGACAGGAGATGATTATTCAGACATCTATAGTAAGTGCATTTTTCCTTTAAATATACAGGTGACCACATCTTAAATATAAATACATTTAAACATGCATTCCTGCAATGGTGCACAGAGCACTACATATGACATGTTAAGACACATCATTAAACATATTTTTAAACAGTCTGCGCCCAGCGCCGTAAGTACATTTAACAGTGACGCCAAGCGCCTATTGTCCGCAACATGGCGCCGGACACTAGGGGTTAAGCCCTTCAGTGCTGCAGCGGCCATTGTCCATGTGGGCTGGGGGTCTCTCCGGCCACAGGTGTATATCCCTAAAATGTCAATAAGTACCTAATAAATCACTGCTGTTTGTACCATCTATAGTCTCTGAGTGCCACCTTCCTGGTGTTGCTGTATCTATCTATATATCTACAGTATATATATATATATATATATATATATATATATATAATTGTATATCATGGTCCGCACAACACTGTCCACATCTTATGCAGGGTGCCCGGTTTGGGGTCATTCAGATTAAACACTACCACACCATGAGGCTCTTATTGGGGCTTATGTTGTAGAAGAAAACCAGCACTCCTTAAATGTCCAAAAAGTACGTTTTATGCCAATTCGAATAAAGTGACAAACTTACAGTGCAAAATAGCAGCTTGGAGATACAATTCCATCAGTCATATAAATCTTACGTATCCTGAATCATGCTGGGGATACATGTCAGACCCAGCCGGGTCTCCCTACAGCTGTTTCGGCTACCGCCGTCTTCAGGGGAGCAGTTAACCTATTGTACCAAGCTCCCTATATTTATACCCACTAAATTAAGCTAATGTGCTCACCTGTCCTTATCGTTATCCTGAGTACCGCCTGGTGTTGTACGGGGGCGTGTGCGTGGAGCTGCCCGGATAACTGGACGGCAGTCCGTAACATCATCCGGTCGCACCACACTCTGCACAAGCGTCTCCCAGTGTCCCGTCCGTTGCCATGGAAATGTCTGTCCCACCCCCACACGCCACGTGACCGTGACGCGCGAGCGTGTCATACATCCCCCAGGCACACAGCGGTTCGCCCATTGGCCTACTCGTCCTAGCTTGCCGCCCTCCTAACATGATGTACAGCCCATAGCCTCCTTGTCACCTAGCGACCCGGCCTCATCACCCCACCCACCCAAAACGGCACCATCAGGACTAACACAGCGTGTATCAAAATTATTAAATCTAAATCAAAAAAATATCAAAAGATTGGGAAAATGTTATTCCCCAGGAACTGTCATCTAGGCAAATATATTACAGCACAATTCTAATTGGGGACATGTTAATCCTACCCATCTAAATGGCCGTTCTCACCCTTAACATCATCCTAGCCGTAATAATCACATCTTGGGGCTAGCCATATGTCAATGTACTAACATCTATTCACATGTCTTCTGTACACTGTAAATGCCTCTCAACCAATCTAAACCAAATCATAAAAAATACAATACATACACATTACATTAAAACACGAACGGGAGTATCAGTGTGGAGAAGGTATCCGCTATTAAATTGTAGTAAAATTAAAGCTAAGAACAGCAAACCTGGTTTCTAAACCACACATCCTCTATAGAAAACATGATAAAGTTAATTCCTCATTAAGCCCAACTGGGGCCATGGCATTTAGCAAATATATCCATCGACTTTCCTGCTTTAATAGCTGTTTATTTCGATCACCACCCCTCCTCAGTGGTGGTACATGGTCAAGAGGCATGAATTTGAAGTCCTTTATTTTATGACCACAGTTCGCAAAGTGTCTGGCCACCGGTGGTGTGCTTGGTTCCAATATTTGTAGTGCTTTTTTGATTGATGAACGGTGCATGGATATTCGTTCTTTAAGCATCCGAATTGTTTTGCCCACGTATACTTTTTTACAAGGGCATATGATAATGTATGTCACGTACCGGGTATCACAAGTCATTCTGTATCTTAGTGTATGTTTAACTCCCAGCTCGGGATGCACAAATTCTTTGCCTGTCAGCATAAACATACAGTTGGCACAGCCACCACATTTGAAGGCTCCCCTCTGGAGGCTCAGCCAATTTGAGTTTCCCATCACTCCAGGGCTGATGTCAGACTGCGTGATCCGTTCCTTAAGATTCTTGCTCCTCTTATAGCTAAAGAGGGGTGTATTGGCACAGAATCTACTCAAAGCAGGATCCGTCTGGACAATGTGCCAGTGTTTCAGTATAGACTTTTTGACAAGACCCGACGTGATTGAGTAGGTGCTTGAAAATACCAAACGTTCTATTTCCGCACTTTTCGTTTTGGGAACCAGCAGGTCCTCACGTTTGAGCCCCAGACATTTTGTAATTGCTTATTTCACTTCCAATGGGTCATAGCCCCGCTCAATGAATTTTTGCCCCATATTTGCTAAAGCCTCTGGCAGTTTGGTATGGTCCGAAGTAATACGCGTCACCCTTACTAATTGAGAGTAAGGGAGTCCATTCTTTAAAGGTTGTGGGTGAAAACTAGATGCGAGAAGAAGCGTATTCTTATCTGTAGGTTTTCTAAAAACGCTTGTGGTAAACCTTCCTTCGTCAATTCCTACCAACACATCCAGAAACTCCATTTTTACTTTATTAAATCGATACGTAAATCGAATAGAACCAGGTCTGCTGTTCAACCTTCCAACAAATTGAATCAATGCTTGCTCACCACCAGTCCACAGCATGAAAAGGTCATCTATAAATCTAACATAAAATGAGATGTATTTTGCAAAATCTACATCATTCATAATATTGTTCTTTTCAAAATTGTACATGAATAAATTGGCGTACGATGGGGCCATATTAGACCCCATCGCCGTCCCATGGAGTTGCAGAAAAAAGGAGTTATTGAATAAAAAATAATTCTTGTGTAAAATAATCTCAATCAATAATAACAAAAAATCAACTGGTGGACCCTCATAATGTGGACTGGTGGTGATAGCACTCCTAACCGACTCGATCCCTTCTGAATGGTCAATACTGGTATATAAACTAGAGACGTCCAACGTCACCAAAAGACAATCAGTTGGTGGTGGTCCAAATTGCTCCAATTTATTAATAAAGTCAGAGGTGTCTTTAATAAAGTAGGGAGTATGTTGAACTACAGGTTGTAAGTAATAATCGACATATTGTGACAAAGGTTGTCCCAATGACCCTCTGGAGGAGATGATGGGTCTACCCGGAGGATCCACCAGACTCTTGTGCACCTTCGGTAGGATATACAAAAGGGGGATCCTCGGGTAGTCCTGCACGAGAAATTTCTCGGTCTGCTCATCTATCCAGCTATTGTTACAGCCTGATTGAATGATGGAATCAATTTCCTTCTTGAAGTTAAATGTGGGGTCAAACTGGAGTCTTTTATAGCAGGTTTCATCTGACAGCTGCCTCATTACCTCCTCAATGTACTTAGATTTATTCATTATAACAATGCCCCGCCTTTATCGGTGGGGCGTATCACAATATCGTCATTGTTGTTTAAAGTCTTGATCGCTAATGACTCCTCCTTATTCAAATTTGAGTATTTGATCCTACTTTTACGTAAGATCGGTATCGTATCCATCCTCACTAAACGCATAAAGGTCTCGATTGATGCGTTAGTCGAGGGTGGATCAAAGGTGCTAGCAATTTTAAACGGAGTTGATTTATACTCAGAAGCTGTTCGCTTTGACTTTCTTATATTTACCTTTCTTAAAGGCTTATTCAGACATCTATAGTAAGTGCATTTTTCCTTTAAATATACAGGTGACCACATCTTAAATATAAATACATTTAAACATGCATTCCTGCAATGGTGCACAGAGCACTACATATGACATGTTAAGACACATCATTAAACATATTTTTAAACAGTCTGCGCCCAGCGCCGTAAGTACATTTAACAGTGACGCCAAGCGCCTATTGTCCGCAACATGGCGCCGGGCACTAGGGGTTAACCCCTTCAGTGCTGCAGCGGCCATTGTCCATGTGGGCTGGGGGTCTCTCCGGCCACAGGTGTATATCCCTAAAATGTCAATAAGTACCTAATAAATCACTGCTGTTTGTACCATCTATAGTCTCTGAGTGCCACCTTCCTGGTGTTGCTGTATCTATCTATATATCTACAGTATATATATATATATATATATAGTACCTTTCTTGTGCAGGAACAATGGGCCTAATTCATGTTTGTACACAATGCCGTTGTTCATGCAATAATGAGATCATCTGCAATCTGTGCATGGGCAGTGATCGCACCGCAAATGCACCAAGTTGCCATTGCAATCACACTTGGACTGAGATTTTTATGGCAGAGTGATTGAGAGGAAATGACCATTTAGGGGAGGTAATGGAGAGTGGCAGGAAAAACACCGGTGTGTCATGACCATTTTCAAGGCATGTATATGCTGTCAGCTGCAATCATGTATGTAAAAAAACATAACTCCAACGTCGCTACTGCTGCATCTGACCTGCGTAACCATAGTGCTACCCTACCAATTGATGTTCCTCGTCATTGCGTATAGGCTGGGTATGTGTACGCAGTTGCAAATGAGTTTGTGATGGCTCCTGTGGGCATCTATCTTCTTTACTGGGTGGCAGCTTCACTTGCAATGATTAGCAATTCCATAGCCTCAATATTCCCAATCCCATAGGAAAGTGCGCACAAACATGAATTAAGCCCAATGTGTTTTGCAACCCAAAGCAGATAAACAGTTTCAAACAAGTCCAAACAAGTCGCATATACTAATTCAAGGAAGAATTCGGGAGGAATAATATCCATGGTTCTACATACAGTATTTGCCTTCATACACAGGGCCGGCTCCAGGCCTACTAGCACCCTGAGCGAGAAAATGTAAAAGTGCCCCCCCCCCCCATGCGCGCGCCGAAGGCGCGCGCGCTCTTGGAAAAGTGGGCGTGGCCTCCTGAAAAAGTGGGCGTGGTCTCGTCCCCCAGCAGTGCCAGCTACACATGACATGCCCTCCAGCAGTGCCAGCTACACGTGCTAGTGTTCACTTTTTAGGGCAGGTTGCTGATCACAGGGAGGGCACATTTTTAAGTTAGGTGGGCAAAATGATGTACATACTGTAATGCTTGTTGTTCCCATTTCCACACGCTAAAGCATGGACAGTGCGCGCCGAAGGCGCGCAGCAAAAATTTAGGGGAGTTACTTCGTGGGGAAGGTGCGTAGCCACATTATAGTGGCAATTCACATTACACCACACAGTAGTGCAGCTAATACACATTGCACCAGGTAGAACCTCCTATAAGAGCACGTTAGACACATTGCGCCAGGTAGAGCACTGAGACACACTGCCCAGCCACAGACGCCTAGCGGGAACACTACATGATATGCCCCCCAGCAGTGCCAGCTACACATGACATGCCCCCCAGCAGTGCCAGCTACACGTGACATGCCCCCCAGCAGTGCCAGCTACATAAATGGCCACACAGTTCCAGATGGATAAATGCCCCCACAGCGCAGATATGCCCCCACAGTGCCACATACATTAATGCCCTCACAGTGCAAGATATGCCCCCACAGTGCAAGAAATGTCCCCACAGTGCAAGAAATGCCCCCACGGTGCCAGATACATAAATGCCCCCACGGTGCCAGATACATAAATGCCCCCACGGTGCCAGATACATAAATGCCCCCACGGTGCCAGATACATAAATGTCCCCACGGTGCCTGATACATAAATGCCCCCACGGTGCATGATACATAAATGCCCCCACGGTGCAGGATACATAAATGCCCCCACGGTGCCAGATACATAAATGCCCCCACGGTGCCTGATACATAAATGCCCCCACGGTGCCTGATACATAAATGCCCCCACGGTGCCTGATACATAAATGCCCCCACAGTGCCAGATAAATGCCCCCACAGAGCCAGATAAATGCCCCCACAGTGCCAGATATGTCCCCACAGTGCCAGATATGTCCCCACAGTGCCAGATATGCCCCCACAGTGCCTGATATGTCCCCACAGTGCCTGATATGTCCCCACAGTGCCTGATATGTCCCCACAGTGCCTGATATGCCCCCACAGTGCCAGAAATGCCCCCACAGTGCCAGATAAATGCCCCCACAGAGCCAGAAATGCCCCCACAGTGCCAGAAATGCCCCCACAGTGCCAGAAATGCCCCCACAGTGCCAGATATGTCCCCACAGTGCCAGATATGTCCCCACAGTGCCAGATATGCCCCCACAGTGCCAGATATGTCCCCACAGTGCCAGAAATGCCCCCACAGTGCCAGAAATGCCCCCACAGTGCCAGATAAATGCCCCCACAGAGCCAGATAAATGCCCCCACAGTGCCAGAAATGCCCCCACAGTGCCAGATATGTCCCCACAGTGCCAGATATGCCCCCACAGTGCCAGATATGCCCCCACAGTGCCAGATATGTCCCCACAGTGCCTGATATGCCCCCACAGTGCCAGATAAATGCCCCCACAGTGCCAGATAAATGCCCCCACAGAGCCAGATAAATGCCCCCACAGTGCCAGAAATGCCCCCACAGTGCCAGATATGTCCCCACAGTGCCAGATATGCCCCCACAGTGCCAGATATGCCCCCACAGTGCCTGATATGCCCCCACAGGGCCAGATATGTCCCCACAGTGCCTGATATGCCCCCACAGTGCCAAATATGCCCCCACAGAGCCAGATATGCAATGCCCCCACAGTGCCAGAAATGCCCCCACAGTGCCAGAAATGCCCCCCACAGAGCCAGAAATGCCCCCACAGTGCCAGAAATGCCCCCACATAACCAAAAATGCCCCCTGTGTGCCAGAAATGCCCCCACAGTGCGGTTCCCCCCCCCCCCCCAAAAAAAAAATACCTGCGGCGCTGGGGAGGAGTACTGCTGTCCGCCTGTGTGGGAGCGCTGGCGGGCGGGCGGGCGGGAGGCCGGGCGAGTGAGCCTGAGCCTGAGCCTGGGTCCGGGCTGGCGGGCGGGCGGCCACTTGTGCAGGCGGGCTATGCACGGCGCCGGCGTCTGACGTTAGATACCGGCGCCGCGCAGCGCGCATACACAGCGCGACCGCCAAATGCTGCAGCAGCACACACACAGGGCCGGCTCCAGCATCGAATATGGCGGCGCCAGCGCGTGGCGCCCATTAAGGGTGGCGCCCTGCGCGGCCGCTCTATTCGAACATGCCTAGAGCCGGCCCTGTTCATACACATATGCTCTAATAAAACAGAGTAATCCTAGAAATAGATTATTTCTAACAAATCTACTTTCAGACTGAGGGACAACTCTTATTATCATTTTTAAAAAGGGATTTCAGAATGATGTGCGTTATGGATTGTCTACTCTTCTGTAGACTGGAGCCCCACTCTCATCACAGCAGCAATGAAATGGTCTAACCTAATCTGAACACGTGCAGCAGCTCAAGTACTACAAAATCATTTTAGAATTAATTTGGTAAGACAGAACAGTGATAGTGACACATATTTATAATTTCATTTTTCCCTTCATATACATATGTATAAGATAAATAGTTATGGATTTGGTAATAAATGCCGAATGTTGGGATCCCGGCATTTGAAATGCAGACGCCGGAATCCTGACCTCGAGCGCAGCGTGTGCGCTCTCGGGTTCGCTATGCTTGCCATGCTTTGGGCTCAGTGGTGACTGAAAATTTATTACCCCTCAGGTGGTGGCGTGGACCAGAATACCGTCCACTGGCATTTCAACGGTTGTCAGGATTCCGGCGTTGGTATTTCGACAGCCGTGATCCTGACAGTCGGAAAATGAACTGTGTCCCATAGATATAGAAATAGATAGCTCAAGAGCACATGTAATGTACTGATTGATCTGTGCATGTAGGAGATATATTTGTTGCACAGTATCCAACAGTTAATAATAATTACTGAAGTGATGCACCAAGAGATGAGTTAATCAATTTGTCATGGCTTGAGATTCATCATATTTTGGTCTGTTCAGGTGGCCCCAAATCAATTTATAAACTGATCTCGGGAAATTCTCTCTTAATTAGTAGAAAATAATAATAAAATATAATATGTAAAAAATAAGATAGGCTGCCTGGTAACCTCTGCATTACTGACTTGTTATTATTACTTAGAATGTTTCATGCTCATAATTAAACACATTCAATACTTAATGTATATTCTCAAGTAGCACGGGATAAATATAAATTAGTACTCTGATGCTAAAATGATATAACTTTGCAAGTATAACTAAATATCCTGATTAAATGTTCTCAGTGTGTACTGCATACTCCTCAATAATAGTGTCACAGTGATACGTTGTGTGTAAGTAGGTTACTCCCAGCACTTTTTAAACAAAGAATGAATATACAGGTAATAATTCAAGAAAGTGTTTATTTATTTAAAAGAAGGAAATTATCATGAAGCATATACTTCAAATATCCAATAGCTTATAGATTTAGGATAATTATATATATGGTGTGTAAAAAGAGTAAAAGGAGAAAAAAAACGATAATATATTCAATCTCTAGTTATTATGAGGTCAAAAATGAAATGTATATTTTATATATATATATATATATATATGTGAAAAAAATGAAGTAAAACAAGTGCCTAATCGTGTTGGTGAAATAAAAACCTGTGCAGTCAGGTGCAGTTATTAAAATAAATAACAACTTAGCTTTAAAAACTTTCAGGCTGATGACATTTGGAAGCCGAACATGTAAAGAGAAAATAAAAGCAACATAGTGTGTACTGTTTTTAAGACACAATATTTTCTGGTGATATCAGAAATTAGGAATGTGGCTCATTCCAATTATATGAGTAAGCAGGATTGATGATAAAAACTGAAATGTATATAAGATAAAAGCTAAAAGAGACAAAAACATTTTTACAGCTTAAAAGCTAGGAATGTGGCTCATTCCAATTAATGTTAGGCAAATGTAATAAAAAATAACAATTTAATGGGCACAATCCTGCCACGCTTAAAAGTAACAAACGTACAAGACAATTAAAACAAGTAGGCAATTCATCTGTCCATAAGTGCAGGTAGCACACGTACAGGATTGAAAAATAAAAACGGCTTATCTGTCCGCATGAAGGGAGTCCAAGGGGTAAGTAGCAGGTCCCTGACCCAACGCGTTTTGTCCTATTAGGTGGACTTCATCAAGGGGATAATCATTATGGGCACAAAACAGGATATTTATAGTGCTAGTGAGAGGTCACATGTTGAACATGTGAGTGTGACATCACTTCCTACACATAAAAATCATAACCAATGTATAAAACAATAGGTAACTGCAGTAAATGTAGAGGAGATGTATAACAGAAGCAGATATTTTTTGAAACAATCAGAAAAATAAAGATAAAAGAGAGCAGAGATGGAAAACGGCAAGTGGTACGCAAAAACGCATAATTTCCGCCCGCGGTAGCTTTGGAACGCACCATGCGTCACTTCCGCTGAAACTATAAAAATAATGAACCTGGTGGTGTTAGGGTTTGTGCTGTCCGTGTTGTTTATATAGAAACAACCACAGACTGCAATGACATAGAAAACTTACACGGTGCAGGGATACGAATAGTGTATAGTATGTTAGGTGTACATTACGGCGGTGGAACGCAAACGTCACTTCCGCCTAGGGTTTGAGACGCACCCCCGTCATTTCCGCCAGGGGATAAAAATTAAAAGGACACATAATATACACACCGGTGAACTGCTACTATTAGCAGAGTGATTATATTAGTCTATATATAATGAAGAGCAATATAAATTAGAATTAACATAGTGCGGCGGTGGGACGCACATGTCTCTTACGTCTGGGGTTTGAGACGCATCTGCGTCACTTCCGACGAAAATATATCTAGTGACTGGTGTAGAGAGAAAGGGATTAGTGAATTAAACATAATAAAAGAATATAGAGAATAATATACTGTTCAACTAAATAAATTAATCCGTTAGGACTGTGGTTAGAGATAAAATAAATATGAGTTTATATTGAGTAGTTCATTGGCCGATGACGTCATGTTCAGATGTCTATAGCCGTAGATGGACCACATATTGAGACGCAAAAATACTTTCATATTTCTTTTAGAAGACAGTCTGAAGTCCATGGATCAGTTATTCCTGGTAGTTATAACATCCAATCAGTCCCAAATTTCATATTATGATGGATAGCAGGATCCTGTGATATACAGCTATAAAAATATGATAATATATTTCTTAAAAGATTTTTTATATAAAATATATTTATAATGAATATATGTGTTCTGTGGAGATCTACATAGGGTATTTAATAAATATTATTTAGGGCATGCAGAATGGTGGTCATGCATGGTGAAGGACAGTACTGTATAGAGAAAAGTATGGTGATAAAAGTGAAGGTGACTTAAAGGAAGGGTGCGATTTCAAATCCTTCATTAAAACCTAGAGGGGCCATGGTACTTAATTCAAAAATCCAGAACATTTCTCGCTTTGAGAGTTTATTCAGGATGTCTCCACCACGTTCTCCAAGGTTAACGACTTCTATGCCTTTGAAAGTAAGGTCATCGGGGTTGGAATGATGTTTTTCCTGAAAATGTCTGTATATTGCACGTGTCTGGATTTTATTTTTAATATTTCTTACATGCTCTTGAATACGCAGTTTTAAACATCTTTTTGTTTTCCCGACGTATCTGAGACCACAAGTGCACTCTAAAAGGTATACAACCATGGTTGAGTTGCAATTAATAAATTGCTTGATGGTGTATTCACATGAGTTGTCATTATTGAAAAATGTCTTCCAGTTCCTATTGACAAGTTTACAGCAGATACAGCTCCCACATTTGTGGCTTCCCTGGCATTTCCTTGTTGAGGTAGATGGTACAGGTTTATATAAGCTGGGTGCCAAGATATCTTTAAGGTTGCTGGTCTTTCTGAAAACAATCTGCGGTTTTGGGGGTAGAATGTCCTTAAGGATGGGGTCCATCAAAAGGATGTTCCAGTGCTTATTTAAGGATTTTCTGATGTTGGCTTCATGGCAGCTGTATGTTGTGATGAAGGGAGTGGTGTAGCGTGATTGACCCTGGTCCAAGGCTCCTTGATCATATTGTGGAGGATTTATATTGATTTTGTCGAGTGCTTTTGAAATGACATCTTTTGGGTATTCCCTTTCTTTGAATCTTTTGAAGTTGATGGTCTTGGTCTTCCTTTTGACTGCAGTTTCTTTGTACACGATGAAATTGAGAATATGGAATGTTGGTCTTCCAGTTCTTTTGGTGACAACTTTTATAATGCAGGTAGCTGTTTGTGTCGACCTTCTTGACAAAGTTACAGGTGGTGATCTTGGATTCTTTAGATGAAAGTATGAGGTCCAGGATTTCAATCTTGTCTTTGTCGTGCCTGGTTTACGGAGATATTCTGGAAGAAGTTGAAAAATGATGATTCTGTTCCATCCCAGATGATGAGGATGTCATCTATATACCTTTTGTATATAACCAATTGACTAGCGAATTGGTTGTTAGAATAGATATTTTCCTCTTCCCAGCTGCCCATTAGGAGATTCGCAAAGCTAGGAGCAAAAATTGTCCCCATAGCTGTGCCGCGTATCTGCAGGTAAAATGATTCCTTGAATTTGAAATAGTTGTGGCTGAGAATGAATCTGATGAAGTCGCAGATTGCTTGTTTGTGTAATGTGGTTAAATTGATGTCTCTGTCCAAAAATTTCCTGCATGCGGTGATTCCGGTTTCATGAACGATACATGTATATAGGCTTTCGACATCGATTGTTACCCACAGATATGTCTCTTTCCAGGGTTTGTTTTTCAAAAAGTCCAGCACGCTATTTGTGTCCTTAAGGTAAGATGGTAACTCCATGACATATTTTCTCAAAAAATGGTCTATATATTCAGAGAGATGAGATGTAAGCGAGTCAATTCCTGCAATGATTGGTCTCCCTGGAGGTTGCGTTATGTTTTTATGTATCTTTGGTAAAAAAAATAGAATATTGGGATGACTGGTGAAGTGGTTATAAGGAATTGATATTCATCTTTGTCCAAAACATAATGATGTAGATAGTGAACCAGTAATATTCTCAACTCATCTGTGTATTGTTGGGTTGGATCTTGTGGTAGCTTTTTGTATGAAATGATGTCACCTAAGAGGAGCATTGCCTCTTTTTCATATGCAGATCTGTCTAGAATGATGACTCCTCCTCCCTTATCAGCTTGTTTGATAACAATGTCAGGGTTGTTTTTCAGTTCTTTCAAGGCATGCGTTTCATGGTTCTTCAGATTATTCTGTTTGGCTGATGGCAGATCTTGTTCGCAGAGGTCTTTCTTGACAAGGTCGTGGAATACAGATATGTGGTGTCCTTTGGATTCTAGGGGATAATATTTTGATTTCCTCTTCAAGCCCGATTTGGATATGGTGATTAAGTCAGTGTTGGACTCCTTTTTAGCAAAATGTCTTCTGAGTGTGAGATTTCTGGTGAATTTATTAAGATCAATAAACGTGTTGAACTTATTCATATTGTTGGAGGGTGCAAATTTCAAGACTTTATTTAATAAGGAGATTTCAGATTCATTGAGCTTATGTTGTGAAAGGTTGAAGATCCCATTGGAGGTGGTGGCTATGTTGGTTGGTACCTCCTTTTGGCGGTGTTTCCGCCCGTTGCCTCTAGTTCCTCTTCTTCTAGGAGGTTTCTTTTTGTTGGTGATGGTTTCTTGAACCTCTCGCGAAAGAATGTTTTTCTCTGCGTTTGTGGATGGGTGATGTGTGGGTCAGGAGATAAAAAATCAGAGTCACTGATTGAGTCCTGTCTCTGGAGTACTGAAAATCTGTTATTCATCGCAAAGCTTCTTTGTGGCGGTGTATAAGTCCTTTGTGTTGTCTGATTCTGTTTTGTTCTGGGTTGATAAGGTGAATTTTTCCAACCTCGATTCCTGGGGTTTTGATAAACGGGAATTCTAACCGTTTTGTTGTCAAATCTGCTCCAATTTTTGACTCTGTTATTGAGGTAGTCCTGTTTGTCCCGTTGGAACTTCTTTTCTTTCCCTTTTATCACTTCCTCTTCAATCCGTTCAATTTTCTTTGTGAGGGTCAGATCATTGGCCATAAAAATCTCTTTGTCTTGATGTGGTGCCAGGAGAATGTCTTTTAGCTTCACGTCTTCTTCTAGTTTCTGGAGTGTCTTGGTTTTCTTCGTGATGATGAGTTTCATCAAATTTGTGGAAAACTCATGTAGAATATTGTCCCAGCTGGAAATGAAGCTGGGATCATCTATGCCAAACGTGGATTTTTTTTTGGATTCGGAGATCTCTCGGAATCCTATTAGCTGCTATGTAATGTTCTAGTCCTTTAATTTCCCACCAGGTCTTAATTTCCTTTGTTAATAATTTCTCTGTTTCCCAAAATAAGTCATCTATGTCATCAGTGCGTGGGACAGCCTTTTGGGCTGATGGGTTGTCTTCATTAAAATTTTTTTGACATAAGTCATTTCTTTTATCAAGTCCTCTATGTCTAAACATGATAGTGGTGTCTGTAGATAACCGGCAGCTATACAGTAATAAAATTGTTTGAGAGCAGTGGAGAACAGCGCCTAAGTATATCTAATAGAGACCAAGGTCAGGAGAAGAATTTTTTCTTTTTACACAACACTCCTCATCTATAAATGAGTGGCAGCTTATATACAGTATGTGGATAAAATGTGAAAAAAATGAAGTAAAGCAAGCGCCTAATCGTGTTGGTGAAATAAAAACCTGAGCAGTCAGGTGCAGTTATTAAAATAAATAACAACTTAGCTTTAAAAACTTTCAGGCTGATGACATTTGGAAGCCGAACATGTAAAGAGAAAATAAAAGCCTGTACGTGTGCTAACTGCACTTATGGACAGATGAATTGCCTACTTGTTTTAATTGTCTTGTACGTTTGTTACTTTTAAGCGTGACAGGATTGTGCCCATTAAATTGTTATTTTTTATTACATTTGCCTAACATTAATTGGAATGAGCCACTTTCCTAGCTTTTAAGCTGTAAAAATTTTTTTGTCTCTTTTAGCTTTTATCTTATATACATTTCAGTTTTTATCATCAATCCTGCTTACTTATATAATTGGAATGAGCCACATTCCTAATTTCTGATATCACCAGAAAATATTGTGTCTTAAAAACAGTACACACTATGTTGCTTTTATTTTCTCTTTACATGTTCGGCTTCCAAATGTCATCAGCCTGAAAGTTTTTAAAGCTAAGTTGTTATTTATTTTAATAACTGCACCTGACTGCACAGGTTTTTATTTCACCAACACGATTAGGCGCTTGTTTTATTTCATTTTTTTCACATTTTATCCACATACTGTATATAAGCTGCCACTCATTTATAGATGAGGAGTGTTGTGTAAAAAGAAAAAATTCTTCTCCTGACCTTAGTCTCTATTAGATATACCTAGGCGCTGTTCTCCACTGCTCTCAAAAATGTTATTACTGTATAGCTGCCGGTTATCTACAGACACCACTATCATGTTTAGACATAGAGGACTTGATAAAAGAAATTACTTATGTCAAAATTTTTTTTAATGAAGACAACCCATCAACCCAAAAGGCTGTCCCACAGACTGATGACATAGATGACTTATTTTGGGAAACAGAGAAATTATTAACAAAGGAAATTAAGACCTGGTGGGAAATTAAAGGACTAGAACATTACATAGCAGCTAATAGGATTCAGAGAGGTCTCCAGATCCAAAAAAAACCCCACGTTTGGCATAGATGATCCCAGCTTCATTTCCAGCTGGGACAAAATTCTACATGAGTGTTCCACGAAATTGATGAAACTCATCATCACGGAGAAAACCAAGACACTCCAGAAACTAGAAGAAGACCTGAAGCTAAAAGACATTCTCCTGGCACCACATCAAGACATAGAGATTTTTAAGGCCAATGATCTGACCCTCACAAAGAAAATTGAACAGATTGAAGAGGAAGTGATAAAAGGGAAAGAAAAGAAGTTCCAATGGGACAAACAGGACTACCTCAATAACAGAGTCAAAAATTGGAGCAGATTTGACAACAAAACGGTTAGAATTCCCGTTTATCAAAACCCCAGGAATCGAGGTTGGAAAAATTCACCTTATCAACCCAGAACAAACCAGAATCAGACAACACAAAGGACTTACACACCTACACAAAGAAGCTTTGCGATGAATAACAGATTTTCAGTACTCCAGAGACAGGACTCAATCAGGGACTCGGATTTTTTATCTCCCGACCCACACATCACCCATCCACAAACACAGAGAAAAACATTCTTTCGCGAGAGGTTCAAGAAACCATCACCAACAAAAAGAAACCTCCTAGAAGAAGAGGAACTAGAGGCAACGGGCAGAAACACAGCCAAAAGGAGGTACCAACCAACATAGCCACCACCTCCAATGGGATCTTCAACCTTTCACAACATAAGCTCAACGAATCTGAAATCTCCTTATTAAATAAAGGCTTGAAATTTGCACCCTCCAACAATATGAATAAGTTCAACACGTTTATTGATCTTAATAAATTCACCAGAAATATCACACTCAGAAGACATTTTGCTAAAAAGGAGTCCAACACTGACTTAATCACCATATCCAAATTGGGCTTGAAGAGGAAATCAAAATATTATCCCCTAGAATCTAAAGGACACCACATAACTGTATTCCACGACCTTGTCAAGAAAGACCTCTGCGAACAAGATCTGCCATCAGCCAAACAGAATAATCTGAAGAACCATGAAAAGCATGCCTTGAAAGAACTGAAAAACAACCCTGACATTGTTATCAAACAAGCTGATAAGGGAGGAGGAGTCGTCACTCTAGACAGATCTGCATATGAAAAAGAGGCAATGTGCCTCTTAGGTGACATAATTTCATACAAAAAGCTACCACAAGATCCAACCCAACAATACACAGATGAGTTGAGAATATTACAGGTTCACTATTTACATCATTATGTTTGGACAAAGATGAATATCAATTCCTTATAACCACTTCACCAGTCATCCCAATATTCTATTATTTACCAAAGATACATAAAAACATAACGCAACCTCCAGGGAGACCAATCATTGCAGGAATTGACTCGCTTACATCTCATCTCTCTGAATATATAGACCATTTTTTGAGAAAATATGTCATGGAGTTACTATCTTACCTTAAGGACACAAATAGCGTGCTGGACTTTTTGAAAAACAAACCCTGGAAAGAGACATATCTGTGGGTAACAATCGATGTCGAAAGCCTATATACATGTATCGTTCATGAAACCGGAATCACTGCATGCAGGAAATGTTTGGACAGAGACATCAATTTAACCACATTACACAAACAAGCAATCTGCGACTTCATCAGATTCATTCTCAGCCACAACTATTTCAAATTCAAGGAATCATTTTACCTGCAGATACGCGGCACAGCTATGGGGACAATTTTTGCCCCTAGCTTTGCGAATCTCCTAATGGGCAGCTGGGAAGAGGAAAATATCTATTCTAACAACCAATTCGCTAGTCAATTGGTTATATACAAAAGGTATATAGATGACATCCTCATCATCTGGGATGGAACAGAATCATAATTTTTCAACTTCTTCCAGAATATCTCGGTAAACCAGTTTAATTTGAAATTCACTGAGAGGCACGACAAAGACAAGATTGAATTCCTGGACCTCATACTTTCATCTAAAGAATCCAAGATCACCACCTGTAACTTTGTCAAGAAGGTCGACACAAACAGCTACCTGCATTATAAGAGTTGTCACCAAAAGAACTGGAAGACCAACATTCCATATTCTCAATTTCATCTTGTACAAAGAAACTGCAGTCAAAAGGAAGACCAAGACCATCAACTTCAAATGTTTGCAGAAAGATTCAAAGAAAGGGAATACCCGAAAGATGTCATTTCAAAAGCACTCGACAGAATCAATATGAATCCTCCACAATATGATCAAGGAGCCTTGGACCAGGGTCAATCACGCTACACGACTCCCTTCATCACAACATACAGCTGCCATGAAGCCAACATCAGAAAATCTTTAAATAAGCACTGGAACAACCTTTTAAAGGACCCCATCCTTAAGGACATTCTACCCCCAAAACCGCAGATTGTTTTCAGAAAGACCAGCAACCTTAAAGATATCTTAGCACCCAGCTTATATAAACCTGTACCATCTGCCTCAACAAGGAAATGCCAGGGAAGCTACAAATGTGGGAGCTGTATCTGCTTTAAACTTGTCAATAGGAATCGGAAGACATTTTTCAATAATGACAACTCATGTGAATACACCATCAAGCAATTTATTAATTGCAACTCAACCATGGTTGTATACCTTTTAGAGTGCACTTGTGGTCTCAAATAAGTCGGGAAAACAAAAAGATGTTTAAAACTGCGTATTCAAGAGCATGTAAGAAATGTTAAAAATAAAATCCAGACACATGCAATATACAGACATCTTCAGGCAAAACATCATTCCAAACCCGATGAACTTACTTTCAAAGGCATAGAAGTCGTTAACCTTGGAGAACGTGGTGGAGACATCCTGAATAAACTCTCCAAGCGAGAAATGTTCTGGATTTTTGAATTAAGAACCATGGCCCCTCTAGGTTTTAATGAAGGATTTGAAATCGCACCCTTCCTTTAAGTCACCTTCACTTTTATCACCATACTTTTATCTATACAGTACTGTCCTTCACCATGCATGACCACCATTCTGCATGCCCTAAATAATATTTATTAAATACCCTATGTATATCTCCACAGAACACATATATTCATTATAAATATATTTTATATAAAAAATCTTTTAAGAAATATATTATCATATTTTTATAGCTGTATATCACAGGATCCTGCTATCCATCATAATATGAAATTTGGGACTGATTGGATGTTATAACTACCAGGAATAACTGATCCATGGACTTCAGACTGTCTTCTAAAAGAAATATGAAAGTAATTTTGCGTCTCAACATACGGTCCATCTACGGCTACAGACATCTGGACATGACGTCATCGGCCAATGAACTACTCAATATAAACTCATATTTATTTTATCTCTAACCACAGTCCTTATGGATTAATTTATTTAGTTGAACAGTATATTATTCTCTATATTCTTTTATTATGTTTAATTCACTAATCCCTTTCTCTCTACACCAGTCACTAGATATATTTTCGGCGGAAGTGACGCAGATGCGTCTCAAACTCCAGACGTAAGAGACATGTGCGTCCCACTGCCGCACTATGTTAATTCTTATTTATATTGCTCTTCATTATATATAGACTAATATAATCACACTGCTAATAGTAGCAGTTCACCGGTGTGTATATTATGTGTCCTTTTAATTTTTATCCCCTGGCGGAAATGACGCGGGTGCGTCTCAAATCCTAGGCGGAAGTGACGTTTGCGTTCCACCGCCGTAATGTACACTTAACATACTATTCACTATTCATATCCCTGCACCGTGTAAGTTTTCTATGTCATTGCAGTCTGTGGTTGTTTCTATATAAACAACACGGACAGCACAAACCCTAACACCACCAGGTTCATTATTTTTATAGTTTCGGCGGAAGTGACGCATGGTGCGTTCCAAAGCTACCGCGGGCGGAAATGACGCATTTTTGGCATTCCACTTGCCGTTTTCCATCTCTGCTCTCTTTTATCTTTATTTTTCTGATTGTTTCAAAAAATATCTGCTTCTGTTATACATCTCCTCTACATTTACTGCAGTTACCTATTGTTTTATACATTGGTTATGATTTTTATGTGTAGGAAGTGATGTCACACTCACATGTTCAACATGTGACCTCTCACTAGCACTATAAATATCCTGTTTTGTGCCCATAATGATTATACCCTTGATGAAGTCCACCTAATAGGACAAAACGCGTTGGGTCAGGGACCTGCTACTTACCCCTTGGACTCCCTACATGAGGACAGATAAGCCGTTTTTATTTTTCAATCCTGTACGTGTGCTACCTGCACTTATGGACAGATGAATTGCCTACTTGTTTTAATTGTCTTGTACGTTTGTTACTTTTAAGCGTGGCAGGATTGTGCCCATTAAATTGTTATTTTTTCCACTTATGGACAGATGAATTGCCTACTTGTTTTAATTGTCTTGTACGTTTGTTACTTTTAAGCGTGGCAGGATTGTGCCCATTAAATTGTTATTTTTTAGTACATTTGCCTAACATTAATTGGAATGAGCCACTTTCCTAGCTTTTAAGCTGTAAAATTTTTTTTGTCTCTTTTAGCTTTTATCTTATATACATTTCAGTTTTTATCATCAATCCTGCTTACTTATATAATTGGAATGAGCCACATTCCTAATTTCTGATATCACCAGAAAATATTGTGTCTTAAAAACAGTACACACTATGTTGCTTTTATTTTCTCTTTACATGTTCGGCTTCCAAATGTCGTCAGCCTGAAAGTTTTTAAAGCTAAGTTGTTATTTATTTTAATAACTGCACCTGACTGCACAGGTTTTTATTTCACCAACACGATTAGGCGCTTGTTTTACTTCATTTTTTTCACATTTTATCCACATACTGTATATAAGCTGCCACTCACTTATAGATGAGGAGTGTTGTGTAAAAAGAAAAAATAATTCTCCTAACCTTGGTCTCTATTAGATATACCTAGGCGCTGTTCTCCACTGCTCTCAAACAATTTTATTACTGTATAGCTGCCGGTAATCTACAGACACCACTATCATGTTTAGACATAGAGGACTTGATAAAAGAAATGACTTATGTCAAAAATTTTTTAATGAAGACAACCCATCAGCCCAAAAGGCTGTCCCACACACTGATGACATAGATGACTTATTTTGGGAAACAGAGAAATTATTAACAAAGGAAATTAAGACCTGGTGGGAAATTAAAGGACTAGAACATTACATAGCAGCTAATAGGATTCCGAGAGGTCTCCGGATCCAAAAAAAACCCCACGTTTGGCATAGATGATCCCAGCTTCATTTCCAGCTGGGACAAAATTCTACATGAATGTTCCACGAATTTAATGAAACTCATCATCACGGAGAAAAACAAAGACACTGCATAAACTAGAAGAAGACCTGAAGCTAAAAGACATTCTCCTGGCACCACATCAAGACAAAGAGATTTTTAAGGCCAATGATCTGACCCTCACAAAGAAAATTGAACGGATTGAAGAGGAAGTGATAAAAGGGAAAGAAAAGAAGTTCCAATGGGACATACAGGACTACCTCAATAACAGAGTAAAAAATTGGAGCAGATTTGACAACAAAACGGTTAGAATTTCCGTTTATCAAAACCCCAGGAATCGAGGTTGGAAAAATTCACCTTATCAACCCAGAACAAAACAGAATCAGACAACACAAAGGACTTACACACCTACACAAAGAAGCTTTGCGATAAATAACAGATTTTCAGTACTCCAGAGACAGGACTCAATCAGTGACTCGGATTTTTTATCTCCCGACCCATACATCACCCATCCACAAACGCAGAGAAAAACATTCTTTCGCAAGAGGTTCAAGAAACCATCACCAAGAAAAAGAAACCTCCTAGAAGAAGAGGAACTAGAGGCAACGGGCGGAAACACCGCCAAAAGGAGGTACCAACCAACATAGCCACCATCTCCAATGGGATCTTCAACCTTTCACAACATAAGCTCAACGAATCTGAAATCTCCTTATTAAATAAAGGCTTGAAATTTGCACCCTCCAACAATATGAATAAGTTCAACACGTTTATTGATCTTAGTAAATTCACCAGAAATCTCACACTCAGAAGACATTTTGCTAAAAAGGAGTCCAACACTGACTTAATCACCATATCCAAATTGGGCTTGAAGAGGAAATCAAAATATTATCCCCTAGAATCTAAAGGACACCACATATCTGTATTCCACGACCTTGTCAAGAAAGACCTCTGCGAACAAGATCTGCAATCAGCCAAACAGAATAATCTGAAGAACCATGAAAAGCATGCCTTGAAAGAACTGAAAAACAACCCTGACATTGTTATCAAACAAGCTGATAAGGAAGGAGGAGTCGTCATTCTAGACAGATCTGCATATGAAAAAGAGGCAATGCGCCTCTTAGGTGACATCATTTCATACAAAAAGCTACCACAAGATCCAACCCAACAATACACAGATGAGTTGAGAATATTACAGGTTCACCATCTACATCATTATGTTTTGGACAAAGATGAATATCAATTCCTTATAACCACTTCACCAGTCATCCCAATATTTTTATTTTATTTTACCAAAGATACATAAAAACATAACGCAACCTCCAGGGAGACCAATCATTGCAGGAATTGAATCGCTTACATCTCATCTCTCTGAATATATAGACCATTTTTTGAGAAAATATGTCATGGAGTTACCATCTTACCTTAAGGAAACAAATAGCGTGCTGGACTTTTTGAAAAACAAACCCTGGAAAGAGACATATCTGTGGGTAACAATCGATGTCGAAAGCCTATATACATGTATCGTTCATGAAACCGGAATCACCGCATGCAGGAAATGTTTGGACAGAGACATCAATTTAACCACATTACACAAACAAGCAATCTGCGACTTCATCAGATTCATTCTCAGCCACAACTATTTCAAATTCAAGGAATCATTTTACCTGCAGATACGCGGCACAGCTATGGGGACAATTTTTGCCCCTAGCTTTGCGAATCTCCTAATGGGCAGCTGGGAAGAGGAAAATATCTATTCTAACAACCAATTCACTAGTCAATTGGTTATATACAAAAGGTATATAGATGACATCCTCATAATCTGGGATGGAACAGAATCATAATTTTTCACCTTCTTCCAGAATATCTCTGTAAACCAGTTTAATTTGAAATTCACTGAGAGGCACGACAAAGACAAGATTGAATTCCTGGACCTCATACTTTCATCTAAAGAATCCAAGATCACCACCTGTAACTTTGTCAAGAAGGTCGACACAAACAGCTACCTGCATTATAAGAGTTGTCACCAAAAGAACTGGAAGACCAACATTCCATATTCTCAATTTCATCTTGTACAAAGAAACTGCAGTCAAAAGGAAGACCAAGACCATCAACTTCAAATGTACGCAGAAAGATTCAAAGAAAGGGAATACCCGAAAGATGTCATTTCAAAAGCACTCGACAGAATCAATATGAATCCTCCACAATATGATCAAGGAGCCTTGGACCAGGGTCAATCACGCTACACCACTCCCTTCATCACAACATACAGCTGCCATGAAGCCAACATCAGAAAATCTTTAAATAAGCACTGGAACAAACTTTTGATGGACCCCATCCTTAAGGACATTCTACCCCCAAAACCGCAGATTGTTTTCAGAAAGACCAGCAACCTTAAAGATATCTTAGCACCCAGCTTATATAAATCTGTACCATCTGCCTCAACAAGGAAATGCCAGGGAAGCTACAAATGTGGGAGCTGTATCTGCTTTAAACTTGTCAATAGGAACCGGAAGACATTTTTCAATAATGACAACTCATGTGAATACACCATCAAGCAATTTATTAATTGCAACTCAACCATGGTTGTATACCTTTTAGAGTGCACTTGTGGTCTCAAATAAGTCGGGAAAACAAAAAGATGTTTAAAACTGCGTATTCAAGAGCATGTAAGAAATATTAAAAATAAAATCCAGACACATGCAATATACAGACATTTTCAGGAAAAACATCATTCCAACCCTGATGACCTTACTTTCAAAGGCATAGAAGTCGTTAACCTTGGAGAACGTGGTGGAGACATCCTGAATAAACTCTCAAAGCGAGAAATGTTCTGGATTTTTGATTTAAGAACCATGGCCCCTCTAGGTTTTAATGAAGGATTTGAAATAGCACCCTTCCTTTAAGTCACCTTCACTTTTATCACCATACTTTTATCTATACAGTACTGTCCTTCACCATGCATGACCACCATTCTGCATGCCCTAAATAATATTTATTAAATACCCTATGTATATCTCCACAGAACACATATATTCATTATAAATATATTTTATATAAAAAATCTTTTAAGAAATATATTATCATATTTTTTTATAGCTGTATATCACAGGATCCTGCTATCCATCATAATATGAAATTTGGGACTGATTGGATGTTATAACTACCAGGAATAACTGATCCATGGACTTCAGACTGTCTTCTAAAAGAAATATGAAAGTAATTTTGCGTCTCAATATGCGGTCCATCTACGGCTACAGACATCTGGACATGACGTCATCGGCCAATGAACTACTCAATATAAACTCATATTTATTTTATCTCTAACCACAGTCCTTATGGATTAATTTATTTAGTTGAACAGTATATTATTCTCTATATTCTTTTATTATGTTTAATTCACTAATCCCTTTCTCTCTACACCAGTCACTAGATATATTTTCGTCGGAAGTGACGCAGATGCGTCTCAAACCCCAGACGTAAGAGACATGTGCGTCCCACCGCCGCACTATGTTAATTCTTATTTAAATTGCTCTTCATTATATATAGGCTAATATAATCACTCTGCTAATAGTAGCAGTTCACCGGTGTATATATTATGTGTCCTTTTAATTTTTATCCCCTGGCGGAAATTACGCGGGTGCGTCTCAAACCCTAGGCGGAAGTGACGTTTGCGTTCCACCACCGTAATGTACACCTAACATACTATTCACTATTCGTATCCCTGCACCGTGTAAGTTTTCTATGTCATTGCAGTCTGTGGTTGTTTCTATATAAACAACACGGACAGCACAAACCCTAACACCACCAGGTTCATTATTTTTATAGTTTTGGCGGAAGTGATGCATGGTGCGTTCCAAAGCTACCGCGGGCGGAAATGACGCGTTTTTGCGTTCCACTTGCCGTTTTCCATCTCTGCTCTCTTTTATCTTTATTTTTCTGATTGTTTCAAAAAATATCTGCTTCTGTTATACATCTCCTCTACATTTACTGCAGTTACCTATTGTTTTATACATTGGTTATGATTTTTATGTGTAGGAAGTGATGTCATACTCACATGTTCAACATGTGACCTCTCACTAGCACTATAAATATCCTGTTTTGTGCCCATAATGATTATCCCCTTGATGAAGTCTACCTAATAGGACAAAACGCGTTGGGTCAGGGACCTGCTACTTACCCCTTGGACTTCCTACATGCGGACAGATAAGCCGTTTTTATTTTTCAATCCTGTACGTGTGCTACCTGCACCTATGGACAGATGAATTGCCTACTTGTTTTAATTGTCTTGTACGTTTGTTACTTTTAAGCGTGGCAGGATTGTGCCCATTAAATTGTTATTTTTTATTACATTTGCCTAACATTAATTGGAATGAGCCACATTCCTAGCTTTTAAGCTGTAAAAATGTTTTTGTCTTTTTTGGCTTTTATCTTATATACATTTCAGTTTTTATCATCAATCCTGCTTACTTATATAATTGGAATGAACCACATTCCTAATTTCTGATATCACCAGATAATATTGTGTCTTAAAAACAGTACACACTATGTTGCTTTTATTTTCTCTTTACATGTTCGGCTTCCAAATGTCATCAGCCTGAAAGTTTTTAAAGCTAAGTTGTTATTTATTTTAATAACTGCACCTGACTGCACAGGTTTTTATTTCACCAACACGATTAGGCACTTGTTTTACTTCATTTTTTTCACATTTTATCCACATACTGTATATATCATTTACAGATGAGGAGTGTTGTGTAAAAAGAAAAAATTCTTCTCCTGACCTTGGTCTCTATTAGATATACCTAGGCGCTGTTCTCCACTGCTCTCATATATACATATATATATATAAGTAGTCTTTATCCTAAAATATATGTATGTTCCTAATACCAGTATACATAAACAATTAGACACTTGACAACATATAAAAGTAGAATAAGGAAAAATAGTGAAGAGTTTGTATAGTGCTAAGTAGAAACGCTTATGCGGTTTGCTCTACTCAGACACATCTGTCAGAGAATGCTAGTTTGCTTCTGATTGATACTATGTTTAGTCAAGCTTGTTATTTGTATCAATTTCCATACAGGGTAAAGAGTCTCTCCAGTCAGGCAGAAGTAGTTAATTCGGAAAAATCTCCAAAGTTCACTCACCACTATTTTCCACTCTTGCTGGTGGTGTGTGGGACTGCTGTAAAGTTTTTTTGCAGGCAAATTCAGGCAGGTGTCTGCCGGCAGACAGAATGAAGGCAGCGACGGTGTTCAGCGATTGGAAGCGTGAAGCCAATCCGTGGCTCGGCGATCGACGCGTTTTGCCTGTATGACACTGGCTTCGCCAGGATGCCGGATCATTCTTCGTCCCGTCTTCTTGTTCGTCTCTGTGCCCTAACTTGCAGTCCATAGTTTACGTCATTTCCGCCCTTACTGTGCGCTAATCCTGCGCAATCCATAACAGAATTCCCTGCTCGCATTGTTTTTGCAGGGCAGGTTTCTGTATTCCATATGTGGTCCTATCGGGAACTTCATGAATTGTATTCATATGTGCAATTCTTACTGAGCACCATTATTTTATAATATCTCTAAAATAAAATGAATATAAATGGAGTTTTCATCTGTGTGTTTACTATTTTTTATTCTTATGTTAAAAGATACATCTTTTTATAAAAACCCAGTTAGAAAAAAATGAAAATTAATAAGGAAGGAAAAACATAAAATAAAGAATATAGGAAATAAACGAAGACGGTTGGCAGGAGTATGGAAATGACACACATAGAGAACATAAGACACATGTATCACACATATAACATAGATCTTGGAATAAAATGAAATTACCATAGCCGTATATATTTTTTATATATTTTATATAACGCTGGTTAGTAAATAAAATACACTTATAGATGAAATTCTTTATTGGGACTGTTTCTAAGTTTGCGGGAGGAGACATATTGGTTTATTAAGATTTTAGAGCGTTTTGTCTCTCTATGGATGTAATGTCCAATAATTTTTAGTGGACTCCGTTTATATTCATTTTATTTTAGAGATATTATAAAATAATGGCGCTCAGTAAGAATTGCACATATGAATACAATTCAAGAAGTTCCCAATAGGACCACATATTGAATACAGAAACCTGCCCTGCAAAAACATTGCGAGCAGGGAATTCCGTTATGGATTGCGCAGGATCAGCGCACAGTAAGGGCGGAAATGACGTAAACTATGGACGGCAAGTTAGGGCACAGAGAGGAACAAGAAGACAGGACGAAGAATGATCCGGCATCCTGACGAAGCCTGTGCCATACAGGTGAAACGCGTCGATCGCCGAGCCACGGATTGGCTTCATGCTTCCAAACGCTGAACACCATTGCTGCCTTCATTCTGTCTGCCGGCAGACACCCGCCTGAATTCGCCTATTTTTCCTTATCCTACTTTTATATGTTGTCAAGTGTCTAATTGTTTATGTATACCGGTATTAGGAACATACATATATTTTAGGATAAAAACTACTTATATATATATATATATATATATATATAAAAATATATATATATATATCCACCCAAAATCTGCTGGCACTCCAAATCTAATACAACTGCTCCGGTGCGCAGTAAAGGTAAATCAATATGAATCCACAAAGTAACTGGCACTCTGGAGTCTAGATAGATAGTTCAAAATAACTTTTATCCAAGTCAACGTTTCGGGGGTCTTAGCCCCGTCGTCAGAACATAACAGTGCTGTACTGTTATTTTGAACTATCTATCTAGACTCCAGAGTGCCAGTTACTTTGTGGATTCATATATATATATATATATATATATATATATATATAAAAAAAAAAACAGACAAAACAGATACTCTCCCTTTTGCGCTATTAAACAGAAAGTGAGAAAGGATTGGGTTAAGGCTGCCAAATTCCACTAAGTCCCTTGTTAGGAGGGACTAAAAAGATACAAATATGTGCCAATAGAGGAATGGGCGCACTTGGGTTGTTTTTCCACCCAATATTCAACGGGGAAAAACAGCAGTCTCCCTAAGATATTTACTCCTAATTTGTGAGCATAAAACCACATTTAACATGTTCCATGTAAAATTTATTACAACATAAAAGCAATGATACAAAACGGTATAGTATCTCTTCTTGCAGATAACACCATATAGTACAGAGGACCAGTTGAAATAACTTTGATAGATTCCTCCTTCTCCTTTGACAATTCGGAGATTTGATGTTTATGAACAAATAACCCGACGCGTTTCGTCTTACTCTAAGACTTCATCAGGGGTATGTCTCTAGTGCTTGATAAATACTGTTAGTGCATCAATAAAATGGCAATTACGTATTCTGGATACTTGAAAAAACCACACACCGGTGGGGTACACAGGTGAAAGTTAGATTAAGCCTTATGGTTAAGTGCTTGAATAACAAGTTCAAACGCATAGGCCTGAACGCAAGTTCAAATAGGTATGTGACCTTATGATTCAGGGATTTGGATAACAAGTTCAAATACACAGGTCTACCACAATTTCATATGCGTGTGTAACCTTGCCAGCAGCTACAATAGCTTCAAGTCACAACCAGTAATTGCCATTTTATTGATGCACTAACAGTATTTATCAAGCACTAGAGACATACCCCTGATGAAGTCTTAGAGTAAGACGAAACGCGTCGGGTTATTTGTTCATAAACATCAAATCTCCGAATTGTCAAAGGAGAAGGAGGAATCTATCAAAGTTATTTCAACTGGTCCTCTGTACTATATGGTGTTATCTGCAAGAAGAGATACTATACCGTTTTGTATCATTGCTTTTATGTTGTAATAAATTTTACATGGAACATGTTAAATGTGGTTTTATGCTCACAAATTAGGAGTAAATATCTTAGGGAGACTGCTGTTTTTCCCCGTTGAATATTGGGTGGAAAAACAACCCAAGTGCGCCCATTCCTCTATTGGCACATATATATATATATATATATATATATATATATATATATATATATAATTTCATTTTTTAACTCATAATAACTAGAGATTGAATATATTATCGTTTTACTCTTTTTACACACCATATATATAATTATCCTAAATCTATAAGCTATTGGATATTTGAAGTATAAGCTTCATAATAATTTCCTTCTTTTAAATAAATAAACACTTTCTTGAATTATTACCTGTATATTCATTCTTTGTTTAAAAAGCGCTGGGAGTAACCTACTTACACACATTCAATAGGGCTAGTGGAACCCTTTATCTTTCCCTAGCTGCTACTTAAACTTAAGGTGTTAGCGCAGCCCTCACAATACATCTTTTAAGAACAGTGATACGTTATTTTAGGCTGTACACAACAAAGATATATAATTTCAGCATCAGACTACTAATTTATATTTATCCTGTGTGACTTGCGAAATGTTTCAAATTATTTACAGTTGTGCTCATAAGTTTACATACCCTAGCAGAATTTGTGATTTTCTGGCCATTTGTCAGAGAATATGAATGATAACTCACAAACTTGTCTTTCACTCATGGTTAGTGGTTGGGTGAAGCCATTTATTGTCAAACAACTGTGTTTACTCTTCTTAAATCATAATGGCAGAAACTACCCAAATGACCCTGATAAAAAGTTTACATACCCTGGAGATTTTGGCCTGATAACATGCACACAAGCTGACACAAACGTGTTTGAATGGCTTGTAATCATTGTGTGTGTATAAAAGGTCAGTGAGTTTCTGGACTCCTGAAAGACCCTTGCATCTTTCATCCAGTGCTGCACTGACATGTCTGGATTCTGAGTCATGGGGAAAGCAAAAGAATTGTCAAAGGATCTGCGGGAAAAGGTAATCGAACTGTATAAAACAGGAAAGGGATATAAAAAGATATCCAAGCAATTGAGAAAGCCAATCAGCAGTGTTCAAACTCTAATTAAGAAGTGGAAAATGAGGCATTCTGTGGAAACCAAATCACGGACAGGTAGACCAACAAAAATTTCAGCCACAACTGCCAGGAAAATTGTTCGGGATGCAAAGAAAAATCCAAAAATAACTTCAGCTGGAATACAGGACTCTCTGAAAAAAAGTGGCGTGGTTGTTTCAAGATGCACAATAAGGAGGCATTTGAAGAAAAATGGGCTGCATGGTTGAGTCGCCAGAAGAAAGCCATTACTACGCAAATGCCACAAAGCATCCCGCTTACAATACTCCAAACAGCACAGAGACAAGCCTCAAAACTTCTGGAACAAAGTCATTTGGAGTGATGAGACCAAAATTGAACTTTTTGGCCACAACCATAAACGTTACATTTGGAGAGGAGTCAACAAGGCATATGATGAAAGGTACACCATTCCTACTGTGAAACACGGAGGTGGATCGCTGATGTTTTGGGGATGTGTGAGCTACAAAGGCACTGGAAACTTGGTCAAAATTGATAACAAGATGATTGTAGCATGTTATCAGAAAATACTGGAGGAAAATTTGCACTCATCCACCCGGAAGCTGCGCATGGGACGTACTTGGACGTTCCAACATGACAATGATCCAAAACACAAGGCCAAGTCGACCTGTCATTGGCTACAGCAGAATAAAGTGAAGGTTCTGGAGTGGCCATCTCAGTCTCCTGACCTCAATATCATTGAGCCACTGTGGGGAAATCTCAAACGTGCAGTTCATGCAAGACAGCCCAAGAATTTACAGAAACTGGAGGCTTTTCGCCAAGAAGAATGGGCAGCTTTACCATCTGAGAAAATAAAGAGCCTCATCCACAACTACCACAAAAGACTTCAAGCTGTCATTGATGTTAAAGGTGGCAATACACGGTATTAAGAACTGGGGTATGTAAACTTTTGATCAGGGTCATTTGGGTAGTTTCTGTTGTCATTATGATTTAAAAAGAGTAAACACAGTTGTTTCACAGTAAATGGCTTCACCCAACCACTAACCATGAGTGAAAGAAAAGTTTGCGAGTTATCATTCATATTCTCTGACAAATGGGCAGAAAATCACAAATTCTGCTAGGGTACGTAAACTTATGAGCACAACTGTAATGTGTTTAGTGAGCATGAAACATTGTTATATTGTTATTTGCTGTTTATATTCTTACTCTGATGGAATTGAAATATCGGTGTAGTTTGAATACGAATTACATTAGCTGGATCATTTTTGTAATATACTGTAATACCTACTCACACTCCATATACTAAGTGCGTTGGAAATTTACAACATTTTTGAATGATATCTTCAGAGGTTAAGAATATTTCCTCTACCATTTTTCTGATAGCATATTTATACTACATAAACCAAGTGACACAACGTGGGTATAACATGCCTAAGGATGCAGTGACTCATACAGTACATCTATTTGCTACATGCTTGTAATGCTCTAAAAATCAGCATTTATGTGACCTATGTGTGCGGCCTACATATTGCAGGGCACATGTACAAAGAATTAAACATACCACCCATCTCATTTCCCAATTAATATAGAGGGTGATTCAGACCTGATCGTGGATGTGCTAAATTTAGCAAATCTACAATCAGCTTCCCTGACATCCGGGTGGAGGCCCAGCACAGGGCTAGTCTGCCCCGCATGTCAGTCCCTGCCCCGTCGCACAAGTACAAAAGCATCGTACAGCGGCAATGCTTTTGTACTGTAGGAGTAGCTCCCTACCAGCGCAGCTCCTGCACGCTACTCATTGCTGCGGCTGCGTGTGATGTCATGCAGTCGCCACGGCCCGCCCCCCCAATGGTCCGGGCACGCCTGTGTTGCCCGGATCATGCCCCCTAAACGGCAGCTAAATGCCACCGGCCCGCCCATCAACTGCCTCTGCCTGTCAATCAGGCAGAGGCGATCGCTAACCTTAGATAGCCGTTGGCTGTCTGGCATGCGCCGGCGCACTGCGGCGTCGGCGCATGCGCAGTTCAGACCCGATCGCTGCTGTGCGAAAATGCACAGCAGCGATCGGGTTTGAATGACCCCCATAGTTTTTCCTTGGTAGTTTGATAAATATACATAGAGGGGCATATGTAATGCATCAAAGCTTGGAGAGAAATAAGGTACCAACCAATTACAGACTGTGTTTGAAAAATGACAGAAGCTGATTGGTTGGCAATTTATCTCTCTCCAAGCTTTGATACACATGCTTCACAATGTCTTTAACCAAATGTCACTATAGATCTTATTCTGAGTCAGACGCTGCAGCTTCCATGTGTGCATGTCTTGCTAGTATTGCTTCTGCGTCTATAACACAAACAACTACAGACCAGTGAGTCTTACATCAGCAGTAGGGAAATTGATGGAAACACTCTTAAAAGAAAGAGTTGTAGATTATCTCAAATCCGGCAATTTACTGGATCCCAAACAGCATGTATTCACTGGGGGGAGATCATGTCAAACAAATCTTATTGACTTTTTTGATTGTGTGACTAAAGTGATGGATAAAGGTGGAGGCATGGATATAGCTTATTTAGACTTTAGTAAGGCTTTTGACACTGTTCCACATCGCAGACTGCTAAATAAACTTGAAAGTTTGGGATTGGATATTAGGATTATTGAATGGATAAGATCTTGGTTGAAGGATAGAAAACAGAGAGTTGTGGTAAATGGAGTGCATTCACAGGAGGGAAATGTTACCAGTGGAGTACCCCAGGGATCTGTACTTGGACCAGTGCTTTTTAATATCTTTATTGGTGACATTGCAAATGGCATTAAAGGGAATGTATGCCTTTTTGCAGATGACACAAAGGTATGCAACAGGGTAGACACACCAGGTGGGGTAAAACAAATGATTGAGGATCTAGGTAGACTACAGGAATGGTCAAGAGTCTGGCAATTACAGTTTAATGCCAAAAAATGCTAAATCATGCACTTGGGTCTCAAAAATCCTAAAGCTAAATATAGTATTAATGACACTATACTGGAAACTACTGAGGAGGAAAGGGATCTAGGAGTCACTATTTCAGATGACTTAAAGGCAGGTAAGCATTGTAACAAGGCAATGAGGAAGGCTAGTCAGATGCTTGGCTGCATTGGGAGAGGAATCAGCAGCAGAAAGAAAGAAGTAATAATGCCACTGTATAGGTCATTGGTACGGCCTCATCTAGAATACTGTATTCAGTTCTGGAGGCCATATCTTCAAAAGGATATTAATACATTAGAAACTGTACAAAGGAGGGCAACTAAAATGGTGCATGGCCTACATCACAAAACATAACCAGAAAGACTAAGAAATCTCAATATGTATAGTTTGGAGCAGAGAAGAGAAAGGGGGGACATGATAGAAACTTTCAAATATATCAAGGGTTACAACAAAGTCCAGGAGGGAAGCATTCTCCAAATGAAGAGAAGCAATAGGACACGAGGACATGCACTTAGACTGGAGGTGGGGAGGTTCAGGGGAAATTTTCGGAAAAATTATTTCACAGAAAGGGTAGTGGACAAGTGGAATAGCCTCCCATCAGAGGTGGTAGAGGCTAAGACAGTAGAGCAATTTAAACATGCATGGGATAGACATAAGGGTATCCTTACAAACAAATAAGGATCAAATAAGGTTAGAGATAAAAATAATGTAAAAAAAAAAAAAAAGGGGCAGACTAGATGGGCCAAGTGGTTCTTATCTGCCGACAAATTCTATGTTTCTATGTTTCTATATGTAAATACCACAACAAACCCTTCTCTGGTGAACAGGTCTGCATCTGATTGTGCAAGGACTGAGATACCCACTTTAAGGTGTCTAAAGACGTTCAAGTACTGCTTGGTGCACCTTTAGACACAACTGTTGGTCACATCAACAAAACTTCCACCAATCCCAAGCTAGGTGCAGATTCTTGGTCAGAATTATGTGAATGATTATGCGTCTGCGTTCACAACCACTTCAGTGTGTCACTCCAATAACGCGTCCATAAGAAGGATTATTTCCTTGGGTCTACTTAGTCACCTCCTTCTCGCCTCCAAGGAACACCCAATACATTTTCAAGACATTTATGGGAGTGGGTAATAGGGAGAAATAGAGAGGAAGAGGCTGAGGCTGACAGGGATTATTACAATTACTTACTTTGGCCTGACAATGTCTATAATATTTGTCCTATTAAAAACACGTTAAAGGTTAAAGAACACAGTACGCAATTGGCGCAAAAAGTACCGCAAGGGTACTCCCTTAACTATACCTTAAGGAATGTACTTATACTGTAAACATTTGTGCAGTGACAATGTGTAGATGTAATGCAGTGTAACCTTGTTAGCTTAAAAGCTGTATGTGCGACTATGACGCTCTGAGAAACCTTTATGCATTTATAATAACCAATCAAATATCGGTCTAAGGTTCTAACGCCTTTAGTGAGAGAATGAACGTTCAAAAAGAATAATACAATACAAGCTATACACTACCAAAATAACATAGAATATCTAACCAAGTTACTACACATAAAATACAATAAAGACACAATTACTTTTAAAAGGGGAAGGAGAGAGAGAATGACTTATAACATTAAATAAGAGACAATATGGTTGCAGATAAAACTACACATGTGAGAAACAATCGCTGCGCAGTTATTCAATGCTGAGAATCTTTGTGGAGAAAATACTTGACCTTACCCATACTGGCTGTCCCTATATACACAACCCTACAATACCGCATGGGACAGAAGCTAGACTCCATTTTGAGAAAACTCCCATGAAGACTGCAACACATGGTTGAAAGGGGGAGGGGAAAACACCCGGCAGCAGCCATTTTAGATTTGCAGGTCCAAACACATGGCACTCTCTACTACACCACAATCACATAGCAGAAGACACAAGACTCCATTTTATTCCAAAATGTCCAAGCCTCAGAACAATGCATATGTTCTGATTTTACAATTCCAAACCATCTAAATCACCTTTCACAATTTCAATCCAACTTCCTAGAACCATCCCACTCACCCTCACACTCCAAACAACTCCAGCACCTCAACAACCAGAGCACACTCACCACAAGACCAGATCACAATGTAACCACACATCTCAGCCCGCCACTGCCACAAGCACATGCCCAAACGCAACTGCATGGTGGTATTTATGATTAACAAGATATATATTATAACTAACCAGTACAATCTATTTTAAATCACCATAGGCAAACAAATACCACAAATGCTATGCTACAGGTTGTCTAATGTCCCAGCTACCATCACAGATTCCCAGATCTATCACACAAACACCCAACAATCACACAACCAAGTTACAATATCCTATTTAAACCAGAAAGCAATCTGTCTATATTTCCTTATCTAGCCATGTGAATTCAATACTTAGCCTTTGGTGCCTGGTGATGATCCAGCCATGCTTCTGGGAGCTTTGTTCTGAGTGTCGCTTCATTACATCTGTTCTCTGAGGCCACCAGCAAAAAACTGACCCCCAACCCCCCCAGACAGGAACTATCCTCCTGTGTGTCTGTTCCTAGGGGAGGGGTCTCTCTCTCTCCTTTGTATATGTTAATCAGGTTCAGCCCTGAAAATCTTAGTAAAAGGTTGGCTTGATCATCCATTGTTCTCAACAAAGTGATCTCAGCTTTTATACATATAATCATATCTATCCGCTGCAATGTCCCACAACTTCACAACCAGCATCAAACTAACCCACACATCATTCTGCTTGCTTTAATACCAAACATGATGGGCGCATCTGGTTCTGTTCAGATAATACATATTCATGACATCAATTCATCAGCCAATTCTAAATCTCTATGATGTCTGGTGCTTGACATTATTATAACCATGTACTGTATGAAACAAGCGCCGAATCCATCTCCGTGCCATGTCCGAGCAAATGCGTGTGTTTCCATATATTGCTGTGCTCGCTGCGCATATTTGCAAGTATAGCGACTTAAATGTGTGTGTGGTTTGTATGTTCTCTCTATGTAATATTTTTGACTTTGACAGTCCACCCTTTGGCAGTCACCAATAACTGCCACTTCCTAAAACATTTCAAAAAGAGAAAAATATATGTCAGGGGTTAATACATTTCCATGGTTGGGTAAGGGAGGAGAGAGGAGAAGGTGTGAAGAGGGTATGACCTAGTGAGATAGCAGAAGCATGTGTGTATGAATCCGTGTTTGGGGGGTCATGTATCATCGTGCCGTACGTGTTTTAAATCAAGCTTCGAGGTATTGCGAAGTATACATTTGAATTCCTTCTTATCCCGTGGTACGGGTCTGTGGATGGGCTGTCAAACTTTACCGAGCTCTTTTCGGCTGTGGTTGTAACAAAATGGGGAAGCACATTTTAGTTGATGATACATGAATGGGGGAATATGTGCTTGCTGATATCTGTGCCTGTATTCCCTATCGACTATGTGTATAATTACCTGAGGGTTGTAGAGATGAAGATAAGACATAATTACGGTAAATGCAGTGGTATTCTATGTCAGGTTAATGAACATTCGTCGATTGAGGTCTTGTTCGGTGTCTGTTGAATGCAGTCTTCTTTGTGCTTTTGCCCATTAGGTGCGAGCAAAAAGCTTTGTCAATGTCCATAGATTTACAAAAATGTTGGGCTAGCGTAATTTTAAAATTTCTAGGGAAACTGGGGATCTATGGCAAAGTTCATCAAATCTCTGGGTATAAGGTTGTCAAAACTTCTTCTTTAATCCATCCGTTGTCTGTATACAGGATCATCAAACTCCTCGTCAAAAGTGGGTCTTTTTACCTTTGCTCGGTGCTTGTGTTGCTATTGGAAATTTACACCTCCGTCTTAGTCATTGGAACCTTTCTGGATCCTTTCTCGACCTCACTGGTACTCTCACCGAAACAGACTGCTCGGGTCAACGTCATGGTCAACAGGAAAATCCATATCACAGTCTCTCGGGGCAAGTCCATCTTACAGGAGGAGAAAAGAAGAAATTTGTAATGGGGTACAGAAAATCAGTTTGAGGGGGAGAGAAACTTGTTACGATAATTAGTTCTCTCGTCTTGTTGTTCTTCTTGTACTGCTGTCTTCTCAAAGGTGCTGTCTCTCAGTCTTCCAAACGAACATTCTGGTGATGCAATATTCCCTCCAAACCAGCGATCTTTCTGTAAGGAGCAAAAATCTTGCATTACCATTTGTCTAACTGATGGGTGACATACCATCTTTAAAACATGAAAGCATGAGTGAGAAGAGAGAGAAAACAACAACAGCAAAAAAAAACAAAAGAGAGAGAACAATTTATATGCATGTGTATATTACTTAAATCAACAATAGCCATCAATAGGAAAAGAGAAAAAAAACATTTTTCAAACATTTTAAAACATTGTCAGATCGTCAGGCTGTCATATCTACATGTCCAATGGTTTCTTTGCGCCGTCCCTCCCCCCCAGCACCATACTCCACTTTCTGTATCTGGCCAGGATACATTGATGCGGATAGGTCATGCTGGGGTTTGGTAGACTTCTGCAAAGACCAAGTATATATGCAATGTTTGAATCCTACCAATATTCGTCAGAGATGGGGAGAGAGAAAAAGAAACATTTCACAGATACATTTACAACGTTTCACCTGGTCATTCCTGTGTCTTCAGGGAATGACCTCCCAATTTATTAACCGTTACCTCAGGCTTACCATCAGTTCTAATGATCACCTTTCCTGACCACATATCATGGGTGTGGCCCAAAATTCTTCCTATATGATCCCTGATTATAATTTGGTGTGTCCTAACTTTTCTCATTTCTTGGTCTAGGGGGTCTGACTTTATGTGGGCTATTACAGTTGCTGGCATAATGCCCTTCTCTTTTGCAAAGATCACAAATCCTTGAGTTCCTCCATGTGCCAATGCCTGGGGTTTTGGTTGATTTGATGCCTCCTCAAACGCTTGGATGCTCATCACCATCAACCGCTTTCCCTGTACCTACCTGGTTCCTTGGATACCATGATTATGTCGTTGTCTAGGGGGTTCATATACCTTCTGTGAATCTTTGATCATACACTTAGATCTTTCCTAGGATCTGGGTAATCAGACATGATTGATCTCAATTCTGTCCGGGACCAGGGATGGCGCATTGCACTGTCCTTGACGGGAATGATTCCCTGATCGTCAGTCTTCCCATTGGGGACTGTGATTCACCCTGACAGGACTAAACTCAATTACATCACCTTGTTTTGGTCTTACAATATGGGGTACATTTGTTTGTGCGTGATATAAAACTTTGTACGTACCTGTGGACACGACCTCACCTGACCCTCCGTTAGGGGGTTTGATTATT
The DNA here is from genome assembly GCF_028390025.1 of Pseudophryne corroboree. Taxonomy (NCBI): domain Eukaryota; kingdom Metazoa; phylum Chordata; class Amphibia; order Anura; family Myobatrachidae; genus Pseudophryne; species Pseudophryne corroboree. The sequence continues at coordinate 216,628,187 of NC_086451.1, forward strand.
GCCTTTACCGATTTGGTCGCGTCCACCTGGATGTCTTGTGTGATGGTTGCTGGGAGAGGTGCCGACATCGTGCTGGGCTCACTTTCTTGTTCGTATTCCTGAGGGAAGTTTGACATGGGGTGCGACTTGCACAGGTTAACATTTGTAATTTTTTACACTTTCATTTTCATAAACATTGTTACATTTTACACTTTCATTCTTAAGACAGTTACTAAGTGCGTTTTTATCGTACAACCTTGTGCCTTTCTCCGCAACCACAATTCTCTCCATTGCCATGTCTCTCCTCCCAAGATGAAAGTCAGATATGTCAGTTACCTCTCTTTGAAATTCACTTTCCTGTTGCCACAGGTTTAAACAATCATAATGTTTGCTCCGTCTCTTAGCTGATTTGATGAGACATATCCTCCTCCTTAAATTTTGCAACACTTCTGGGCTGAAGCTACCTACTCTTGGGAATTTCTCCCCGTCATGTACCGTCATTCTCTCCCATTCATCACATAAAGCTTCTGTGTGACTTCCGTATTTCTCACACATTACATACCTTGCCGACCCGACTGGTCGGTTCACTGAATCAACCCGAACCGAGGTTGATCGCCCCCTACCTGAACAAGTGGCCCCCATAGTTCGAAGGTGTTGCTTTATTCAGCCAACCCTTACGCAAACCAAAATGTTCAAAATAGGCTGACGGTGGCGGTTTACCGAGTACCCCACTCACTCGCCCACGCCGACCAATACGACCTGATCACACCGATATGGTGCTGGCGTACTCGACCCAGGGCCCCTGCGACCTGAACCTCTATTTACTGGAACCTGTGAGGGTGATCCGAAGAACACTTACTCTTTCCAGTTACTATTGGTTGTTGGATAGTTCCTGAGTGAGCAGCGAACCTCCCTTAAAATAAAAAAAATTACACAAATCACGTTAGAATGTACAAATAGCGTTTATGACCTTCGTACACAAATAGTACCGGTCAGGTTTACTAATGCACACAATTACGTGCGGTACAATCGTTCAGCACATAAGCAACTAATCTTATGTACTGAGCGACCAACGGAATCGAAAATTACGGCTGCGAATTCCTTCAGCCAGAGCTTGTATGGCCTATATGGGTGTTGCACCAACCCTTTCTTGGTGTTGTGCCTGTGGACTGTATAGCGGACTTCCTTGTCTGCTGTACCTAAACCTGCTGGTCTGCTATGACCTCCTGGTCTGTTACAGTATGACCTCCTGGTCTGCTACACTCTAATGCTCAAATTGTATGTTTTAACCAGGGATGCCTCCCTAGCCACCATGTACGTCACTTACACGCATGTACCTCACGAGAACTCGACTTTTCTTGTGGTTCAACCTCAAAAATTGTAAAAACAAACACTCACTCACCACATATACACTTTTGTTTCTATTTCTATTTCTGCGCAGAAATTTTCTTTAGACCAGATGTGTTGTGAATTTGGAGAAGGATCTGTTAATCTAAATTTCGGACACTAAAATAGACTTGCGCTACTTACCACGTTGCCACCTTTCCGCCTGTTGCAATAACACTATCGTGTGATTTGAGTTACGTGGGCGTACCCGGACGCTCCGTTGCGTAATATACGCTGCGTGCGTCGGCCTTTGAGTTGCGTACGCGAGTCTCAGCCCTTTGTTAGAGACACGTGCACGCAAAGCAAATATCCACCGTAACACAATGTACACTTTTATCAATGTAGATGATCCTCGATCATCTACCGCGCACCACACCAATCTCTCCTTATACCTTAGGTAGAGTTGCGTGTGGGCTTTTTACAATTATACCCTTAAATATTACTTTTTATCTTTTTAACTACTAATAGCAACAAATCTTTCTTAGCACGTTATCAATGCAAATGGCAAACAGGAAGGTGAGATGTGAAACTTACACAAATGAACATGCAATTCTAAATTAATCTAATAACATATATTGATGTAAGCACACGCATATAGATATTACATATATGAGACCCTATTAGTGCTTCTACTTTGCATATGAATGTGCAATTTCTTTCACTGCTGGGAGAGAAAAAAAAAACAACAAACCAGCCCCACAGGTCATTTGCATTTCAATGGCCATCCTACAAATAGCAGCGTTCAAACAGGTTCTTGAAGAGAGACAGTTACAAAAAAAAAAAAAAAACTACTTGTGTATTTCTTAAATCAAATATTTAATTATTAACTGTTATTAAACTCTATCTGAACTACTTATGATTGACTATGATATGGACTAAACAAATGCATAAAAAAAACTCATTAAATGATGATTTCTTTTTGACAGTGGATGGCTGATTATTTCCTGAGTCAACTGAAAATCAGCCATTCAAAAAAATATATATATTTTTTTTGACCTTCCCAAAATGGCTGCTGCTCCTCCCCCATCCATGAGGTTTACACAAAATGGGGGACAGACCTTTTGTCACAAAGAAAAATCATCATGCCAGCCCCTTTTAGTTATCACGCTATGCAGGGCGATTAAAAATAATTTTAAACCTATTTAAACAGACAAACCATCCAATCTGCGTGTGCAGTTGGCACCAAATAGAAATAAAAACCAGATTTACAAAGACAATAACGTACTGTTCTTACCTTCCAGTTCCCGAATTCCCTCAGCACTCCTTACCAAGTGAAGCAGGCGCTTATCTGGTCAGCACTGCAGTATCCCCGACCTCCAAACGGTTTAACGAGGGATACTACCTTCCACTCTTTGCTGACCGATAATGTCTGCTGAAGTTACCTAGTGCAGATATGTGAAGACCGGAGGAGCTCCCCAATTGACAATGTCTATAATATTTGTCCTATTAAAAACACGTTAAAGGTTAAAGAACACAGTACGCAATTGGCGCAAAAAGTACCGCAAGGGTACTCCCTTAACTATACCTTAAGGAATGTACTTATACTGTAAACATTTGTGCAGTGACAATGTGTAGATGTAATGCAGTGTAACCTTGTTAGCTTAAAAGCTGTATGTGCGACTATGACGCTCTGAGAAACCTTTATGCATTTATAATAACCAATCAAATATCGGTCTAAGGTTCTAACGCCTTTAGTGAGAGAATGAACGTTCAAAAAGAATAATACAATACAAGCTATACACTACCAAAATAACATAGAATATCTAACCAAGTTACTACACATAAAATACAATAAAGACACAATTACTTTTAAAAGGGGAAGGAGAGAGAGAATGACTTATAACATTAAATAAGAGACAATATGGTTGCAGATAAAACTACACATGTGAGAAACAATCGCTGCGCAGTTATTCAATGCTGAGAATCTTTGTGGAGAAAATACTTGACCTTACCCATACTGGCTGTCCCTATATACACAACCCTACAATACCGCATGGGACAGAAGCTAGACTCCATTTTGAGAAAACTCCCATGAAGACTGCAACACATGGTTGAAAGGGGGAGGGGAAAACACCCGGCAGCAGCCATTTTAGATTTGCAGGTCCAAACACATGGCACTCTCTACTACACCACAATCACATAGCAGAAGACACAAGACTCCATTTTATTCCAAAATGTCCAAGCCTCAGAACAATGCATATGTTCTGATTTTACAATTCCAAACCATCTAAATCACCTTTCACAATTTCAATCCAACTTCCTAGAACCATCCCACTCACCCTCACACTCCAAACAACTCCAGCACCTCAACAACCAGAGCACACTCACCACAAGACCAGATCACAATGTAACCACACATCTCAGCCCGCCACTGCCACAAGCACATGCCCAAACGCAACTGCATGGTGGTATTTATGATTAACAAGATATATATTATAACTAACCAGTACAATCTATTTTAAATCACCATAGGCAAACAAATACCACAAATGCTATGCTACAGGTTGTCTAATGTCCCAGCTACCATCACAGATTCCCAGATCTATCACACAAACACCCAACAATCACACAACCAAGTTACAATATCCTATTTAAACCAGAAAGCAATCTGTCTATATTTCCTTATCTAGCCATGTGAATTCAATACTTAGCCTTTGGTGCCTGGTGATGATCCAGCCATGCTTCTGGGAGCTTTGTTCTGAGTGTCGCTTCATTACATCTGTTCTCTGAGGCCACCAGCAAAAAACTGACCCCCAACCCCCCCAGACAGGAACTATCCTCCTGTGTGTCTGTTCCTAGGGGAGGGGTCTCTCTCTCTCCTTTGTATATGTTAATCAGGTTCAGCCCTGAAAATCTTAGTAAAAGGTTGGCTTGATCATCCATTGTTCTCAACAAAGTGATCTCAGCTTTTATACATATAATCATATCTATCCGCTGCAATGTCCCACAACTTCACAACCAGCATCAAACTAACCCACACATCATTCTGCTTGCTTCAATACCAAACATGATGGGCGCATCTGGTTCTGTTCAGATAATACATATTCATGACATCAATTCATCAGCCAATTCTAAATCTCCATGATGTCTGGTGCTTGACATTATTATAACCATGTACTGTATGAAACAAGCACCGAATCCATCTCCGTGCCATGTCCGAGCAAATGCGTGTGTTTCCATATATTGCTGTGCTCGCTGCGCATATTTGCAAGTATAGCGACTTAAATGTGTGTGTGGTTTGTATGTTCTCTCTATGTAATATTTTTGACTTTGACAGGCCCATGGGAGGGAGGGGCTGAGAGGACAGATTGGCTCCTCCTTCCCCTCTGTGTTCCATAGCAGCAGCGGCTTCAGGGCCTGGATGGCAGCAGTGGTGACAGCACTGGGCCACCATTGCTGTAACTAGTGCACTGGCAGGCAGCAGCCATGCGTAGACAGGGACAGCGGCATTTCAAATATGGCACTGCAACTCAGGGACTGGCAGCCAACCAGGAGCCTGCAGACATTTTTACTTGCAGGTGGTACAGATGTGTATCGGTGTGCATCTTGAAATGACATCGCTTCTTTTTTATTAACAAATATTGTTCCCTCGTTGTCGCTGACAGCACCCCAATCTTGCATTTAAGATGAATAAATACAGCAAATCATATGAATTTGTATGGGTCCCTATTTATATTCAGTTCTCTTTATAGAGAATCTGATTGGTGGGATATTAGTACTTCTGCGGTGGAGTGTGTTTTTTTCTTTTTGTCTATATAGGTGCTAGAGACCAAGAACAGGACCTTAAATAGGACAAGGGACGGTACTTGTGTACTTTACAGACTCATTTCCGGTCTCATTGCAGAGACATGAGTTTTTTTTTTTTTTTCAATTTTTTTAACTGTTTCATACTTTACGATCCACGCCGACTTTAATTGGGAATAGTAACCTGTGCCGAGCACAGCAAGGCACTGTGCCCGAAGCTTGGCGAGTACAGCAAGCCATGCGAGGGGATACTGTGCACTAATTGGGGTTTCCGGTCACTTTATGTAGAAAACGACACCAACAAAATTTATGTGGAGGTCTAGCCTAAATAATCGTGATCCTTGCAAAGTGATTTTTGAAGATATTTCCAGTTTTTGGTTCCCAAAAGTTCTATATAATAAGGTAATGAGTTCGTAAAGTACACAAGTACCCAAGGGACATCATGAGAATAACAAATTTTGGATGAGAAGATGTGAAACGAAGTCCAAAATGTGATCTGTCTATTGAGAGGCTCATTACTAATGTGAGAGATCCATGCTGCCTAATCTTGTGGATTTGTCGCCCATTATCAAGCTGTTGCAAAGTGAGTCTGTCTGATGAAGACTCGTCAAGTGGAACCTGGTGCACTGCTGTCCAGAACTGCAATGCTGGAAAATCTCTCAAGACATTCATCCTGTACTGAAGGCGATTTGTGGCTTAAAGGACACAAACATGAACAGGGTGGAACCAGGGCCCAAAAGTAGGATTTCTGTCACCCGGGGCAAGGCAGTAATTTTGCGTACCTCCCCCCCCCCAATTCAAATGACTCCACACAGAAATGCCTCTTATTCACGTTACACCGTACAGTAGTAGCCCTGATTCATGTTACACCACATAGTAGTAGCCCTTATAGTGTTCCCAGTGTGTGACTAGTACAAACAGTGTCCCCTGGGATCAGACTGAACAGAGAGTTATAGGTATACCAGCATCAGTAACTCACCCACCCAGGAGTACAGCTCATTCCAGTCCCCTGCACCAGAGTGGCCTTAGTCCCCAGCAGCAGCCAGGGCCCCCTGGACACGGAGCAAGAGCAGCGACCATCTTTGAAAGGGGCAATGCCTCATGGGATTTGTAGTTTATCGTTTACTGCTCAGAGTCTGAACAGCAAAGATTAACTACAAATCCCATGCCACTCCTCTTCCTTATCTTGCTGGTCGGTGGTTTATGTGTCCGGCATGGCCAGGTCCTGGCGCCTGAATCATGTGCCCCCCTAGCCCCCCCTAGTTGTGGCCCTGCTGGAACCAATATTACCCATCTCATCAGTGAGAGCCTGTAGGCTTTTCTATCCTGTGTTGCTTTATCAACCTTCATACAGGCTTCACAAGATATTCTGTCTAAAGACCAGCAAGTGCACTCGCCTCCACAATGTGTATTTGTGCAGGCATCCATCAGCGATCTGCTGAGCTGTTTTGGTGGGTTCATCTATCAAAGCTGTAACAAGTTGAAGCATCTGTCACCTATAGATTTTGTACTATTGCTTACAGCTATTGATGCTGGCAGGACGTAGGCTTCATCACCACAGCCAATGTGGTCTTCAGGGCCCCATACACTAGAACGATAAAGCCCGATTTGCGCCGACATATCGGGTGAAATTGGGCATTTTGGCGGTGTTCCCGATCCGATGCGCGTTCCCGTGAGTGTTGGTTTGGATCCCCTAGGTTGCTAGTGCTGCACTCCTGATATCGTGATCGCCTGGAATAGTATGGAAAAAGGTGTGTTTTTTTTGTGCCTGCGATATATCGCCTGCAATATGTTGTAGGAAGATTGACTGGCGTTCTCAGGACACTCCCATCAGCGGCAGCAGCAGCAGCAGCGATGCATCAGGAGAGCTCATCAGATAAATCAAATCAAATAGGATATTTTCTTGGCCCAAGTATGTATTTCCACACCGATGTAATCACACTGACCATCAATGTAATCACACTGACCACCAATGTAATCACACTGACCACAAATGTATTATAAATTATTGTTCACATTTTATTTATTTGTGTGTGCCCAAAGTCATTTTTACCCCCTAAAGCCATGTGTTTCCCCCGCCACTGTAGCCCCATGCTGCACCATGTGTTTCTGTGTGCCCAAAGTGATTTTAACCCCCAAATGGCCATGTGTTTTCTCCGCCACTGTACCCCAATGCTGTACCATGTGTTTCTGTGTGCCCAAAGTGATTTTTACCCTCAAATGGCCATGTGTTTTCACCACCACTGTACCCCTATGCAGCACCTTGTGTTTCTGTGTGCCCGAAGTGATTTTAACCCCCAAATGGCCATGTGTTTTCACCACCACTGTATCCCAATGCTGTACCATTGATGTTTGTATAATGAGGAAAGTATTTAAAAAAAATTTTTATTTAAAAAACATATATCATACAAATTTATTTTAAACACCATTTAACAAAAAAAATAATTTACCCATATAAACATTTAAACATATAACCATTTAACCATATACCTTAAGTAAAACCATTTGTAAAACACAAAATATAACAGCTTGTGCACCACTTTTTTTTTCATTATAGACATGTCTCTAGATTCAGACATTGACTTCATCACCGCCCTACTAGAAATGTACCGTGGATTGGAGTGTTTATGGAAGATCAAAGCCAAGGGCTATTCTGATAAAGTGCAACAGAATGCAGCCTTGGAGGAGCTAGTGGATTACAGCAGGCCCTTTGTGTCCGCTGCTGACAAAGAATGGGTCAAGTAAAAGATCCAGTACCTGCGTATGGTGTTCCTCAAAGAACACAAAAAAATGGAACAGTGTAAAAGGTCTGGAGCAGGTTCTTCCCAGATTTACAAGACCTCGCTCTACCCCATGCTGGAGTTTGATCTGGACCAGGAGGCTACCCGGACAGGTTTCACCTCCCTCCCTCGGACTGCCACACCAGAGCCTCAAGACGGTGACCTATCTCTGTCGGCATATGTAAGTATATTTTTTTAATACGTTTTTAAGTTTTTCCAAGTTCCACCATCAGTCCAACACAGTACACTGATTAAATGTGGGCCTCTTGCCAATCGACTGCACCCCGTGGCGCAGAAAAAGTTTCATGTGACAAAGATAAAAAATTCAAACAACTAAGTCTTTCCTGTGATTAGACCCATCAACAATTTCTTGGGTCTAATCACAGGAAAGACTTAGGGTGTGTACACACGGTGAGATCCCTGCTATGTTCGATTTTGACTATGCGATTTCCCTTGAACTCCCCCAGAGCCCAGATAGCACAGATTGTACAGATTTTGACTATCTGTGCTTGAGATTTTGTCTATGTACGATTTTGACTAAGTGCCAATTTTGACTATACTTTATACTAGATAGTACACTAGATAGTCAAGATTGTCTTGCCTGCACAGTCTATCTAGCCTTACGATACCGACCCCACGGGAGCGCGCATCGGGATCGAATCTGCCTAGCACCATGAGATATGCACTAACTTTTCATAAGATTTTGACTATATAGATTAATCTCACCGTGTGTACACACCCTTAGTTGTTTGAATTTTTTATCTTTGTCACATGTAACTTTTTCTGCGCCATGTGGTCTCTCTCGTTTTCGAGTACATCTGGTTATGGTTTGGTGAACCTCTGAGAGACCTGGGCTGCATCTAAAGCTGATTGCGCAATTGTTAAAGCTTTTTCTATCTATTTCTAATCGACTGCACATACCCCGTTAAAATAGGCCAGGTACTCGTCCCTGACCTGTTTTGCCCGTAGACTTGCCCTAAAATGGCATGGAGGTGGTTCCACAGAAGGAAATGGTGAATTCTTGTCTGGGTGTTCAGGGTCTGGGTCTCCTGGCGATTCTCTGGGCAGTGTCCTATGCTGGGTGGTTTTAATGCGCAAATAGTTATGCAGGACACAGCACGCAGTCACCACCCAATCTATCTTCTCCACCTGCAAATTGATAGCCATTAGGAATATCCGGAAGCGGCTAGACAGGATGCCAAAGTGTTCTCTACAATTCGTCGTGCCCGGGATAGCCTATAATTGTAGATGCGCTTCTACCTTGTCAGGTGCGTTTGGGGGTACGGCTTCATAATGTTCTCGTGGAGTGCGAATGCCTCATCAGCAACGAAAACAAAATTGAGGCCGTGCTGGGTTTGCTCCCTAGATGGCAAGTTCAGGTCTTTGTGGTGAGCCGCTCGTAGAAGGTGGTATTCTTCAGCGACCCACCGTCTAATGTACGTCTGTTTTTTGCCAACGTCAGTGAAGATGAATTCGTAGTTGGCATTCACCACTGCCATCAGCACGATGCTGAAATACCCTTTATAATTATAATAAAGGGATCCACTGTTTGCAGGAGGGTTGATGCAGACGTGTTTGCCATCTATCGCTCCCCCACAGTTGGGGAAATGCCAGGTGGTGGCAAACTCCTCTGCCACAGCTTGCCATTCTGATGTACCTGCAGGGAGCTATAAAAAAATAGAAATAAAAAATTAAAACATGTATTTCAACAGTGTATTTTTTTGAATCTACTACAGAGTGAAAGTGGGGAGATTCCTTCCACCCCAGACCTCAGCATCATCCAGAATACGGAGGAATCCCATCCCCAAGTTCCTACCCCTGAAACACCCGCTACCCCTGATACCTCAGCATCACCAGCTCCTCCACCACGCCCCCGGAAGAGAAGCCAAAAAAAAAAAAAACACCACCCAGGAGAACGAAGACCTAATTTTTGAGGAAATAAAGTCAAGACTTGCCCAAAAAAATTGTAGTAGTGCCCCCCCTGACCACTACTCCAAATTTGGGGAATTTATGGCATCTGCAATGCAAAACCTACCCCCGAGTCAAGCGGAGCAGATTCAGCGTCTCAGTTTGAAGATGCTGAACAAAGCCCGAAAATCCAAACTTCATGATGATGTTGTGCTATTCGACCGCCGTCCTCTCATTCTTCCTCCCACCCAATCCCATCCTATTCCGCTCACCCAACCCTATCTCATTCCGCCCACCCACAGCCTACTCCCCCACCCACCTGCTCCTCAGCCATATACTCTGCTATGCTGGAGGCAGAGGAGGACATGCCCCAGTTTGAAGATTTGTAGGCATCTTATAATTCCCAATAAATATGGTGTGGTATAGGCTATATGGTGTTTTGGGCACAGATTTTTGGGGTAGGATACACGCATGCTGTAGGTGCATAATAATGGGGCCAGGACCATTCATTCTGCACTTAACAGCATGTGTGTATTCTCCCAATCTAATCTGTGCCCAAAACACCATACAGCCCTCCATTTTAGGAGTGGAAGTACCGCTCCATACTTATTGGGAATGAAAAGTAAAATAAACTATTATTTAATCCTTTTAATTATTTCATTACATATAAATTTTTGGGTCTGTTGGAACAGCAAGACCATTGGGAAAAAGGCAGCCACCCTGACAAAAGAATAAAGACGGACACATCGTGGGAGTGTATCTAAAAATTAAGACCATCATTTGCTTCAAACGTAGGGGTTAGGTTGAGCGCCCTTTGTCACCCCATTACCATATATATATATATATATATATATATATATATATATATATATATATATCTCCAAATTGTGATATGCTGTTTTTTTACATTTTTATGTGCCATGTTGGCAACTAATTGCATAAAGTTCTATGTGCCATGTTGGCAAATAATTGCATAAATTTGCACAGCTGTTTTTTTCTAGAAACAGTTTAAAAGTAACTAAACAGGTGTGGTGTGTATTTTATTTACCTTTAAATACTATTCCAGCAGCACCTTCACAATGGCCTTGCAGGTGTCAGGTATTATCCGACCCAAAGCCTGGGGGAGATGAGGGTCCCGATCTTCATGTCCTCCAACGACCGCCCTGTAGCCAGGAACCTCAGCGTAGCAGTCAGCCTCTCCTCAGCAGTGATGGCCCTCCGCATCTTGGTGTCCTGCCTCTTGATGTAGGGAGTCACAAGGCCCAGCAACTCCTGGAAGGTAGCGTCATCCATTCGCAGGTAGTTCCGATAGTCCTCCGGGTTGTTCTCCCTAATCTCGGTTAGGAGCGACATGTGAGAGAGAGTCCCCCTCTTCAACAGCCACTCCTTGCTCCAAACCCTTTTCCATTTCAGATCCCTGTCACGTTTCAGCTTCAGATAGCCATAGGCTAACAGAAGTTGATACCTGTAGGAATCCATCACAGAACAGTATAAAGAACACTTTGTTCAGAAAAAACAAACAAAGCAAAGCACACTAGCAATGTGGAATGCTCGGAAGGTATAAACCAGCCTCACTAATCACAGAGCAGCAGTGTGCACATGGCTAAAATGGCTGCTGCTATTTATATGCCTATTTGGCCCACCCCCCTAGCACCAATCCAGCCAATCACATATTCTATAGCTGCAGTGTCCACAGGGCTAATGGCTGCTGCTAGTTATAATATGCCTTTGGGCCAGCCCCCATAGCACCCTAATCCAGCCCATCAGATATATCTTTTGGTACATGTGAATGCATTGCGATAAATTGCCTGCGATATGTTGCCGCGTGACATATCGCTGGCGATATATCGCATGCAAAAAAAGTAACACATGTACCAAATCATTTGGAATAGTATGGAACCACTCCCGGGAAGCTCCCGGGAGAGTTCAAGGGAAATCGCCTCCGACAAATCGTTCTAGTGTATGGGGCCCTATCTGCCAAGATATAATTTCTGTTGGAAATATGTGTGTACAGCAGAGGTTTGGCAGAGTAATGTACATTTGAGCGGAATTGTATTTGACCCAATCACAATCCCAGTTACTTGACCAGTAGTGTGGTTTATTGATAAGTGAACGTACATAAGCATAGCATGGTTGGAACAGCTCACCAGCCAGTTGCAGTCCTCCTGATGCAAATAGAGGTGCAAAATTCCTAACAGCTATATTGCAGTGTAAAGCAGCAGGTCATTTGGAGCTAAGGGGGAGAGTTGGCCAATGAGCAGAAACTACAGGCATCTCTGTCAACTTGTCTGGCAAGGAGACCCACTAAAGCCTTTCCTTGTTAAAAGCTCGAAGGAAGCCTTTTGGAGCCACTCCCTTTCTGTTATTAACCTAAAGAGCTCAAAGATGATGCACATCAACACTGACCCCTATTATTTCACCCAGATGTTTGTTGATGGTGGAAAGAAAGACATAAAAATGGTTTAGGACAGTTTTGGACAAGTAATCAACACACTGTACTTTGTCTCTGTTACTTATATGTACAATGGGGAGGCGGTCAAGATCCCGCTGGACGGAATCCCGGCGGTCGATATACCGACGCCGGAATCCCGACCGGCACAATCCCGACATATTCTCCCTCCGTGGGTGTCCACGACACCCATAGAGGGAGAATCTAATAGTGTGCCGAGCGTAGCGAGGCACCGTGCCCGCAAGGGGCTGTGTTCCACTTGCCACCCCTGTTGGGATTGTGTGGTCGGGATTCCGGCGTCGGTATTTCAACCGCCGAGATCCCGTCCAGCGGGATTTAGTACTGATCCCGTACAATGCTATAAGTACTATTTGCAGTATTTTTCATTTTTTTTTTATAAAATTGATTGTTGTATTGTATTCTTGACTGGTCTCATACATGGATAGGGTTACACTGCGAAATGTTCTGCAAAATGCTCACTGTAACAATGCTCTGCCGAACTGTGAAAGAAAACTGTTGCTTGGAGAGGTCTGGTGGGATATAAATGTTGATATAGTCTAAGATATAATTTGTTCTTGCTTTAATAACTCCCCAGATTTTCCACCCATCTCACTAAATTTCTAAATATTACATTAATTAACCAGAATTTAAAAAAAAACTGCATAAAAACTGTTTCGTTTTGTTTTTAGAGTAAATAATATAATCTTAAATGTATATTTAAATATTTTAGAAGAAAACAAAAATACACATATGAAATGGGGGTGGGGGGGTGGGGGGGGGGGGCTATAGGTTTTGGGAACAGTCTAGACAATTTTAGCCTTGTGGGACTATCAGAAATAACTGATTCTTGAGCAGTAGCCTATCCTCAAAATTTAATTTTAAAGTATAAATATCAGGAGCTGATTTTTAAAATGGTGAAAATCCCTGTGTACTTTAATGATTGCTCCTGCCAGGACCAGGCTGTACATAAAGCTTCAGTATGAATGACTGGCGGCTGGTATGCTGGCCGTCAGTAAACCGACAGCAGCATCCCGGCCACCAGTATGTGGCAGCAGGGCGAGCGCAAGAAAGCCCCTTACAGGCTCACTGCGCTTGACATGCTGTGGGCATGGTGGCTCGCTGAACTCGCCGACACCAATAGAGGGAGAATAACCTACCTCACCGCTATTCCGGTGGCATTTTATCGCTAGTCAGGATTCTGGCGTCAGCATTATGACCCCCGGGATCCCGACTAGCGGTATTTTAACTGCTTCCCATACACAAGAATAGTCCAGCCAATAGAGGACACAGAACGGAGGAGGTGAGTAGGGGGGAAATAGGGACAGCAGCATAGAGCAATGCCAGTGGTGGATTGGGAATCCAAAGTGGTAGGTAAGGGGAAAATTGTTAGTAGGTGAGGTCAACGCAACAGGATGCATACCCCTACATAGCAGCAATCATCAATTTTGCCCACACTAGAGAACTTAGCAACATTGCCCACATTATAGTAATTATCAATACCACCCACATTATTGTAATCATCAATACTGCCCACATTAGAGCATAAGCAACACTGTCCACATTATAGTAATCATCAATACCACCCATATTAGAGCATAAGCAACACTACCACATTTAGTATCGTCAATATCACCCAAATACAAAACCCTTTAACAGCATGCCAACCACACTCAACCCCTTTGCAGCCTAGGGATGGCCATCGACCATCAATGATTCAAAATCATCGATGGTCTATGACCAATGTCGCATACTTTTACCATCGATGGGGGAGAACCAGATGGTTTCAATCCATCAATGGCTAGGCCTAAATGAATATATATATTTATATTTTTACAAGGATGCCAGGACACGGAGCATAGCCCCGCCCCTGACACCCATGAAGCCCGGGCTGTGATTGTCCCGTGGGTCTTTCACAGAAATAACAGGGATGGCCATTGATGAGAGAAACCATCGATGGTCTCCCATAGCATAGTTAGTGACCATCGATGGCCACTCTCAGTTTCGCCATCAATGGCAGTCATCGCTGGCGAACACACCGATGGCCATCCCTATTGCAGCCCCTAAGTAAAAACTGCTGTTGCAACCCCCAGCTCTCTCCTTTCTCCCACAGTGAGTACAATTGCTAATAGCAGCTTCCTATTGGAAGCTCTTAGTTCTAATCAAAAGCCAGATAGGCAGTAGGAAGCTTATCCCCCTTCCTCCCTCATTGCTTCAAGGGGTTGCAGACTACAGTATGCAGTCCCTAAAAGTTGTTTTAAAGCTGCTGTACTTATGTGAGTAGTGATTTTGACAGGACCATGCGCAATGAATAGGGAGTAGGGAGGCAAATGAAACAGATCACCGACTGCAGCTACCCCACAGACAAAAGGTAGGTGCTGTGTCACTGGTAAATCTTAAAGTATAGCGCATAATGTCTCCACTGCCAATGTTTCTGTTCATTTTATATTCCACACAGTAATGAGGATATGTAATTTAGTCTCTACTAAATGGATGCTAAAGTACATAGACATGCCTAATACCAGAGTGTACTCGCTGCCAGAGAGGAGGGGGCCTGCAACCGAGGCTGCACACGGCCATTTCTCTTTAAAATGCTCCTGGTTAAACTAGAGATGAGCGGGTTCGGTTCCTCGGAATCCGAACCCGCCCGAACTTCAGCTTTTTTTACACGGATCCGAGCGACTCGGATCTTCCCGCCTTGCTCGGTTAACCCGAGCGCGCCCGAACGTCATCATGACGCTGTCGGATTCTCGCGAGGCTCGGATTCTATCGCGAGACTCGGATTCTATATAAGGAGCCGCGCGTCGCCGCCATTTTCACACGTGCATTGAGATTGATAGGGAGAGGACGTGGCTGGCGTCCTCTCCATTTAGATTAGAAGAGAGAGAGTGAGATTGAGACAGAGACACTTGATTTACTGGAGCTTAGGAGTACTAGAGAGTGCAGAGTTTACTAGTGACTGACCACTGACCAGTGACCACCAGTGCAGTTTTATTTAATATAATCCGTTCTCTGCCTGAAAAAAACGATACACAGTGACTCAGTCACATACCATATCTGTGCTCAGCCCAGTGTGCTGCATCATCTATGTATAATATCTGACTGTGCTCACACAGCTTAATTGTGGGGGAGACTGGGGAGCAGTTATAGGTTATAGCAGGAGCCAGGAGTACATATTATTAAAATTAAACAGTGCACACTTTTGCTGCAGGAGTGCCACTGCCAGTGTGACTGACCAGTGACCTGACCACACTGACCACCAGTATAGTATACTATATTGTGATTGCCTGAAAAAGTTAAACACTCGTCGTGTGACTTGTGTGGTGTTTTTTTATTCTATAAAAAACTCATTCTGCTGACAGACAGTGTCCAGCAGGTCCGTCATTATATAATATATACCTGTCCGGCTGCAGTAGTGATATATATATATTTTTTATATCATTATTTATCATCCAGTCGCAGCAGACACAGTACGGTAGTTCACGGCTGTAGCTACCTCTGTGTCGGCACTCGGCAGTCCATCCATAATTGTATACCACCTACCCGTGGTTTTTTTTTTCTTTCTTCTTTATACATACTACATCTCATTATCATCCAGTCTATATTAGCAGCAGACACAGTACAGTACGGTAGTCCACGGCTGTAGCTACCTCTGTGTCGGCACTCGGCAGTCCATCCATAATTGTATACCACCTACCCGTGTTTTTTTTTTCTTCTTTATACATACTACATCTCATTATCATCCAGTCTATATTAGCAGCAGACACAGTACAGTACGGTAGTCCATGGCTGTAGCTACCTCTGTGTCGGCACTCGGCAGTCCATCCATAATTGTATACCACCTACCCGTGGTTTTTTTTTCTTTCTTCTTTATACATACTACATCTCATTATCATCCAGTCTATATTAGCAGCAGACACAGTACAGTACGGTAGTCCACGGCTGTAGCTACCTCTGTGTCGGCACTCGGCAGTCCGTCCATAATTGTATACCACCTACCCGTGGTTTTTTTTTCTTTCTTCTTTATACATACTACATCTCATTATCATCCAGTCTATATTAGCAGCAGACACAGTACAGTACGGTAGTCCACGGCTGTAGCTACCTCTGTGTCGGCACTCAGCAGTCCATCCATAATTGTATACCACCTACCCGTGTTTTTTTTTCTTCTTTATACATACTACATCTCATTATCATCCAGTCTATATTAGCAGCAGACACAGTACAGTACGGTAGTCCATGGCTGTAGCTACCTCTGTGTCGGCACTCGGCAGTCCATCCATAATTGTATACCACCTACCCGTGTTTTTTTTTTCTTTCTTCTTTATACATACTACATCTCATTATCATCCAGTCTATATTAGCAGCAGACACAGTACAGTACGGTAGTCCACGGCTGTAGCTACCTCTGTGTCGGCACTCGGCAGTCCGTCCATAATTGTATACCACCTACCCGTGGTTTTTTTTCTTTCTTCTTTATACATACTACATCTCATTATCATCCAGTCTATATTAGCAGCAGACACAGTACAGTACGGTAGTCCACGGCTGTAGCTACCTCTGTGTCGGCACTCGGCAGTCCGTCCATAATTGTATACCACCTACCCGTGGTTTTTTTTTCTTTCTTCTTTATACATACATACTACATCTCATTATCAACCAGTCTATATTAGCAGCAGACACAGTACAGTACGGTAGTCCACGGCTGTAGCTACCTCTGTGTCGGCACTCGGCAGTCCATCCATAATTGTATACCACCTACCCGTGGTTTTTTTTTTCTTCTTTATACATACTACATCTCATTATCATCCAGTCTATATTAGCAGCAGACACAGTACAGTACGGTAGTCCACGGCTGTAGCTACCTCTGTGTCGGCACTCGGCAGTCCGTCCATAATTGTATACCACCTACTCGTGTTTTTTTTTTCTTTCTTCTTTATACATACTACATCTCATTATCATCCAGTCTATATTAGCAGCAGACACAGTACAGTACGGTAGTCCACGGCTGTAGCTACCTCTGTGTCGGCACTCGACAGTCCATCCATAATTGTATACTAGTATCCATCCATCTCCATTGTTTACCTTAGGTGCCTTTTAGTTGTGCCTATTAAAATATGGAGAACAAAAATGTTGCGGTTCCAAAATTAGGGAAAGATCAAGATCCACTTCCACCTCGTGCTGAAGCTGCTGCCACTAGTCATGGCCGAGACGATGAAATGCCAGCAACGTCGTCTGCCAAGGCCGATGCCCAATGTCATAGTACAGAGCATGTCAAATCCAAAACACCAAATATCAGTAAAAAAAGGACTCCAAAACCTAAAATAAAATTGTCGGAGGAGAAGCGTAAACTTGCCAATATGCCATTTACCACACGGAGTGGCAAGGAACGGCTGAGGCCCTGGCCTATGTTCATGGCTAGTGGTTCAGCTTCACATGAGGATGGAAGCACTCAGCCTCTCGCTAGAAAAATGAAAAGACTCAAGCTGGAAAAAGCACAGCAAAGAACTGTGCGTTCTTCGAAATCCCAAATCCACAAGGAGAGTCCAATTGTGTCGGTTGCGATGCCTGACCTTCCCAACACTGGACGTGAAGAGCATGCGCCTTCCACCATTTTCACGCCCCCTGCAAGTGCTGGAAGGAGCACCCGCAGTCCAGTTCCTGATAGTCAGATTGAAGATGTCAGTGTTGAAGTACACCAGGATGAGGAGGATATGGGTGTTGCTGGCGCTGGGGAGGAAATTGACCAGGAGGATTCTGATGGTGAGGTGGTTTGTTTAAGTCAGGCACCCGGGGAGACACCTGTTGTCCGTGGGAGGAATATGGCCGTTGACATGCCTGGTGAAAATACCCAAAAAATCAGCTCTTTGGTGTGGAAGTATTTCACCAGAAATGCGGACAACATTTGTCAAGCCGTGTGTTCCCTTTGTCAAGCTGTAATAAGTAGGGGTAAGGACGTTAACCACCTCGGAACATCCTCCCTTATACGTCACCTGCAGCGCATTCATAATAAGTCAGTGACAAGTTCAAAAACTTTGGCCGACAGCGGAAGCAGTCCACTGACCAGTAAATCCCTTCCTCTTGTAACCAAGCTCACGCAAACCACCCCACCAACTCCCTCAGTGTCAATTTCCTCCTTCCCCAGGAATGCCAATAGTCCTGCAGGCCATGTCACTGGCAATTCTGATGATTCCTCTCCTGCCTGGGATTCCTCCGATGCATCCTTGCGTGTAACGCCTACTGCTGCTTGCGCTGCTGTTGTTGCTGCTGCGAGTCGATGGTCATCCCAGAGGGGAAGTCGTAAGCCCACTTGTACTACTTCCAGTAAGCAATTGACTGTTCAACAGTCCTTTGCGAGGAAGATGAAATATCACAGCAGTCATCCTGCTGCAAAGCGGATAACTGAGGCCTTGACAACTATGTTGGTGTTAGACGTGCGTCCGGTATCCGCCGTTAGTTCACAGGGAACTAGACAATTTATTGAGGCAGTGTGCCCCAGTTACCAAATACCATCTAGGTTCCACTTCTCTAGGCAGGCGATACCGAGAATGTACACGGACGTCAGAAAAAGACTCACCAGTGTCCTAAAAAATGCAGTTGTACCCAATGTCCACTTAACCACGGACATGTGGACAAGTGGAGCAGGGCAGGGTCAGGACTATATGACTGTGACAGCCCACTGGGTAGATGTATGGACTCCCGCCGCAAGAACAGCAGCGGCGGCACCAGTAGCAGCATCTCGCAAACGCCAACTCTTTCCTAGGCAGGCTACGCTTTGTATCACCGGTTTCCAGAATACGCACACAGCTGAAAACCTCTTACGGCAACTGAGGAAGATCATCGCGGAATGGCTTACCCCAATTGGACTCTCCTGTGGATTTGTGGCATCGGACAACGCCAGCAATATTGTGTGTGCATTAAATATGGGCAAATTCCAGCACGTCCCATGTTTTGCACATACCTTGAATTTGGTGGTGCAGAATTTTTTAAAAAACGACAGGGGCGTGCAAGAGATGCTGTCGGTGGCCAGAAGAATTGCGGGACACTTTCGGCGTACAGGCACCACGTACAGAAGACTGGAGCACCACCAAAAACTACTGAACCTGCCCTGCCATCATCTGAAGCAAGAAGTGGTAACGAGGTGGAATTCAACCCTCTATATGCTTCAGAGGTTGGAGGAGCAGCAAAAGGCCATTCAAGCCTATACAATTGAGCACGATATAGGAGGTGGAATGCACCTGTCTCAAGCGCAGTGGAGAATGATTTCAACGTTGTGCAAGGTTCTGATGCCCTTTGAACTTGCCACACGTGAAGTCAGTTCAGACACTGCCAGCCTGAGTCAGGTCATTCCCCTCATCAGGCTTTTGCAGAAGAAGCTGGAGACATTGAAGGAGGAGCTAACACGGAGCGATTCCGCTAGGCATGTGGGACTTGTGGATGGAGCCCTTAATTCGCTTAACAAGGATTCACGGGTGGTCAATCTGTTGAAATCAGAGCACTACATTTTGGCCACCGTGCTCGATCCTAGATTTAAAGCCTACCTTGGATCTCTCTTTCCGGCAGACACAAGTCTGCTGGGGTTGAAAGACCTGCTGGTGAGAAAATTGTCAAGTCAAGCGGAACGCGACCTGTCAACATCTCCTCCTTCACATTCTCCCGCAACTGGGGGTGCGAGGAAAAGGCTCAGAATTCCGAGCCCACCCGCTGGCGGTGATGCAGGGCAGTCTGGAGCGACTGCTGATGCTGACATCTGGTCCGGACTGAAGGACCTGACAACGATTACGGATACGGACATGTCGTCTACTGGCACTGCATATGATTCTCTCCCCATTGAAAGAATGGTGGAGGATTATATGAGTGACCGCATCCAAGTAGGCACGTCACACAGTCCGTACTTATACTGGCAGGAAAAAGAGGCAATTTGGAGGCCCTTGCACAAACTGGCTTTATTCTACCTAAGTTGCCCTCCCACAAGTGTGTACTCCGAAAGAGTGTTTAGTGCCGCCGCTCACCTTGTCAGCAATCGGCGTACGAGGTTACATCCAGAAAATGTGGAGAAGATGATGTTCATTAAAATGAATTATAATCAATTCCTCCGCGGAGACATTGACCAGCAGCAATTGCCTCCACAAAGTACACAGGGAGCTGAGATGGTGGATTCCAGTGGGGACGAATTGATAATCTGTGAGGAGGGGGATGTACACGGTGATATATCGGAGGATGATGATGAGGTGGACATCTTGCCTCTGTAGAGCCAGTTTGTGCAAGGAGAGATTAATTGCTTCTTTTTTGGGGGGGGTCCAAACCAACCCGTCCTATCAGTCACAGTCGTGTGGCAGACCCTGTCACTGAAATGATGGGTTGGTTAAAGTGTGCATGTCCTGTTTTGTTTATACAACATAAGGGTGGGTGGGAGGGCCCAAGGACAATTCCATCTTGCACCTCTTTTTTCTTTTCTTTTTCTTTGCGTCATGTGCTGTTTGGGGAGGGTTTTTTGGAAGGGCCATCCTGCGTGACACTGCAGTGCCACTCCTAGATGGGCCCGGTGTTTGTGTCGGCCACTAGGGTCGCTTATCTTACTCACACAGTCAGCTACCTCATTGCGCCTCTTTTTTTCTTTGCGTCATGTGCTGTTTGGGGAGGGTTTTTTGGAAGGGACATCCTGCGTGACACTGCAGTGCCACTCCTAGATGGGCCCGGTGTTTGTGTCGGCCACTAGGGTCGCTTATCTTACTCACACAGTCAGCTACCTCATTGCGCCTCTTTTTTTCTTTGCGTCATGTGCTGTTTGGGGAGGGTTTTTTGGAAGGGACATCCTGCGTGACACTGCAGTGCCACTCCTAGATGGGCCCGGTGTTTGTGTCGGCCACTAGGGTCGCTTATCTTACTCACACAGCTACCTCATTGCGCCTCTTTTTTCTTTGCGTCATGTGCTGTTTGGGGAGGGTTTTTTGGAAGGGACATCCTGCGTGACACTGCAGTGCCACTCCTAGATGGGCCCGGTGTTTGTGTCGGCCACTAGGGTCGCTTATCTTACTCACACAGCGACCTCGGTGCAAATTTTAGGACTAAAAATAATATTGTGAGGTGTGAGGTATTCAGAATAGACTGAAAATGAGTGGAAATTATGGTTTTTGAGGTTAATAATACTTTGGGATCAAAATGACCCCCAAATTCTATGATTTAAGCTGTTTTTTAGGGTTTTTTGAAAAAAACACCCGAATCCAAAACACACCCGAATCCGACAAAAAAAATTCGGTGAGGTTTTGCCAAAACGCGGTCGAACCCAAAACACGGCCGCGGAACCGAACCCAAAACCAAAACACAAAACCCGAAAAATTTCCGGCGCTCATCTCTAGGTTAAACAATTTGCCTTAAAAATACCACAGTGCTATGTCAGTATTATGGCCGCACACATTATCCTTGAAATAAAGCCCCAAATTTTGAGAGAAAGGAAGACAACAGAAGTTAATCATTTAATAAAAGGTATAGGCCAGCATATATAGATGATTGAGGTATTGCATTATTGATTAATGATGGTTATTATAACTATATCTCTGTTGAGATACAAAAGTACATACAGTGGCATCAAGAGGGGAGGGGGGTACTAATTACCTGGGCCAAGACTGATGAAGCGGCCTAGGTCTGATGGAGGGGCCCAGTGTGGGCCTAGGTTATCCCCCCTTACCTGGCAGCAGCTGCAGCTGTACTCCTCAGCCCATCCTGGGCTGCAGTGCGGCCATGGAGGCACTTATAATACAATTTTTCTGTAGTGGCTCATGCGGCTCTTTCTTTATTCAAATGTGGCTCCCGACACTCAAAGTCACGTGACCACAACAGATTCGTAAACTGCTGCACTCCAGTCAGACAGGCAGCAGCAGCAGCAGCAGCACTAGGGAGACTGAGAACTGAGAGAGCCAGATAGTAGAGGTGAGATAACCACTGGCAAACAGAGGACACATAAGGGGCTGTTGCAATGGCGCAAGGTGTGTGTGTGTGTGTGTGTGCGGGGGGTGGGGGGCTGTAGTGACACATGAGGGCGCTGGCTGGAATGACACAGCAGGGTACTGGCTGGAGTGACCCATGAGGGAGCTGAAGTGTATTATGTGAATCTGGCTTTTTCAATATATTTTATGTGGATCTTTCTTTCTCAATTATTTTATGTGGAAGTGGCTTTTTTAAGTGTATTTTATGTTAGATCTGGCTTTAAAAATGTCTTTTATGTGGATCTGGGTTTTTAAATGTATTTTTTACCAGGGGCATGACCTAGCAGGCACAGGGGCGCACCCCATTTTTGCATGTGCGCTTTCGGCTCAGTGTCGGCTCTTTGACGTGCCTAACAAGATTTTTTGGCTCTGTGACTCTGACTGGTTGGCCACCCTTGCTCTATAAAGTATATACTTTTAAGAAGTGCTAAAAATTCTTCCAGTCTCCCGGTTTAAAAGAAAACTGCTTCATAAAAGTTAAGATATTGAGAACGTTTAAAATAGTTACTGTAACATGGATATAAAGATCACACGAAACACACAGGGGGGAATTCAAATGTTTGAAAAGTCGGTTGGGTGTCTGTTTTTTCCTATCTAATAGACAGGAAAAAACAGACACCCAACTGACTTTTCAAACAATTGAATATCCCCCACAGAGTGGAATCCTGATTATCTGGGGAAAATGAGGGAAGTAGTTGCATGGATAATCAAAATCACAGTTACTTCCTAATAATACATGTACAGTACCTACTGCAGTGACATAGGGGGAAGTTAGGGGTGCGACCACTCCTCCTGTTGGGAAACTAGTAAAAGTGGCACCTATGCGGTGCCCAAGTTCACAGTAAAGTGGGGCTACAGGGAGATGGTGCCACATGGTACACAATATGCCAACATCGATATGCACCTCCTGCCATTTATTAGGACCACTCCTTCCTTCCGTCTTTATGGCATCATCTGCTAGCTGGTCAGCACTGATCCTTCATCTGCACGCCCAAGTTCCCTTTCTAGGAGGACTGCATTTTCATCTAGTAGTCAGAGTCTACCAGTGTTTCCACTGGAAGGAAAGCAGCTGTTGGTATTCTGACAGAAAGTGTGGTGGGGGAACGTACATATCGACAAGTTGGCGATGAATTTCAGCTGCTGATGTACCCTTTAGACGCAGAAATATAATCACACTATGCACCTCAATGTTTGACCATGTTTCCACTAGTGATGAGCGGGTTCGGTTTCTCGGAAACCGAACCCCCCCGAACTTCACCCTTTTTCACGGGTCCGAGGCATACTCGGACTCTCCCGTATGGCTCAGGTAACCCGAGCGCGCCCGAACGTCATCATCCCGCTGTCAGATTCTCGCGAGATTCGGATTCTATATAAGCAGCCGCGCGTCACCGCCATTTTCACTCGTGCATTGCAAATGTTAGGGAGAGGACGTGGCTGGCGTCCTCTCCGTTATTGTTGAATTTGATTGTGCATTATTGCTTAATTCATTGTGGGGAGGACTGGGGAGCAGCTGTATAATATAGGAGGAGTACAGTGCAGAGTTTTGCTGATCAGTGTCCACCAGTTATCCGTTCTCTGCCTGAAAAAAACGCTCCATATCTGTGCTCAGTGTGCTGCATATATATCTGTGCTCACACTGCTTAATTGTGGGGACTGGGGAGCAGCTGTATTATATAGCAGGAGTACAGTGCAGAGTTTTGCTGACAGTGACCACCAGTATACGTTGTCTGCCTAAAAAACACTCCATATCTGTGCTCAGTGTGCTGCTTTATTTTAATGTGGGGACTGGGGACCACCAGTATAATAAATATTATATAGGAGGAGTACAGTGCAGAGTTTTGCTGACAGTGACAACCATTATACGTTGTCTGCCTGAAAAACACTCCATATCTGTGCTCAGTGTGCTGCTTTATTGTGGGGACTGGGGAGTCGGGACCACCAGTATAATATTATATAGGAGGAGTACGGTGCAGAGTTTTGCTGACACAGTGACCACCAGTATACTATATATAGCAGTACGGTACGGAAGGCCACTGCTGTACCTACCTCTGTGTCGTCATTAAGTATACTATCCATCTACATTCTATACCTGTGGTGCATTTTAGTTTTGCAGTTTGCTGAGACAGTGACCACCAGTATACTATATATAGCAGTACGGTACGGAAGGCCACTGCTGTACCTACCTCTGTGTCGTCATTAAGTATACTATCCATCTACATTCTATACCTGTGGTGCATTTTAGTTGTGCGCAGTATATATAGTAGTAGGCCATTGCTATTGATACTGGCATATAATTCCACACATTAAAATATGGAGAACAAAAATGTGGAGGTTAAAATAGGGAAAGATCAAGATCCACTTCCACCTCGTGCTGAAGCTGCTGCCACTAGTCATGGCCGAGACGATGAAATGCCATCAACGTCGTCTGCCAAGGCCGATGCCCAATGTCATAGTAGAGAGCATGTAAAATCCAAAAAACAAAAGTTCAGTAAAATGACCCAAAAATCAAAATTAAAAGCGTCTGAGGAGAAGCGTAAACTTGCCAATATGCCATTTACGACATGGAGTGGCAAGGAACGGCTGAGGCCCTAGCCTATGTTCATGGCTAGTGGTTCAGCTTCACATGAGGATGGAAGCACTCATCCTCTCGCTAGAAAAATGAAAAGACTTACTGTAAGCTGGCAAAAGCACAGTAAAGAACTGTGCGTTCTTCTAAATCACAAATACCCAAGGAGAGTCCAATTGTGTCGGTTGCGATGCCTGACCTTCCCAACACTCGACGGGAAGAGCTTGCGCCTTCCACCATTTGCACGCCCCCCTGCAAGTGCTGGAAGGAGCACCCGCAGTCCAGTTCCTGATAGTCAGATTGAAGATGTCACTGTTGAAGTACACCAGGAGAGGATATGGGTGTTGCTGGCGCTTGGGAGGAAATTGACAAGGAGGATTCTGATGGTGAGGTGGTTTGTTTAAGTCAGGCACCCGGGGAGACACCTGTTGTCCGTGGGACGAATATGGCCATTGACATGCCTGGTCAAAATAGAAAAAAAATCAGCTCTTCGGTGAGGAATTATTTCAACACAAATGCGGACAACAGGTGTCAAGCCGTGTGTTGCCTTTGTCAAGCTGTAATAAGTAGGGGTAAGGGCGTTAACCACCTCGGAACATCCTCCCTTATACGTCACCTGCAGCGCATTCATCATAAGTCAGTGACAAGTTCAAAAACTTTGGGTAACAGAGGAAGCAGTCCACTGACCACTAAATCCCTTCCTCTTGTAACCAAGCTCCTGCAAACCACACCACCAACTCCCTCAGTGTCAATTTCCTCCTTACCCAGGAAAGCCAATAGTCCTGCAGGCCATGTCACTGGCAAGTCTGACGAGTCCACTCCTGCCTGGGATTCCTCCGATGCATCCTTGAGTGTAACGCTTACTGCTGCTGGCGCTGCTGTTGTAGCTGCTGGGAGTCGATCGACATCCCAGAGGGGAAGTCGGAAGACCACTTGTACTACTTCCAGTAAGCAATTGACTGTCCAACAGTCATTTGCGAGGAAGATGAAATATCACAGCAGTCATCCTGCTGCAAAACAGATAACTCAGGCCTTGGCAGCCTGGGCGGTGAGAAACATGGTTCCGGTATCCACCGTTAATTCAGAGGCAACTAGAGACTTGATTGAGGTACTGTATCCCCGGTACCAAATACCATCTAGGTTCCATTTCTCTAGGCAGGCGATACCGAAAATGTACACAGACCTCAGAAAAAGACTCACCAGTGTCCTAAAAAATGCAGTTGTACCCAATGTCCACTTAACCACGGACATGTGGACAAGTTGAGCAGGGCAGACTCAGGACTATATGACTGTGACAGCCCACTGGGTAGATGTATTGCCTCCCGCAGCAAGAACAGCAGCGGCGGCACCAGTAGCAGCATCTCGCAAACGCCAACTCGTTCCTAGGCAGGCTACGCTTTGTATCACCGCTTTCCAGAAGAGGCACACAGCTGACAACCTCTTACGGAAACTGAGGAAGATCATCGCAGAATGGCTTACCCCAATTGGACTCTCCTGGGGATTTGTGACATCGGACAACGCCAGCAATATTGTGCGGGCATTACGTCTGGGCAAATTCCAGCACGTACCATGTTTTGCACATACATTGAATTTGGTGGTGCAGAATTATTTAAAAAACGACAGGGGCGTGCAAGAGATGCTGTCGGTGGCCCGAAGAATTGCGGGCCACTTTCGGCATTCAGCCACCGCGTACAGAAGACTGGAGCACCACCAAACAATCCTGAACCTGCCCTGCCATCATCTGAAGCAAGAGGTGGTAACGAGGTGGAATTCAACCCTCTATATGCTTCAGTGGATGGAGGAGCAGCAAAAGGCCATTCAAGCCTATACATCTGGCCACGATATAGGCAAAGGAGGGGGAATGCACCTGACTCAAGCGCAGTGGAGAATGATTTCAATGTTGTGCAAGGTTCTGCAACCCTTTGAACTTGCCACACGTGAAGTCAATTCAGACACTGCCAGCCTAAGTCAGGTCATTCCCCTCATCAGGCTTTTGCAGAAGAAGCTGGAGACATTGAAGGAGGAGCTAAAACAGAGCGATTCCGCTAGGCATGTGGGACTTGTGGATGGAGCCCTTAATTCGCTTAACCAGGATTCACGGGTGGTCAATCTGTTGAAATCAGAGCACTACATTTTGGCCACCGTGCTCGATCCTAGATTTAAAACCTACGTTGTATCTCTCTTTCCGGCAGACACAAGTCTGCAGAGGTTCAAAGACCTGCTGGTGAGAAAATTGTCAAGTCAAGCGGAACGTGACCCGTCAACATCTCCTCCTTCACATTCTCCCGCAACTGGGGGTGCGAGGAAAAGGCTAAGAATTCCGAGCCGACCCGCTGGCGGTGATGCAGGGCAGTCTGGAGCGAGTGCTGACATCTGGTCCGGACTGAAGGACCTGCCAACGATTACTGACATGTCGTCTACTGGCACTTCATATGATTCTGTCATCATTGAAAGAATGGTGGAGGATTATATGAGTGACCG
Organism: Pseudophryne corroboree; assembly: GCF_028390025.1. Taxonomy (NCBI): domain Eukaryota; kingdom Metazoa; phylum Chordata; class Amphibia; order Anura; family Myobatrachidae; genus Pseudophryne; species Pseudophryne corroboree. The sequence goes on from NC_086451.1 coordinate 216,655,463, forward strand.
CATCCAAGTAGGCACGTCAGACAGTCCGTACGTATACTGGCAGGAAAAAGAGGCAATTTGGAGGCCCTTGCACAAACTGGCTTTATTCTACCTAAGTTGCCCTCCCTCCAGTGTGTACTCCGAAAGAGTGTTTAGTGCAGCCACTCACCTTGTCAGCAATCGGCGTACGAGGTTACTTCCAGAAAATGTGGAGAAGATGATGTTCATCAAAATGAATTATAATCAATTCCTCCGTGGAGACATTCACCAGCAGCAATTGCCTCCACAAAGTACACAGGGACCTGAGATGGTGGATTCCAGTGGGGACGAATTAATAATCTGTGAGGAGGGGGATGTACACAGTGAAAGGGGTGAGGAATCGGAGGATGATGATGAGGTGGACATCTTGCCTCTGTAGAGCCAGTTTGTGCAAGGAGAGATTGATTGATTGCTTCTTTTTTTGGTGGGGGCCCAAACCAACCAGTCATTTCAGTCACAGTCGTGTGGCAGACCCTGTCGCTGAAATGATGGGTTCGTTAAAGTGTGCATGTCCTGTTTATACAACATAAGGGTGGGTGGGAGGGCCCAAGGACAATTCCATCTTGCACCTCTTTTTTCTTTCATTTTTCTTTGCATCATGTGCTGTTTGGGAACAATTTTTTTGAAGTGCCATCCTGCCTGACACTGCAGTGCCACTCCTAGATGGGCCAGGTGTTTGTGTCGGCCACTTGTGTCGCTTAGCTTAGTCACACAGCGACCTTGGTGCGCCTCTTTTTTTCTTTGCATCATGTGCTGTTTGGGGACTATTTTTTTGAAGTGCCATCATGCCTGACACTGCAGTGCCACTCCTAGATGGGCCAGGTGTTTGTGTCGGCCACTTGTGTCGCTTAGCTTAGCCATCCAGCGACCTCGGTGCAAATTTTTGGACTAAAAATAATATTGTGAGGTGTGAGGTGTTCAGAATAGACTGGAAATGAGTGGAAATTATGGTTATTGAGGTTAATAATACTATGGGATCAAAATGACCCCCAAATTCTATGATTTAAGCTGTTTTTTAGGGTTTTTGAAAAAAACACCCGAATCCAAAACACACCCGAATCCGACAAAAAAATTTCGGTGAGGTTTTGCCAAAACGCGTCCGAATCCAAAACACGGCCGCGGAACCGAATCCAAAACCAAAACACAAAACCCGAAAAATGTCCGGTGCACATCACTAGTTTCCACTAGCCCCGTCATATTACAACTGATGACTGCCTAAAGGCTGTGAGGGGAAGCAGTGGTTTCCCTGCTCTGGCCTGGCGGGAAATTAAAATGGAATAGGGAACATTACACACGTGAGAGGACTTGTTACCTTACTTATTAAACCACACTCGTAGCATATACTAAAAACTTCAGTTTAATAATATTAAAAATAGCAATTGAATAAAATGACGTTTAGCCTTAAAACAAAAACAAAAAAGAAACAAAAAACAAAAGTAAAATAAGAGTTTAAAATCAATAATAATGTAACTGTGTGGTATCCAAAAGCAATACGTTTCAAAGATTGCAGTCCACTTGCTCTGGCAGTTGATTACAGTTTTGTTTATTTTTAAACACAGTAGAATTTACTGATCCTGTCTGTGCACATATTAGAATACTAGCATTTGTCCTCGGTTTCGCTCGTGTGGGTTGCTCAGCGGAATTAATTTTACAAAGACAGTAGTGCCATCTAATATTGTGATGTATATATTTTATATTGTACACATTAATCACAACTTTTCTTTGTAAACAATATTTGCAATTTTCCTTCAAGGATTAACACAAAAAGATGCTTGGGGGTACTAACTCGTGCGCAATCCATGTAAAGCTGCCCATGAGAGAAGCAGCTGGTACTGTGGTCTACGCATACAGTCCTGAGCATTTTTTGGGGTGTGCAATATATGTATATATTGTATATTTATATACATACTAGCTGAATATTCGTGCTTTGCTACGGAATTTCAAGTATAATCACAAAGAGATGAAAAGCACTGGTATTTAAGTAAATTTAATACTGCTTTTACAAAGGCTCACTTGTGGTAGGATCTTGTTGAGAACTGGTACCATCAAAGTGCCCCTCCATAAAACCGCACGATAACACACCAAAATAATAAACGGATTTTATTGTATGGGAATCTATAGTTTCTGGGGGGAATTCAAATGTTTGAAAAGTCGGTTGGGTGTCTGTTTTTTCCTATTAGATAGGAAAAACAGACACCCAACTGACTTTTCAAACAATTGAATACCCCCCTATGTGTCTCATTTTCTGGACAACGGGATATACCTAAAGTTTTCTGGCTAGTTTAACACAGATGCTAAGGCAATTATACTTGCTCCCCCTGCCGGTGCCAATCTTTGTCAGGCCGCACCTCCGGGCGGGCCTTCTTAGATTGATGCTATCAAAAGGCTGGCGCTGAGGAGAATAATCTGCCTCTTTCTCTGCCCCGTCCCACCTCTAATGCTGCTGTGCTCAGTGCTGTAAATGCTGGGATGGCTGTATGTTAAATATGTAAGGTTTTCAGGGATAGGCTGACTCTACTCCAAAGGGCCCTAGGTCTCTTTGCTTAGTTTCTCGCTCTCCTTAGGGCTCCTCCTTTGAGGTAAACAAAGTAAATATTTTTGCACAACACTTAAGGTCACTGGGGTGAGCTGTCAGTACCCTTTACACAGCAGATAAGCAGTTGCTGACTATCAACCTTTACTTTAATGTATTTAAGAGTCAAAATAACTCTCCTTTCCTCCTACTGCTCTCTGAGAGATTCGGCAATGTTTAGTTCAAGTGACAGGTTAACTTCTGATAATTGGGACACTATCCTCTCCTGAATGGAAATAGGTTGGTTAAGTACTTATATGTGAAATCTATTTATATAAAAGGCAAATACTACTGACTCATCACATAATCTCCTGAACCATAAGGCTGGACTTCCTTGCCAGTGGCAGTTGCAGAGCAGTCTATTATTCAAATAGGGTAACAACACCCAGCTATGTTTGACAGTGTTTAGGGGTGGCAGTTGATGTGACTCCCCTATTTTGAATACTGTACTGCTCTGCAACTGCCACTGGCAAGGAAGTCCAGGAACAGAGCATTGTGTCCTCGCCCCTCCGTGAGTTGGTATCGCCGGCACTATGTATTTTTTATATCCCCGGTTGGGTGGGCTGTCTTAACTCTCCCCTTCCTCCCAATAATCATCTCGCCCCTTATAACCCCTTTGTGGGTGGAATTTTGAAAAAAACCCTTTTAGAGTTTCCAGTGCTTATGGTTCAGGAGATTTTATGATGAGTGGTATTTGCTACATAGATAGATAGATAGATAGATAGATAGATAGATAGATAGATAGTAATTTTTGTCTTGAGGAGCCTGCACACAGCTGAGTGCAAAGAGTCTGATTTTTCCTTTATTGCTCATCTCCCTGATGTCACATTGAGATAATACATACTTCAGTTTCTTTCTGGGTCACTAAGCTATACAATAGTGATACAGGTTGAGTATCCCTTATCCAAAATGCTGGGGACCAGAGGTATTTTGGATATCGGATTTTTCCGTATTTTGGAATAATTGCATACCATAATGAGATATCATGGGGATGGGACCTAAATCTAAGCACAGAATGCATTTATGTTACATATACACCTTATACACACAACCTGAAGGTCATTTTAGCCAATATTTTTTATCATTTTGTGCATTAAACAAAGTGTGTCTACATTCACACAATTCATTTATGTTTCATACACACCTTATACACACAGCCTGAAGGTCATGTAATACAATATTTTTAATAACTGTGTATTAAACAAAGTTTGTGTACATTGAGCCATCAAACAACAAAGGTTTCACTATCTCACTCTCACTCAAAAAAGTCTGTATTTCGGAATATTCCGTATTTCGAAATATTTGGATATGGGATACACAACCTGTAACACAATCCAAATTCATCCAGTAGTTTTTGTGTGATGCCGGAATGAACAGAGAACAGACACACACGTGTTTTTATTCTGTCTCTATAGTTCATAAACAGTCCCTAAAAGTATATTTCTCAAAAGAAAAATTGCTACAGTATGTACAGACACAACCCTTACAGTTTTATTATATGTACTCCAAGACAAGTATATTCAAAGTTTAATTATTCAATAAAGAGGATTTTGATCCTTTCTTGCAAGAGTGAATATTTGTTTTTGCAATACTGTAGCTCATGGTATTATCATATGTGAGTAAAATGATGTACCAGAGTTGGTTTCAGATTTGCCATTTGTTAGGGTTTTAGACAGAGCCAGAAACTGTTATTTGCATCTTCCCTCAGATGTTGTTTTGGGAGCTATTTCTGCATGAAGGCTACAGTTTATTTACCATATATCTTAAATTCACTTCCTATACATTGATGTCTATCATCAGCTATTCATTAATACAGTATATACTTCATCCACATTTTCACCTCCTGACACTTTTGATGCCATTTGGGATAGTTATGAAGATACAGTTGTACTTTCCGCAACTGACTCATCATTTAGACGACTTTGGATATATAACATTCTTCAGTTTCACTCTATGGATATTGCCTTCACTGCCCAAGTCCCAAACACACTTCCCGAAAGCTGCTAAATCTTTAGCTGCAATGTTCTTTTGCTCCAATAGCGATCTGTAGTTTCTATTCATAGTGGAAGTTGATTCGTGTGTTATAATAGCGATGTCACATTAGAAGGCAGAAATTTTAAAAATACTATTCCCATACTGTGACTTCAAAGCTGATGCTACAATATGAGATGGTGCATTGTCCAATAGAAGAACTGACCATTCTGGTAAACCTCAAGACTTCAAACTAATCATTGCATGAATTGTTGATGGAACCATACTGAAAAATTTGCCCTGCCCACCCACACTCCACTGGTATGTATCAGTGTTCTTTCTTGGCTGGCAATGATCGTGATCTGACAGCCCTGGATCATAATGGGGAGCCGACGGCTCTAGGTCCATTTGCTAGAGACACTGCTAGAAGTTTGGTGTGCTCGTCATATGGCGTGTCATGTGCACTCATAGTAACATAGTTAATGAGGTTAAAAAAGACACGTTGTCCATCGAGTTCAACCTTTATATAATGACCCTATACTATTCCCTATATAACCATAGCTTAACCCATAATGACTCAAATGTAGACCGTTTATCATCTAGTTAACAACTAGAATGCTTATTTTTCTAAAAATAAATATTTCTAGAATACACTATCTATATCTATATTTCCATAGATTAAACCCTAATGACTCAATTAAAGACCATTTTTCATCCAGTTGACAACCTAAATACATAGTTTTCTTAAAATACAATTTCTAAAATACATTCATTTAGAAGTTATATCCTTGGATATCTTTTTCAGTTAGAAATGTATCTAACCCGTTTTTAAAAGTATTGACCGAGTCCGACATTACTACATTCACTGGCAAAGAATTCCATATCCTTACTGCCCTTACTGTGAAGAACCCCCTTCTTTACCACTGGAAAGGAGGATGGCTGTTGTGGAAGGATGTATGTCTCCTACACATATAGGCCATCTTAGCTGTCTTTTTCAAGGATGAGTAGTGATCGGAAGCCGGGACTTTTAATAAGCTCTAGTACCGAGTTCTTGTGTTGCTCATAGGGCCACTAAAGCAGTTGTGTCCCAGACATGGTTGCTTTGTGATTCATTCTATGTCCTGTCAATCAGCTCGTGCAGGGAAAGCAAGATACTGACAGCAGCCCAGCTTTGTGTTCAGTTTATGGAATGTGGACTTTCCGTAAACACAAACAGTATAGAATGTGTGTTAGAGTAAACACAAAGGACACAGTGGGGAGGGGGAACGGGGGAAGGGGATGGTTGTGCTTTCAAACTGTTGCTATGGGGCCCACACAGTTCTAATTACACCCCTACCCGGTTGCCCCAGGTTTTGAGCACATAGCTATAGTTTCTGCTGAGCGATAGCTACAACTAGTGACCAACAAAGGGGGAGAGAGGACAGACATACAAAGTCAAAGTGACAGAAGTGGTACAAAATGAGCAGGTGAAAAATCAACATATAAACATGCTCTATGGTAAGGGCAGAAAACAAGATCAGCAATACAATAAGGAAACTCTGCAGTAACCAAGTCAGGAAGCAAAACCTGTAAGATGCGTGTATGTACAAGACGGTGTGGAAAATAAGTAGCTCCTGGTGATGTTAAGAAGATGCTGGACTGATAATTATCCTGCAATGTCTGCTCTAATGATGATTTCAAAGAATCGTCATAAAAATGTATTAAATATAAATGTACAGGTTTTTAGAAAATCATTTTGCCCATTCTCATTGAACTGTAGTTGCACTGTCAAGGCTTCATTTTTCCCATCCATTTAGCTGTGTACTTTTGCATTTTCAGAATAACAACTAGTGGGGACTAGGAAAATCTTATACAGTACATCTAGTTTCAGCCCATTCAAACTCAATTATACGCATACCTGAGAGAAGCCCAGAGGAAATGCAAGTGCGAATTCCACATTTCAGCACAATACAAGTTGATTACATCCAAACTACTCACTTACCTCTAAATTACATGTTCAATAATTAATTTTTGGATTAAAGGAATTTTTTGTAAACCCTGTGAGTGCCATGCGAAGTCTCCCTTACTATGCTTGGTGTTTGAGCCTGTTCAGTATAACTCTGAGAACACAGGAGGGTTAATGATTACTATGCACACTAAATTATCAAAATAGGTTTGTTTGTTTTTTGCCCAAAGTCCACAAAATGCCCTCAGGTTTGGTATATTTCCAACTCTTTGGACATCATCATTTAATATTATATTTGTCCTGGACAGTGAAACGCGTTGCAGTTTTAATGAGACACCTATTTTTAGCACATTGGTCTATTATTTAATTTATTGCTTTATATTTTTGTATCCTATCCCTTGTAAACTACTTTTCTGAGAAGTATTATGCAGTTACTTGGTACTGTAGATTTCAAATCGATACTATGAAATTTGCTCTACTGCTATTATATGGAAAAATCCACTATCTATTTACCTTAAGAGAGCACTGCATAAGCGTGAAGCAATACTAAGCACCCTTCCTGTGTAGTTTTTAGTGATTGAGGACTGTGGGGTCAGGATTGAAAGGTGCATATTTTATTAAAAATATTGGTTCGAGTCATGAAAAGTTTAGGGGCGGGTTTTAGGTTAGTTTTATTTTTCCATTTTGGATTCTATCCCCTCACCTTCCCTTGTGTTTGCTCTATCTTGTATTGTGCTCTTCCTTTTAGAGGAGGCACAATGCATCAGGAAGGTATTGCTCAAAGACAGCCAAATATGGCGCATAGGTGACTGACGGGCATATTCCTTTTGATTTCAGTGAGAATACCATTACCTTAGGGGCAGGCCTGGCCTGTGACTTGGGTTTGGGGCCAGTACTGGCCAATTAAGGGGAGATGGTAACTGGGTGGTCTTGGTTGCATCAGGGGCAGGGCTGAAACCCACCTTTTAGTCGTTCATGAATTATATCCTGGCTATTACAGGTGGGGGATGCTTGCTTGCCACACTGAAATTTTTTAAGAATTAAACGAATTAACTAAATAAAAACTGTGACCTCATTTACACCAAAATTGCTGTCTGACTCATTATTTCATATTTATTGATAAGTAGATCTAATGAGAATCTTATACCCCTTTCACACCGCCAATGCCGGATACCACCCGGGAATTGGAAACGGGTCCTTCACGCGTGGGATCCGGCATTGGATGCTGCTGCTGGCTTCCCCGATGCCGGGCGGGTTGCCATAGCAGCGGGGGTGGGGGGAGGGGCAGAGCTGGCAGCAGGGGCGGCGCTAGGAGCTTAGATCATCTCCGTGCCACCTCTCCCTGTTGAAGTGAACGGGTACCAGGTCGCATCGACCCAGGAGTTTGTTTACGCTGCCATTGACCCGGTATTCAACCCGGGTATAACACTGCTTTATTCCCTGGTTGAATTGCCGGGTCAGGGGACCCGGGATTTCTGCTTTGGCGCTTTCACACCGCACGCTGACCCATGATGACCCGGCAATATGCCGGGTGGATACTGGGTTATTTGTGCGGTGTGAAAGGGGTATTAGTTTCTAGTGTCTACAAAGCCTTCCACTTCAGACAGCTAATTACTTGAATTCCACTGGAATACTATTGTTAACATCTGAATAAAATATATATATATTTTCAATATGTGTTTATTGATTTTAAGTAACAAGTACACAAAATAGACATTTTGATTAGAGAAATTGTTACATCAAGTGGAGCATAATATTGATGATACGAATCCTATCAATTCAGATATGCACAAAATGCAACACAGATATCCAAAACAGTATCTATCATTGATCAAAACAACACATAAAAAAATAGACATATAAACCAAGACAGACAATTAGACATACACAAGGACGATATTGAACAGGAAAAGGCTTAGAGGTGGGGGTGTAGAGTTACAAGTTTGAAAGGGAGAGATGGTAGTAGTGTGTAGTAAGAGATGTTGGCACAGAAGTACGTTTGGAAAAAATGCTATAAACACATTTCCCATCTGCACAAACTGATATGAAGGCACAGACGGGTACACCCCGTTCAGACAACAAAATTAAGATATGCTTGTGAGGACTTAAATTCCAGCCAAGGATCCCAGGTAGCTGTGAAGCTTCGGATCCACTCCGGAGTCACTTGAAAATCTTCCATTGACATATACTGTACATGTCAATGCGAGTGAACCCTTCCTTAATGACAGAAGGGGATGTACTGTAGACCTCCAGCGAACTGGTATCACCACCTTGGCAGCACTACTAAAAAATTTCAATAGGGATTTTTTTTATAAGATGCTGGGGGGACTGAATAAGAATTAAGAAGCCAGAAAGAAGGAGTAGAAAGGATGTCAACACCAGTTACTGACCTAGAAATGGATAACGCTTTCCAGAAAGGAAGCAGAAGTCGACAACCCCACCATGGTGGTCATTCCGAGTTGTTCGCTCGCTAGCTACTTTTAGCAGCAATGCAAACGCAAAGCCGCCGCCCTCTGTATCTTAGCATAGCAGAATTGCTAACGAAAGATTAGCAATTCTGCTATTAAGTATTTCCTTGCAGTTTCTGAGTAGCTCCAGACCTACTCCTAGATTGCGATCACCTCAGTCCGTTTAGTTCCTGGTTTGATGTCACAAACACGCCCTGCGTTCGGCCAGCCACTCCCCCATTTCTCCAGCCACTCATGCCTTTTCTGCTGGCACGCCTGCATTTTTTAGCACACTCACGGAAAACGCTCAGTTACCACCCAGAAACACCCACTTCCTGTCAATCATTCTCCGATCAACAGAGCGACTGAAAAGCTTTGTTCGCCTGTGAGTAAAATAGCCTAGATTTGTGTGAAATTGCTTAGCGCCTGCGCCCTGCGGTGCATACGCATGAGCAGAACTGCCGGATTTTAGCCTATTAGAATTCTGCTAAAAATAGCAGCGAGCGAACAACTCGGAATGACCCCCCATGTGTGGGGGTAAATGTATGAAGCACTGATTAGAGTGAAGAAGTGAGCCAGTGGAGATCTTGCCCATGGCAGCCAATCAGCTGCTCTGTATAATTTTATAGTATGCAAATTATAAATGTTACTTCAATGCTGATTGGTTGCCATGGGCAATTTCTCCACTGGCTCACTTCTCCACTCTTATCACTACTTCATACATTTACCCCAAAGAGTTGTGAGCCAAGCCAAACTTCAGATTTCAACACCAACAGGTCTCAGATACCCTAGGAAACATCTTTGTTACAGTAAGGGGGCATCTATACCAGAGTGACAGTACTTTAAATTGAGCTTCAATTACGGAATAACTCACAGAACAAGCAAATGTATTTTGGAAAATCTTAGGGCCTAATTCAGACCTGATTGCTGCACAGCAGCCGATCAGGTCATAATCGCGCATGCGCCGGAGCCGTAGTGTGCCGGCGCATGCCAGACAGCCGATGGCCATCTCAGCCCTGCAGTCCTTGGGCGGGAGGGGGCGGGCCGGGGCGTTTGCCCGCCGTTTTGGGGGCACGGTTCGGGCAACGCAGGCGTACCCGGACCATGCGGGGGGCGGCTGTGTGACATCACACGCAGCCGCTGTGACAAGGACAGCGACGGGTAGTTCCCTGCCAGCGCGCAGGAGCTGCGCTGGTAGGGAGCTACTCGTCAAGTATAAAAGCATCGCTGATGTGCGATGCTTTTGTACTTGTGCGGGGGCGGGGTGGTGGTGGTTAGTGCCAGACATGCGGGGCGGACTAGCCCTGTGCTGGGCGTCCCACCGCATGTCGAGTAACTGATTGCTACAATCAGGTTTGAATTAGGCCCTTAGTCCACTTGTCCTCATACAAGACCAGTTGCAGATCTCTCATCCAATCTCTAGCATATTTGGGAAGAGCAGGGTACATATATTCGGTCAAGAGGCCATAACCCTTCGAGAGAAAGTGCATTGGATGCAGAGCTGCAGACACAAGTTCTCAAAAGGTGTCAAAGGTCTGATGGAAGCTGTACGCAAGTTCCCAGACTGCACAAAATGTTTCATTTATAGATAACGCCATATCTCAGAGGGAGGGAGTTCCCACTTAGCCTGCAATGTGGGGAAAGATGGCACACTCCCCCTGTCCACCAGCTGGCCAAACCTATGCACCCTCTGTTTCGTCCAGATTGCAAAGTTAGAACCGGCAACCCCCATGGTAAAGTCAGGATTATTAAACAATGGAGTCATAGGGGAGAATTTAGAGGACACTCAGGGTAAATTCCTCAGTCTGTTCCAATGAGCCAAAGTGGTGCCAATAGTAGGATGCAAAGTAACTGTGACTTTAGACCTCCATGGGTATTGTGCGAAATCAATGTGCAGGCTTTCCTGCTGTATATTAACCCTGCATGAGACCATTCTAGTATACTATGTAAAATAAAATATACAGTATATGGGTTACATTTAATAAGATGGGAGTTCTATGTAAGATGGGATGTTGCCCATAGCAACCAATCAGATTCCAGGTATTATCTTCTAGAAGGTGCTAGATAAATGAGAAGTAGAATCTGGTTGCTATGGGCAACATCCCATCTTAAATAGAACTTTCATCTTAGTAAATTTACCCCTATGTTTGAACCTGCAAAACTGGATGGACATTTTTATGTTTATGGCTCACTGAACTGTAGTTTGGAAAATGCCACTCAGTGGCATGCAGTGGAAATGAAGGGGTCTTATTTTGAGAAGTCAGCAGGAACCACAGCCATGCAGTACCATCAGGTGAACTTAGGCGGTTCACTGGAAGAAACTAATTCTAAAATATAACCTTTATTAGATATGTGTTAAAATATGATTATGATTGAATCATTTTCCCAAACTACAGTGAAACATAGAATTAAAATCACAGACAAACAGGTAAGTGAATCTAAACAAAGATTGGAAATTTGTGAATAAAGATTTAAAAAGCGTGTCCACGTGTATTTATAAGTGTATCCTTATACTCGGGGTTACTATATTGGTATAAATACCATCAGCATTCCTATATCCATCCAATATTATACGACTACTATCAGTATCTATAGTGTCGATACATACATATAATGTCGACCACTATCAGTATCTATAGTGTCGGTATCCATTACTTTGAGTTCAGGGACTTGGGGATCATATATAATATATGAAATTTTCAAATAAAGGTTACTCTGTTTAATTAACAGTTGGGGTGACTATGGGTCATCTATAAATACATTCCCAGGTCTAATTCCCCCTGAAGTTAAATCTCCATGTATTAAGAGCCTCTCACACCGGCTATCAATATTATTAGAGTATCTATTTATGCATGGGGACACGTTGCTTTAAGGGGTATAGCAATCCCTCCTTGCATCGAAAGCAACTGCCATATACAGTAATGTTATTCAATTATGTGATATCCAACTCTGTTGCACAAATTTCGGAGATACTGCTTATGTTAGGGGTGTAGCAACCCCAGTTATATTCCAAAGCAGGCTGTTTATAGTACGGTTTATTTCTTATGCGTCAGTTGTTATGCATACCCTCAATTGCCATAGTTTGTCTCCTGTCTATAGTGCCAGAGTGAGTTCGCCTAATCACTGTTATGCCTGTTAAAGGAAAATTCCTAATTTAATTGGCCAACAGTGCAAGTCTAATATTGTTGATACTGTATAACGGTCTCAATTTTTAAATAAAAATGATCCGCATGCATAACACTCTCGAGTAACAATAAGGAATGATTCCTATTTACCAGTGTCAATCAAATAAAAGGTTGCAGAGTAACCCATATATATATTTAATGGACCCCAATTTTATTGGACTCAGAATAATATATATTTTATTTCAGGTATTTGTTATTGGATGGAATTTTATATTCAAATTTATGGTATTCCCCAGAATATAAGGTATCTGTTTTGGCTGATAGTTATTGCATAATAATAAATTTAATATACATTGATAGGATTTGTGCGCTTCTCACACACTGCTTAGACAGTGATTACTTCAAATTACTGTGTTTATCTGTTGGTATAACTAACTACTTTACTACAGTATATGACACTTAGTATATCTTATTCAGAGCATGCAGCTGCTATGCTCCTGAATGTTACCAATTGTTGCAATGTAATAATAGATACTGTTTCAATTACAGCCACACTGTTGCCTGTATATATTGCAGTGGTGTGAAAATGCCTTAATATTCACAGTGCTTTAGTATGTGCAGTTGCAAATACAGGATTCAAAGTGACACAGACTACTTGGCCAGTAATAATAATACTGTTTCAATTACAGCCACACTATTGCCTGTATATATTATAGTAGTGTGAAAGCACCTCAATATTCACAGTGCTTTAAACATGTGTAGTTGCAAATACAGGATCCAAATTGACACAGACTTCTTGGCCAGTAATCACTTACTATCTGTGTTTATATGTTAACTTTGGGTATAACTGACTCCTTTGCTACAATGTATAACATTTAATATATCTTATTCAGAGCATGCAGCTGCTATGCTTCTGAATGTCACCAATTGTTGCAATGTAATAATTAATGCTATTTCTCTTACAGCCACACTATTGTCTAATATGTTGCAGTGGTGTAAAGGGCACCTGGATATTCACAGTGCTTTAATATATAGAGTTACAAATGCACACTCTGAAGTATGTGCTATAACTCTGACTGTCTTCAATCATCACAGTCTATATAGACAGATTTAGTGTGACACACAGACATCGGCATATGTGGCTAGTCTTCTGTAGCTTATTTTTCCTATCACTAAACTATCAGCTAACATGTCAAATTAATTCATATATTTGCATCATAGCTTAAACACTAGAAACCGCGTGGACACGCTGTCCATGCGGTTTCTAGTGTTTAAGCTATGATGCAAATATATGAATTAATTTGACATGTTAGCTGATAGTTTAGTGATAGGAAAAATAAGCTACAGAAGACTAGCCACATATGCCGATGTCTGTGTGTCACACTAAATCTGTCTATATAGACTGTGATGATTGAAGACAGTCAGAGTTATAGCACATACTTCAGAGTGTGCATTTGTAGCTCTATATATTAAAGCACTGTGAATATCCAGGTGCCCTTTACACCACTGCAACATATTAGACAATAGTGTGGCTGTAAGAGAAATAGCATTAATTATTACAGTGCAACAATTGGTGACATTCAGGAGCATAGCAGCTGCATGCTCTGAATAAGATATATTAAATGTTATACATTGTAGCAAAGGAGTCAGTCATACCCAAAGTTAACATATAAACACAGATAGTAAGTGATTACTGGCCAAGAAGTCTGTGTCACTTTGGATCCTGTATTTGCAACTACACATGTTTAAAGCACTGTGAATATTGAGGTGCTTTCACACTACTATAATATATACAGGCAATAGTGTGGCTGTAATTGAAACAGTATTATTATTACTGGCCAAGTAGTCTGTGTCACTTTGGATCCTGTATTTGCAACTGCACATACTAAAGCACTGTGAATATTAAGGCATTTTCACACCACTGCAATATATACAGGCAACAGTGTGGCTGTAATTGAAACAGTATCTATTATTACATTGCAACAATTGGTAACATTCAGGAGCATAGCAGCTGCATGCTCTGAATAAGATATACTAAGTGTCATATACTGTAGTAAAGTAGTTAGTTATACCAACAGATAAACACAGCAATTTGAAGTAATCACATTCTAAGCAGTGTGTGAGAAGCGCACAAATCCTATCAATGTATATTAAATTTATTATTATGCAATAACTACTATCAGCCAAAACAGATACCTTATATTCTGGGGAATACCATAAATTTCAATATAAAATTCCATCCAATAACAAATACCTGAAATAAAATATATATTATTCTGAGTCCAATAAAATTGGGGTCCATTAAATATATATATGGGTTACTCTGCAACCTTTTATTTGATTGACACTGGTAAATAGGAATCATTCCTTATTGTTACTCGAGAGTATTATGCATGCGGATCATTTTTATTTAAAAATTGAGACCGTTATACAGTATTAACAATATTAGACTTGCACTGTTGGCCAATTAAATTAGGAATTTTCCTTTAACAGGCATAACAGTGATTAGGCGAACTCACTCTGGCACTATAGACAGGAGACAAACTATGGCAATTGAGGGTATGCGTAACAACTGATGCATAAGAAATAAACCGTACTATAAACGGCCTGCTTTGGAATATAACTGGGGTTGCTACACCCCTAACATAAGCAGTATCTCCGAAATTTGTGCAACAGAGTTGGATATCACATAATTGAATAACATTACTGTATATGGCAGTTGCTTTCGATGCAAGGAGGGATTGCTATACCCCTTAAAGCAACGTGTCCCCATGCATAAATAGATACTCTAATAATATTGATAGCCGGTGTGAGAGGCTCTTAATACATGGAGATTTAACTTCAGGGGGAATTAGACCTGGGAATGTATTTATAGATGACCCATAGTCACCCCAACTGTTAATTAAACAGAGTAACCTTTATTTGAAAATTTCATATATTATATATGACCTTCAAGTCCCTGAACTCAAAGTAGTGGATACCGACACTATAGATACTGATAGTGGTCGACATTATATGTATGTATCGACACTATAGATACTGATAGTAGTCGTATAATATTGGATGGATATAGGAATGCTGATGGTATTTATACCAATATAGTAACCCCGAGTATAAGGATACACTTATAAATACACGTGGACACGCTTTTTAAATCTTTATTCACAAATTTCCAATCTTTGTTTAGATTCACTTACCTGTTTATCTGTGATTTTAATTCTATGTTTCATTGTAGTTTGGAAAATTGATTCAATCATAATCATATTTTAACACATATCTAATAAAGGTTATATTTTAGAATTAGTTTCTTCCAGTGCGTCGACAATACAGAATTCCCTCTCTCTTCTCTTCAAACACTGTAGTTCTGACATACTGTAGTTGACTGCACCCCCTAATTAAATCAACATGTGTTTAATACTAAATAGGGGTTTCTTATGAGTGAATGTATGGTGATGAATCACATACATTCACCCAGATTATTATAATATTGATTTCTGAGTGTGCAGATATCCAGCTTTTTGTGAACTTAGGCGGTTGCCTAGGCCACCTGTGTTTAGGAGGTACCAAAAACACTGATGAGTAAATAGCATAATGTCATTCATCCAGTGTTTTTAATGCTTTCATGTGTAGTACCAGCCGCAATGTCATGGCCAGGGGCACAGGAAAAACACAACTTCCATGAATGCTGAGTGACAACAAACTGTGCGATAGAAAGTGGATAATTTGAAATTTTTCGACACTGGCATACTGTGTGATAGCTTCTTAGCCTGTATGCAGGGCTCGTTTATTAAGAGGGTGACCGAAATCAAGACATTTAATAAGAGGGAAGAGGTACACTTGAGCAACTCTGTCATCAGTTGGAAGCCTAATATATTCTAAATAAAGCTGTTTCTGATTGGAATCGGTGGTTGGTAGCCTATCTGTTAGCTAAATCTAAAGGTCCATACACACTTAACGATATAATGAGCGACGTCGCTCATTTTCCCCCTCCTTGAGCGACGTCGCTCATTTTATCGTTAAGTGTGTATGCCGCCAGCGACGACCGATGCGCGGCCCCGTGGGTCGGCAACGATCGTCGCTGTCGGTAGGGCATGCATGAAGGATGTGGACTGTCGTCCACGACCTTCATGCAGGGCTGGCGGGGGCGTGACGTCACTGAGCGATTTGAGCGGTCATATCGCTCAGTGCGTACAGGCGGCCGCCGACCGGCCGGCCCGGGAGGGGGAAACGTTAGACGATGTCGCTCACAGAGCGACATCGTCTAATGTGTATGGGCCTTAAGTGTAGATTGGTCGGACTATCTGTTATATGCTCCAAACATTTGCAATACTCTCAGACGGAGGTCATGCTGTGTTCTCCAGCATGGCCCTCGCTAGCGATGTCTTCCATTGGCCAGGCATGCTGGGCTAACCGAGGATGTCACTCACAACACGCGGGAGCGCGCATCGTCAGCAACATAGTGTGTACTCACTTGATGACTTGGGTATTGTTTCGTTCCGATCCGTCAGAATCGGGCACATCGTTCACAATATTGTCTAGTTTGTACCCAGCATTGCACACTCCGTTTGGTGAAACTCCACCTGTGCTGTCCTCTTCTCCAGTTAAATCTATGGTCCAGGGCCTCGGTGGTCAGGGTCATATTTCCACTATTCCAGACTAAATGTTCATTCTCATGCGGCTTTATTTGACCCTCTCAAAATTGAAATGGGAAGCAGACCTTGGGACTGTTTCTGATGTCCACTGGGTGCAGATTTTGGCATCTATAAAGTATACCACTCCTTGTGTTCATTACCAACAAGTATATTTTTATGTCCTTCACAAAGTTTATCGCACTCCTGTTTCCTTGAAATTGGGTCTCCACACCACTGATAATTACCCGAAGTGTGATTTAGCAGAGGTGGGGTTTGGCACATACTATAGGACTAAGGTCTGGGATGATATTAGGGAAACTATCCCCTCCCTTCCTCCCTTGCACCTTGGAATTTAACTGCTTCCTGTTTATTTAGCCTGGATCTTAGCCCCCACAAACAATGCATTGAAGCATCTCCCAGGAACGCACCTATAACACCAGAGAACCTGCTTCAAACCCCAAGGGAACTACTAATATATACTAACACAGGTAAGTGGAAGCCACCCCTGGTACATTATAATTACACTGGAATGGTACTATCTTTTTGGGAGAGTCTGCACCGGAGGGTGCATGAACTTTTGGTATTTAGATATATTGATGCTGATGTATACCCATTTTTCCCTACCTTTATACTGCATTAATTTCTGTACCTAGTGTATACTGCTATACTTGTCTTTGATATATTGCTGCTAATCTGTAACCATATTTTCCTACCCTCCACTGCATGTTCTTTACCACATGTTGTACACCACCTGTTTATGCACCATTACTTTTTCATTGTAACACATACTATTCAATGTACTGACCCGCACTGTGACTGGAATACTCAGTAAATGGATTACCCACACTTTAGTGTCTGCATCCTATACGTTACAGTTAATCATATTAGAGCCAGCAACTGAGCACGGCACACCATACTACATGGATCTGGAAGAATCATAATTTGGTGATCCACTGCTATACCTTATGCATTACTACACTGGTGAAGGTTATTGTCGCTAGGACATGGTTTGCATGTGATCTCCTTGATATTTTTAAGGAGGACTTTAGTTAATGATGTTTTTGAATACAAACTGTTTCTATACAAGAGTTTTAACTCCTTGGTCAGTTATCATAAACAATAGGATAGATAGTGTCAATCCACGTTTGGTAATCAAAATGATAGCTTTTTGGACCCGTAATGTAAAGTCTAGGTTTTTGCCTTTTCATATTTTTCCCCACTTCCTGTTTTTTTATGTATTTATCTATTTTTTTACTTTTATGTGATCTGGGTTTACATGGTTACTATTTTTATACTATATCCAGATTATGCTATCCTGGGCCGTTCTGTCTACAGCCTTGATGTACGTTTGTTGACCCACTCTGTGGAACCTGTTACTGAGATGTCTTGTTTTTCCTTTTGTCTCTGTAAAATTGAAAACGTAATAAAAAATAACATGATTTAAAAATAAAAAACCTATCTGAGCGAGAGGGGTGAAACTCTGGAAGACATTTTATATCCAAGGAACATAGTGTACTGTAAATGTTGAAAGGAAAATGTATTCATGTAAATTTCAATGCATTCTACAATAAATCAGACCTGAAATGGTTAACAATATACTGGTAAATTCTGTCTGATAAACAATATCCCTGGAAGATTAGTTTGAGGACAACTAAGTGACTAAAATCACTCATTGAGATGTAAATAATAACAGACAGGTCTACACAAGTAAGATTTATAAGTCCCAAGCACATTCTTGCATTAAATATTAATGAGACCATAATGTTGTCTTGTAGGAAATGCTGAATAAGGTTCTAATAAGGTTAGAAGGTTATACAATATATTGTTTCCAACTTACAGCCATTCCAAGGAGTGAAGATCCTTGAACATATCAGCCTTCAGGGTCTTGATTCGATTGTCACTAAGGAAGCTGGCACAGAAGTAAGGTGTTACAGAGGTCAAGTGTTTTGTAAGAGGAAGGAGGTGCAGTAAGGAGCACTTTGTGGAGACACATAAAATTCATTGGAAGTACTGACCAACGGTTACAGAAAATTATATGTATCAAACAAAAATATTTTAAAGTAAAGAATAATATGTCAGCTCCAGCACTTGGCAGCAGAATCGCTGAAAATCAAGTAAATTGCAATAATAGGCAATAATAGGCAATGTTACCAAAAACGTAAATATAGAATACACTCTATGTATAATCTATAACTGTGTAAATTATACGGATAAACTTGGTGCATGGATAAAGCTGAGGCAGCCAGCCATATTTGTTATCCAATACTCATGAAAACACAGCCACACATCACGGAGACACAAACGGCTGTCTTAGATAAGAGTATGGGAGCTGCTATATTGCTTGCCCTGTGATGGTAACAGAAATCATAATGCAAAGTCATTCTTAGGTGGAGGAAATACAGTGTCCCCAGGTTTAAGTAAAACCACTCCTCTTTTCTCTGTAATAATACACTGTTAGACATGTTTGCTAGTTTCTAAATATAAATGTGCTTAATGTGATAACTCATAGGCATAGCTTTATTGTCTACTACTGATTCCCATCGTGCCTGCTTTTCGGTTTCATATGGTTACTGTGTTGTTATAAATGTGTACACATATATACAGTCTGCCACTTTTGTCAGTAGGTAATAAAGCAAAAAGAGCAAAACAAGAACAAAAAAGCATACAGTAACTCACAGCATCTGAAGACTGAAGAGTCCTGAAAACGTAAGGCGTGTGATGGACCGCAGTTTGTTGTTTTGAAGAAAGCTATAAAAAAATGGAATAACAAAAATGATAATTGTTATCCTGTCTTTACTCTAGACACAATAACCGCTGCTGATCCAGATTGCACTGGATACTACATTATTGTATATCTGTTATCATTAAGGTCTAGAGGTAAAATAAATAAAAAGCAGCTAATTGGTTTCTAGACGAAGGACTATAAACGTAATGGGTTATCTGCAACACATGTAAACAGCACATTTGAATATTTGTGATGTCAGGTAATCAGTTTGCTCTAGGTGCTATTCTTGCATATTTAGATGATAGATTTGTACTATTAGTAGGTGCAGGACAGTAAGCATCTGGGTAAATAAACTTTTTGCTCATTGAGTGAAGCAAAAAATGACACTGAATTGACAGCAGGATAATTCTCATATGCAGAAGTTGATCGATCTCATCTGTATGCAGTTTTTATGTTCTTCCCATGATTGTGTGGGTTTCTTCTTAAGCTCTAAAAACATAATTGTAGGCTAAATGATTCCGGCCTCTGTGAGATGCTCATCGGATCATCTGCATGAACTTCATCTGAGTAACCCTCAGGTTACTCAGGATGTCCGGTGATATTGTATTACCGGGGCCACCGAAGCTGTGTCCAAGGCTGCAGCCACTGGTTTCAGTACAACCAGAAAATTGGGCCACCACGCCCTCATTTTCTGGAACGCTGCCTGTTGTCCCCCCTCCCCCAATGCTAGCCACCTGTCACTCATACCGTGGTTTCTGCAGCACTGAAAGCAGCATTGCAGACTCAGACCCGCACATGTGCAATTCTTAAAGCATTGGAGATGTGGTTAACATCAAATTAACTTATATCTCTGAATGGGTATGGGACTCAGGGTCGACAGTGTCTAGGTCGACACCCATTAGGTCGACACCTATTGGTTGACAGTGGCAATGTCGACACTAGAAATAGGTTGTCATGGCCATTGGGTCGACGTAAACAAGGTCGACATGAAAGGCGGGTACTTTATAAGTGTCCACAGTTACAGTTGTGGTTGTATTAAGAATGTATGTAGTTCAAGAACATGGAGTTATACCACATGGTTTTAAAGGAACAGCATAGGTTTTTTACACAGTCCCTTCCAAAACACTATGAAAAGCAATATCTTTTTCTTTATGAATTTTCTTTCATTGAAAACAAGCAGTTTACACAGCATATTCAAGAAAAATGGTGCATTCATAAAATAGGCTGTAAGTAATAAGTCTGAGCTTCAGTTCTTATTGATAACTACTTGCACTTTTTGGCTCACTTACAGCTTCTCCAAGTTCTGGTAAAGACGAAAGACACCATCAGGCAATGATTTGATTTTGTTGTCTTTCAGATAACTAAAAAAACAGACACAAGTATCAACCCATGTATAAGATATTAGGAACAGTGCTGCGATATGCCAATATTTGGAAGGAAATTGTTTATTATTGTAGGTTTTTGGTTATCGAGCATTATTACTGCAGCGCTATCACACTTTTCTACTTTCATGGTACAGTAAAGGGTTAAATGCCATTCCCAATATTAAAGGATATATTTGTGCATGCAGCGGTCAGAGCTTACTGAGCCATGCGAGACGCTTTGTACTTACAGAGCTGTCACATTAGGAGATACCGGAGGGACAAACTGTAGTCCTTGGCTTGAGCAGTTGACAATTCGCTTCCAACAGTGGCATTGCTCAGGGTAAAATTCCAGTACTAAGAGGATGGAGATATGCACAGGTATAACACGGGTATGGTTCATTAAGTCAACCCCACTTTGGTTGACAGCCCTATATGGTCGACATGGTCAAAAGGTTAACAGATTCATTAGGTAAACAGGTAAAAGGCAAAAAATGGAAAAGGTTGACATGGAAAATGGTTGACATAAAAGGTCAAAACAAAAATATTTGTTTTTTTGGTATCAATTTCGCCGTCAAAGCACATGGAACCCCAAATAGTGTACCGTGTACCATGCGGGCAAGGTTACTAATCCCAATCATAGTCCACGTAAATGGTAAAGTATGAAAAAGTTGAAAGGAATGCAAAAAAACCCTTAAAAAGCGGTGTTGACCATATGTGTGTTGATCACTGTCATGTCAACCATTTGAACTTGTCGACCTTTTGTACATGTCGACCATAAGCACTGTTGACCTTTTGATCTAATGCATGTTGACCATTAGTGGTCGAACTATTGATTGTCAAACTTTTTACTGTCAACCTAGAGACCAGATACCGTATAACAGAAACAGGGCCTGTAATGCTATTCAAAAAGGTGCTATACATATGTGGTCACAAATAGCATATCTGTCCTTTTTTTAGCATATGTGTCAGTGTAGAGGGAATTTTGACAGATGTCATCAATCGATCCACCAGATATATTAGTAACGAGGACAAACAGCCTAATTCAGAATTGTATACAAACCCAATGTTTTCTAATACAACATTTGAATATTATCGCACAGTGGCTGCGTACACAGTAACAGCTGCGGCTGTATTAGTGTACAGCACTGATTCAGGCCCAACGTATTAAGCTACTGATCTTACTGTTATATATTCCAGGTCACCCTGGTATTACACCTAGAGATAATGAATTGTAGTATACACTGTCTTTGACTACAAGTACAAGTGCTGCAATCTGACAGCCAGACACACTTAATAGCACTTGGCATAGACATGGCATATTCTGTATACCATTATTCCTACATACTTACAACCTAGAAAAGGGTCTTTAAAGTCTAATTGCACATACCTCTGATGCAAATTATAATAATTACTTACATGTTAGACATAGCAATAGTATCATAAAGCACATTCTCAGTCTTATTATTAAAATATAACAATCACATCCATTACTCCAACAACATACTGACTTACAGCACTCAGAATTGTGTATCTCTTCATCCTCCATTGCTTGACTGCCTCGGGCACTCTGGATGGTATCAAACAGCTTGGTCCAGCCAGTGTTATCCACTGTAGGGAATATTGGACTATGAGCAGTTATATACAGACAATAGCAAATTGTTATACAAAGGCTGTGGTTTAAGAGGCGCTTCTCTACAAAACTTCTGCTGCCTCTTACCTACACCAGTGGATCTATCCCAAAAGACCCAGAAATGTCAAGGAATATGCGTGGTGGTTAGGTGTGGAAGGTGGCACTGTAGATTTTCGTCTAATTTAGTGCAAGGAAGAGGTGGAGGTCTGGCTATTAGCTAGTATAGGATGCAGTTTATCAAACCAATTAAAATATACTTTTCCAGTGGAGTTGAAGGTGCTTATTTGTTCTTTCAGTTTTGACTGTTGTATTTTTTGTTAAAGTTGAGGTTCTCTCAAAGAGTCATGGATACAGTGCCATTTTCCACACCTAACCACCATGCATATCCAATAGCAAATTGTTGCCTTTGTATTCCATAAAAACACTGAAATGTGATAATATTTATTACGTTTTTTTTTTATTAACCATTATATTGCCAGCAGTTTCCCCAGTCATATCCATTGTTCTGTAATGTGTAAGTTGCAACAATGATTTGTGGCAATTGTTTGTTTTATTAGCTTTTTAGGAGCTGGTGTCTTGTATGTTGACTTATATTTTATTACGTGTAACATTTTGCAGTGTAAAGGCCCATACACACTAGAAGATTTTTTCCAGCAATTTGAATCAAATCATCTAGTGTGTACACAGTGAACGATGAACAATGCGCACACCCGCGCTCGTTTGAAGTGGGTCATCAGTCTTCTATGCATGCAGCTCAATCCCCATTTGCAAAATCGCTCAAAATTTGATGTTCGATCTCTGAATATTTTGCTTTACAGCTTTAAAAATGTTGGTGATGCATAACATGTTAATTATAATAGAAAACACCATTGCATATGCTGGAAAAAGGGGGGATGGTGGGGGGCATGGACTGCACACCCTCTATTACTAAAGATATCAAGGGGTGCTATCATGCTGAGGCTTCTAATACTATGTTGGAGAAAGAGGGATGCAGATGCACACTCCTCACAATCCTGATGGTCGGCATGCCAACCAGCAGGGACTATTCCCACTCGTGGGTGTTCATGACAATAGGCATTGATACACAAGGATAGATGCTACCTGTTACATAATGGTCCACCAGATTGCTAGGTTCTTAATGGGTTGTATATGATATGATCACCCAGCAATGTTGGAAGACAAATATGTTAGGTTATGTGGACTGTACAGAAAGGATGTAGTTAGATAGGGAAGCACTGAAGGTTATGTGGGTGGGTGGGTCTGGAATTTGGCAGGCTTGTCTGAATAGGTGAGATTTCAGGGAACGTTTAAAGGTTTGGAGACTAGAGGTGAGTCTTATTGTGCGGGGGAGGGCATTGCACAGAGTGGGGGAAGCCCGGACAAAGTCCTGTAATTTTGAGTGGGAACAAGCAATACGTGTGGATGACAGATGCAGATCTTGTGCAGAGCGGAGAGGTCTGGTAGGGAGATATTTTGAGATGAGTGAAGAGATGTATGATGGTGAAGTTTTGTTAATAGACTTGTATGTACAGTAAGTAAAAGTATTTACTATTTAACACAGCAGAATACTGGTAACCAATGGAGGGACTGACAGAGCGGATCAGCAAACGATGAACATCTAGCGAGGAAGATTAGCCTCGCAGCTGCATTTAAAGTGGATTGTAGTGGTGAGTGCCTATGTTTGGGAAGACCAGTAAGGAGACTATTGCAATGATCAATGCGGGTGATGATGAGTGCATGGATTAGAGTTTTTGCAGTGTCTTGTGTAAGATAAGGACGTATTTTAGATATGTTTCTTAGGTGCATGTAACATGATTTAGAGAGAGACTGAATGTGTGGAACAAAGGACAGTTCAGAGTTAAGGATGACACCTAGGCAGAGAGCTTTTAGGGGTAGGGTGGATAGTCGCATTGTCAACATTTATGAAGATATCAGGTTGGTAACTACTCGTGGCTGGTGAGAAAATAATTCTGTTTTGGAAATGTTGAGCTTGAGGTGGCGAGATGACATCTGAGATGAAATGGCAATCAGGCATTCAGTGACATGAACCAATACAGATGGTGATAAATCTGGGGAGGATAGGTAGATTTGAGCATCATCAGCGTACAAATGACACTGAAATCTGAAGGAGCTGATTAGTTTACCAAGAGATGAGGTATAGATTGAGAAAAGCAGACTGAGCCTTGTGACTGAGCCTTGTGGTACTCCACCTGATACAGGTAGAGAAGCTGAGGTAGAATCAGAGAAGTGAACACTGAAAAAACGATTAGATAAGTAGGATGAGAACCCAGTAAGGGCTGTGGTCTGAAGACCTAGGGATTGTAGTGTTTGTATGAGAAGAGAGTGGTCAACAGTGTCAAGCGCAGCAGAGAGATCAAGAAGAATACAAAGTGTGTAATGGCTTTTAGATCTAGCAGTGACCAGATCGTTCACTACTTTGGTCAGTGCCGTCTCTGTGGAGTGTTGGGCACGAAAGCCTGACTGAAGTGGGTCCAGTAAGTTGTGGGAGTTAAGAAAGTGTGTAAGGCGAGTGTAGGCAGGTGTCTCAAGTAGCTTGGAGAGACATGGGAGCTGAGAGATGGGATGGTAGTTAGAGAGAGTGTTTAGGTCAAAATTGTGTTTTTTTCAGAATGGGAGTAATCACTACATGCTTAAACAGAGAAGGAAAGAACCAGTAGAGAGAGAGAGAGAGAGAGAGAGAGAGATTACAGATTTTAGTTAAGATTTGGATAAGCACAAGAGACAAAGTTTTACTGACTTGTGAGGGTATAGGATCAAGAGGAGAGGTAGTAGGAGGATGAAAAGAGTGTTAATACTTCCTCTTCACTTGTGGGATCAAATGAAAAGAAAGTGCCAGAGGGTTCAGGCAGGGAATTGAGCAGGTCACTGGCTGAGTTAGAGCATACCATTTCATCTCGGATTTTATCAATCTTATCCTTGAAGTAGGAAGCAAGTTCTTGTGCATGGATAGTAGATAGTGATGGATGTGAAGGAGGGTAAAGAAGTGATTTAAATGTATTAAAAAGTTGCTTGGGGTTGGTGGCATGAAAAGAGATGAGAGATTGGAAATATGTTTGTTTGGCAGTGTCCAGGGCCTGATGATAGGAGTGGTGGGTGGTCTTATATGTGAGAAAGTCACTTGGATTCTGAGATTTATGCCACTGATGTTCTACTTTACGTGACAGTTTTTGTAGGTGTCTTTTTGATTTAGAGTGCCACGGTTGGCATCTAAGCCTACGTGGACTATGATTGGCAGCTAGAGCCACTTCAACAAGGGCACGCTCTAGAGTCTGGTGCAGGTGGGATACAGCAGTCTCAGGTATGGTGAATGTAGAAATTGGTGACAGCAGTTGTAAATATATATTGGTAGTATTTCTTTGGGTTAGAGGAGGCTTGGTTGGTTTTAGTGTCATAGAGTTTAGAGTAATGGAAGAGATTGAAAAAGTGATCAGGTTGTGATCAAAGAGGGGTAAAGGAGTGTTAATGAATTCAGAAACTGAGCAGAGCCTGGTGAATGCAAGATGAAGGCAGTAGCCCTCCTGATGGGTAGAGGAGTCAGACCATTGGGTGAGGCCACGAGAGGAGGATAGAGAGAGGAGTTTGGAGGCATGAACAGATTGTGGACTGTCAAGAGCTATATTGAATCACCAATAATGATGGTGATGTCAAAGGCAGGGGCGTTTCTACATGTGCACCTCCGGGTGGGCCCCCTCCTCTGCACGGCGCTGTAGACTCTGGCAGGTCTCTGGAATCATGGCGCCCACCATGATCCGGAGACCAATTTGGCTACCGCGCATGCGCGGTGGCCATTTTGGCGGCGGTTTCCAGCACAATCACAGCTCCTGGTGCTGGACTCCGGAAAGGTAAGTATTAAAATGGGTGCGGTGTGGGCCCCCCTGGACCCAGGGGCCCGTGTGCACTGCACCCATTATAGAAATGCCAATGATCAGAGGATAAGAAGTGTGAGAGCCAGGCAGAAAATCTTCTGGAAATTGTTGTTTGGGTTGCCCAGGAGGGCGATAGATAGCTGCAACACGCAGAGAGAAGGGGGTGAAAATCCTGATAGAGCGAACGTCAAATGATGTGAATGCGAGTGATGGAATCTGAGGTATGTAATCTGTGTATGTAAAAATAAGAATTTACTTACCGATAATTCTATTTCTCGTAGTCCGTAGTGGATGCTGGGGACTCCGTAAGGACCATGGGGGAATAGCGGCTCCGCAGGAGACAGGGCACAAAAGTAAAAGCTTTAGGATCAGGTGGTGTGCACTGGCTCCTCCCCCTATGACCCTCCTCCAAGCCTCAGTAAGGATACTGTGCCCGGACGAGCGTACACAATAAGGAAGGATTTTGAATCCCGGGTAAGACTCATACCAGCCACACCAATCACACTGTACAACCTGTGATCTGAACCCAGTTAACAGCATGATAACAGCGGAGCCTCTGAAAAGATGGCTCACAACAATAATAACCCGATTTTTGTAACAATAACTATGTACAAGTATTGCAGACAATCCGCACTTGGGATGGGCGCCCAGCATCCACTACGGACTACGAGAAATAGAATTATCGGTAAGTAAATTCTTATTTTCTCTGACGTCCTAAGTGGATGCTGGGGACTCCGTAAGGACCATGAGGATTATACCAAAGCTCCCAAACGGGCGGGAGAGTGCGGATGACTCTGCAGCACCGAATGAGAGAACTCCAGGTCCTCCTCAGCCAGGGTATCAAATTTGTAGAATTTTGCAAACGTGTTTGCCCCTGACCAAGTAGCAGCTTGGCAATGTTGTAAAGCCGAGACCCCTCGGGCAGCCGCCCAAGATGAGCCCACCTTCCTTGTGGAATGGGCATTTACATATTTTGGCTGTGGCAGGCCTGCCACAGAATGTGCAAGCTGAATTGTACTACACATCCAACTAGCAATCGTCTGCTTAGAAGCAAGAGCACCCCGTTTGTTGGGTGCATACAGGATAACAGCAAGTCAGTTTTCCTGACTCCAGCCGTCCTGGAAACATATATTTTCAGGGCCCTGACAACATCTAGCAACTTGGAGTCCTCCAAGTCCCTAGTAGCCGCAGGTACCACAATAAGCTGGTTCAGGTGAAACGCTGACACCACCTTAGGGAGAAACTGGGGACGAGTCCGCAGCTCTGCCCTGTCCGAATGGACAATCAGATATGGGCTTTTGTGAGACAAAGCCGCCAATTCTGACACTCGCCTGGCCGAGGCCAGGGCCAACAGCATGGTCACTTTCCATGTGAGATATTTCAAATCCACAGATTTGAGCGGTTTAAACCAATGTGATTTGAGGAATCCCAGAACTACGTTGAGATCCCACAGTGCCACTGGAGGCACAAAAGAGGGTTGTATATGCAGTACTCCCTTGACAAACTTCTGGACTTCAGGAACTGAAGCCAATTCTTTCTGGAAGAAAATCGACAGGGCCGAAATTTGAACCTTAATGGACCCTAATTTGAGGCCCATAGACAGTCCTGTTTGCAGGAAATGCAGGAATCGACCGAGTTGAAATTCCTCCGTGGGGGCCTTCCTGGCCTCACACCATGCAACATATTTTCGCCAAATGCGGTGATAATATTGTGCGGTCACCTCCTTCCTGGCTCTGACCAGGGTAGGGATGACCTCTTCCGGAATGCCTTTTTCCCTTAGGATCCGGCGTTCAACCGCCATGCCGTCAAACGCAGCCGCGGTAAGTCTTGGAACAGACATGATCCTTGCTGAAGCAAGTCCCTTCTTAGTATCTCTTGAAGTTCCGGGTACCAAGTCCTTCTTGACCAATCCGGAGCCACGAGTATAGTTCTTACTCTTCTCCGTCTTATAATTCTCAGTACCTTGGGTATGAGAAGCAGAGGAGGGAACACATACACCGACTGGTACACCCACGGTGTTACCAGAGCGTCCCAGCTATTGCCTGAGGGTCTCTTGACCTGGCGCAATACCTGTCCAGTTTTTTGTTCAGACGGGACGCCATCATGTCCACCTTTGGTCTTTCCCAACGGTTCACAATCATGTGGAAGACTTCCAGATAAAGTCCCCACTCTCCCGGGTGGAGGTCGTGCCTGCTGAGGAAGTCTGCTTCCCAGTTGTCCACTCCCGGAATGAACATCGCTGACAGTGTTATCACATGATTTTTCGCCCAGCGAAGAATCCTTGCTGCCATTGCCCTCCTGCTTCTTGTGCCGCCCTGTCTGTTTACGTGGGCGACTGCCGTGATGTTGTCCGACTGGATCAGCACCAGTTGACTTTGAAGCAGAGGTCTTCCTAGGCTCAGAGCATTGTAACTTGCCCTTAGCTCCAGTATATTTATGTGGAGAGAAGTCTCCAGACTTGACCACACTCCTTGGAAATTTCTTCCCTGTGTGACTGCTCCCCAGCCTCTCAGGCTGGCATCCGTGGTCACCAGGACCCATTCCTGAATGCCGAATCTGCTGCCCTCTAGTAGATGAGCACTCTGCAGCCACCACAGAAGAGACACCCTTGTCCTTGGAGACAGGATTATCCGCTGATGCATCTGAAGATGCGATCCGGACCATTCGTCCAGCAGATCCCACTGAAAAATTCTTGCGTGAAATCTGCCGAATGGAATCGCTTCGTAAGAAGCCACCATTTTTCCCAGGACTCTTGTGCATTGATGCACTGACACTTGGCCTGGTTCTAGGAGGTTCCTAACTAGCTCGGATAACTCCCTGGCTTTCTCCTTCGGGAGAAACACCTTTTTCTGGACTGTGTCCAGAATCATCCCTAGGAACAGCAGACGTGTCGTCGGAATCAGCTGCGATTTTGGAATATTTAGAATCCATCCGTGCTGTCGTAGAACTACTTGAGATAGTGCTACTCCGACCTCCAACTGTTCTCTGGACCTTGCCCTTATCAGGAGATCGTCCAAGTAAGGGATAATTAAGACGCCTTTTCTTTGAAGAAGAATCATCATTTCGG
The DNA here is from genome assembly GCF_028390025.1 of Pseudophryne corroboree. Lineage (NCBI taxonomy): Eukaryota > Metazoa > Chordata > Amphibia > Anura > Myobatrachidae > Pseudophryne > Pseudophryne corroboree. Next base: position 216,684,845 of record NC_086451.1, read on the forward strand.
CCATTACCTTGGTAAAGACCCGTGGTGCCGTGGACAATCCAAACGGCAGCGTCTGAAACTGATAGTGACAGTTCTGTACCACGAACCTGAGGTACCCTTGGTGAGAAGGGTAATTTGGGACATGGAGGTAAGCATCCTTGATGTCCAGGGACACCATATAGTCCCCTTCTTCCTGGTTCGCTATCACTGCTCTGAGTGACTCCATCTTGATTTGAACCTTTGTATGTAAGTGTTCAAAGATTTCAGATTTAGAATAGATCTCACCGAGCCGTCTGGCTTCAGTACCACAAATAGTGTGGAATAATACCCCTTTCCTTGTTGTAGGAGGGGTACTTTGATTATCACCTGCTGGGAATACAGCTTGTGAATTGTTTCCAATACTGCCTCCCTGTCGGAGGGAGACGTTGGTACAGCAGACTTCAGGAACCTGCGAGGGGGAGACGTCTCGAATTTCCAATCTGTACCCCTGGGATACTACTTGTAGGATCCAGGGGTCCACTTGCGAGTGAGCCCACTGCGCGCTGAAACTCTTGAGACGACCCCCCACCGCCTTTGAGTCCGCTTGTACGGCCCAGCGTCATGCTGAGGACTTGGCAGAAGCGGTGGAGGGCTTCTGTTCCTGGGAAGGGGCTGCCTGCTGCAGTCTTCTTCCCTTTCCTCTACCCCTGGGCAGATATGACTGGCCTTTTGCCCACTTGCCCTTATGGGGACGAAAGGACTGAGGCTGAAAGACGGTGTCTTTTTCTTTATACGGCAATACTTCCATGTGCCGTTTGGAATCTGCATCACCTGACCACTGTCGTGTCCATAAACATCTTCTGGCAGACATGGACATCGCATTTACTCTTGATGCCAGAGTGCAAATATCCCTCTGTGCATCTCTCATATATAGTAATGCATCCTTTAAATGCTCTATAGTCAATAAAATACTGTCCCTGTCAAGGGTATCAATATTTTCAGTCAGGGAATCCAACCAAGCCACCCCAGCGCTGCACATCCAGGCTGAGGCGATCGCTGGTCGCAGTATAACACCAGTATGTGTGTATATACTTTTTAGGATATTTTCCAGCCTCCTATTAGCTGGCTCCTTGAGGGCGGCCGTATCTGGAGACGGTAACGCCACTTGTTTTGATAAGCGTGTGAGCGCCTTATCCACCCTAGGGGGTGTTTCCCAACGCGCCCTATCATTTAATTTATCTGATTCAGGAAAAACTACAGGTAGTTTTTTCACACCCCACATAATACCCTTTTTTGTGGTACTTGTAGTATCAGAAATATGTAACACCTCCTTCATTGCCCTTAACATGTAACGTGTGGCCCTAATGGAAAATACGTTTGTTTCTTCACCGTCGACACTGGAGTCAGTGTCCGTGTCTGTGTCTGTGTCGACCGACTGAGGTAATGGGCGTTTTAAAGCCCCTGACGGTGTTTGAGACGCCTGGACAGGTACTAATTGGTTTGCCGGCCGTCTCATGTCGTCAACCGACCTTGCAGCGTGTTGACATTATCACGTAATTCCCTAAATAAGCCATCCATTCCGGTGTCGACTCCCTAGAGAGTGACATCACCATTACAGGCAATTGCTCCGCCTCCTCACCAACATCGTCCTCATACATGTCGACACACACGTACCGACACACAGCACACACACAGGGAATGCTCTGATAGAGGACAGGACCCCACTAGCCCTTTGGGGAGACAGAGGGAGAGTTTGCCAGCACACACCAAAACGCTATAATTTTACAGGGACAACCTTATATAAGTGTTTTCCCTTATAGCATCTTAATATGTAATAATATCGCCACAAAAATGCCCCCCCTCTCTGTCTTAACCCTGTTTCTGTAGTGCAGTGCAGGGGAGAGCCTGGGAGCCTTCCCACCAGCAGTTCTGTGAGGGAAAATGGCGCTGTGTGCTGAGGAGAATAGGCCCCGCCCCCTTTTCGGCGGGCTTCTTCTCCCGTTTTTCTGACAACCTGGCAGGGGTTAAATACATCCATATAGCCCCAGAGGCTATATGTGATGTATATTTAGCCAGCATAGGTACTTTCATTGCTGCCCAGGGCGCCCCCCCCAGCGCCCTGCACCCTCAGTGACCGTTGGTGTGAAGTGTGCTGAGAGCAATGGCGCACAGCTGCAGTGCTGTGCGCTACCTTAAGAAGACTGGGAAGTCTTCAGCCGCCGATTTCTGGACCTCTTCTCTCTTCAGCATCTGCAAGGGGGTCGGCGGCGCGGCTCCGGTGACCCATCCAGGCTGTACCTGTGATCGTCCCTCTGGAGCTAGTGTCCAGTAGCCTAAGAAGCCAATCCATCCTGCACGCAGGTGAGTTCACTTCTTCTCCCCTAAGTCCCTCGTTGCAGTGAGCCTGTTGCCAGTAGGACTTACTGAAAATAAAAAACCTAATAAAACTTTTACTCTAAGCAGCTCTTTAGGAGAGCCACCTAGATTGCACCCTTCTCGGCCGGGCACAAAAACCTAACTGAGGCTTGGAGGAGGGTCATAGGGGGAGGAGCCAGTGCACACCACCTGATCCTAAAGCTTTTACTTTTGTGCCCTGTCTCCTGCGGAGCCGCTATTCCCCCATGGTCCTTACGGAGTCCCCAGCATCCACTTAGGACGTCAGAGAAAAAGTGGAACAGTATTATTCCAACCCCACCACTTTTACTATTACCAGGCCTGGAGTTGTGTGTAAAGTGGAGACCACCATGTGATAGTGCTGCAGGAGAGTCTGTGTCTAATTGTGTGAGCCATGTTTCTGTTATAGCCAGTAGATTGAAGTTGTGAGAGATAAAGAGGTCATGGATGGATGTTAATTTGTTACAAACAGAGCGTGCATTCAATAAGGTACAATTTAATGACTTGTAGCGGGAAGGGAAACGTGATATTTATGAGGTTAGATGGATTTCTATGTTGTTTTGAAACAGCTGAGTGTGAGTGGGACAGGTGGTTGAGGCATGGATTTGGTGATATTTTTGGCAGAGTGTACTCGGCTATCTGGTGCAGTGACGTCAGTCCACACACTTAGTGACTTAAACAGTAACGCAGGTTTACTTAGTGTACACAGGTAACTCAGATGTAACACTGATATTGGTAATCAGGAGCCCATATATCACACAAGGTAACAGCATTAGGTAATGGTACTTATCAGGAGATGTCTGTGGTGGTGAAGCATGGAGGACTGCACAGCCATGCAGTCTGACTCCCACTGTAGAGCAGATGATCCATGCACTGGAACACTGTGAGTCTCTGTAGCTGAGATCTGCTCCCAGTCTCAGCTCTGCACTCTTGTACACCAGGACTCCGTCTCTCAGTCTCTGTGTGCCACACTCTCCTCACTCTCTCTGAGATGGAGGAACAGGAACTACTTCATATAACTCCACCTCCGAGTGACTCCTGGCACTAGAGGTCTAACACTAGGGGATGCACCCATAGACTGATACACAGAAGGAGACAGGTACAGAGCGCACCATATCCTAAGTTATATGTCACCAACTAATAAAAGCAGAAGAGTGAGATAAATATTGGTGGATGTTTGTGAGTGTTTATTATGGTGGCCAATTGTGGTTGTCAAAGTACTTGTAGAGAAGTAAGTATAAAGCTCATGAGTGTTTAGAAGAGGGGAGTGGATAATAGAATAATTAAGTGGATAATCTATGAATAATTTGCGCTATTCTTATCTAAATGACCAAAGTTGTTGCAGAATGAAATAACAATACATTTGGAACACAGGGGAAAGTGTTGGAATGTGATAGCATGCAAACATATTAGATTGGCAAAGGAAATTCAAGAGGGGAGTATATTTCAGGAAGGGACATACTACAACCAGAAATCATGCTCTGAATAACGAAATACATATTTCTTGCTGTATAATCAAGTATTCTGCCCATGGTTGTCTATATGTGCATTCATCCTTTTATGTTTATGCGTTTACAGTTTTATCAATCCATTCTCCCACATCTGTGTCGCCTCCTTGTCTGGCTTCAGGTTGGATTTCAAAAAATCTAGTTATCTTGCTCTATTTAAATAGTATTTTTTTTTTAAATATCAATTTCCTGCTGACAGTTTGAATTTGTGCGTGGTAAACATAGTTTTAGTATAAACACACATTCCAGCTGTCTGATGTATTTTAAGATTTCTGCCTAGTAATGAACCTATTGAGATTTAAACAGAGCTGCACATAAAATCTCCCTGGCACACATCCCTGGTGTGTTGATGGAGGAGGTGGCTAGATATGATAGATAAAAAAATGAAAAACTGCTGTTTCGTGACGTCAGTCATTTTTGGATGTGTGAATGTGTCTGGCATAAAAGGAAGCAAACAGATTAGCATATCATATTTGACATCTGCAGGATAGCAAAAGTTTTGGAACCTCTGTGGGTTTCTGAGTCTGAGTTTTGTGGGATGAAATTATTAAATGAAATTCTAGGGGTGGAAAGACACCTATAGCGGCCTTCACTATTATCAGAGTCATAGAGCATTCTTCTTCTTCTTCATACTGTAGGTTCTCTTATTAGTGTTTTACGAATTTTGGTCCTAATTCAGATGAGGTTGGAAAGAGCATCGCTGCTGCTTACTTGGAAGCAACAGTTACGTTCTGATATGGTAATGAAGCAGGAGATGTTTGAAATAAGTAGACGCCTCCTGGGACGCAACATCATCAGCTGGCTGCATGATCTATGGGGTCATGCATACTAGCCGCCACAGATCCTACCAAGGGACCAGGAATTCTCTGTCTTACCCAAAACTAAAACGGAGGCCATCGCCACCTCCTTCACGCCCCAAACAGCTGCAGACTGACAATCTTTGATATCTGCAGCCATACTTCATCTGATGACACAGGACCCGTACTGCATATGTGCAAAGTACCTGCGCCATGGTGTAGCAGATTATTATTATCCTTTATTTATATGGCGCCACATGGGATCCGCAGAGCCCAATTACAGAGTAAACAAATAAGCAAAGCATGAAGATAGTGACTTACAATTCAATACAATATAATATAGGACAAGTACAGGGTATATATAAACATAGCTGCGTCAGCAGACAGCACTGAAATAAGTGTCAGGGTGGTAGAAAACCGAGGGATTGGGTGCCATCAAAGTGAGTATTGAAAAGAAGATAGGTTAAGTAAGAGACGTAAAAGCACATGAGGGAAGAGAACCCTGCTCATGAAAGCTTACATTCTAAAGCAGATCTTTTGGGATCTGAATCAGATCGCATCTGTGTTGGTGACAAGGTACAATGAGGCATTAATAGCACCTTCATGGCATATATTTTAAGAGTAATCATATTTCTATGATTAAACGTTCACAAAACTGACAATCCCAACATCTCTTCGCTCTTGTGATTGATTTCAAATGAGACTAAGCCTGTATTTTAGAAAGAAAACTGTGATAGTTACCTTAAATCACATAGTTTTTAATATAAATATATGCAGTAAGACAACATTTATTACTCCACTAATTACTGCATATAGTTCAGCAGCACAACAACACATACAGTGCTACTGTATCAGGGATGGGAATACTCCAACTCCAACAATGAAAGAAGTTTGATCATACAGTGTTTGCAGATCATTTGGCCACCATTCCCTCTGTTTTTTTTTATTCTCTTTTGCCTGTCTGCCTAAACTGGGACTGCAGCGTTGATTACTTTATTACAGAAAGCTTTTAAATTACAGTTCTACAGTATTATTATTTTTTTTATTATTATCTTTTATTTATATGGCGCCACAAGGGATCCGCAGTGCCCATTACAAAGTACATAAAGAAATGGGCAAAACAAGAAAAAAGAACTTATAGTTTGGGAGAATTTAGGACAAGGTTATGTGCAATCTAAGGGAGTATTGAATATAAGATAGTGTAAGAAAGAGAAGGAAGGGCACATGAGAACACAAGGCTCTGCTCTTGTAAGCTAACAATCTAAAAGGTGAAGGGATAACATACCGCGGTGATACAGAAGGTGTAGACCATGAGCAAGGACAAGAGGCTTAGAAGGACAGTTGACTGGGTTTGGTGAAGAGCCCATTTGAAGTTTTGTAGAAAGGTGGAGAGTCGAATGGGGAGAGGTAGAGAATTCCAGAGATAGGGAGTAGCATGTGCAAAATCTTGTAGGTAGGAGTGGGAGGAGGTAATCAGTAGGAGAGGCAGCGTGCATTTGCAGAGGATGGTTGGGAGTGTAGAGAGAGATATATTGTCAGAGGTGTAAGAGGGAGAAGAGAGGGTGAGGGCTTTGAAGGTGAGTGTGAGAAGCTTGAATTTGGGCCCTCATTCCGAGTTGATCGGTCGGTATTTTTCATCGCATCGCAATGAAAATCCGCTTAGTACGCATGCGCAATATTCGCACTGCGACTGCGCCAAGTAATTTAACAATGAAGATAGTATTTTTACTCACGGCTTTTTCATCGCTCCGGCGATCGTAATGTGATTGACAGGAAATGGGTGTTACTGGGCGGAAACACGGCGTTTTATGGGCGTGTGGTTGAAAACGCTACCGTTTCCGGAAAAAACGCAGGAGTGGCTGGAGAAACGGAGGAGTGGCTGGGCGAACGCTGGGTGTGTTTGTGACGTCAAACCAGGAACGACAAGCACTGAACTGATCGCACAGGCAGAGTAAGGTTGAAGTTACTCAGAAACTGCTAAGTAGTTTGTAATCGCAATATTGCGAATACATCGGTCGCAATTTTAAGAAGCTAAGATACACTCCCAGTAGGCGTAGGCTTAGCGTGTGTAACTCTGCTAAATTCGCCTTGCGACCGATCAACTCGGAATGAGGGCCTTGATTCTTAATGGTAAGGGGAGCCAGTGAAGAGCTTGTAAGAGAGGGGAGGTAGATGTGGTATGTTTGGTGAGGAAGATGAGACGGACAGCAGCATTGAGGATAGACTGGAGTGGAGAGGGGCAAATGTCAGGGATGTCAGAAAGGAGGAGATTACAGTAGTCCAATCTGGAGATGACCAGCAGTGAGTGGATAATGGTCTAAATTTCATCCTGGGTGAGAAAGGGTGTGATCCTGAAAATGTTTTTGAGATGGAAATGGCAGGTTTGTGAGAGGTACTGAATGTGTGGTTTGAAGGAGAGGGAGGATTACTCCAAAACAGCTCACTTGGGGGCTAGAGGAGATAGTAGTGCCATCAATAGATAATGAAATTGTGGGAGGTGAGGTTATGCGGGAGGGAGGGAAGATGATCAGATCAGTCTCAGACATGTTAAGTTTAAAAAAGCGCTGGGACATCCATAATTAGATAGCAGAGAGACAGTTGGAGATATGAGAACTGACTCAATACTATCTGGGTGACACTAAGGGGAGATGTACTAAATCTTGTAGAGTGATAAGGTTGAGAGAGATAAAGTACCATCTAATCAGCTACTAACTGCCATGTTACAGGCTGTGTTTGATAAATGACAGGAGCTGATTGTCTGGTACTTTATCTCTCACCAAGGCTTAGTACATCTGCCACTAAGAGATTTGTGGGGTTCAAATCACCAGCCATTATTTCCAACTGCTTAAACTGCCTACTGGTAACACTGGCCTTGGTACTAAAGTGGATGTATGTTCAACTGGTTCACTGGTAATTTCTCTTACGTCCTAGAGGATGCTGGGATCCACATCAGTACCATGGGGTATAGACGGGTCCACTAGGAGCCATTGGCACTGTAAGAATTTGAGAGTGTGGGCTGGCTCCTCCCTCTATGCACCTCCTACCAGACTCAGTTTAGAAAATGTGCCCGGAGGAGCCGGTCACAGCTAGGGAGAGCTCTCCTGAGTTTTCCTGGTAAAATGTTGTTTTAGAGTTTTTTGTTTTACAGGGAAGCTGCTGGCAACAGCCTCCCTGCAGCGAGGGACTGAGGGGGGGAGCAGTGTCCGCCCTGCCGGGTCTGAGCCACTGTCTCCACTGACTGGACACTGAGCTCCAGAGGGGTCTGATTGTTCTCCGCCACAGTGGACCGCTCGCCCCAGCAGCATGCCGCCACCCCCTTGCAGAGCTGAAGAATCGGTGGCGAGTGAGACACCAACCCCCCTAGCAAGCGAGGGGTCAGTGTGACAATGGCAGCAACAGGGTAGGAGCGCAGTAGTAACTGCGGTCCAGGGATGGCTCAGCAGTACATGGTGCGCCGCTGTGAGGGGCACCCTGAGCCAGCACTACACCCTACACTGGTCCAGAAGACTGTCGGGGTCCCAGGATCTCAGCCAGCACTAAATCCACAGGCCAGTATAAGCAGAAGAAGAGCGGGAAGACAGTGCCATTTTGGGGGTGGAGCTTCTCCTCAGAGCAGACCCAGCAGCGTTTCAGCGCCATTTTCCTGCCTGCACAGCGCTGACCAGGAAAGAAGGTCCCTCCACAGCAACTCCAGCTATCTGTACTCGGTACCAGGGGGTTGTAGAAGGGGGGGGGGGGGAGGCTGCAATACGACTGTGTATCCTATTAAGGTGCACAGTCAGCGCTGACAAGGGGTCTCCCTTTGGTAAAAGCGGTGTGTGTGGGTTGGCTCCAATCTCTGTGTCTCTCTTGCTATTCTTGGGGAGGAGACTCTGTCTGCCCTCACGTGTGTGTGTGTGTGTGTGTGTGTGTGTGTGTGGAGTGTTTGGTGGTCTCCTTTAGCTATGTCCAGAGACACTGTGTCATATGCTGCGTAGGATATGTCCTCACAGGATGATCCCATTCCATCTAATCAGGATAGCACTGGTTTAGCACAGATTCCAGCAAGGGAACCTGAATGGTTTTCCTTTATCAAATCTTGGATTACTCAGATTTCCGACAGGGTTGCGAGTAATGAGTCTGCAACCCAGGTATTACAGAACTCCATGGCAGTATGGCTCGATTCTGGTACCTCAGGACTCCCCGCTATATACCCCCAAAAACGTGCGCTTGTTAACATCACGCAAGATGACACAGATACTGATTCTGATACCACAGACGGTAATGGGGATGTGTTGCGGGGGTCTGCCTCTCTTGTAAAGGGGGTGCAATTGATGATAGAGGCTATCAGGGATGTGATGAATATTAATAATACTACACCTGAGCAGGTTGAGGAGGCTTTTTTCACTGAAAATAAGAAAGCCTCGCTAACCTTCCCTGTGTCAAAGGAATTGAATGCTATATTTGAGAAAGCATGGGAAAACCCGGAGAAAAAATTCCAGATCCCTAAAAGGGTCCAGGTGGCGTTTCCTTTCCCTGAGTAGGATAGGAAAAAAATGGGAAAACCCGCCTATTGCTGACGCATCTGTGTCCAGACTCTCAAAAAAGGTGGTTTTACCTGTTCCAGGATCTACCGCCTTAAAGGAGCCAGCTGATAGAAAAATTGATAATACACTTAAATCAATGTACACTGCTTCAGGGGCCATATTACGTCCCACTATTGCTAGTGCATGGATTGCAAGGGCTATAGTAAAGTGGTCGGCTACCTTACTAGAGGATTTGGATACGATGGATAGAGGGGATGTTGAATTGTTTTTGCGTAACATTCACGATACAGCAGGTTTTATGGTAGAATCCATGAAAGATCTCTTCCATGTCTGTTTCAGCTCGTCGGGGACTGTGGCTGCGCCAGTGGTCTGCCGACGTGGAATCCAGAAAAAGTGTGGAGTCCCTACCCTACACAGGTCAGGCTCTCTTTGGGGAAGCTTTGGATGCGTGGATATCCACGGCTACAGCGGGTAAGTCTCCGTTTCTTCCCTCAGCTGCTCCTGCTCCGAAGAAATACTTCTCTTCATCAGCATCTCAGTCCTTTCGGACTAACAAGCCTAGAAAGGCCAAACCGTCCAATACCTTCTTTAGGGGAGGTCGAGTTAAATCCAAGAAACCTGCTGCTGCAGGTTCCCAGGAACAAAAGCCTGCTTCAGGTACGCCAAAGTCCTCCGCATGACGGTGGACTGCGCGGACTGGAGGTGGGGCCGGTGGGGGCGAGACTCAGACAGTTCAGTCACGTCTGGGTATCATCCAGCCTGGATCCCTGGGTGATAGATATTGTGTCCCAGGAATACAGGCTGGAATTTCAAAAGCTCCCTCCTCACTGATTTTTCAAATCAGGCTTGTCAGTTCTACTGGCAGACAGAACTGTACTACAGGAAGCTGTCCAGAAGTTGGTGGAGGCACAGGTCATTGTACCAGTTCCTCCTCATTTACAAACCACAGGTTACTATTCGAACCTTTTCGTGGTATCAAAACCGGATGGTTCGGTCAGGCCCATTCTGAACCTAAAATCACTGAACCCCTTTCTAAAGGAGTTCAAGTTCAAGATGGAGTCTCTCAGGGTGGTGATATCAGGTCTGGAAGAGGGGGAATTCCTGGTATCCCTGGATATCAAGGATGCGTACCTCCACTTTCCGATTTGGCTGCCGCATCAGGCTTATCTCCGATTCGCATTATTGGACTGTCATTTCCAGTTACAGGCCCTGCCATTCGGCCTCTCAACAGCACCGAGGGTGTTCACCAAGGTGATGGCAGAGATGATGGTTCTCCTCCGCAAACAAGGGGTGAGCATCATTCCATATCTGGACGATCTGCTGATAAAGGCTTCGTCCAAGGAGAAGCTGTTTCAGTCCATTGTTCTCACAACACACCTACTCAGAGTCCATGGTTGGATTCTGAATCTCCCAAAGTCACATTTGGAACCGACCCAGAGGTTGTCTTTTCTGGGGATGATCCTCGACACAGAAGTGCAGAGGGTATTTCAGGCATTGGTGATACAAACAATGGTCCGGGAGGTCCTGAAGCCAGCCCGGGTGTCAGTTCATCACTGCATTTGCCTTTTGGGAAAGATGGTGCCCCTTACGAGGCTCTCCAATACGGGAGGTTCCATGCTCGGTCCTTCCAACTGGATCTCCTGGACAAGTGGTCAGGATCTCATCTCCACGTGCACCAGAGGATTCGTCTGTCAATAAAGGCCAGGATTTCACTCCTCTGGTGGCTCCAGTTGCCTCACCTTCTGGAGGGACGCAGGTTCGGGATTCAGGACTGGGTCCTTCTAACCACAGATGTGAACCTTCGGGGCTGGGGCGCAGTCACTCAGGGGGAAACATTCCAAGGAAGGTGGTCAAGTCTGGAAGCCAGCCTGCCCATCAACATTCTGGAACTAAGTGCCGTCTACAGTGGTCTTCTTCAGGCGGCTCATCTTCTAAGAAATCGGGCCATTCAAGTGCAGTCGGACAATGTAACGACAGTGGCCTACATAAACCGACAGGGCAGAACAAAGAGCAGAGTTGCAATGTCAGAGGTGACAAGAGTCATCCTCTGGGCAGAAAGACCAGCGTTGGCGCTCTCAGCAATCTTCATTCCTGGAGTAGATAACTGGGAAGCAGACTTACTTAGCAGACATGATCTCCATCCAGGGGAATGGGGTCTCCATCCGGAGGTGTTCAAGGAAATTACAGACATTTGGGGGTTACCCCAAATAGACATGATGGCCTCTCGTCTCAACAAGAAGCTTCAACGCTATTGTTCCAGGTCGAGGGACCCACAAGCAGTGGCAGTGGATGCCCTGGTGTCTCCGTGGGTGTTCCGGTTGGTGTATGTGTTTCCACCTCTTCCACTCATTCTAAGAGTTCTAAAGCTCGTAAGGAGATCAAGGGTTCAGGCGATCCTCATTGCTCCGGACTGGCCAAGGCGGGCTTGCTACGTGGACCTTCTGAATCTCTTCCAGGAAGAGCCGAAGCCTCTTCCTCTTCGGGAGGATCTGCTGCTGCAGGGACCGTTCGCCTATCAAGACTTACTGCGGCTACGTTTAACGGCATGGAGGTTGAACGACTGATACTAGCTCGGAAGGGCATTCCGAAGAAGGTCATTCCTACCCTGATACAGGCTAGGAAAGGGGTAACGTCTAAACATTACCATCATATTTGGAAGAAATATGTTTCTTGGTGTGAATTCAAGAAGTTTCCTACGGTGGAGTTTCAACTCGGACGTTTTCACCTCTTCCTGCAAGCAGGTGTGGATAGGGGCCTGAGGTTGGGATCTGTGAAGGTCCAGATTTCATCCCTCTCCATCTTCAGAAACAATTGGCTGCCCTCCCTGAGGTTCAGACTTTTTTGAAGGGAGTTCTGCACATCCAACCTCCCTTTGTACCACCTACGGCGCCTTGGGACCTTAATGTGGTGTTGCAGTTTCTCCAGTCGGATTGGTTTGAACCTCTACAGGAGGTTGAGGTCAAATTTCTTACTTGGAAGGCGGTCACGTTGTTGACCTCAGCTTCTGCTAGACGTGTGTCGGAATTAGGGGCTTTGTCCTGTAAAAGTCCTTACTTGATCTTCTACGAAGACAGAGCTGAGCTCCGGACATGTCAGCAGTTTCTTCCGAAGGTTGTGTCGGCATTTCATATCAACCAACCTATTGTGGTGCCAGTAGCTACTGACTCCTCAATTACATCAAAGTCCTTGGATGTTGTAAGGGCTCTGAAAATATATGCAAAGAGAACTTCTCGTCACAGAAAGTCGGACTCTCTGTTTGTCTTATATGATCCCAAGAGGATTGGGTGTTCTGCTTCTAAGTAGACTATTTCTCGCTGGATTGGGTTCACTATCCAGCACGCTTATTCTATGGCAGGACTGCCGTGTCCAAAATCTGTTAAGGCCCACTCTACTAATAAGGTGGGGTCTTCCTGGGCAACTGCCCGGGGTGTCTCGGCATTGCAACTTTGCCGAGCTGCAACTTGATCTGGGTCGAACAAGTTTGCAAAGTTTTACAAGTTCGATACTTTGGCCTCTGATGATCTGAAGTTAAGTCAATCAGTTCTGCAGGAGCCTCCGCACTCTCCCTCCCATTCTGGAAGCTTTGGTACATCCCCATGGTACTAATGTGGGCCCCAGCATCCTCTAGGACGTAAGAGAAAATAGGATTTTGGTTACCTACCGGTAAATCCTTTTCTCGTAGTCCGTAGAGGATTCTGGGCGCACGCCCAGCGCTTCGTTTTCCTGCAACCGTTATCTGGTTCAGTACGACTTTGTTTAGTTATGTACTGCATTGTTACTTAGTAAGTAATGTTTCAGCAGTTGCTGAGTTTTGAAGCTAAGCTAGCTTGATGTGCCTTGTATGTGTGAGCTGGTATGAATCTCACCACTATCTGTGTTAAATCCTTCTCTCGAAGATATCCATCTCCTTGGCGCAGTTTCTAGACTGAGTCTGGTAGGAGGGGCATAGAGGGAGGAGCCAGCCCACACTCTCAAACTCTTAAAGTGCCAATGGCTCCTAGTGGACCCGTCTATACCCCATGGTACTAATGTGGACCCCAGCATCCTCTACGGACTACGAGAAAAGGATTTACCGGTAGGTAACCACAATCCTATTTTTATTGTCTCCACAATGAGCTTTTCTTACTGGCTCCTATAATCTGAAAATGCACTTTACAGGACAATCGGAGTTTGTGTAAGAAAAAAAATTAGGTGCATTTGCCAGTTTCATACTAGGGTATTTCTGTTCCCTGGGCCAGCGTCCTCCTTCCCCCAGTGCAAAGTCATGAATAGCAGAAAAAGATTCCAGGAGCAGGAAGCCGAAGCCATCCTCTGTAGACATTGCGGTGCCTCTCCAGGCAATCCACAAGCAGGAGGAGTAAGAAGCTGTAAAGGACACAGACATCATCACGCTTCAATCATGATGCCCTTGGCTCTGCAACCTGGGTGGCAGCATTAGTTGCACTGCCCTTGGTACAGCCTCTGTAGCATAAGTTATGAAGCCCCCTTACCTATTTCTCCAGTAGCCCTCTACACATATTTTTATAGTTTGATACCATACTCCCAGACAGTACAAGGCTTTACCAGACAATACAGAATTCCACCCTGCAAGCACATAGAGTACAGACCATCATCAGACTGGGGCCTTCTGCAGATTGGGGCATGACCTGTGTAGAACAAGCTGTTTCTTTCTTGATTTTTATCTTAATTTAGGAGTGAAAACTATGTCAAAACCAATGCTGTAATGTACATCTGTGCTAAAGTACCAGTCTCTTAAATGTAATGCAAGAAATGATCCCAGCACACAACTAAGGGTACATACACAGGATGAGATTTTGGCTATCTTCGATTGTGACTATGCGATATGGACTATGCGATATGGACTATGTGTGCTTGCGATATTGGCTGTGCGATTTTGACTAAGTGACAATTTTAACTATACTTTAGTATTAGATAGATAGTTAAGATTGACTTGCCTGCACAGTCTATCTAGCCTTGAAATACCGACCCCGCGGGACAGCGCATCAGTATTGCACGGTGGCTAACACCTTGCGATTTGCACTAACTTTCCTTGCGATTTTTACTTTATGGTCAAAATCACAAGGATAAATCTCATAGGCCAGATGTAGAAAACAGTTGTTATATTAGTCCTATGAATGGACAAGGCTCTGATGTATAGCTTGTAGTCAAAGTCCAAAGTCTTGCAGTAATTCAGCAGAGCCTCCTGTGGGGATATAATTAAATACCTTAAACACTGAATCTGCAGTACTTCCTTGCAAGGCTAGATAGACTATGCAGGCAAGTCTACAAGCTACGCATCAGAGGCTTGTCCATTCATTAAACTAATATAACAACTGTTTTCTACATCTGGACTATGCAGTTTTTGATACAAATATTCTACACATATTTTTTAATAACTTTTTTTTTCTCTCTGTCTCATTATTTTGTTTCCGTTCCACCTTTCTACCTTTCCTTCCCGTGTTGTATACCGGTATGAGTATACCTTTGATGTATGAAATTGTTTTTTAGTATAAATTCCTACTATTATTTGTAACCCCCAATAAATACGTAAATATTTTGTTGAATCATTCTACTTCCAATTTTCTTTTACTGATAGTTGTGCGCTGGGAACATTTCTTGCATTATCTTTTACTACAGCGGTTGAGGATCCTCTGTCTCAATAGCAGCAGACGGACAGTAATTTGCACATACTCACTGGGAGCGCAATCTGTGACCTATCCATTTACTGCTAAATGTAGTGGCAGTATCCTTTGATGACTGTCTTGACAATTAGGGGAATGTAGCAATCCTGCATCAGTAATGTTATTGATTTCTATTGAATTATCCCTCCCAACATTGGACCAACCAAACCTCCATTCATACCAAACTTCAATGATTTCTTTCTGAGGATTCTAAAATCCCAGGACTGACTGCAGACTATGGGAAAGGATTAGTGAATTCCATAGCCTCTGTCAGTGTGTGCAGGAGATACAATAACCAAGGTTAGCATGTCTCTCACTCCATCAGTGTTGCCATCTAAAATTATTACTATTCTGACACAACACAATCCATATGGATAATATTATGCTGTGCATCATGTTTGTGGTTATAAGCCATATAATGCAAACCAAACACACAGCTAATGACTGATCACATTATCGTAGTATAGGAGAATGTGATTGTTTTATTCAGCATAAGAACCCCAAATCTAATAAAACAATGTGTCTCATATTTGACTTAATCTAAATTTAATGTTTCTTTTTGAAGGGAATGTTGTTGACAAGTCCATTGCCATACTTTGCTGTTAATTTAGAATTCCCACTTGGATAAACGCGAGCACAGAAAGGCGCACTGACTGATGTAGTCTCCCACTTGCTTTATTCCTGTTGCAGAATCCATTCCTTATATTATTGACGTGACCTAACAAAGTTGAAACAGCAATTTTATGAAATACTGTAAAGTAGAACTGAAAACCTTATTTAAAATTCTAAGTAACTTAGTCTTATTTTTAATTATATATAATTTTATGCTGATTGCTGTCTGTTCTACAATCTCAGCTCTTTTTAACTGATGGCTTCCATACCAATCAATCTCAAAGCAGATGGAACTGTATTGTACAGTCAGTGTCGGACTGGGGCATGAAGGGCCCACCGGAGAAATGCAGTGGTAGGGGCCCATTCTTCGAGGCTTGGCAAACCATTAGTGCATGGTCTGGGCCCCTTGATAAATAATATATATAGTAAATACTGCTAGTGCATGCATGATAATGTTCCAGAATAATAACAGCAATGCACTGTAGAAAATACACCATAGTCCTGAGCAGTATAATGTAACATATTCATAATATATAAGTGAGAGGGTGGGTCCCCAGGCAGTGGGGCCCACCGGTGGTTTCCCCTGTACCCCTATGGGCCAGTCCGAGCCTGTGTACAGTACATGCCAATGATGGACAGTAGGCGGCCCAAGGGCCAAATTCAGCTCTCTGAGCCTTCACTTGCAACCCCTATATCTTTCCTTTTTTATAGCCTGCTGGTCCTTTTCACAACTTTATGTTACGCCACATTGAACCGACAGACTTCCTTGTTATAAAATGCTTACTGATAAACTATTACAGAATACTGTTTATTTATTTGGACTAAACTTATTGTTTTAACTTAATAAAGATATTGAGGGTAATGTGCGCCCCTTTGAAGGCTAGCGAGTCTCATCTGCAGCCCTTGAATTGTATCAGGTTACCTTTCACTGCTTTATACAGAAAGTCAAGAAAATTATATAATGATGAAAGCTGCCTAGATATGCCTCATGGTAGCTCAAGACATGCCTGTTTCTGATGCATCAGGTGTTTATAACTTCAGGAATGGCTCAATGTGTACAGTAAGCCCACTATGCATTAATAATACCTATTGTAAGATTGCATCTATCAAGTGTAAAGACAAACTGTCAAGGAACAGTGGGGGTCATTCCAAGTTGTTCGCTCATTGACGATTTTCGCAACGGAGCAGTTAAGGTGAAAATGAGCATGCGCATGGTACACAGTGCGCATGCGCTAAGTATTTTAGCACAAAACGTAGTAGATTTACTCACGTCCGAACGAAGAATTTCCACCGTTGAAGTGATCGGAGTGTGATTGACAGGAAGTGGGTGTTTCTGGGCGGAAACTGACCGTTTTCTGGGATTGTGCGGAAAAACGCAGGCGTGCCAGGATAAAACGCGGGAGTGTCTGGAGAAACGGGGGAGTGGCTGACCGAACGCATGGCGTGTTTGTGACGTCAAACCAGGAACGAAACGGGCTGAGCTGATTGCAGTGTAGGAGTAAGTCTCGAGCTACTCAGAAACTGCTAAGAATTTTCTATTCGCAATTCTGCTAATCTTTAATTCGCAATTCTGCTAAGCTAAGATACACTCCCAGAGGG
Organism: Pseudophryne corroboree; assembly: GCF_028390025.1. Classification (NCBI taxonomy): domain Eukaryota; kingdom Metazoa; phylum Chordata; class Amphibia; order Anura; family Myobatrachidae; genus Pseudophryne; species Pseudophryne corroboree. The sequence continues at coordinate 216,701,920 of NC_086451.1, forward strand.
CGGCGGCCTAGCATGTGCAATGCTGCTAAAATCTGCTAGCGAGCAAACAACTCGGAATGACCCCCAGTATACCTAGCAAGGTGTATCACGCTGGTCATGCTGCTGATAAACATGTCAGCATAAATAATAATAATAATACATAGCAAATGTTCTATAAAGTTGTGCTGTTTTTACTCACTTTGTCGCAAAGACTCAAAAAATAGGGGCGTGTTGAGTGTGAAGAATATGCTTAAAGTAGTTAAACTCTGAATACTGTACAAACAGATATTGAGTAAGGATTACATTGCCAACTAGTGAGGTTGTAGTCAACTCAGTGGAATGCTGAAACTGGGAAAATCGTGTCTTATAATTTCTACTAATTAATATAATATCATCCAGGTGACTTATGGGCAGATTTATTAAAAAAAATGTTTACTAAAATAATGTTACATTATTTTAGTGACACCTGAATTTATTGAAGGGCTTTTGGAGCAGTTTTTATGAAAAACTGCTCCAAACCCTTTAATTCTCATTTTCTTAGTAATCAGATCGCATTTCCCATACTTACAATGGGAAATGCGATCTGGCCAAACTTACTAAAATATTTTTTTTATAAAAACAATGCAGTGAGTTCTGTGATAATTACGCTATCTTCAGATAGTGTTACCAGGGGGCTCACAGTGAATCCTACTTCCTGCACAGCTTTCTCTGCCCGCTGAGAAGCTTTTTCTGCTCCCCCTGCAAACGTGGAGATGAGCAGCAGAAGTATAGCTGATGACATAGAAATTGAGGATGCCACCATGTAAATGCAAGAAGATGAGGGAGATATTTGTGTAGCTGATGCTGTCACCAATGAGGATGGTGAGTATGAGGATGTTGTTTGTGTATGTCAGGCACCAGTAGAAGCAGCTCTTGGCCATGATAAGAAGATGGCCATTGTCATACTTGGGCATAGGACCAACAAATCCACCTCTTATGTGTGGAATTATTTTTACCCAAATCCTGACTACATTTGTCAAGCCCTCTTTAGCCTTTGTGGAACCACAGTAAATAGAGGTAGTGAAGTAAAGCATCTAGGAACCTCCAACGTATTACGTCATTCAAAGTGCAAGGGAATTTGCTGCGCTATATAAAAAACAGTTAATAAATAAATAATAAATAAAAATACATTTGCAGCAAACTCATGACAAGTTTTTGATAACATCAGAAACTGGTGCTAAAAAAAAAAAGCAGTCTACCATCAGCTAGCTCCCTTCTCTCAACAAGATCCCAGCACCTGCAATCCCCATCACCAAAACCTTTATCCTCAATATCCTCTGTAATGATCAGAGGTAGCCCTGGATCCAATTTTTTAAGGCTAGGTGACTCCTCCCCATTCCAGGAGCTGCTGCTAATGCGGGTTGATCTTCATCCAAGAAGGTGGCCAAGAAGACTATTATTTATTTATTAACTGTTTCTTACATAGTGCAGCAAATTCCGTTGCGCTTTACAATTGTAAATAACAATGATATAACAAAACTGGGTAATAGCAAACAGTCATAGAGGTAGGAAGGCCCTGCTCGCAAGCTTACAATCTATAGGGAAATAGGCATGGATACACAAGGATAGGTGCTATCTATTGCATAGTTGTACATCAGATTTCAAAGGTTCTCGGTGGGTTGTATGATATGGTCACACAGCAATGATGAACTGGGGTCGGGAGGAACGGAAAGTGAAGAATGAAAAGAAATGTGAGGATATGTGTGGACTGTGCAGAGTGGATGCAATTTGATAGGAAAGTTTATGAAGTTATGAGGGCAGTACTGGAATTTGATACGCTGCCTGAAGAGGTGAGTTTTCAGGGAACGCTTGAAGGTTTGGAGACTAGAGGAGAGTCTTATTGTGCATGGTAGGGCATACCACAGAGTGGGTGCAGCCCGGAGAAAATCCTGTGAGTGGGAGCGAGTAATGAGTGTGGATGAGAGACGCAGATCTTGTAAAGAGTGAAGAGGTCTGGTTGGGAGATATTTTGAGATAAGCAAAGCGATGAACGTTTGTGTAGCTTGGTAATGGCCTTGTGTGTGAGTAAAAGTATTTTATATTGAATACGGTAGAATACAGGTAACCAATGGAGGGACTGACAGAGTGGATCTGCAGACGATGAACGTCTAGTGAGGAAGATTAGCCTTGCAGCTGCATTCAGAATGGATTGTTGTGGTGAGAGCCTCATTTTGTGAAGACCAGTTAGGAGACTATTTCAATAATCAATGCGGGAGATAATGGGCCTAATTCAGACCTGATGGTAGATGTGCTTACTGTCATGCGGGGAGGACGCCCAGCACAGGGCTAGTCCACCCCGCATGTCAGGCCCAACCCCCCCTTCCCTCCCCCGCACATGTACAAAAGCATCGCACAGCAGTGATGCTTTTGTACTTTAGGAGTAGCTCCCTACCAGCGCAACTCCTGCGCACTGGCAGGGAGCTACTCGTCACTGTGAGGGCCGAACCAGCTGTGTGTGACATCATGCAGCCACGCGGCCCGCCCCCCGCACTGTCCGTGCATGCTTGCGTTGCCCGGACCGCGCCCCCTAAATGGCGGCCAAATGCCGCCGGCCTGCCCCCTCCTGACAAGCGAACGCCTCTACCTGTCAATTAGGCATAGGCAATCGCAGGGCTGAGATGGACATCAGTTGTCTGGCATGTGCTGGTGTACTGTGACGCCGGCACATGCGCATTTCAGACCTGAAAACTCACAGAACCGATAAGGTCTGAATTAGGCCCAATGAGAGCATGGATTAGAGTTTTAGCAGTGTCTTGTGTAAGATATGGTCGTATTTTGTATATGTTTTTTAGATGCATGTAACATGATTTTGAGACAGATTGAATGGGGGAACAAAGGACAGATCAGAGTCAAGGATGACACCTAGGCAACGAGCTTGTGGGGTAGGGTTGATTGTCAAATTTTCAACAGTGATAGAGATATCAGGTTGGTACCTACTATTGGCCAGTGGAAATATAATTAACTCTGTTTTTGAAATATTAAGTTTGAGGTGGCAAGATGTCATCCAAGAAGGAAATGGCAATCAGGCATTTAGTGACGCGGCCCAGTACAGATAGAGACAAATCAGGGGAGGATAGGTAGATTTGAGTATCATCTGCGTACAGATGATACTGAAATCCAAAAGAGCTGATTAGTTTACCAAGAGATGAGGTATAGATAGAGAAAAGCAGAGGACCTAAGACTGAGCCTTGCGGTACTGCAACTGAAAGAGGTAGCGAAGAGGAGGTAGATTCAGAGAAGCGAACACTGAAGGAGTGATTAGATAGGTAGGATAGGAACCTAGAAAGGGCTGTGTCTTTAAGACCTAGGGATTGTAGTGTTTGTATGAGAAGAGAATGGTCAACAGTGTCAAAGGCAGAAGATAGATCTAGAAGAATAAGAAGTGAGTAATGGCCTTTAGACTTCATTGTGACCAAATCATTAACCACTTTAGTCAGTGCTGTCACTGTGGAGTGTTGGGAACGGAAGCCTGACTGAAATGGGTCCAATAAGTTGTGTGAGTTAAGAAAGTGTGTGAGTCGAGTGTAGGCAAGTTTCTCAAATAGCTTAGAGATACAAGGGAGTTGAGAGATAGCGCAGTAGTTTGAGAGAGATTTAAGGTCAGAATTTTGTTTTTTCAAAATGGGAGTAATCACTGCATGCTCGAACAGTGAAGGAAAAATACCAGTAGAGAGAGAGATAGATTACAGATGTTAGTTAAGGTAGGGATGAGCACCGGAGACAGAGCTTTACTTATTTGTGAGGGTAAAGGATCAAGAGGAGAGGTAGTAGAGAAGCAGGATGAGAAGAGTTATGATACTTCATCTTCATCTGTGGGATCAAATGAAGAGAGTGCCAGAGGGTTCAGGTGAAGAACTGAGCAGGTCACTTGCTGAGGAAGAGTATACCATTTCGTCTCAGATCTTATCAATCTTCTCCTTGAAGTAGGAAGCAAGATCTTGTGTCTTGATAGTGGTTGGTGGGGTAGGTGAGGGAGGATTTAGAAGTGATTTAAATGTATTAAAGAGTCATTTAGGGTTAGAGGCTTGAGCAGAGATGAGAGTTTGGAAATATGTTTGTTTGGCAGTGTCCAGGGCATTGCTATAAGAGTGGTAGACAGTCTTATATGTGAGGTAGTCACTTGAAATACGAGATTTACGCCACTGACGTTCAAGTTTCCGTGTGAGTTTTTGTAGATGTCTTGTTAATTTAGAGTGCCATGGTTAACATCTAGGCCTACGTGGAGTGTGATGGGTAGCTGGAGCCACTTCATCAAGGGTTATTTTTAGAGTCTGGTTCAGGTGTGATACTACTAGTGATGGCTATGCTAGTATTAGATCTGCATCCAATATCCACCATTAATGCAGTGTTTTTTTTCGCATTTAATTAAGGTCCAGTGTTCCCGTTACCAAAATCCATCTCGGTTCCATTGTAGTAAAAATATTGGCCTACAAAATGCCATTGTACCACTGCCAACTTAACCACAGATATATGGACAAGTGGTCGTGGGCAAACTAAAGATTACATGACTGTGACATCCCACTGGGTGGGTGAATCACCTCAACAGCAGCAGAAGCAGTATCTAACAAACAACAGCCGCTCATTCAGAGGCAGGCTACTCTGTGTATTGTCGAAGTCAGAAAATATTACAACACACACCTTACGTACAAACACCACATAGATGGCCTCCGTGTGCGTACGTATTCGGCTGTGCATGCACATATTCGCAAATTGCGTATGGTCGCTCCCGCGGTCCTGCGCATTAGAGCGTGGTATGAGTAATTACAGTGGAATTTGTACTCGCATGGAAAAGCCACAAAGACATATCATAAATCTAATCTATATATTGCATAAATCCCACACTGTCTGCTTCCTCTTCTAAATAGCATGAAGATCGGTCACACATAAATTAAATTCCCAGAGACTAAAATACAATGGCCTTATTTACACTAAGCTTTGAAATTCTATGAAGAAGGCAAACACCTTTGTTTACTAGGGTAGCCGAGTTTCTATTGAAAGCAATAAGAACTGTATTGTCATTGTCTTACCTGAAGACAAAACAAATAAAGAGACAATACCCAGAAACCCAGGCTGAGAGAAACTCAATTAGCAATAGCTAACAAAAATACAAACCAGACATTTAGAAATCTGAGATATTAACATTCATAGTCTAAACTCTTGGAGATGTATGTGTTTGTGTGTATATATATATATATATATATATATATATATATATATAAAATTCCTAACAAATTGTAATAGCAGGAGTATGTGTGTGTATGTGTATATATATATATATATATATATATGTATATATGAGTATATGGATATATGTGGATATATGTATATCTTGAGGATGGAAATAGATAATCATATCATGTGTGGGATCATATTGTTCAGAGTCACGTAAACATTAACCTGGTGGGAATAAGAATATTATTATATATTACCACATTAAGTTATTAATAATACCAGATTTATGTATGATTAATGTGATGGGTTTAACTGGTCATGGGGCGGGAACTCAGATGCAAACAACAGAAACCACATCTCAAGTCTTAGCCATCGCCCACTTTTTGAGCTGACCAATGATCCCCGGTGCACAGGATATGTCCCACCCCCGAACCAATGGAAGAAGAGCACACAGTGTCTATTGTATTATGTTTTGATCTACTGTATAAAGAGCCAGCTGCATGCCAGGTCACTATCACAGACTCTGAAGGTCATCACCCTTGATGACTGAGGACCGGACCGGGAAGCGCAGGCGAAACCAAAAGTATGTACCATTGACTGTAGCCATTATTCTTTTGTATTGTATTGCTTTGTGATTGTAACCCCCTTTCAGTAATAATATGTTGTGGTGTCGGAACCCAGCAATTTAAATACAATCTGGTGTCGTTTTTTCCTTTCCCTGCTAAGGTTTAAAGTGTATTACTATCGCATGCATAGCTGTTAAGGGTTCACGGTGTATCTTTGGGTTTGTACGCGCTGCGTGTACTTTGTACAGTCAGCGCGGCATTTGTACGCAAAGTCCGTACACGGTACGGGACTCTGTATGCTAATGGTGTAATAGGTACGTAGGTTGTGGATTAAGTATAGCGGCCGCAGCGGCTTTATTTAAAGTGTATGAAATGTCTTTTTAAAGTGTTGCTTTAGTCCTGTACGTAAACCAGCGTTTACAATTAGGGGCTCATCCGATTTCCACATACTCACAGGCTAACAGGTCATAGCAGACTTAATCTATCAGCAAAAGGGTGGACAGAAAGTATCCTACGTAACCTTTTTGTGGTCGATGGATACACTGAAAACCCTACTTTTGTGCTGATTAGATGACGTCTGCTCTGTATGGTTTGCAGAGGTGCTGGTAGAACCCGTAATACAACAGGAAAAAAGCTATTTCAAAATCTGTGACTTTTTTTTTGGCGACAAAAAGCGTACACAAAAGACACCCATACTTTGCATACCCTCTCACATTGTTGCCATAAGACTAAAACTTTTGTTTAAGCTGTATTGCCTCTCGGGTAAAGCTGCCTATCTGAATGAATTAAAATTTTCTGTACAGAAAAACCAAAGTGTATTTGAGTGAGCGAATGTAGGAGTGAGTGGATTTGAACCCCGGAAATCGGGTCCCGTGGTACACCAACTAAGTGGAGGCTTGGTGGCGTGAGGTGGCTGACTTACGTTAATATAGATTGAAATCCACAAATCGTGAGGAGATTTGCAGAGGAGCGTAATAGGGAATTGTGCATTGTGTAGTATTGAAGTAAAAAGGTTTTTTTGTTACACTCCGAACTGAGGGTCGCAGTTTGTACATCGACCCGTGGTTGTACGGCAGATAGGTAACAAGTACCTATACGCTGTGCAATTGGACCGCGCGTTTGTGGGTGCGATACATAGTGCAACTTAATACCCCTTTTACGAGCTGTTGCGTAAAATCGCGGTATCATTAGCGCTGTGTAGAGCATACGCAAGTGTGATTTGTGTATAAAAAGTGTATAGGGAGTTTTCGCTGGTCTCTCTCAGGAAAATCTCCAGCGGCGGATATATACTGGAAAAGGTAAGTCACTCCTAACACTTCCAGTAAATAGAAACCAATAGGGCCTCACTGGGTACGCGGTGTTCACTATTTGAGTGAGTCGTGGTACTCAGCGGAGAAGGGGCTATTGAAAGCGCTAGGTGTCTTTCACCGTCTATCTGCGGTGTGCATTGGGGATTGCGTTTATTGGCAAAAAGTCCGCGATGGGATCCAATTGCACAAGCAGTGGGCGTTTAGTAGCTAGGGTTCAGGCTGAAGAAGTGGGACTGAAAAGGTCAGAATTGCGACCGAGAGGGTCAGCAAGGTTTATTATGTGTGAAAAGTATGGTTCACACACGGAGGCTTTTTGCAATGAATGGTTACGTATGACTGACAAAGATAGGGTACCATTCCCTAAGGTGGGCAGCTTTGAACCCGAGGTACTGCAGAATGTAAGCAGTAAAATATGTCTTCTTAAATCCAGAAAACAAAGGATTAGACATAACGATTGATTACATTTATGACAGCAAGAGGGGGAGATGCAAAGGGAACAAACTCGTAAAGCAGGTTCCAAACCTAGCAGGAATGGAGACACGAAATCACCATTACCGACACAGGTCGTAGGGAATAAGATGGCTACAATCAATGGTTCATCTGTAAATGATAGTAGTATGCAAGAGCAATGTATTAACCCTAACCTTTGCAAGTTGTATCCTGTTTTAAAGTCTTTTCAAGGTCATAATTCACAGGAAGATGAAGGATCCAGCCAAATCACAGCTCTTATTCAGGCAATCGCTTTGCAGGAAACTCAGGTGGGGCCTGTCCACCCAGTTAGAGCAGTACCAGTGTTCCCCACTGAAAGAACTGGTGAGGTTACAGCTACCGGTAAGTGTGAGACGGGTCATTGCACAGAGACAACAACACCCTACAGTAAACAGATTAGAATCGGAATGGTAGGATTACATCCTGTCTTGGAAATAGTAACTCCCAATGGGGGAACCGATAGTCAGGGAGTAATCCTCACCAGGAATAATGCAATGTATTGCCCGTGGTCCAAAGCTGAGCTGCGGTCAATCATTTCAGAATTCCCCGATCCCCGGGAGTATTTAGCCAGATGTCAAAAGTTTATCAGAGATCTGGGTAATGCTTATGAACCAGCTAATAAAGATTGGCGGATACTTTTAAAAGCGTGCCTACCCCCTAATATTGACACCCAAAAATGTATCACTGATTGTAGGTTAGAGTCGGAAAGTCCTATGACTGACGGAAACAATCAGGAAAATATAGAACAAATTAATAGGCAACTAGAGCTGTGTTTCCCCATTACTGTTAAGTGGAGAAGAATTTTCTCCATAAAACAGAGGGAAAATGAAATGGCATCTGAATATTTCCATCGGGCCCTGCAAATAATGGATAGATACATTGGGGTATCAGATACAGGGAACGATGCGAATTACATGGAGATGGCTGTCTCTGTGCTAATGGATGGACTCAATAAGGCAGTTAGGGACAGGGTACAAGCATCTTTGCCTAATTGGAGAGGGGCAACAGTAGATTGTCTTAGAGCGTGCGCAATTGAACATCATAAGAATATTGCTAGGCGTAGAAAATAACAGGAGGAGAAGCTGAGGACAATAAGTCTACAAGCTCTTGCAGCAAAGTCTCATCAAGCTAAATCCCAAAACCCGGATAGTAAGAAAAGACCTAGGATATGTTACACTTGTAGGAAGGAAGGGCATTTTGCCAGAGATTGTAGATATAGTAGAACACATAGTCAATATAGACCCCTAGACAGAGAAAACAAGCCACAGTATTAAACACATAGACGGGATCAAGGGACATATAGTAAGGAATCACAAGCCATATAGAAAACACAGATTCGGTTAATGGGAATCACAGAATAAATGCAACTTTATCCTTTTGACAGAACTTGCTGGGGTTAAGAGGAGGCCTCTAAACTTTTGCTTCTTTCTCTAGCAGAAATGGCCCCTGATTAACATAACAGGAGTTTTGTTAGAGATGATATACATATAATGTGCTCCCGCCCAGGAAACACAAAGTATGTTGGATACCCACAAAGACTAATGTTGCATTTCACTGTTCTAGATGCATGTCCATCACAGGTAGAGAAAATTATCTCACAGATACCGGGTTCCCTATGAACTTAGGATGGACAGGACACTGGATTGATGGCTGGGATAGTCCCAGTAGAGATAAGACACACAGAATTTTTTTTTACGGGCATAGACAGTAGAGAATCACTTACCCATAGTGCACAATCCAGTTGTCAAATTTTATAAAATCCTCTGTGCCTCTACAAACTTATCTGTTACTAACATCTATGTGATTTTCCTTCAAAGTTTCCACCTCATTTCTTACATTCACCGACAGGAGGGTACAATACATGGACCCAATCACAGTTCAAACGCCACATGCCTAATCGGTCCTTCAGAGCCCTGCCCAAATCCAGTATATCTCACCAGCATAAGGACATAAGGACACCAGTATTAATGCAGTGTGCCTGGTCATGCACAAATTGTGGAGAATGAGAATACTGGTGAAGGGAGACTGTGTACAGACACCGATATGCATGATGGTGTGACAGCCTGTTGGTGAATGCCAAACCTGACATTTCCAAACCTGACATTTTCTTTTTTTTATTTTCTATTTTTTTCCTCTCTTTTCTCTCATCCAGAGACGGTTTACTTCACACAACTGATAACATACGATAGTAAATTAAAATGAAAAAAATTGTGTTCCCTACAGGAAGAGGCAGTCTGGAGGACAAAGGGGTATGGCCAGGAGTCCTCAGGACTGTGGACAGGTGGACACGGTAAGCCAGTAGCCCCCAGAGCATATCTTCCAAGTCTAGCTGAGGTGGCACATGGTCTGACTCACCTAGGCAAAGAGGATATGTGCAGGCTGATGAGAGCCTACTGGTGTGCGCCAGGATTCTCTTCTCATGCAGGTAAGAGAGACATGTTTTACTTGCTTGAGGAAGAATATTGGACAGACAATACCAACAGAGCCATCCCATATCCCTCCTACAGACGGACCTTTTCAGGTAATACAAATCGACTTCATACAGTTACCACCCTGTAGGAATTTGAAATATGTGTTAGTTTGTATTGATGTATTTTCCATTTGGGTAGAAGCGTTCCCTGCTGCCACAAATACTGCTACGTTCACTGCAAAGAAAATTGTGCAGGAATTTGTGTGTAGATATGGTATCCCTAGAATAATTGAAAGTGACAGGGGTACCCATTTTACAGGTGAAGTCTTTCAGGTCATGTGCAAACTGATGGGAATTAATAGCAAGCTGCATACTCCGTACCGTCCACAGGCAAGTGCAAAGGTAGAGAGAGTGAACAGCACTATTAAGAACTAGCTGAGCAAATTAATGGCTGAAACTGGATTGCTGTGGCCAGAAGCTTTGCCACTAGTGTTGTACAGCATCAGAACCACTCCCAGGTCTCCCCTTAACTTATCAACCTTTGAAATTCTTTTTGGTCGACAACCTCATGTAACCTCATGTAATGATAGACCCCCAGGATGATTTGAAATGTAATAATGAAGTGACTCTGAAATATTTGGTTGGGATGAGCCAGCAGCTGAGAAATCATCAAAGAAATTTAAAGCTGGTGATACCTGACCTACCGAACAGTAATTGTCATGACATTGAGCCTGGGGATTATGTGATGATTCAAAATTTTTTACGCTCAGGTTGCCTCATAGACAGGTGGGAAGGACCATACCAAGTCTTGTTAACCAGCACGACAGCACTGAAGGTCGCCGAAAGAGAGACTTGGGTCCACTCGTCCCATTGCAAGAAGGTCGCTGACCCGGAAAGAACTCGTGACAAAGAGCAGAGTATAGAGAATCTCGTATCACTGGAGTGTTTGTTCCGGGAAAGTTGAGAGGCAGGACTGTTGAAGGGCATCTGAACACAGAGAGTAACAAGATCTAGAACGGTTGTTGCACCATTTTTCTTTTTTCACCTCCCCCTGAATTTTCCTTTCTTTTCTCCTTCTTATTTTCCTCCTTTCCCCTAACGAAATGGATCGATCACAAGAGACTGCGTTTCGGGTTCTGTTAGTAATTCTGGTCTTGATCAGGACAGTTTGTTTTGGTGAGGGTCCCAGAGAGGTCGAGCAGGGATCTGGAATGGGTTCTGATGGCGAGTATGAATTTGTAGGATCTCAGGAGCAGCACATCACTTTAGTAAAGGCTGGCATCAGTAAGCGCTCTGGTAGTCAGAGAGCTCGGAGGCACTGTGAGGGGTTATTGTCTGATGAATATTGTATTTGTAGGAATTGTGAGAATATAGTAGAAGATGGGTGCATCCAGAGATGTCAGTCCAACCTTAATATCAACATGGACCGTCATCCGTTGAGTGATTACCACTCACTAGTGGGTAAGGTCTCAAACCAGACAGAATGCTGGGTGTGCTCACAAGTACCTCAAGGTCAGAGCAAGTCAGGATTAGTACCATACTCTTTAGCAATAGATGAGGTACTCGAATTGTGGGGTGGGAGACCGGTGGACAAGAAATTCAATAACTCTAGGCCCCCTAGTTTGAAGCTCCACCAGTATCATGTAGACAGGTCCTTATTGTGTTTTAATATTTCCAATTACCGAAAACCGTGACATTGGGAAGTGACGTGGAATAACCAGACAATGACCTTTTCATACAGAGCTGATAGGATACCCATAGCCAAAAGTGGGAGGTATTTCCGGTACAGGTATACTCGTGGAAGCAAGACCATGTGGGTTGGAAAAGTATCGTCAGGGTATTGTGCTCATATCATCTAGCCCGATACTTGTACTGAGCAGATGGGAGAACTAGGGATTGGTTTCTTTACTTGGAAAATTTGTAATATGGTGATGTTATATTTTGTCCCCTATGTTCTCCCAGATGATGCCTATTTCATATGTGGGAGGAAGGCGTACAAGTGGCTTGCCCCGAGCTCAGAGGGATTGTGTTATATTGGGAGAGTACTACCAGAGGTCATGACCATAACCCAAGATAAAATGAAAGACGTTCACCGCAGTGCTCAGGCTCCTTATACTCATACTCACTATGAACACATCATCAAGAGACACCTCATAGATAGGACAGAGCACGCAGCCTCTGATTTGATCCACGAATCCACCGGGATTCAGTTCCTTCTCACATTAGACATTACCTGTACTGCCAGAGGAACTATAAATTATAGGTATATCCATGCGCTAGCGAACTTGATAGATAATATCACTGAGATGTATGACGACACCTTCAGGTATACGGGAAGGGAGTTACAAGCTTACAAGAAGGAACTGATTCAGCACAGAATGGTCCTTAATTATGTCACAGCCGTGACAGGTGGGTACTGTGTTACCCTGGCAACTCAATACAAACAGCACTGATGATCCCACGGAGATCATTGATCAGAAGATGGATGAGATCTTGCAGTTGAAGTGGGAGTTCAGGAGGAAGCACAGCCTTACCTTAGCGACTGTGAGTAATGTACTGACCAGCTGGGTCTCATGGTTGAACCCACGCAAATGGTTCTTAGGTTTAGGAGCGTGGGCTCAAAATGTCATTATGAGTGTGGGGAAGTTTCTCCTTTGTATCCTGGGAGTCATCATAATTATTGGTTCGATATTTAGGTGTGTTCAAATTCTAACGCGGCGCTAGCACGGCACAGATTTAATGAGTCTAAGGAGCGAGGGCGCAGTTATAGCAGCAGATTTAATTTATGACCCATCCATAGAGACAGTGTTATGATAAGGATTGCAAATTAATTTCATGGCCTGTTTCTTTCACCCGTTTTTCTTTGTCTCGCCCTCTGCCCAGATACATCCAACTGGAAAAGACGACAGCCCTACCCAAAATGTTTATGTGAATGTATTTTTATATATGTGTCTTATATTCATCTCTGCAACCTCCAGCTAATGGCACATATAGTCGACAGGTGATATCCACATATACTAGCACTCACATATGTTTCCCCCTCCTTGTATCATCAACTAAATGTGCACCCCATTTGTTGGAACAAGAAGCCGAAAAGAGCTCGGTAGTGTTTGTTGGCCCATTTACAGACCCTTAATACGGGATGAGAAGGATTTAATGTATACTTCGCAATACCTCGAAGCTTATCTAGAACATATACGGCACGATGATACATGCCCCTCAGAAATGGATTCATACATACATGCTTTTTACTATCCCACTAGGTCATACATTTCCCACATACAACTCCCCCCCGATCATCCAAGTTTTTGTATATATTGTATAGGTAATATTTTTTTCCTGTTTATTGATTAGTTAGTGGCAGTTATTGATGACTGCCAAAGGGTGGACTGTCGAAGCCAGAAAATATTACAACACATACATTACGAACAAACACCACATAGATGGCCTCAGTGTGCGTACATATTCGGCTGTGCGTGCACATATTCGCAAATTGTGTATGGTCGCTCCCGCGGTCCTGCGCATTAGAGCGTGGTATGAGTAATTACAGTGGAATTTGTACTCGCATGGAAAAGCCACAAAGACATATCATAAATCTAATCTATATATTGCATAAATCCCACACTGTCTGCTTCCTCTTCTAAATAGCATGAAGATCGGTCACACATAAATTAAACTCCCAGAGACTAAAATACAATGGCCTTATTTACCCTAAGCTTTGAAATTCTATGAAGAAGGCAAACACCTTTGTTTACTAGGGTAGCCGAGTTTCTATTGAAAGCAATAAGAACTGGATTGTCATTGTCTTACCTGAAGGCAAAACAAATAGACAATACCCAGAAACCCAGGCTGAGAGAAACTCAATTAGCAATAGCTAACAAAAATACAAACCAGACATTTAGAAATCTGAGATATTAACATTCATAGTCTAAACTCTTGGAGATGTATGTATTTGTATATATATATATACATATATATATATATATAATTCCTAACAAATTGTAATAGCAGGAGTATGTGTGTGTGTATGTATGTATATATATATATATATATATATATATATATATATAACCACAGACAGCTGGGATGCAGGATGAATCTTACATGGCACAGGCATACAAAACACGATGCAGCATTTCGGGATGCATCAGGTCCCTTCCTCAGGTGATGCTAGTGCCCAGCAAACAGCGTAAAACAGACATACAACATTAAACTTACCTATATAGCACCCCCCTGTCAGCACACCTGGTCCAGGAGACGCGTGGAGCTTCCGGTCCGGCTGAGGCGCCTAGACGGTGACGTCATCGGGACGCGGCGGTTGCCGTAGAAACCCGATGTGCGGGGAATCACACGCTGTCCCTGGCTGGCTAGCCTGACAGGGGGAGCCACATACCTAATAAACAAAACATCATGTGAGAAGTGACATATACACAAATAGTGGAGATAAAAACACAGTATATAATGGCTATGCGCCACATATAATGTGGCTCATTGCTGTTGTATATCCAGGTCGCACAATTTTCATTATATACTGTGTTTTTATCTCCACTATTTGTGTATATGTCACTTCTCACATGATGTTTTGTTTATTAGGTATGTGGCTCCCCTTGTCAGGCTAGCCAGCCAGGGACAGCGTGTGATTCCCCGCACATCGGGTTTCTACGGCAACCGCCGCGTCCCGATGACATCACCGTCTAGGCGCCTCGGCCGGACCGGAAGCTCCACGCGTCTCCTGGACCAGGTGTGCTGACAGGGGGGTGCTATATAGGTAAGTTTAATGTTGTATGTCTGTTTTACGCTGTTTGCTGGGCACTAGCATCACCTGAGGAAGGGACCTGATGCGTCCCGAAATGCTGCATCGTGTTTTGTATGCCTGTGCCATGTAAGATTCATCCTGCATCCCAGCTGTCTGTGGTTGTGCTCACCCAGACAATGCATTGATGCAGGTTTTTGTCACATTAAACTACAAGCATTTATTGATTAGTCCTGGAGTGCCGTGTCCTGTTCTGAACATTCACTTGTTCTGACTGTACTACATACCATTGTTTGGACAAAGGCACACAGGCGGCTGAATTACTACCAGGAGTGCCGGATTATTTGGATATTGTATTGCATTGGGGTTTGGCTAATCCCCTAAGTATCCAGGCACCCACCGCACTTTATATTGTTTCCAACATCACTGTGCTAGTGATCCATTACCACTATTGGTGGAGAGCATACATAACATGGAAGACGCTGACATCAATAGAGGCGAAGGAAACAGTTCCACTCATATATCATCTCAAACTGGGGACACATTGAGTTTCAACAAAGCACAGGCTGATCGCATCTTGTTTGCAGTAGATTGTGTGCCAGAGGCGTCTGATGATACAGTCGACGACATATTTAAACAATTATTACGCCTAAAAAACGGGAGACTGACTATTTGTTACATGGCTCTACCTTATCTGATTATTTCAGACAAAAATTGATCCCCAGAGGGTTCCGCGTCCGTAATACCCCAACAATAGGGAGGACAAATCCCGAATTCTGCCGCAGATGGATTTCTGTATTGAATAAATGCAGCTTCGACTTGATGCTTCTCGTTATAGAGGAATCAGGACGAGAGCTGCTGATTGCCAAATCCAAAATAGAAGCCCTTAATGCCACACACATTGGAATCATTTCGGACCCAGAACATGCGGCCACCTGGTCTAAATTAACACAACAAATTACAACTACAGGAAAGAGCTGCTGAAATTCAAAAAATCAAAATTACAAGTAGTCCAGAATGACTATGAGGATTTCCAGGTGTACCGATGGCTAACGGGTACTGATTCGGTGAAGTCTAATTACAGAAACCAGGCACGTACATCATACCGGCAAAGAAGGGGACGTCCAGATAAAGGACATCATTCATCTAACAGTGATAGTGACTTCGTTGTCGCTGATTCAGATGATGCTATCTCTGCTAACCGTCCCCCTTTAGGGGCTACCACCAGGGCCAGAGCGGAGGCTGGCCCAAGCCAACGAGGCGCGGCGGACAAAACCAAAGGATCCACAAAAGGAACCAAATCCAAGAAAACAACTTGATCTTTAACTTATCCTCCAGGCCATTAACATCTATTGAAGAATCTGTTTTAAATAAAGGACTCTCCTTCGTCCCGACTAATCAACATGACCTTTTTGAGTGGCAAGCTGATTTACATCAAATGAATAGGAAACTAAGGCTACGGGAATTTTTTCAACATTCAACTAATCAACCGCAAACTGATTCGACCAGTAAAATTGTACGCAAGTACAGTACATCAACATTTGATCCTGTCTCCAACAATCCATCTCTGAAAACATTCGGGAGGCTAATGGATGACTCAGTGAATAGATTTATAGCGACTCCGAAGCCGATATATCATAACCTATCATTAGATCAGCGTCAAGCACTGAAAGATCTTAGTTCAGACAGGTCCATAATTATCCGTCCTGCGGACAAGGGCGGCAGCATTGTGCTGCAAGATCGGGCACAGTATATCGAAGAAATTATGAGGCAACTCGCATGTTCAGAAACCTATACTAAACTGGACAATGACCCGTCAATGAGGTTCCAAAAGGAACTCAACACTGTATTGGAACAGGCGGTGCAGAACAAGCTAATAGAACCTAAACTGAAAGAAGCTCTCCTTCCTAAGAATCCGATTGTTCCTTGCCTATACACATTACCTAAGGTTCACAAAGACTTAGTGAACCCCCCTGGCAGGCCAATTGTGTCTGCGAGGGGCTCCTTATATCAACCAATTGCTGAACTTTTGGACTCTCTCCTCCAACCACATGTGATCAAACGACGAACCTACTTAAAGGACACCACGACATTCCTTAGAAGAATTATGGAATTTGACGGACTATCAGATGATACCTTATTATGCACGATGGATGTCTCCTCTCTCTATACGTCAATTCCGCATAGAGAGGGTTTAGAGGCAATGAATAGATTCATTGGTAATCTTGATGACGAATTGGGCCTGGACACAACACTTTTTCTGAAGCTATTAGAATTAGTACTTACCAGGAATTATTTTTTGTTTAATGGTTTATTTTATTTACAGCTTGCCGGGTGTGCCATGGGCAGTAGTGTGGCACCGGCATATGCCAATGTTTTTATGTTCGATCAAGAACAGAAATTATTTTTTGATAATCTGCATTATAGTCAAAATATCGTGTGGTTTATCCGTTACATAGACGACTTATTTATGTTATGGAAAGGGAGTAAAGTAGCCTTTGAGGAGATGATGCATAATATCAATCACACACCAGGACCAATCAAATTTACTTTTGTTTGTAAATCAGATCAGATTGATTATTTAGATGTGACAATCCATTTGAAAGGGGGTCAATTAGTCTCGACAGTATTTTATAAGAACACGGACCGTAATTCTTTGTTAGATGCCAGTAGCCACCATCCAGTAGCATTAAAGAGGGGTCTCCCCTATTCCCAGATGTTAAGAGTGGCACGCATCACCAGTGATCCGACTCAATTAGATGACGCACTGCAAATAGTGGTCAATAAATTTAAGAAGCGGGGTTACAATCCCAAAGATCTAGAGATGACTAAAAATAAAGTAATGTGTCAAGATCGGACAGTGATGCTCCAAGACCCTCCCACTCAAAATCGTGTGGATGATAAATTCATCTGGTCTACCAGATACTCTACCTCTAGCCCTATTATACCACGTGCTAGCAAGGCTTTATGGCCCATCATCAAAACTGACAAGTCTTTACCGAGTTTTCAAAATACTCGAGTTATGACTAGTTATAAACGTGGCCGCAATTTGCGTGACCACCTAGTTAAAACTGACATCACAGACCATACCCCCCAACCTGGGCTGTTCGGATCAATTAAAAAGGCAGGCTGTTACAAATGCCCCTCATGCATCACATGTTCCTCTTTGATTACAGGTTCCTTCTTTACTCATCCCGTCACTAACCAAAAATTTTCGATTAGACATGTGTTAAACTGCACCACTAGATTCATTATCTACTACATTATCTGCCCTTGCTCATTAATGTATGTTGGTCTCACTACCCGCACATTGCGGGAGCGTATGGCTTTACACCGGTCCAACATCAATCAGGCTTTAACGGGCAAAGCCAACGATCAACCGGTGTCCAGGCATTGTTGTGCCAAAGCACACACGTTATCAGATTTGCGTTATCAAATGATAGATCACGTTCCACAATCATTGCGAGGAGGTGACAGGGTTTTGGCACTCCATAGATTGGAAGCCAAATGGATAGTTAGATTAAATACACTGCACCCTGCAGGTTTAAACGAAAAAATCAATTGGAATTACTTACGATATTATTGAGGTATATGATGAGGCTTCTATTTGGATTTATTATAGGAGGTTGTTGGCATAATAATGGTTTCTTTATATACTGCTTGTTTCATGCAGGGTGTACTAGTATTTTGTAAACTTATTGTGTTCCTCAGAATATAGTCATAGGAATTCATGTTCCCTTTGCTTCTTAGCCAGCGGTTAATCTATACCATGTTCTTTTAATGTGTTAGATGTGATTTGCATGTACTGGCAATGCGCCACATATAATGTGGCTCATTGCTGTTGTATATCCAGGTCGCACAATTTTCATTATATACTGTGTTTTTATCTCCACTATTTGTGTATATGTCACTTCTCACATGATGTTTTGTTTATTAGGTATGTGGCTCCCCCTGTCAGGCTAGCCAGCCAGGGACAGCGTGTGATTCCCCGCACATCGGGTTTCTACGGCAACCGCCGCGTCCCGATGACGTCACCGTCTAGGCGCCTCGGCCGGACCGGAAGCTCCACGCGTCTCCTGGACCAGGTGTGCTGACAGGGGGGTGCTATATAGGTAAGTTTAATGTTGTATGTCTGTTTTACGCTGTTTGCTGGGCACTAGCATCACCTGAGGAAGGGACCTGATGCGTCCCGAAATGCTGCATCGTGTTTTGTATGCCTGTGCCATGTAAGATTCATCCTGCATCCCAGCTGTCTGTGGTTGTGCTCACCCAGACAATGCATTGATGCAGGTTTTTGTCACATTAAACTACAAGCATTTATTGATTAGTCCTGGAGTGCCGTGTCCTGTTCTGAACATTCACATGTTCTGACTGTACTACATACCATTGTTTGGACAAAGGCACACAGGCGGCTGAATTACTACCAGGAGTGCCGGATTATTTGGATATTATATATATATATATATATATATATATGCGAACAAATAGAAACGGGGGGCGCTCAGGCATCACAGTGCACTACCAGTAATAAATACAAAGTCGAGTTCATACAGTAAGTGACACTTCCTCTAGAGTGAGAGTGGCTGCAACCTTAAGCAATAAATATGTGCTTGGAAAACACATAGAATTTTTTAGGAAGTGGAGAAAAAGGCGCCTACTAGTGTCTAATAAGATTATATAAAGTATAAAGTATAAAACTGGTGTGATTGAGAACAGGACGCTACTTATCTGGCATATAAAAGACTTTTTCTTCAGTCATAGGACCAATATAGGTACATGAAAAAAGAAAGAACAAAATAACATAGCGCGTACTGTTTTCACGCAATTTTCAATCCACAAATCAAATGAACCAATTGTGTATATAAAAAACTTTCTGGGTAAAAGCAAATCCCACAATTTGAAATCCACAGCCCGGGATCTTTTTAAAAGTTTTTCACAATATTTAATACAACACATAAAACATAAAAAATAGAAGTAATGCAATCATGATGAAGTCTAATTAATGATGAAACGCGTTGGTATGATGCACCTGAACTTCCCTTATGGGCAGATAAGCTGTTTTAATATTTATTTTTTGTACGTTTGAATTTTTACTATTTATTTTGGATGTTTATGGAAAATCAGATGTATCCCATTCCTGATATGGACAGATAAGCTTGTCATATATTCTATCCTGTACGCTTGCATTACTTCTATTTTTTATGTTTTATGTGTTGTATTAAATATTGTGAAAAACTTTTAAAAAGATCCCTGGCTGTGGATTTTAAATTGTGGGATTTGCTTTTACCCAGAAAGTTTTTTATATACACAATTGGTTCATTTGATTTGTGGATTGAAAATTGCGTGAAAACAGTACGCGCTATGTTATTTTGTTCTTTCTTTTTTCATGTACCTATATTGGTCCTATGACTGAAGGAAAAGTATTTTCTATGCCAGAT
Source organism: Pseudophryne corroboree (assembly GCF_028390025.1). Classification (NCBI taxonomy): domain Eukaryota; kingdom Metazoa; phylum Chordata; class Amphibia; order Anura; family Myobatrachidae; genus Pseudophryne; species Pseudophryne corroboree. The sequence continues at coordinate 216,722,076 of NC_086451.1, forward strand.
AAGTAGCATCCTGTTCTCAATCACAACAGTTTTATACTTTATACTTTATATAATCTTATTAGACACTAGTAGGCGCCCTTTTCTTCACTTCCTAAAAAAAAATAATATATATATATATATGAGTATATGGATATATGTGGATATATGTATATCTTAAGGATGGAAATAGATAATCATATCATGTGTGGGATCATATTGTTCAGAGTCACGTAAACATTAACCTGGTGGGAATAAGAATATTATTATATATTACCACATTAAGTTAGTAATAATACCAGATTTATGTATGATTAATGTGATGGGTTTAACTGGTCATGGAGCAGGAACTCAGATGCAAACAACAGAAATCACATCTCAAGTCTTAGCCATCGCCCACTTCTTGAGCTGACCAATGATCCCCGGTGCACAGGATATGTCCCACCCCCGAACCAATGGAAGAAGAGCACACAGTGTCTATTGTATTATGTTTTGATCTACTGTATAAAGAGCCAGCTGCATGCCAGGTCACTATCACAGACTCTGAAGGTCATCACCCTTGATGACTGAGGACCGGACCGGGAAGCGCAGGTGAAACCAAAAGTATGTACCATTGACTGTAGCTATTATTATTTTGTATTGTATTGCTTTGTGATTGTAACCCCCTTTCAGTAATAATATGTTGTGGTGTCGGAACCCAGCAATTTAAATACAATCTGGTGTCGTGTTTTCCTTTCCCTGCTAAGGTTTAAAGTGTAATCCCTGCTAAGGTTTAAAGTGTATTACTATCGCATGCATAGCTGTTATGGGTTCATGGTGTATCTTTGGGTGTGAACGTGCTGCGTGTACTTTGTACAGTCAGCGCGGCATTTGTACGCAAAGTTCGTACATGGTACGGGACTCTGTACGCTAATGGAGTAATAGGTACGTAGGTTGTGGATTAAGTATATCGGCCGCAGCGGCTTTATTTAAAGTGTATGAAATGTCTTTTTAAAGTGTTGCTTTAGTCCTGTACGTAAACCAGCGTTTACAGTATCACCGGCTTCAATAAGAGGCATGCTGCTAACAACCTCTTAGAAAAACTAAGGGATGTCATAGCATGGCTTACCCCGGATGTATGTCACGCTCAGCTTGAGTTGAGGATCTTATGACTGACAATTGACTAAGGGAGCAGCTTTCGGCAAAGGAAGGAAATTAAGTGGCTGAATATAGTTCTTACTCATGGATTGAAGAGTTGGCCCGAAGATGAAGAGGGGTAGGCAATGAGGGCAATGACTGAGAACGATACACTGAAGAAAGATTAATTCAGTTTTAGTGAGACCTCAATCATACACAACGACTAGGAGATAAGTCAGAGTGAGCTCTGAAGAATGAAATATTCGTGACTTGTAGACGGTGCTGAAGAATACTGAATGGAGAAGTGACTTGTGATTTGTAAACAATGCTGAAATACACTGAATGAACAGATGACTTGTGATTTGTGAATGATGCTGAAGAACACTGAATGAAGAGATGACTTGTGATTTGTAAACGACGCTGAAGAACGCTGAATGAAAAGATGACTTGTGATTTGTAAAACGATGCTGAAGAACACTGAATGAAGAGATGACTTGAAGAACGATGTTGAAGAGAGGATCGCTGTGAGCACCGACAGCAAACAGAGACCCTCTACCAGATAGAGGACCCAGCAGTTAAACCGCAAGAGCAGGTGAACTGGGAGCAAAGGACTACAATAACAGAACTGACCACCGGGCAGCCTCCACAGAACCAGGATACCAAGGGTTAACCTGGGAGCACAGAGCTTGAGCACCTTACAGCAGCAAGTAACTTGAAGCACTGGCACCATAGCAAAGCATCAAACCCTTTTTATAAGGGAAGACTGCACAGGATTGGCTGGATGCGAACTGGGATATCTATTGGCTTGGTCTCCAACATGGCTGCTCCCTGCACAGAGGATACATGTGGAACCAGCACACAGCCACTATCTCTGGCCTCAGCCTCCCAAATGCCGCACTCCAGCAACAGGACACTTGAAAACAAACACCTCCCACTGCCATGCTCCGCTCCCCAGGACCCGGCCTCCAGACACCCGGCAGACACACCAGAGGACCTCGCTGCCGCAGCTCCTATCCACCGCAGTCACACCAGCCTGCTAAGAGGAAGGCCGCAGGGACCAGAACCGGAGGTAAAACTCTGGATGCTGACAAGGTAATGACGACCGAGAACACGGGAGATGCGAGACGCTGGCCGATCTCGTATGTTTATTAAAAGGGGCAATCACTTACATGGCAAAACCATAATCGTCCGGCATCTCGCACCTCCGGTGATCTCGGGCATCATTACATCTGTCCCCACGATGATCCTCAGGATTTGTGAATTCTGATAACGCCACAAATATTGTGAAGGAATTACAGCTGGGTGAATTCCAACACATCCCCTGTTTTGCTCACATTATCAACTCGGTGGTACAGCGTTTAAAAAAAAAATGACAGGGACATGCAGGAGAAGCAGTCTTTGGCCCGAAAAATTTTGAGACATTTTTGGTATTCAACTACAGCATGCAGGAGATTGTAGCACCTGCAAGAACAGTTTAATTTGCCCTTCCATCAACTGAAGCAAGATGCTTCAGTGGATGGAGGAACCGCAAAGAGTCATCCATAGCTATAAAACAAGCCATGACATTTGGAGATGAGTGGGAATGTACCTTAGCCAAGCACAGTGGAGAGTACTTTCTGTGTTTTGCAAAGTGCTCAAACCCTTTGAAGTAGCCACTTGTGAAGTGAGTTCCAACACTGATAGTTTGAGAAAGGTGATTCCCAGTGGTGCAAGTAGAAATATTTTCTTAGTGGTACTGAGTGACGAAAAATGGGCGTGGTCATGTGTTGTGAGGGTGTGTGTCCACATGCTGCTAGTGGGAGTGGCTACATTACACTAGCGGCGTGGCCACACGACAGACCCTTTTTTGGGGGGGAATTTGGAGGCAAGGCTAAAAATATATAGTAATGCCTCCAGTATAATAGAAATATATAATGCTACCTCCAGTATAATAGAAATATATAGTAATGCCCCCAATTTAATAACAATATATAGTAATGCCTCCATTATAACAGGAAAATACTGCCACTGTTGCACTCCCTGTAACCCTGACAAAGTGGGAGGAGCCGTCATACTGCCAAGCACCCTGATCTTGTTGCTTTGTGGCACATTATAATTGTGGTAATGGCAAAGTGTGTGGCAGGTGGTACTGCGTACCCGCTGCCAAATTCTTAATGGTACTCCGTACCCGAGTGTACCCGCAAACTTGCACCCCTGGTGATTCCCCATAATTAGGCTATTGGAAAATCAGCTGGAGAAATTAAAGGGGGAGAATAAACAAAGCAAATTAAGTTATTTATTTGCTTTATCAGGATCCATGGGTTGCCAATATCTTGAAATCTGATCACTACATTTTTGCAATTGTGCTTGATCTTAGGCTTAAGTCATACACTGTGTCTTTCTTTCCAACTGACCCAGATCTTAAGAGAAGCAAAGAACTGCTGGTGAGCAAATTGGCAGCTTAAGTAACACATGGCACTATGATGTCTACTCATTCAGTTTCTTCAGCAACAGCCAGAAAAAAACTCAGCTCTCCCAAAAGACCCAGTGGTGATGCAGATAAGTCAACCCAACATCCAACATTTTGACATCTGATTGGATCTAAAAGAATTGCCAAACATAAGTGACACCTCTACCATAACTCCATCTGATATGATCACTATCCAAAACATGGTGGAGGATTTCAATACTGGAAGTAAAATAAGTCCGTTTGGAGGCCTTCGTACAAACTGGCTTTGCATTACTTAAGCTGCCCACCCACCAGTGGGTACTCGTAGAGAGTTTTCAGAGCAGCCTGGAACCTTGTGAGCAAACAGCGGATACTTCCTTAAAATGTGGAAAAGATGATGTTAATCAAAATGAACTGGAAATTCGATGAAGAAGACCTTTCTCAGCAATTACATCAAAGTACAGAGACTTCTGTAATGGTGGATTCCAGCGGGGATGAATTAATATTGTGTGAGCATGATCTACACATTAATGATTGATGAGTGTGAGTATGGCAATGACTATGACATCTTGCCACTGTAGAGCTGTTGCCTTGAGCCGATTGGTAGCTTGTTTTGTTGGGGCCTAAACAAACCAAGCACATCAGCCACACAAGTGTCAGTCCCTGTCGCTAAAGTGCTTGGTTTGTTAAAGTGTGCATGTCCTTTTTAGTATCCAACATAAGGGTGGGTGGGAGGGCCAAAAGACAATTTCATCTTGCACCACCTTTCATTTTTGCCACTGCTATGTGACAATGGGGGTAATTCAAATCTGATTGCAGCAGCAAATTTGTTAGCTAATGGGCAAAACCATGTGCACTGTGAGGAGGGCAGATGTAATATGTGCAGAGATAGTTGGATTTGGGTGGGTTATTTTATTTTTGTGCAGGGTAAATACTGGCTGCTTTATTTTTACACTACAATTTCAGTTTGAACACACCCCACCCAAATCTAACTCTCTCTGCACATGTTATATCTGCCCCCCCCCCCCCCGCCGTGCACATGGTTTTGCCCATTAGCTAACAAATTGGCTGCTGCAATCAGATCTGAATTATGGTGTGTACACACAGTGCAATATTTTCTTACGATTTTGACTATATAGTCAAAATCGTAAGAAAAGTTAGTGCAGATCGCAAGGTGAAAGTCACCTTGCAATGCCGATTCAATGCCGATGCGCGGTCCCGATCAGGGACAAAAACGATCAGGTCACCTTCTCCTCCTAAATAAAACTTCAACATTCATTAGTACATATATAGGTTACAGTCATATTTTTCATATTTTTATTATTTTTTATAGTTTGTATGCTGACCGTAACTGCTTCCACATCTACATATGGCGGTGTACTTGCATTCTCTTTTTTTCTTCCTACTTGTTTATTGTTGCTACAAGTTCAAACAGTTCTTATATTTCCGTTCTTGTCTTATATGACTTTGGTTAGACATACCACCTGCAATACCTTAGGATCAAACTCACCAACCCCAGGGAATGATGCCTTATCTTCAGCAGTCATACGTACCCATTCATTGCAAAAAGCCTCCGTGTGTGAACCATATTTCTCACACATAATAAACCTTGCTGACCCTCTCAGCCGCAATTCTCCAGCCTGAACCCTGCATACTGAACGTCTCTCACTTGAGCAACTGGCTCCCGTATTTGTGGGTCTTGCCCTCTCGGCAGTTCCCACAAACACCAAAATACTCAATGCAAGCAGACGGTGAAAGTTACTCGAGCGACTTTCACTTGCTCTCGCCCACGCTGGCCAGTACTACGATACACTGTTGATAGTGGATCGCGATGTACCCAACTTAGGGCTCCTATAAGACCTTACAGCACCACAATTTCTTTTCGGTGGAGGCTGTTGGAATATTTTCCAGACAGAGGCAGCGAAAAATTCCTTTTTGGTATCTTTCCACTGGAATTCTTGTAGGATGAAAAACAGAGAAATTAGATAACTATTGTTCACCCTTTCCAATGGACTTCCACCAGGGAGATTTCCTGACGTTATCAAAGAAAAACCCCTTTGTCTATACAATCACGTCTGCGTATGCTTTTCCACAGCGCATATGACACAATGGTATCACGTTGTGCTGTGTAGAACACACGGACGTGCGATTCAATCGCACAGCCTATAGATACTAGTTATCTATATGCCCTACGATTGCTGTAGACCACCTAGAACACCTAGACCACTCTAGACCACCTAGATTTGGGACACCGAGACCACCTAGTTCTGATCACGCAAGGTAGCGAACTCTATGCCACCGGGCCTCTACTAACCCAGTGTTCACTGATGGGATCCCGAATTCCGGGGTTCAGCACCACTCACTCCGCTTTCACTCACTCAGATACACCTTGATTTTCTTTTCTGTACAGAAAATACCACTCTCTCCGATTGATGGTTTTAACCCAAAGGCAGTACCGTCTAAACAAAGTCTTACACTAATCTGCTTTTGAAATCGGATAGTTATGTGCTATTGTATTAAATTTATACTATCCCGCCTTTACTTGAACAATTATCGTGTGATTTGTACTTAGCGTCCGCAATCCTATGCAACCTTGCGTAAACACGCGACCGTGCGTGCCTTTTACGCCGCGTGTGCGACCCTGTACTTTGTCCATACCACGTGTACAAAAAGTGCGTCCGCAATTCAAAAAATTACACAGTCTCTATAAATATGAGCAATAAAAGCTACTATCGCTCATAAACACAACACCTAGTTTTTCTGTATAAACCTTTAACGACTAGACCAGAACTGCGTTTCATGTCTTTATAATTACTCCCTTAATACACTTATTTCAAATGTATCTATATAGCAAACAAATGTATCCGATTTCACACAGATCTATAATGACTAATAACCTATGATTTAAACGCTATGATTCAGACTGGATAGCTATCTTGCAGAACATACACTGATATAAATATACACATAATTATAATAATATTATATATATATATATATATATATATATATATATATAATTTACTGGCCTCCTATGAGACACCTCACCTCTTCACTGCCTCTAATTTGCATATCAAAGATATTTGCTTTTCACTACTACTAAAAAAAAGTAGTCACACAAGTTAATTTGAATGTCAATGGCTATACTCCACAAGTCTTGGAAGAAAAGAAAGAAAAAAAAAACAAATTCTTTTTTTTCTTTCTTTTTCACAGACAAGAAGAGAAAAAAACATTCACTTATCTCACCATTTACTCTCACTAGGCCCAGTTGAAACTATTTGTAATTGACTATGGCAGGGGTTAAATAAATTCATTGGTAACTCATAAATGGTGCTGGATGTGACAAAGGAAACTGATTGTTCTGAGCACACTGAAAATCAGCTATTTAGAAAGTGACCTTCTTAAAATGACCACTGCTCCTCCCCACTCCACATCCATGAGATTTACACAAGATGGTGGACACACCATGTGGCTAGTCCAAAATAGAGGACAGACCATGCGGCTCCCTTGTCACAAAGAAATCACACTCTATACAGGCACCAATATTACTTTAGGCCTGAGTTTAAAAATATACAAAATTTCTCAGCATGCTAACACAGCCATATCATGGATATGCAGCAACTTTTAAATGTACTTTTAAATCAACTTAACAATTAAATAATCCAATCTGAATAAAACACAATATGACTTATTTGAACTTTGTTTTGCAACAATAAAAATACGTTTTAGCATTTTAAATATTATGAGAAACACACTGTCCCTTGAATTTCATATCAGCGCCTTACTAATAACACAACAGAAAACACGGATGTGATTTGTCAGCGTCACGATGCGTCCACCGTTAGCTGATCGACCACAGCGTCGCGTTTGTAATGTACAGTGCATCATTAAGAACGTGATATCGCAGACGCAGCCCCCATCTGTAAATACCGAATTGCTTTCTAACAAATATTTAAAATGCCCGCTCTAATATATACTGTGGACTCCAGGCGCATCTTATTACCATGTACGATGAAAGTGCGCTGTATGTCGCAAAACACTACATCCCTTAAGAGAAAACAATACACGCACACATTGTCTGAGTTCCAAAGCTCATTGATGTATATATTTGATATTAAAAGGATATGTATACAATATATCACATGTACAGTATATATATAGTTACATGGTTACAATTTATACAGTAAGCAGTTATTAGTCTCATTCAAAATACAGCCACAGTCAGCAAATACATCACCATATCTTTCTCATATAAAGTCTCCCCTCCATATCACTCTCTCTCTGTAAAATCATGCAGGCACCGGACAGACAGCATCTCCATCATCATCTGGGACAAACAGGAAAGAAGCAGCCGGCTCTGTGTGTGTGATCACCTATATACTATGTATTTTGGGGGAGTGCACACATCTAGTCTAGGGGAGGGAACTTTCTCATTCATGATGAGTCACTGATCGGTTCATATGCAAACAAGGTCAGCCTTGATGGACAAATTACAGGAGATAGCCACTGGTCAGGCATGCTGTCTTCCAGGAAATCCATTGTTCTAATAAGAGTGACTTTAGCTTTCATACATTTAATCATATCTACTTGTTGTAATGAGTTACAACTTAATAACAGGCATCAAATTGATATACACATTAATCTGGTTGCTTTAATACCAAATACGATATGTCCATCTTGCTTCGTTCCAATAATACACATACATGTCGTTACTCCATTATATAATTAAAACATTATGATGTCTGGTGCTTGATATGTTCAAATTATGTGCTGTATGAAATATGTGTCGAATATATCTCTGTGGCATGTCTGTGTAAATGCATATGTTACCATATATTGCTGTGCTCGCTGCACGTATTTGCAAGCTTAGCGACTCATATGTATGTTCTCTCTATGTAATATTTTTGACTTCGACAGACTCTGTATGTGTGTTATGTATGTACAGTATGTATGTGTGTGTATGTGGTGTGTGTGTGTATGTATGACTGCGGCATTATGTGTGTAAGCGTCACTGATACAGAGGACGCTACGTGTGTATGTGTCACTGCTACAGGGGGTGTTATGTTTAAGCGTCACTGGTACAGGGGGCGTTACTTGTGTAAGCATCACTGCTAAAGGGGGCATTACATGTGTAAGCATCACTGGTACAGAGGACATTATGTGTGTAAGCGTAACTGGTACAGGGGGCGTTACGTGTAAGCGTCACTGGTACAGGGGGCATTACATGTAAGCATCACTGCTACAGGGGGGCGTTACATGTGTAAGCGTCACTGATACAGAGGATGTTAGGTGTGTAAGTGTAACTGCTACATTAATCTCTGTCTATCCATATAGGGATAGTAATATTGTGAGAGAAAGTAATCTGATTCTGATTGTTTGTATCTATACTGTTTCTTTTTGTTTTATTATATCTGTACTGGGGTTTTTTTTTGGAGGGGAAAAAAAAAAGTGTGAGGTGAAAAGCCAGAGGGGTTAACTCAGGTGTGAGTAATCAGTAGTAATCAGGAGGAGGAGGGGCTGATTAAAGCAGCTGGCTGAGCCTATATAAGCAGTGACTAGACTCTTGGAGCTTGCTCTGTGGACTTGTCTCTTCCAAGTGCTGCTTGGACTTCTAAGCGTGAGTTTTAAACAGCAAAAAGGTGAGTTAGAAATAGAATACAGAAAAAGGTGAGTTTTATAATACACAGTCAGGAACATACATTTGCAGTACCATTAAACTTCTGGTGAGGCTGCAAGGGGCTGACCTTGTGAGTGAGAGGGTCTCTTACCTGGAGTAGCAGAGGAACTGTGATTGTGCGTGTGTGAGGGGCTTTTTTTTTTTTCCTTTTTTTTTTATTAGCAGGAGCTGGAAGCCGAGTGAAAAGGAGGTGCAGTGAGCTGGAACAACTGCAACTGCTTAGTGGAGTATAGGTGCCACAGGAGAGAGTACTACGGCTGCATAAAAGTGAAGGACCAAGAACCGCACAAAGATAGATAAGTATAAGCCAGCTTAATTTATTGTATAAGTGAGATTGCTTGTCTTCTACTTTTTATTTTTGCTGCTTTTTCTGTGAGAGTAACAGGGAGTTAGACCTTACAAACAATATGGGAGGGGCTGTGATTGAGGACCTCACTCAGTGCATGTCGTGCAAGATGTATGCACACCTGGAGCTACCGGCCCAGTGTGATTACATCTGCACGAGGTGTGTGCGAACTGTTGCCCTGGAAGCCCAGGTAACTGATCTAGAGCAAACCGTTACGCGACTGAGGGAGATTCACAATCTCAAGCGTAGTTTAGACAGAACGGTGGAGGAGTTGCGGGAGGGGTCACTGGTAGAAGAGGATGATGATCAGGTAGCCAGTTGGGTCACAGTTAGAAGGTAGAAAAAGAGGGGGAGACACGACATCTCCGAACTATCAAACCCGAACAAATTTGCCCGATTGGACGAGGAATCGGAGGATGATAGTGAAGAAATGACGGAGCCGGAGGAGACTGCTCCCTCTAGCATCCAGAGGTGCGGTCCCTCTGGCACGGTTGGGATAAAAGATAGAGAGGTACCTAGTCAGATGGTGGTGGTAGGGGATTCTATCATCAGGAAGGCAGATAGAGCAATCTGCTACCGGGACCGTGATCGCCGTACAGTCGGTTGTCTCCCAGGTGCTCGGGTACGGCACATCGCGGACCGGGTAGATAGATTGTTGGGAGGGGCTGGCAAAGTCCCGGCGGTCTTGGTGCACGTTGGCACCAATGACAAAGTTAGCGGAAGGTGGGATGTCCTTAAGAAAGACTATAGGGACTTAGGAAAGAAACTGAAGGCAAGGACATCTAAGGTAATATTCTCTGAATTATTACCCGTGCCACGCGCTAGTCCAGGGAGGCAGAGGGAGATTAGAGAGGTAAATGTGTGGCTTAGGGATTGGTGCAGGAAAGAGGGGTTTGTGTTCCTGGAACACTGGGCGGACTTCTCAGTCAGGCGCCATCTCTTTTGTCGTGACGGATTGCACCTGACTGAGGAGGGGGCAGCTGTGCTGGGGGGGAAGGATGGTTAGAAGGTTGGAGGAGATTTTAAACTAGGAGCCTGTGGGGAGGGTTTAGCTAGAAACTACGGGTCATGCAGTGAGAATAGTGGGGATGGCGGTAGTAAACAAAATGGGGGAGAAGTTGGGGGGAGGGTAAGAGCAGGCGGTAAGGTTACTAACATGGGTACTAAAAGGGATTTTACCAAAGCACTAACCAATGACGATTACAGGTCATCCTTGCTACATAAGGTGAAAGATGTCCCTAACGCAAGGGAAAATACTTATCTTAGTTGTATGTATGTAAACGCCAGAAGCATTACTGGTAAAAAGGGTGAACTAGAAATACTTGCAGCAAGCAAACAGTATGATATTATAGGCATTACTGAAACTTGGTGGGATGAATCTCATGATTGGACAGTCAATCTAGAGGGCTATACACTGTTTAGGAGAGACAGACTAAATAAAAAGGGTGGAGGGGTGTGTCTTTACGTAAAGCTGTTTTTAAAACCTAATATACGGGAAGATATTCAGGAGGGGACTGTAGACACTGTCGAGTCATTATGGGTAGAAATTGCATGCGGGGAAAAAGGAATATGCTATAGGCCGCCTGGTATCAACGCATCTGATGACGAATTGTTACTAAAGCAAATTGAAAGAGCAGCAGGAGTAGGAGACATAGTAGTGATGGGAGATTTTAACTATCCAGAGATAAACTGGAAAAACGATTCATGTGATACTGCTAGGGGCAATATGTTTTTAAATACACTTAATGATAACTACTTAGTCCAACTAATTGAGGAACCAACTAGGTACAATGCAATCTTAGACCTGGTATTAACAAACAATGGGGATTTGGTATCAGGTATTATAGTAGGGGAACCCATAGGAAACAGCGACCACAATATGGTCACATTCAATATCAGTTTCTATAAACAGCCCTATCAACTAGGACTTTAAACTTTAGCAAAGCAAATTTTGAAAAGATGAGGGTATTTTTCATGGATATTGAATGGGAAGGTTTGTTTTTAGGAAAAAATACTACGGAGAAATGGGAGGTACTAAAATTCCTGCTAGCTAAAAATACACTCAAATGTATTCCTATGAGTAGCAAAAAAAGGAATAAAAATCATAAACCGATGTGGCTTAACAAAAAGATTAAGGAACTTATGGGCAAGAAAAGGCGAGCATTTAAAAAATACAAATCTGACGGGGAAGCAGAGTCATTTCAGCACTATAAGGAATGTAACAAAATTTGCAAAAAGGAAATAAGAGCGGCTAAAGTAGAAACTGAAAAAACTAGTAGCAAAGGAAAGCAAAGCGAATCCCCAAAAATTCTTTAAATACATTAATAGCAAGAGATTAAAGAAGGAAAGTATAGGCCCTTTAAAAGACAAGTTGGGAGTCTTAAGCAAAAATGATAATGACATAGCGGACACACTAAATGAGTTTTTTTCAACAGTATTCACTCGTGAGGACCCAATTCAGGAACTAACGCACAATCTCAATAATGAGAATATCACACTGATAGGTACTTATTTAAGCGAGGAAGTAGTCTGTGACCGATTAAAACATTTAAAGATTAATAAATCACCAGGGCCCGATGGTATTCATCCAAGGGTTCTAATGGAGCTTCACTCTGAACTGGCAAAACCGCTATCTTTGATCTTTAAGGATTCAGTTATATCAGGTATGGTTCCCAAAGACTGGCGTATAGCGGAAGTAGTGCCTATATTCAAAAAGGGAAGTAAAGCTGAACCAGGTAATTATAGACCAGTTAGTCTTACATCTATAGTGGGGAAAGTATTGGAAGGTATTCTAAGAGATAGTATTCAGAAGTTCCTTGAAACCAATAAGGTCATTAAAAGGAATCAACATGGGTTTATGAAGGACAGATCCTGTCAAACCAACTTACTTGGCTTTTATGAAACAGTAAGCGCAAACCTAGATCAGGGTAAAGACGTGGATGTAATCTTTTTAGACTTTGCCAAAGCGTTCGATACTGTACCACACATGAGACTTATCTACAAGCTACAAGAATCAGGGCTAGGAAGCACAATATGCACTTCGGTCAAAAACTGGTTAGATAATAGGAAGCAGCGCGTTGTGGTTAATGGATCTTTTTCAACTTGGACTGAAGTGCTAAGTGGCGTGTCGCAAGGCTCAGTATTAGGACCGCTATTGTTCAATATTTTCATTAACGACCTAACAGAAGGTCTAGAGAGCATGGTGTCAATTTTTGCAGATGATACCAAATTGTGTAAGGCTATAAATACAGAGGAGGATGCCGAGTCTCTTCAGAACGACTTAGTTAAATTAGAAGCATGGGCAGCCAAATGGAGAATGCGCTTCAACATAGACAAGTGTAAGGTAATGCACTGTGGTAACAAGAACATAAATTACACCTACCTACTAAATGGGGTAAAATTATGGGATTCTGTACTGGAAAAGGACTTAGGTGTCCTCATAGATAGCAAGCTAAGCAGTAGTACCCAAAGTAGGACTGCAGCAAAGAAGGCTAATAAGATATTAGCTTGCATAAAACGGGGTATTGATGCTAGGGACGAGAGTATTATACTCCCGTTATATAAATCACTAGTGAGGCCACACCTTGAATACTGTGTACAATTCTGGGCACCGTACTACAAAAAGGATATCCTGGAGCTTGAAAAGGTACAGAGGAGGGCGACCAAACTAATTAAGGGCATGGAGACGATGGAATACAAGGAAAGGCTTGAAAGACTAGGCATGTTTACATTGGAAAAGCGGAGACTAAGAGGGGATATTATCAACATCTACAAATATATAAGGGGACAATACACAGAGCTTGCGCAGGACCTGTTTTTGGTTAGATCAACACAGAGGACTCGTGGACACTCGCTCAGGTTAGAGGAGAGGAGATTCCGCACAATACGGCGTAAAGGCTTTTTCACGGTAAGGACAATACATGTTTGGAATTCCCTGCCCGAGGGAGTTGTAATGGCGGAATCTGTCAACACCTTTAAGAATGGGTTAGATAAATTCCTAATGGATAAGGATATCCAGGGGTATGGTGCATAGTCATGCATTATAGTTACTATAAATAGGGATAAAATGTAACGGCTGACAGCAGCATCAGTCAGAAATTTTAGTCAAATCATCATGCATAGGAGACCACAAATAGGTTGAACTCGATGGACAATTGTCTTTTTTCAACCTCAGATACTATGTTACTATGTTACTATGTTACAGGGGGCTTTATGTGTAAGTGTCACTGGTACAGGGGTGATACGTGTAAGCGTCACTGGTACAGTGGGTGTTATGTGTGTAAGCATCACTGCTACAGGGGGTGTTACGTGTAAGCGTCCCTGGTACAGGGGCGTTACGTGTGTAAGCATCACTGCTACAGGGGGCGTTGCGCATGTAAGCGGCACTGTTACAGGGGCGTTACGCGTGTAAGCATCACTGCTACAGGAGGCGTTACACGTGTAAGCATCACTGCTACGGGGGCGTTACACGTGCAAGCGTCACTGCACCAGGGGGCGTTACGCGTGTAAGCATCACTGCTACACAGGGCGTTACGCGTGTAGTTTCTGAGTTGCCCAGAACTTACTCAGCAGCTGCGATCACTTCAGCCTGTCCAGGCCCGGAATTGACGTCAGACACCCGCCCTGCAAACACTTGGACACACCTGCGTTTTTCCAAACACTCCCAGAAAATGGTCAGTTGCCACCCACAAACGCCTTCTTCCTGTCAATCTTTTTGCGATCGGCTGTGCGAATGGATTCTTTGTAAAATCCATCGCACAGCAACGATCCACTTTGTACCCGTGCTACGAGCCTGTGCATTGCGGTACATACGCATGTGCAGTTCTGACCTGATCGCAGCGCAGCGAAAAAACCTAGCGTGCGATCAGGTCTGAATGACCCCCAATGTTTCATAGACTGCTATAAACTGCCATGTGCTTGTGGCGCTGCTCTGTCGCTTAATAACCAGCCAGCTTGCTGCAGTCTTTGGCCTAAAGCGGACGAAACAATATTGTTAGCTGTGACGTGGTCAAAATTGACTGGTAATGACTGGAAATTAATGTTATTCAGGTTAACAATACCATAGAAACAAAAAAATTCCAAATGATGTGATTTTGTTTTGTTTTTTTTACACTTTTTGCAAAATAAAAATCTAATTACAAATACAAAACCAGTCACGGTGGTTTGGCAAATACAAATCCAAACCCAAAGCCAGACGACGAATCATAGTCAAATCCAAATCCAGCAAAAATGGTCCACATCTCTAATAGCAGAATGCTGTTACTTTCTGCACATATAGTATGTCATCCATTTGTTCTAGCACCTGAAAGAATATCTGAATGTCTGGAGTAGAGGTGTGTGGGCTCAGATCTCAGAGATCCGAGCCCACCCGAACCTTGCCGATGCGAAGGAATCCGAGCAGTGGTTCACGTTTTCCCACTTTGCTCAGATTCCAAAATGAGGCAAAACGTTCCTGTGGGTTTTTAATTCTATATAAAGACCCCGTCCTTACATAGAACACCCCGATGATCTTCAATGAATTTGTAGTTCATTTTCTGCTGCGGGGTACACTGGGCTCCACAAGGAATGACATTGGGGTGTAGAGTAGGATCTTTATCCGAGGCACCAACAGGCTCAAAGCTTTGACCTTCTTCCCAAGATGCATAGCGCCGCCTCCTATAACACCCCGCCTCTGTGCACAGGAGCTCAGTTTTGTAGTTGGTGCCATGCAGTAAGCAGCCATTTAACAGGGGGGCTGCTTCAGCAGCCCTAAAAGAAGCTTTTAAAGAAACACCCCCGCCAGTGGATTCACAAGTGGCGCGGCTGGTAGTATCCTCAGCTCTCCCTGTAACTACCGTTACGTCCTTGAGAGAGCCGACGGACAAGCATGTAGAGGGTTGTTTGAAGGCAATCTACACCCTAAACGGTGTGGTGCATAGGCCCACTATTGCAGCAACATGATCTGCAGAAGCTGTGGAAGCGTTGGCTCAGGAGCTGGAGGCGGATTTGCCTTCTAATGCTTCTGATCATGCTAGACAATGCCTGTCGTATATTGTTACAGCGTCTCATTACATTAAAGAGGCGGCTTCTGATGCCGGTATTCTGGCGGCCAAGGCTTCTACTACGTCCATTTTGGCTCGCCGAATTTTCTGGTTACGGTCCTGGTCTGTGGACATGGACTCTAAGAAAACCCTGGAGGTACTCCCCTTCAAAGGACCTCAACAAGATAGTGGCTGACTTAGCATTGTTATGAACCACAGGTAGTGGTTCATTCCTGTTTTCCGTATTTTATGTTTATAGTTGTCTTGCAGGCCAGGATTTCTTGTTGCTCTGGTTTAAGAAGACTCTTGTTTGCTGCCGGTGGTGAGTCTGTGTAATTGCAGCTTGTTCCCATGTGTTCAGCCTCACCTGTCTGTTAATTGCACCTCTCAGTTGTGCAGCAGGGCAGCTGCACGACATAATTAATTAGGACTCTCTGTTATATTCTGGCTCAGTGCAAATCACAGACGCTGGTGATAGTTCCAGAGTTCTTGAGTTCTGAGCTAGTCCCTGCCAGTTCCTGAGCTCCTGTCTAGCAGTGTCTGTCTAGCTGCTTCCAGTGTCGGTTCCAGTGTCGGTTCCAGTGTCTGATCCCGTGTCCTGCCGTGAAGCGTTCCTGTCCAGAAGTCCTGTGGCTTTGTCTGTGCCTGGTTGAGTATCTGGCTTCTTGGTGTCCACCGGTCTGTCGTTTGGGATTCTGCCTGTCCTCCGGTTCTGAGAGTCTGTGTCGGCTACATTGGGGGTTCCTGTCCGTTTGCCAGTATTTGTACCGGTTCCGTGAGTAGCGGCTTTGCCGCGTCCATCGGCCTAGGCCGCAGTATTCTTTGGTTATATTTTGTTACTGGTGTTTTGCAGAGGGTTCTGCTTATGCTGTCACCGCCGGTACACAACAGTATTGTGTCGGCGTGTGGACAGCATTTCCTTTGTTGTTCTTTTCCTTTGGCGGCGTGCCGCACATATATTTAGTTTTAGGGTTGTTAGTAGCCCCTAGCCTTCTGTTTGCTTTAGTTAGAGGTCCCCTTGTTATTATCCTTTCTCGGTTCACGCCTTGTATCACTCTAAGACCTGGGGGCATCGGAGTTGGGCAGACCTAATCCGCCCTTCAAACGCGGCTGCCGTGGGCCCAAGAAACCATAGTCACTCAGGCGTGAACTGACCACACGGGTGAAACAATGGAGGTAGGGTGCTAGGGGCTATTTCCACACCACACCTTATTTCAGCGTCACGCTCTGGTGCTCTGGACTCACTACATAACATCTCCCTTGTTCTGAGCACCAGGAACCTAACATTATCACCAGCCATACAACAAAAAAGAAACAAAGCTAAATAGTAGTATTTTCTTTTTTGGTCCAGTGTCTTGTCTAGAATTCAGTGTTTAGAATCCAGTCCTGTCTAGAATTCAGTGTGCAGAATCCAGTCCGGTGTTTAGAATCCAGTCCTGTCTAGAATTCAGTGTGCAGAATCCAGTCCGGTGTTTAGAATCAAGTCCTGTCTAGAATTCAGTGTGCAGAATCCAGTCCGGTGTTTAGAATCCAGTCCTGTGTAGAATTCAGTGTGCAGAATCCAGTCCGGTGTGCAGAATCTAATCCGGTGTGCAGAATCCAGTCTTGTCTTGTCTAGTTTAAAAGAAAAAATCCAGTCTTGTCTTGTCTAGTCTAGTTTAGTCTTGTCTTGTCTAGTTTAAAATCCTCCTATGCCAACTATGCAAGCCCTGCAGGCGTCTCTCTCAGTCCTGAACTCTGCTTTCAGTGCTTTGAAACCTGAGTGACTGTAAGTTTTGCAGCAATCCTTAAAGCAACTGCAAAACCTTCTGACTAAAATTTTGCTTATCTTGCCAGAAGTCATTGAGAGTTCATCTACCTCTAAAGAGACTCTTGCTCACAATATTGTGACAAGAGAATCCTCAGGTTCAGTTGGAGAGAAAAAGTTTAAAAGTTTTCTGCGGCCCAGGCTCTCAGAAGAGGAGCGTCTGCGTCGCAGAAACTTAGATTTATGCCTATATTGTGGGGGATTAGGTCACTATCTGCAGACCTGTGAGTTGCGCAAGCCAAAGTGTGGTGACAAGTCCTGCCCTCTGGCCAAGTTGAGTCAGGATACAAGACCTACTCCTGTCTCTACTGTGGCAGATGTACTTGTCACACAACCCACACTAAAAAGAACTCTGTCCTATAATTGGGGTCCTTGGGCTAGGGAGCCCCATTCTAGATTCAGGAACCAAAGGAGAATGTTTCTCTCCTCTCTTGATTTTCCTGTTGAAGCAGAGTTGCAAACCCCTGGAGCGGTGCCCGATGCCCGGGGTCCTGGAGCGGTGCCCGATGCCCAGAGTCCTGGAGCGGTACCCGATGCCCAGAGTCCTGGAGCGGTACCCGATGCCCAGAGTCCTGGAGCGGTACCCGATGCCCAGAGTCCTGGAGCGGTACCCGATGCCCAGAGTCCTGGAGCGGTACCCGATGCCCTGGGTCATAGAGGGACATCGAATATTATAGCTCAGGTCTCAATACCAGAAGGGGTCTCAGAAGCTGTTACCCCAGGTAGAGACTTGAAAAGCACAACTCTAGAGAAGGTGTCTAAAACCATAGTTCTAGAAGGGAACTCGAGAAGCAAAACCCCAGAAGGGATCTTTGAAGTAATATCCCCAAGTGCGGTCTCGAGAGACACAGCCCCAAAGAAGGGTCTAGAAGTTGCTTCCCCAGGAAAGGACTCAAGAGGCATAGCGTTAGTGGAGGTTCTGAAGGTTTTAGCTTCAGCAAAAGTCCCGGAAGTCATTGTCCCGGGAGAAATTTCGATAATTATCGACTCGGAGAGGCAGGCTGACGGCCCGGTCCCAGAGAGGGAGTCTGACGGCCCGGTCCCTGTAAAAGAATCCGAGATGCTGCCCCCAGCGGGGTTCCCGAAGGCCACTGCCCCGGGTGGGGTTCAGAAAGTCACTGCCCCGGGTGGGGTTCAGAAAGTCACTGCCCCGGGTGGGGTTCAGAAAGTCACTGCCCCGGGTTGGGTTCAGAAAGTCACTGCCCCAGGTGGGGTTCAGAAAGTCACTACCCCGGGTGGGGTTCCGAGGGCCACTGCCCCAGGTGGGGTTCCGAGGGCCACTGCCCCAGGTGGGGTTCAGAAAGTCACTGCCCCAGGTGGGGTTCAGAAAGTCTCTGCCTCGAGTAAGGTCAATAGTGACCAGGTCCTAGCAAAGCACTCTAGTCAGTCAGATGGGAAGGAAGCAGATCCTGACTCTGTTGATATCTCAACATCTATAATCTTTGATGGGGACTTAGTCCAATTTCTGGCGCTTTACAAACACTATTACATCATTATGTTGTCTAGACCATTTCTGGGCATCACTTCATAGAACCTTGTGCTCTATCTGATATATTCCTTTAGAGGGGAGCCTTTTGAGTGGGCATCCAATTTACTGAAAACTTAAGATCCCATTCTTCAGGATCCCCCAGCATTCAGTGATGCAGTTATTAAAAGATATGGTTCCAAAGAAATTGGTTCAGGTTCCTCTAGGTCACCCGTCTTATCTGCTAAGAGTTCACTGTATACTGTAAACTCGGCACAAGAGTCTCAGCCCGTTGCTTTGACTGCAGGATGTGCTTTTCTGTCTTCTTCTAATAGTAGTACTTTGCCTGAAAGTTCAGCTCCCAAGGTTAAGAAACCAATCTCTGATTTGAACCCAGCCTTGCTGGGAGGTACCATCAGTTCAGACAATGTTTGGGGAATTACCTTGGTCAGACCTCAAGAACTTTGTAAAAATAAGAAGAAGAAGAAGAAGAAGAAGAAGAAAAAGAAATAATTATTGACTCTTGCCTTGATATATATAAAAATATATATATATATTTTTCCTTGTCTTGTGTCCAGTGGCCACCGTCAAGAGGGGGGCACTGTTACAAGCTGTTGCCACAGCTTGTTTCTGTTTCTTGTCTTTGTCTGTTTGTTCCAGTGTCAGGTTTATTAATGTATACCTTGTTTTGGAAAACCTGAATTTTGGGGTCCTCAAGGGGGGGGGGGTACTGTTATGAGCCACGGCTGTGGCTCATTCCTGTTTTGCATTTTGGTTATGTATTTTATGTTATACTTCTGTTTATGTTCCCCGTGGGTGTCATGGGGTGTTCGGAGCTCACCCTTAAGGAGAGGGTACTGTTATGAACCACAGGTAGTGGTTCATTCCTGTTTTCCGTATTTTATGTTTATAGTTGTCTTGCAGGCCAGGATTTCTCGTTGCTCTGGTTTAAGAAGACTCTTGTTTGCTGCCGGTGGTGAGTCTGTGTAATTGCAGCTTGTTCCCATGTGTTCAGCCTCACCTGTCTGTTAATTGCACCTCTCAGTTGTGCAGCAGGGCAGCTGCACAACATAATTAATTAGGACTCTCTGTTATATTCTGGCTCAGTGCAATTCACAGATGCTGGTGATAGTTCCAGAGTTCTTGAGTTCTGAGCTAGTCCCTGCCAGTTCCTGAGCTCCTGTCTAGCAGTGTCTGTCTAGCTGCTTCCAGTGTCGGTTCCAGTGTCGGTTCCAGTGTCTGATCCCGTGTCCTGCCGTGAAGCGTTCCTGTCCAGAAGTCCTGTGGCTTTGTCTGTGCCTGGTCGAGTTTCTGGCTTCTTGGTGTCCACCGGTCTGTCGTTTGGGATTCTGCCTGTCCTCCGGTTCTGAGAGTCTGTGTCGAATACATTGGGGGTTCCTGTCCGTTTGCCAGTATTTGTACCGGTTCCGTGAGTAGCGGCTTTGCCGCGTCCGTCGGCCTAGGCTGCAGTATTCTTTGGTTATATTTTGTTAACTGGTGTTTTGCAGAGGGTTCTGCTTATGCTGGCACCGCCGGTACACAACAGTATAGTGTCGGCGTGTGGACAGCATTTCCTTTGTTGTTCTTTTCCTTTGGCGGCGTGCCGCACATATATTTAGTTTTAGGGTTGTTAGTAGCCCCTAGCCTTCTATTTGCTTTAGTTAGAGGTCCCCATGTTATTATCCTGTCTCGGTTCACGCCTTGTCTCACTCTAAGACCTGGGGGCATCGGAGTTGGGCAGACCTAATCCGCCCTTCAAACGTGGCTGCCGTGGGCCCAAGAAACCATAGTCACTCAGGCGTGAACTGACCACACGGGTGAAACAATGGAGGTAGGGTGCTAGAGGCTATTTCCACACCACACCTTATTCAGCGTCACGCTCTGGTGCTCTGGACTCACTACGTAACATCTCCCTTGTTCTGAGCACCAGGAACCTAACAAGCATCTGCTAAAACAGCATGTCTTCCTAGTACTGCTCCTTCGGTGCCGAAGGCTAAGAGTACTTCCTTTCGCTCCTTTCATCCTTCAGGGAAAGCAAAAGGTCAGGCGTACCCAATACAGGTTCACACTACCAAACCCAATAAGCCCAAACCCAAACGGGCCTGGGCTGCCCGTCAGCCTGCTTCCAAAACTGACAAGCCTGCTTCATGACAGGGTGGGCCTCCCTCTGGGGGATACCAGAGTGGGGGGCCAACTTCTAGGGTTTACCCAGGAATGGTTGAAGACCACTTCCGATGCCTGGGTACGGAAAGTCGTCACTCGAGGTTATGCCATATCCTTCAAGAATCGTGTCCCCCTCATCGATTTTGCCTAACAGACGTCCCTTCAGATCAGGTGAAGGCAAATACTCTTCATTTGGTGGTACAGTCCCTCCTGGACACAGGAGTGGTAGTACAGGTGCCACTAGCTCAGAGAGGCAAGGGGTACTATTCACCGCTGCTCCTAGTCCCGAAACCAAATGGGTCTTCCCGGCCCAGTCTCAATCTCAAATCCTTGAACACATTTGTGAAGGTCTCCAAGTTTCGTATGGAAACTCTTCGCTCTATTGTTCCGGCCTTGGAGCCTGGGGACTATATGGTCTCACTGGACATACGGATGCTTACCTGCATATTCCCATTGCAGTGTCGCATCAGCAGTACCTGAGGTTTTCGGTTGGCAACCTCCATTACCAGTTTCGGGCCTTACCTTTTGGTTTGACCATGGCTCCGCGAGTCTTCACCAAGGTCATGGCGGAAATTACGGCTGTACTCCGCCGTCAAGGGGTCAGGATCCTACTGTACTTGGACGACTTGTTGATCCTGGCAAATTCCCCAGAGATTCTCCTACTTCATCTGGATCTGAGTATCCAGTTTCTGCAAGCCCACGGGTGGCTCATCAACTGGAAGAAATCCTCCCTGGTCCCTGCTCAGAGCATGGTGCACCTGGGAGCATTGTTGGACACTCACAACCAGTGGTTGTTCTTGTTTCAGGAGAAAGTCCTGAAGCTTCAGGACAGGATTCAATGCTTTTTATCTCATCCGCAAGTGTCGATTCATTCTGCAATGTAAGTGCTAGGTCTCATAGTGTCAGCTTTCGACATGGTGGAGTACGCTCAATTCCATTCCCGCCCTCTCCAGAAGCTGATTCTTGCCAAGTGGGACGGCCTGCCTCACCGGATCAGGTATCAAATGATCTCCTTGTCTCCGGAGGTCCGTCTGTCACTGAGCTGGTGGCTCCAGGACCAACGATTGAGCAGGGGTCGTCCTTCTGGATCTCCAACTGGGTCCTTCTGACGAAGGACGCCAGTCTGTGGGGTTAGGGCGTGGTGTTGGAGCAACACTCCCTTCAGGGTCGGTGGCCCAAGGAGGAGTCTCTCTTCCCGATAAACATTCTGGAATTGCGGGCGGTGTTCAACTCACTGAACTTGGCCCAGCATTTAATACAGAACAGACCTGTTCAAGTACAGTCTGACATCGCCATCACGGTGGCGTACATCAGTCATCAAGGCGGCACTCGAAGCCGCATGGCAATGAGGGAAGTATCACGGATTCTTCAGTGGGCAGAACGCCATTTGCCAGCCATATCGGCAGTGTTCATTCCGAGGGTCCTAAACTGGGAAGCGGACATTCTCAGTCATAAGGACGTACATGCCGGAGAGTGGAGCCTCCATCCAGAAGTGTTTCAACTCCTCATGGACAAGTGGGGCCTTCCAGATGTGGACCTGATGGCGTCTTGACACAATCACAAGGTTCCGGTCTTCGGAGCAAGGACCAGGGGTCCTCAAGCAGCGTTCGTGGACTCACTGGCAATTCAATGGAACTTTCGGCTGCCATAAGTGTTCCCTCCGGTGTCACTCCTGCCCAGAGTAATAAGGAAGTTCAAGCAAGAAGGAGGAATCCTACTTCCGATCGCTCCAGCGTGGCCCAGACGGCGTTGGTTCTCAGACCTTCAGGGTCTCTTGATAAAGCGTCCCCTTCTACTTTCGCAGCGTCCAGATCTCCTCATTCAGGGCCCCAGTGTATATCAGGATTTAGCCCGATTGGCTTTGACGGCGTGGCTCTTGAAGCTTCCGTCTTAAGGGCCAAATGATTTTCTGAGGCGGTCATTCAAACAATATTGAAGGCCCGGAAACCGGCTTCTGTTTGGATTTATCATAGGGTCTGGAATTCTTACTTTGCTTGGTGCGCATCTAACAATCATGACGCTTACAAGTTTAGTATGGCCAAACTTTTGGCCTTTCTACAACAAGGCCTGGACTTGGGCCTTCATCTGGCCTCCATCAAGGTTCATATTTCTGCCTTGTCGGTTTGGTTTCAGAGAAAAATTGCGACATTACCTGATGTGCATACGTTCACTCAGGGTTCCTTTGCCTCTCCTGGTTTGTCTTCCAAAGAACGGGCTCTCCGTATCTACGTGAAGAGAACTGCCTCCATCAGGAAGTCAGTTTCTCTTTGTTCTGTTTGGTTTTCACAAACGTGGCTGGGCTGCTCACAAGCAGAACCTGGCCAGATAGATTAGAATGGTGATTGCACATGCTTCTGTACAGGCTGGCCTTCCAGCTCCTGCTACCATCAAGGCCCATTCTACTCAGTCGGTTGGACCTTCTTGGGCGGCTCGCCGTGGTGCGACCCTTGAACAATTGTGCAAGGTGGCTACGTGGTCCTCAGTGAACACGTTCATAAGGTTCTATGCCTTAGATACTTCCGCCTCTTAGGATGCTTCTTTTGGACGCCGGGTTATTGTGCCCGCTACGGTGCATCCCCTCCCATAAGGAACTGCTTTAGGACATCCCCAATGTCATTCCTTGTGGAGCCCAGTGTACCCCGCAGCAGAAAACGAGATTTATGGTAAGAACTTACCATTGTTAAATCTCTTTCTGCGAGGCACACTGGGCTCCACAAGGCGCCCACCCTGACGCACTTAGCTTCTTTGGGTTGGTATGGCATTAGCCGCTGACACTTTCTCCTGTCGTGAGAGTGTGGTGTATGTGGCTACTAACGGTTGCCGTCTCTTTTACCTGCTACTGCATTGGGCTGGTTAACAAAACTGAGCTCCTGTGCACGGAGGCGGGGTGATATAGGAGGCAGCGCTATGCATCTTGGGAAGAAGGTCAAAGCTTTGAGCCTGTTGGTGCCTTGGATCAAGATCCTACTCTACACCCCAATGTCATTCCTTTTGGAGCCCAGTGTACCTTGCAGAAAGAGATTTAACAACGGTAAGTTCTTACCATAAATCTTGTTTTTATAAATATAAGTCTTTTTCCACATTTCATTAGTTGCTATTTCAAATGTTTTTTTTTTTTTAGTAACTTGCATAAAGCAGAGAGTATTCTCCAGTGTCCTGGAGTAAGGTACATTCCCCCTCTTCTCCCTATGTTATAGCTTCTGCTTGTGTAGGTTTTGATGACTTGTTGCTGTTCATATGCTGAAGCATATAAAGGGTGCAATTCCACATGGTGGTCACTACCTCTTGCTTCAGTTGGTTGCATGGGAAATGGAACTGTTCTTGCAGCCACTGAAGTCAACTACTTGCAATTGATGACTGAATGCCGAAAATGTCCAGAAATTTTTCAGGGCAACAGATAGCATCTCCTCCATGCCTCTGTTATGTTATTTAAAAAAAAAAAATCAGAATCACCAAGTTCATCATGTGGGCAACACATGTGACGTCTTTAAATTCACCTAGTTGTAATGCTCTCATTATGCAAAATGCGTTATTGAAAGTGACAAATCCTGAGGAGAGTGTTAGCGGGGTAAGCCATCTTGCTATGACATCCCTGAGTTTTTCTAACAGATTGACACTTGTATGCTAACAATCCTTTCTTCTTTTACAACTAGGGCAGTATGGATGGTGTAATGGTTAGCATTGCTGCCTCACAGCTCTGAGATCATGGGTTCGATTGCCGCCATGGCTCTGTGTGGAGTTTATATATTCTCCCCATGCTTGTGTGGTTTTTCTCCGGACGCTCTGGTTTTATTTGATCCCACAATCCAAAAACAAACTGCTAGGTTGGTTGCTCACAGAAAAAAAAAGTATAATCATTAGATCGGCCAAGTTGTTCTTATCTGCCATCAAATTCTAAGCTAATCTTTCTTTCTTTCTTTCTTTCTTTCTTTCTTTCTTTCTTTCTTTCTTTCTTTCTTTCTTTCTTTCTTTCTTTCTTTCTTTCTTTCTTTCTTTCTTTCTTTCTTTCTTTCTTTCTTTCTTTCTCAGCACCCTATGCTGTCGCCTAGCTTAGTCAGCTAGATTGGTGTAACCTTTTGGCCTAAACTGGATGAAAATAATATTGTGAGCTGTGAGGTGTTCAAAAGTCAGCGAAAATGAATACTATTGAGGTTAATAATGTTGTAGGGACAAAAAAAGGCCCAAATTATGTAATTTTAGAAGTTTTTATGATTTAAATAAATAAATTAATTAATTAATAATAATAATAATAATAATAATAATAATAATAATATTAATAAAAAAATACATATCCAAAACCAAAACCTGTGAGGTGGTCACTTTTCATGTTTTGTGTTTTGGTTCTGGTTCCATGCTCGTGTTTTGCATCTGGATTGGTTTTGCCAAAACCACCCTTTCGTGTTTTGGTTTTGGATCTGGATGATTTTTGAAAAAAACATAAAAACAGCTAAAATCACAGAATTTGGGGGTAATTTTGATCCTACGGTATTATTAACCTGAATAAAATTCATTTCCACTCATTTCCAGTCTATTCTGAACACCTCACAATATTGATTTTAGGCCAAAAGGTTGCACCAAGGTGCCTGGATGACTAAGCTAAGCGACACAAGTGTGCGGCACAAACACCTGGCCCATCTAGGAGTGTCACTGCAGTGGCAGACAGGATGGCAGATTTAAAAAATAGTCCCCAAACAGCACATGATGCAAAGAAGAAAAAGAGGTGCAATTAGGTATCTGGATGGCTAAGCTAAGTGACACAAGTGTGCGGCACAAACACCTGGCTCCTCTAGGAGTGGCACTGCAATGGCGGACAGGATGGCACTTAAAAAACTAGGTCCCAAACAGCACATCATGGAAAGAAGAAATAGAGGTGCAATGAGGTAGCTGTATGACTAAGCTAAGTGACACAAGTGTGCGGAACAAACAACATGGGACGTGCTGGAATATGCCCAGATGTAATACATGCACAATATTGGTGGCACAGAAGAGCGTACCCCTAAACCACACACATACACACACAGCAAAGCCTGTAAAATTAATTTGGATAATAATAACCCTTTTATTTGGAGCTATTATAATAATATGCAACCCTGTAAAAATCATTTGGATTAATAATATAAGTAATGTATATAACACTTTTATTTGGAATAAATAATATACAGCACAAGACCCCACCACTGGACTGATGCAGCACGACAGCACCACTGGACTGGACTTATATGGCAGTACCCCATGTCTTATACGGCAGTACCCCTGGAGTTGTACGGCAGTGTCAGACAGGATGGCACTTTAAAAACTAGTCCCTAAACAGCACATGATGCAAAGAAGAAAAAGAGGTGCAAGATGGAATTGTCCTTGGGCCCTTCCACCCACCCTTATGTTGTATAAACAGGACATGCACACTTTAACAAACCAATCATTTCAGCAACAGGGTCTGCCATACGAGTTTGGCTGAAATGTCTGGTTTGTTTGGGTCCCCACCAAAAAAGAAGCAATAAATCTCTCCTTGCACAAACTGGCTCTACAGAGGCAAGATGTTGACCTCATCCTCATCCTCCAATTCCTCAGCCCTTTCAGTGTGTACATCCTCCACCTCACAGAGTATTAACTCGTCCCCACTGGAATCCAGCATCACAGGTCCCTGTGCACTTTCTGGAGGCAATTGCTGGTAAAGGTCTTCCAGGAGGAATTTATAATTCATTTTGATGAACATCATCTTCTCCACATTTTGTGGAAGTAACCTCCTACGCCAATCGCTGACAAGGTAACCGGCTGCACTAAACACTCTTTCGGAGTACACACTGGAGGGGAAGGGGGGGGGGGGGGGCAACTTAGGTAAAATAAAGCC
Source organism: Pseudophryne corroboree (assembly GCF_028390025.1). Taxonomy (NCBI): domain Eukaryota; kingdom Metazoa; phylum Chordata; class Amphibia; order Anura; family Myobatrachidae; genus Pseudophryne; species Pseudophryne corroboree. The sequence goes on from NC_086451.1 coordinate 216,748,922, forward strand.
AGTTTGTGCAAGGGTATCCAAAGTGCCTCTTTTTCCTGCCAGTATACATATGGACTGTCTGACATGCCTACTTGGATGCTGTCACTCATATAATCCTCCACCATTCTTTCAATGGTGACAGAATTATATGCAGTGACAGTAGACATGTCAGTAATCATTGGCAGGTCCTTCAGTCCGGACCAGATGTCAGCACTCGCTCCTGACTGCCCTGCATCACCGCCAGCAGGTGGGCTAGGAAATCTTATCCTTTTCCTCGCAGACCCAGTTGCAGGAGAAAATGAAGGAGGAGCTGTTGACGGGTCACGTTTCGCTTGAGTTGACAATTTTCTCACCAGCAGGTCTTTGAATCTCTGCAGACTTGTGTCTGCCGGAAAGAGAGATACATCGTACGCTTTAAACCTAGGATCGAGCACGGTGGCCAAAATGTAGTGCTCTGATTTCAACAGATTGACCACCCTTGAATCCTGGCAAAGCGAATGAAGGGCTCCATCCACAAGTCCCACATATTTTGCGGAATCGCTCCATCTTAGCTCCTCCTTCAATTTCTCCAGCTGCTTCTGCAAAAGCCTGATGAGGGGAATGACCTGACTAGCTGGCAGTGTCTGAACTGACTTCACGTGTGGCAAGTTCGAAGGGTTGGAGAACCATGCACAAGATGGAAATCATTCTCTACTGCACTTGAGTCAGGTGCATTACCCCTCCTTTGCCTATATTGTAGGTGGATGTATAGGCTTGAATGGCCTTTCGCTGCTCCTCCATCCTCTGAAGCATATAGAGTGTTGAATTCAACCTCGTTGCCACCTCTTGCTTCAGGTGATGGCAGGGCAGGTTCAGGAGTGTTTGCTGGCACTCCAGTCTTCGGCATGCGGTGGCTGAATGTCGAAAGTGGCCCGCAATTTTTCGGGCCACCGACAGCATCTCCTGTACACCCCTGTCATTTTTCAAACAATTCTGCACCACCAAATTAATTGTATGTGCAAAACATTTGATGTGCTGGAATTTGCCCAGATGTAATGCACGCACAATATTGGTGGCGTTGTCCAATATAACAACTCCCCAGGAGAGTCTAATTGGGGTAAGCCATTGTGCGATGATGTCCCTCAGTTTTCGTAAGAGGCTGTCAGCGGTGTGCCTCTTATGGAAAGCGGTGATACATAGCGTAGCCTACCTAGGAATAAGTTGGCATTTGCAAGATGCTGCTACTGGTGCCGCTGCTGTTGTTGCTGCGGGAGGCAATACATCTCCCCATTGGGCTGTCACAGTCATATAGTCCTAAGTCTGCCCTGTTCCACTTGTCCACATGTCCGTGGTTAAGTGGACAGTGGGTACAACTGCATTTTTTAGGACACTGAGGACACTTTTTCTGACGTCTCTGTACATTCTCGGTATCGCCTGCCTAGTGAAGTGGAACCTAGATGGGATTTGGTACCGGGGGGACACTACTTCCATCAATTCTTTAAGTCCTACTTTACTAATGGAGGATACCGGACGCACGTCTAACTCCAACATAGCTGTCATGGCCTCAGTTATCCGCTTTGCAACAGGATGACTGCTGTGATATTTCATCTTCCTCGCAAAGGACTGTTGGACAGTCAATTGCTTACTGGAAGTAGTACAAGTGGTCTTCCGACTTCCCCTCTGGGATGACGATCGACTCCCTGCAGCAACAACAGCAGCGGCAGCAACAGTAGTCGTACCACTCAAGGATCCTCTGGAGGAATCCTGGTTAAGAGAAGACTCCACAGTCTTGCCAGTGACATGGCCTGCAGGACTACTGATGTTCCTGACTGAGGAGGAAGTTGACATTGAGGGAGTTGGTGGTGTGGCTTGCAGGAGCTTGGGTACAAGAGAAAGAAGGGATTTAGGTGTCAGTGGACTGCTTACGCTCTTACCCAAAGTTTCACAATTTGACACTGACTCCTGATGAATGCGCAGCAGGTGACATATAAGGGAGGGTTGTTAACGTCTTTACCCCTACTTATTACATATTGACAGAGGCAACACACGGCTTGACACCTGTTGTCCGGTTTTGTGGAGAAATAATTCCACACCAAAGAGGTGGCTTTTTTGGTATTTTGCCCAGGCATCACAATGGGCCTATTCATCCCATGGACAACAGGTGTCTCCCCCGGTGCCTGATTTAAACAAACCACATCACCATCAGAATCCTCATCGTCACCTTCCTCCTCAGTGCCAGCAACACCCATATCCTCATCCTAGTGTACTTCAACAGTGACATCTTCAATTTGAATATCAGAAACTGGACTGTGGGTTGTCAAAAAATAGTACACACACACACATGCAAACTCCAAACAGATTGACCTCTGTTCGTGCGCGTTACCGCCATGCGTATGCATACACGCATGCTACGTACCCAGGCCTTGCGTATTAACGCATGGCAAGAGTATATACGGTAGCAAACGCACTCGCACAGAAAATCCACAAAGACATATTCAATACTTTATTCACATAGTGCATAATTTACACATAGTCTCCACACACTTTGTCAGCAACTTGCATACACTTAAAAGGTAAAACAACAGAGATATTCACATTTACATGAAGTGAGGGGATGGAGCAGTGTTAGGACTTAGTGTTTGGCAGGGCCGTAACTACGTGTGTGCCAAGTGGGCCTGGCACACAGCGCAGTTGCCCTGAGGGCGCACGGCCAGCGGCATGTAATGAGTCAAATTGACTCATTACATGCCGCCTCTGCTGTGTGCGTTGTGCGCCGCTGCGCTGTGGAGGAAGAAAAGAGCAGCGGAGAAGGAGGAGGGAGGGGGACTGGAGCCACAGCAGCGCTATTTCATTGGTAGCCAGCACCGCTGCAGCTGTCCCCTCTCCTTCCGTATTGGCTGCCCGGCGCTGCTGTGGATGTTGGGATGTGGTTCCTCCAGCACGAGGAGCCTGTCAGCGGGGAGATGGTAAGTATCTCTCTCTCTCTCTCTCTCTTTCTCTCAGGGAGACGCCGTCTGCCATAATGTGTAAAAAGGGGGACTGGCTGCCGCAATGTGTAAAAAGGGGTACACCGTCTGCCGTAATATGTAAAAAGGGGGCCTGGCTGCCGCAATGTGGAAAAAGGGGGACTGTCTGCCGTAATGTGTAAAAAGGGGGACTGGCTGCCGCAATGTGTAAAAAGGGGGACAGGCTGCCGCAATGTGTAAAAAGGGGGACTGTCTGCCGTAATGTGTAAAAAGGGGGACTGGCTGCCGCAATGTGTAAAAAGGGGGCCTGGCTGCCGCAATGTGTAAAAAGGAGGACTGGCTGCCGTAATGTGTAAAAAGGGGGCCTGGCTGCCGCAATGTGTAAAAAGGGGGCCTGGCTGCCGCAATGTGTAAAAAGGGGGACTGGCTGCCGTAATGTGTAAAAAGGGGGCCTGGCTGCCGCAATGTGTAAAAGGGGGGACTGGCTGCCGCAATGTGTAAAAAGGGGGACTGGCTGCCGCAATGTGTAAAGAGGGGGCCTGGCTGCCGCAATGTGTAAAAAGGGGGCTTGGCTGCCGCAATGTGTAAAAAGAGGGACTGGCTGCCGTCATGTGTAAAAAAGGGGCCTGGCTGCCGCAATGTGTAAAAAGGGGGCCTGGCTGCCGCAATGTGTAAAAAGGGGGACTGGCTGCCGTAATGTGTAAAAAGGGGGACTGGCTGTCGCAATGTGTAGAAAGGGGGCCTGGCTGCCGCAATGTGTAAAAAGGGGGACTGTCTGCCGTAATGTGTAAAAAGGGGGACTGGCTGCCGCAATGTGTAAAAAGGGGGACACTATCTGCCGTAATATGTAAAAAGGGGGCCTGGCTGCCGCAATGTGTAAAAAGGGGGACTGGCTGCCGTAATGTGTAAAAAGGGGGATGCTGGCTGCTGCAATGTGTATAAAGGGGGACATCGTCTGCCGTAATGTATAAAAACGGGGACGCTGTCTGCTGTAATGTGTAAAAAGGGGACGCTGTCTGCCGTAATGTTAAAAAAGGGGATGTTGTCTGCTGTAATGTGTAAAAAAGGGGGACGCTGTCTGCCGTAATGTGTAAAAAAGGGGACGCTGTCTGCCGTAATGTGTAAAAAGGGGACGCTGTCTGCCGTAATGTGTAAAAAGGGGGACTGTCTGCTGTAATGTGTAAAAAGGGGGACGCTGTCTGCTGTAATGTATAAAAGGGGCTCTACCTGGTGTAGCGGCGCTACTGTGCAGCGTAATTTGAATAATGGAGACTACTGTGCACCGTAGTATTGCTATTATTTTGTGGCCACGCTCCTTCCCCATGAAGCCACGCCCCTATATATTTTCCACGCGCCTACTGCGCGCACTGCCCCTATCTTACATGGTGTTGGTGGGGGGGCGCCAATGTCGTTTCTTGCACACAGCGCTAAAATGCCTAGTTACGGCACTGGTGTTTGGTATCCAGATGTTCAGTATTTTGAGATCTATACTCCGGTTGCTATTTGCAGTTGATCGCATGTTTCTGCGTGTAGATATACGCAGAAATATAATATTAGCAAACTGTTATGATACTGTACTCAGGATATTCGGCAGGAACCCAGTGGCGAACACCTGCAAGTACACCTGGACCAAGCATCGCCCATTTAAACCAACCTATGACCCCTCATGTACTGTAAATGACCTGTCCTCTGACCTATGAAAGAAGAGCTTACTGTACCCATTGTACTGTATTTGGACACATTGTATAAAAGAGAGGCCTCCTGACCAGGCTCAGTCTCTATTCTCTGAAGGTCATCTTGCTAAGACTGACTGAGGTCTGGATCCAGGAGCGCCCGCGATCAAACGTATGTATTATTGGTTGTAGCTCTTCTTTGTATATTGTTGTACTTTTTACATATATATATATATTTAAGTAAATACTGTTGATGCGTTGGACCACAACATAACATTTAACTACTGGTGTCGCATTACTTTCTAGTTTGGGGTAAAGTATATTCAGCCACACGTGTCGCTATATTGTGCGCATAATGTGTCGGCGGGAATACGCAACTTATATACACAGTATAGCGGTTATATGCATTTGATTAGCGGCCGCAGCGGCTCAAACCACAGTGTGCGTATGTATTGCATTTCTTTGTAAGTTAAGCAAACTTCACAGGGTGCTATTTCCGGCACTTGCAGAGGGCGTGCAAATGGTGGAAGGAGCCACCTCTTCCCGTCCAGTGTTGGGAAGGTCAGGCATCGCAACTGCCGACACACTTGGACTCTCCTTGGGGATTTGTGATACCATCTTAGAACGCACAGTACTTTGCTGTGCTTTTGCCAGCTTAACTCTTATCATTTTTCTAGCGGAAGGATGAGGGCTACCATCGTCATGTGAAGCTGAACCACTAGTCATGGACATAGGCCAGGGCCTTAGCCGTTCCTTGACACTCCGTGGGCAATATTTACTAATATTCGTGTTTTGGCCGTTTTGAAGGGTGTTTGAACTCGAATGGTATCGGGTGCATTTTACTGCAACTTTTTGAATCCTGATACGATCATTCACTAAGCTGCTGAGTTTTGCACAATCGTTTTTTCTGATGTCGATGTGATTCGTAATATCAGGCAGTGTTTTACGGGAGTGATGAGTAAAACACTGCCTGAAAAAACACAAGGAATCCCGGCCGGATCTGTGAGATCCGTGCAGGGCTTCATTGTGTACCTTAAAAAGTTGTTTAAAGTCTTTAAAAATCTAAAAAAAATTGCGTGGGGTCCCCCCTCCTAAGCATAACCAGCCTCGTGGCTCTTTGAGCCGGTCCTGGTTGAAAAAATATGGGGAAAAAAATGACCGGGGTTCCCCCATATTTAATCAACCAGCACCGGGCTCTGCGCCTGGTCCTGGTTCCAAAAATACGGGGGACAAAAAGCGTAGGGGTCCCCCGTATTTCTGAAACCAGCACCGGGCTCCACTAGCTGGGGAGATAATGCCACAGCCGGGGGACACTTTGATATCGGTCCCTGTGGCCGTGCCATTAAAACCCAAACTAGTCGCCCCTGGCCAGGGTACCCTGGAGGAGTGGGGACCCCTTCAATCAAGGGGTCCCCCCCCTCCAGCCACCCAAGGGCCAGGGGTGAAGCCCGAGGCTGTCCCCCCCATCCAAGGGCGGCGGATGGGGGGCTGATAGCCAAGTGTGAAATTGTGAATATTGTTTTTAGTAGCAGTACTACAAGTCCCAGCAAGCCTCCCCCGCAAGCTGGTACTTGTGGACCCCAATAAAAACAGGACACACACACTGTGACAGTACAACTTTATTACATACATGCACACCAACATACACACATACTTACCTATGTTCCCACGAGGCTCGGTCCTCTTCTCCATGTAGAATCCTAGGGGTACCTGTGAAAAAAATTATACTCGCATAATCCAGTGAAGAATCCGGCCTTTGAATAATCCACGTACTTGGCACACAAAAAAACGCAAACCCGACCACGCACTGAAAGGGGTCCCATGTTTACACATGGGACCCCTTTCCCCGACTGCCAGGACCCCCCCTGACTCCTGTCAAAGAGGGTCCCTTCAGCCAATCAGGGAGCGCCACGTCGTGGCACCCTCCTGATTGGCTGTGTGCTCCTGTAGTGTCTGTCAGGCAGCACACGGCAGTGATACAATGTAGCGCCTATGCGCTCCATTGTAGCCAATGGTGGGAACTTAGCGGTCAGCGGTTGACCGAAAGTAACCTCACCGAGCCCGAGGCTGGTTATGCTTAGGAGGGGGGACCCCACGCAATTTTTTTCCCCGTTTTTACACTAAACAGACCCTTAGATAACCATGCACAGATCTCACTGATCCGTGCATGGTTATCCAAACTCGACTGGAAAAAGCAGGTCTATTTTATTGCTGCTTTTTTTAATGAATCGAAAAAAACCAGACCCGCACTTGAGCACTCAGAAACTAACACCCAAATACGAATGAATAGTGAATGCCCGTATTCTATGAAATAACAGCCGCGTTTCACCTATGGTCTATTCATTCGTATTTGTGAACGTTGTCATTCAAACCATTATGAATAGTCCAAACACTGCCGAGATTGGTGCTTAGTGAATTCCCGGATTGGGACTTAGAAAAAACAAAACACAAATCGGGCAAACTCGGATTTTTAGTAAATACTGGCCCGTGTCGTAAATGGGATATTGACAAGTTTACGTTTCTCCTCAGACCATTTCAATTTATTTTTTTGAGTCTTTTTACTGAACTTTGGCTTTTTGGATTTTACATGCACTCTACTATCACATTGGGCATTGGCCTTGGCAAACGACGTTGATGGGATTTCATTGTCTATGTCATGACTAGTGGCAGCAGCTTCAGCACTAGGAAGAAGTGGTTCATGATCTTTCACTATTTTATCCTCCAAATTTTTGTTCTCCATTATTTTTCTGGAGATATATAACAATATGCGGTACAGGAGAGCGTACCACTACACCACACAGGGCAAACCCTGTGAAAATTATTTGGATTAAATATTAATAACCCCTTTTCTCTAACGTCCTAGAGGATGCTGGGACTCCGTAAGGACCATGGGGAATAGACGGGCTCCGCAGGAGACATATGCACTTTAAGAAAGACTTTAGACTCTGGGTGTGCACTGGCTCCTCCCTCTATGCCCCTCCTCCAGACCTCAGTTTTAGACTGTGCCCAGAGGAAGATGGGTGTACTGCAGGGAGCTCTCCTGAGTTTCCTGCTAAGAAATTATTTTGTTAGGTTTTTTTCTTATTTTCAGGGAGCTCTGCTGGCAACAGACTCCCTGCATCGAAGGACTGAGGAGAGAGGAGCAGACCTACTTAAATGATAGGCTCTGCTTCTCGGCTACTGGACACCATTAGCTCCAGAGGGAGTGGAACACAGGTTCGTCCTGGGCGTTCATCCCAGAGCCGCGCCGCCGTTCTCCTCACAGAGCCGGAAGAAACGAAGAAAGAAGGCTACTGAGGCGTCAGAAGCATTCGGGTGCTTCACTGAGGTAACGCACAGCACTGCAGCTGTGCGTCATTGCTCCCATACACCTCACACACTCCGGTCACTGTAAGGGTGAACGGCGCAGGGGGGGGCGCCCTGGGCAGCAATAGAATACCTCTCCTATGGCAAATGACTATATACATGTACAGGTGGGCACTGTACATATATATAAAAGAGCCCCCGCCATATTTTATTAAGTTTGAGCGGGACAGAAGCCTGCCACCGAGGGGGCGGGGCTTCTCCCTCAGCACTCACCAGCGCCATTTTCTCTCCACAGCACCGCTGAGAGGAAGCTCCCCGGATTCTCCCCTGCTTGACACACGGTGAAAGAGGGTTTTAAAGTAGAGGGGGCTCACATATTTGGCGATTATACATTACAGCAGCACTACTGGGTAAACATACTGTGTTTTTTCCTGGGTCATATAGCGCTGGGGTGTGTGCTGGCATACTCTCTCTCTGTCTCTCCAAAGGGCCTAGGGGGGAACCTGTCTTCAGATAAGAGATTCCCTGTGTGTGTGGAGTGTGTCGGTACGCGTGTGTCGACATGATTGACGACGAAGGCTCACCTAAGGAGGAGGGGGAGTGCATGGTTGTCAGGTCGCCGTCGGCAACGACGACACCGGACTGGGTGGATATGTGGAATGTCTTGAATGCAAATGTAAATTTATTGCATAAGAGGTTGAACAAGGCTGAGGCTAGGGAGCAGTCAGGTAGTCAGACCATGCCTGCCCCAGTGGCACCGGGACCTTCTGGGTCTCAAAAACGCAGATTACTGACACAGATACCGACACGGACTCAGATTCTAGTGTCGACTATGAGGATGCAAAATTACAGCCAAAGGTGGCAAAAGGTATTCGTTACATGATTATTGCCATTAAAGAGGTTTTGCATATCACTGAAGAACCCCCTGTCCCTGACACGAGGGTACACATGTATAAAGGGAAAAAGCCTGAGGTCGCTTTTCCGTCCTCATTTGAGCTAAGCGAATTGTGCGAAAAGGCTTGGGAATCTCCAGATAGGAGACTACAAGTTCCCAAAAGGATTCTTATGGCGTATCCCTTTCCACAAAAGGACAGGATACGATGGGAATCTTCGCCTAAAATAGAGAAGGCGCTGACACGCTTGTCCAAGAAGGTGGCACTGCCTTCCCAGGATACAGCTACCCTCAAGGATCCTGCTGATCGTAAGCAGGAGGTTACCATGAAGTACATTTACACACATTCCGGTACTATTGTTAGGCCGGCTATGGCATCGGCCTGGGTTTGTAGTGCTGTCGCAGCATGGACAGATTCCTTATCTACGGAGATTGACACCCTAGAGAAGGATACCATTCTAATGACCCTAGAGCATATCAAAGATGCAGCTTTATATATGCGGGATGCTCAAAGAGACATTTGTTTACTAAGCTCCAGAATAAATGCTATGTCTATTTCTGCTAGGCGACTCTTGTGGACCCGACAGTGGACAGGGGATGCCGACTCAAAGCGGCATATGGAGTCGTTGCCTTACAAGTGGGAGGAGTTGTTTGGAGAAGGCCTCTCGGACCTTGTCTCTACTGCTACGGCCGGTAAATCGAATTTCTTACCTTATGTTCCCCGCAACATACTAAGAAGGCACCTCGTTATCAAATGCAGTCCTTTCGTTCAAATAAAAGCAAGAAGGTACGGGGATCGTCATTTCTTGTCAGAGGTAGAGGCAAGGGAAAAAAGCTGCACACAGCTAGTTCCCAGGAGCAGAAGTCCTCCCCTACGTCTGCAAAATCCACCGCATGACGCTGGGGCTTCCCTGGGGGAGTCAGCTCAAGTGGGGGCACATCTTCGACTTTTCAGCCAAGTCTGGGTTCACTCACAGGTGGATCCCTGTAAAATAGAGATTGTTTCTCAGGGATACAGGCTGGAATTCGAAGAGATGCCTCCTCGCCGGTTTTTCCAATCGGCTCTGCCAGCTTCTCCGTCAGAAAGGGAGTTAGTGTTAACTGCAATTCAAAAATTGTACCTGCAACAGGTGATAGTCAAGGTTCCTCTTCTCCAGCAAGGAAAGGGGTATTACTCAACCCTGTTTGTGGTTCCGAAACCGGACGGTTCGGTCAGACCCATTTTGAATCTGAAATCCCTGAACCTGTACTTGAAAAAGTTCAAGTTCAAGATGGAATCACTCAGAGCAGTCATCGCCAGCCTGGAGGGGGGGATTGGATGGTTTCCCTGGACATAAAGGATGCTTACCTTCATGTTCCGATTTTTCTTCCTCACCAGGCGTTCCTGAAATTTGCGGTACAGGACTGTCATTACCAATTTCAGACGTTGCCGTTTGGGCTTTCCACGGCCCCAAGAATTTTCACCAAGGTAATGGCGGAAATGATGGTGCTCCTGCGCAAGCAGGGTGTCACAGTTATCCCATAATTGTACGATCTCCTCATAAAGGCGAGATCTCGAGAGAAGTTACTGGACAGCGTGTCACTGTCAGTGAGGACGTTGCAACAGCACGGCTGGATTCTCAATATTCCGAAGTCCCAGCTGGTTCCTACAACGCATCTGACCTTTTTGGGCCTGATTCTGGACACAGCTCTGGTCAGGAACCTATTAAAGCCAAAAAAGGTTTCAGTGCTTCACTGCACCCGTGTCCTGGGGAAGATGGTGGCATCGTACGAGGCCATCTCCTTCGGCAGGTTCCATGCGAGGACTTTTCAATGGAACCTACTGGACAAATGGTCCGGGTCTCATTTACAAATGCATCAAAGGATCACCCTGTCTCCCAGAGCCAGGATATCTCTCCTGTGGTGGCTGCACAGTGCTCACCTCCTGGAAGGCCGCAGCTTCGGCATTCAGGACTGGATCCTGGTGACCACGGACGCGAGCCTCCGAGGTTGGGGAGCAGTCACACAGGGAAGAAATTTCCATGGGCTTTGGTCAAGTCAAGAAACTTGTCTTCACCTCAACATCCTGGAACTAAGGGCCATATACAACGCCCTATGTCAAGCGGAGATCTTACTTCGCAATCGACCAGTTCTGATCCAGTCAGACAACATCACCGCAGTAGCTCATGTAAACCGCCAAAGCGGCACAAGGAGCAGAGTGGCAATGGCGGAAGCCACCGAATTCTTCGCTGGGTGGAGAATCATGTAAGCGCTCTGTCAGCAGTGTTCATTACGGGAGTGGACAACTGGGAAGCAGACTTCCTCAGCAGACACGATCTGCATCCGGGAGAGTGGGGACTTCATCAGGAAGTCTTTGCGCACATTGCAAGTAGGTGGGGACTACCCCAAATAGACATGATGCATCCCGTCTCAACAAAAAGCTACAAAGGTATTGCGCCAGGTCAAGAGACCCTCAGGCGGTAGCTGTGGACGCCCTAGTGACACAGTGGGTGTTCCAGTCGGTATATGTGTTTCCTCCTCTTCCTCTCATACCCAAGGTGTTGAGGATAATAAGAAAAAGAGGAATGAGAACAATTCTCATTGTTCCAGATTGGCAACGAAGGACCTGGTATCCGGATCTGCAAGAAATGCTCACAGAAGATCCGTGGCCTCTTCCTCTAAGGCAGGACCTGTTACAACAAGGTCCCTGTCTGTTCCAAGACTTACCGCGGCTGCGTTTGATGGCATGGCGGTTTGAACGCCGGATCCTAGCGGAAAAAGGTATTCCGGATGAGGTCATTCCTATGCTAATAAAGGCTAGGAAGGACGTGACGTCTAAACATTATCACCGAATATGGCGAAAATATGTTTCTTGGTGTGAGGCCAGGAATGCTCCTACGGAAGAATTCCATCTGGGCCGTTTTCTTCACTTCCTACAAACTGGAGTGAATTTGGGCCTAAAATTAGGCTCCATTAAAGTTCAGATTTCGGCCTAATCCATTTTCTTTCAAAAGGAATTGGCCTCTGTACCTGAAGTACAGATTTTTGATAAGGGAGTACTGCATATTCAGCCTCCTTTTGTACCTCCGGTGGCGCCTTGGGACCTTAACGTGGTGTTAAGTTTCCTTAAGTCACATTGGTTTGAACCACTTAAAACAGTGGAGTTGAAATATCTCACTTGGAAGGTGGTCATGTTGTTAGCCTTGGCTTCGGCTAGGCGAGTTTCGGAATTCGCGGCTTTATCACATAAAAGCCCCTATCTGGTTTTCCATATGGATAGAGCGGAGTTGTGGACCCGTCCTCAATTCCTACCTAAGGTGGTCTCATCCTTTCATATGAACCAACCTATTGTCGTGCCTGTGGCTACACGTGACTTGGAGGATTCCGAGTCCCTTGATGTGGTCAGGGCTTTGAAAATTTACGTGGCCAGAATGGCTAGGATCAGAAAAACAGAAGCACTGTTTGTCCTGTATGCAGCCAACAAGGTTGGCGGCCCTGCTTCAAAGCAGACTTTTACTCGCTGGATCTGTAACACGATTCAGCAGGCGTATTCTACGGCAGGATTGCTGTTACCGAAATCGGTTAAGGCCCATTCCACTAGGAAGGTGGGCACGTCTTGGGCGGCTGCCCGAGGGGTCTCGGCACTACAACTGTGCCGAGCTGCTACTTGGTCGGGGTCAAACACTTTTGCAAAGTTCTATAAGTTTGATACCCTGGCTGAGGAGGACCTCCTGTTTGCTCAATCGGTGCTGCAGAGTCATCCGCACTCTCCCACCCGTTTGGGAGCTTTGGTATTGTCCCCATGGTCCTTACGGAGTCCCAGCATCCTCTAGGACGTTAGAGAAAATAAGATTTTACACTTACCGGTAAATCTATTTCTCGTAGTCTGTAGAGGATGCTGGGCGCCCGCCCCAAGTGCAGACTTCTTCTGCAAGACTTGTATAAAGTTATTGCTTACATAAGGGTTATATTATAGTACATCGGTTTGGACCGAGACTATGTTGTTTGTTCATACTGTTAACTGGGTAGTTTATCACAAGTTATACGGTGTGATTGGTGTGGCTGGTATGAATCTTGCCCTTGGATTAACAAAAATCCTTTCCTCGTACTGTCCATCTCCTCTGGGCACAGTTTTTCTAACTGAGGTCTGGAGGAGGGGCATAGAGGGAGGAGCCAGTGCACACCCAGAGTCTAAAGTCTTTCTTAAAGTGCCCATGCCTCCTGCGGAGCCCGTCTATTCCCCATGGTCCTTACGGAGTCCCAGCATCCTCTACGGACTACGAGAAATAGATTTACCGGTAAGTGTAAAATCTTATTATTTGGAGTAAATAATATACAGCACAGGACAGCACCATTGAACTTATATGGCAGCACCACTGGACTGGACTTGTACGGCAGTACCACTGGAATTATACGGCAGTATCACTGAAATTATACAGCAGTGCCACTGGACTTATACAGCAGTACCACTGGACTGGATTTATACGTCAGTTTCACTGGATTTATACGCCAGTACCACTGGAATTATATGGCAGTATCACTGGAATTATACAGCAGTACCACTGGACTTATACGGCTGTACCACTCGACTTATACGGTAGTATCACTGGACTTATACGCCAGTACCACTGGAATTATATGGCAGTATCACTGGAATTACACAGCAGGACCACTGGACATATACGCAGTATCACTCGACTGGCTTTATACGGCAGTACCACTGGACATATACGGCAGTATCACTGGATTTATACGGCAGTACCACTGGACATATACAGCAGTATCACTGGATTTATACGGCAGTACCACTGGACATATACGGCAGTATCACTGGATTTATACGGCAGTGCCACTGGACATAAACGGCAGTATCACTGGACTGGATTTATACGCCAGTACCACTGGATTTATACGGCAGTACCAGTGGACATGTACGGCAGTATCACTGGATTTATACGGCAGTACCGCTGGCCATATGCGGCAGTGTCACAGGACATATACGGCAGTATCACTGGGCTGGATTTATACGGCATTACCACTGGACATATACGGCAGTACCAGTGGACATATACGGCAGTATCACAGGAATTATATGGCAGTACCACTGGACATATACGGCAGTATTACTGGACTGGATTTATATGCCAGTACCACTGGATTTATTCTGCAGTACCACTGGACATATACGGCAGTGTCATTGTATTTCTATGGCAGTACCACTGGACATATACATGAGTATCACTGGACTGGATTTATACGCCAGTACCACTGGATTTATATGTCATGACCACTGGACATATACAGCAGTATCACTGGACTGGATTTAAACGCCAGTACCGCTGGAATTATACGCCAGTACCACTGGATTTATACGGCAGTATCACTGAAATTAAACGGCAGTACCACTGGAATTATACAGCAGTACCACTGGACATATACGGCAGTATCACTGGACTGGATTTATACACCAGTACCACTGAATTTATATGTCATGACCACTGGACATATACAGCAGTATCACTGGACTGGATTTAAACGCCAGTACCGCTGGAATTATACACCAGTACCACTGGATTTATACGGCAGTATCACTGACATTAAACGGCAGTACCACTGGAATTATACAGCAGTACCACTGGACATATATGGCAGTATCACTGGACTGGATTTATACACCAGTACCGCTGGAATTATACGCCAGTACCACTGGAATTATACGGCAGTATCACTGGAATTATATGGCAGTACCACTGGACATATATGGCAGTATTACTGGACTGGATTTATATGCCAGTACTGCTGGAATTATACGCCAGTACCACTGGAATTATATGGCAGTACCACTGGAATTATACGGCAGTACCAGTGGACATATACAGCAGTATCACTGGACATATACGGCAGTATCACTGGACATATACGGCAGTATCACTGGATTTATACGGCAGTACCACTGGACATATGCGGCAGTGTCACTGGACATATACGGCAGTATCACTGGGCTGGATTTATACGGCATTACCACTGGACATATACGGCAGTACCAGTGGACATATACGGCAGTATCACTGGAATTATATGGCAGTACCTACGGCAGTATTACTGGACTGGATTTATATGCCAGTACCACTGGATTTATTCAGCAGTACCACTGGACATATATACGGCAGTGTCACTGTATTTCTATGGCAGTACCACTGGACATATACAGCAGTATCACTGGACTGGATTTATACGCCAGTACCACTGGATTTATATGTCATGACCACTGGACATATACAGCAGTATCACTGGACTGGATTTAAACTCCAGTACCACTGGAATTATACGCCAGTACCACTGGATTTATACGGCAGTATCACTGAAATTAAACGGCAGTACCACTGGAATTATACAGCAGTACCACTGGACATATACGGCAGTATCACTGGACTGGATTTATACACCAGTACCACTGGAATTATACGGCAGTATCACTGGAATTATACGGCAGTACCACTGAACATATATGGCAGTATTACTGGACTGGAATTATATGCCAGTACCACTGGAATTATATGGCAGTACCACTGGAATTATATGGCAGTACCACTGGAATTATATGACAGTACCACTGGAATTATATGGCAGTACCACTGGAATTATACGGCAGTACCACTGGAATTATACGGCAGTACCACTGGAATTATACGGCAGTACCACTGGAATTATACGGCAGTACCACTGGACATATACGGCAGTATCACTGGACATATACTGCAGTTTCACCGGACTGGATTTATATGCCAGTACCACTGGAATTATATGGCAGTACCACTGGACATATGCGGCATAATCACTGGATTTATACGGCAGTACCGCTGGACATATACGGCAGTATCACTGGACATATATGGCAGTATCACTGGATATATACGGCAGTACCACTGGACATATACAGCAGCACAGGGACACCACCACTGGATTGATGCAGCACAACACAGCACCACTGGACTGGACTTATACAGCAGCACTGGACATATGGCAGCTGAGGACACCACCACTGTGACTGGACTGATGCAGCACAAGACACTACCACTGAACTGATGCAAGACACTGAGGACGGAAACACGTCCTCTCCCTACACTC
Source organism: Pseudophryne corroboree (assembly GCF_028390025.1). NCBI lineage: Eukaryota > Metazoa > Chordata > Amphibia > Anura > Myobatrachidae > Pseudophryne > Pseudophryne corroboree. The sequence continues at coordinate 216,764,824 of NC_086451.1, forward strand.
TCCAATGCAAGAGTGAAAATGGCGGGGATGCGCGGCTCCTTATATGGAATCCAACAGCGGTATGATGACGTTTTGCCTCGTTCTGATTTCCATGTGGGAAAACCTGAGCCTGACTCGGATCCGGGCTTGGGTAGTGAAGTTTTTAGGGTGGGGGTGGAGGTGGGGGTTCGGTTCTCAGAGAACCAAACCTGCTCATCTCTAACCAAAACATGAAGCTAATTCATATCCATAATCAAAACACGGTGTCGGCGTACGTCTCTAGTCTGGAGTGCCCATCTCTACCTATATATTGGAATACAGTGTGTGCCAACACAGTTCCTAAGGAGCAAAGGCACCTACATTATAAGTGTTTTCATAGACGGTTGCATAGCATTGGACTTGTACTTGCCTACTATCATGGAAATAGATAAAGCTTCTTCTCAACCTTGTGACCCGGCTGGATGTAGGGGAAATAACATCCTACTAGGAGAATCCTTAGCTTTACTGAGGAAGTAGCTAAGCATATTTTATTTAAAGAACATTTGTCCCATACAGACAGTAAACAAAGAGTTGAGAATCTATACCACCAATTAGTTGAAGAAAAAGGAAACTGACTTTTTATTACAAGAGCCTGTATTTTCTTTGTCTGACTATTATCAGGAAAAAAATATACCATGAGGTTTCAATGTTCTGACTATCAGAGATATAATCCCAATTTTGTAGAAAGTGGGTGGTAATCCTCAATAAATATGGAATCGATCTTATGTTGTTGGTTATAGATGAAGCTGGAAAGAAATTACAACAAACACAGGGGAAAATTATAATCTTTGAAAATCAACATAAAAATACATTGGAACATGATATAAAAGTGAACTAGAACCAGAAATTACATGTGCAATGTGTTACATGCAGGAAATATATTATTACTGTAAATGTAAGAACAAGCACCAAATTGTTAAAGCAGACTATAATGAACAGGCCCGCCATCAGGGGGGTGCTGCGGGCACAGATGTCCTCGGCCCGGCCTCTCTAACAGAGAGGAGAGGGCTCGGGCCGCTCATGCTGCCGTCCACCCGCCGCGATGCTCCACCCACTTTTCATTACCGAGTTCTGGCATTGTCAAAGGAGGGGGAGAGGACGCTGCAAGCTTCTATTGTAAACGTCCCTCCAAAAATGGCCGCCGCGTCAGAGGAGACAGTTATTAAAGATACTAGAGGAGGCTCCTCTTTTATCTTTAATAACTGTCTCCTCTGAGGCGGCAGCCATTTTGGCAGAGACTTTTCAATAGAAGCTTGCAGCATGCCTCCCCCCTCCTGTGACAGTGCCAGATCTTGTCATGAAAAGGGGGCAGAGCTACACGAACGGAGGGGGCAGAGCTACATGAACAGAGGGGCGGAGCTACATGGGACTAGGCTGCTACAGCTCCGACTAGCCTGTGATAGGTAAGTTGAGGGAGAGTGAAAGTGTGTGTGTATGTGTATATATATATATATATATATATATATATATATATATTTATTTTGTAAGTTTTTATTATATATAAAAATATTATTTTATTATTATTATTATTTTTATGGGGTTTTTTTTTTGGTGGGGGCTGCCTATTTTGTGAGTCCTGGGCCCCAGAATTTCTGATGGCAGCCCTGGCTCTGGCCTACTGTATTTAGGTCCAGACAAAGCTGGATACAAATAAAGATTTTGCTACATCTAACAGCGATAGTGATTTCATGTCCAAGATTCAGATGATGTGACTACAACCTCCAAAAATCCGTTTAAAGGGAACCAGTGGAAATACAAGAAACTATATTGCAGAATGCCCACCCATAGGGGTAGCCAGAAACAGAGGATTAAGAAAAACAGACAGAAAAAAGTACATCTAATGTAAAACTTGTCAGACAGAACTTGACAATCAAGTTCTGAGTATAGGTCTCACCTTTGTCCCTAATAATCCCCACAATGATTTTTGAGTGGATGATGGATTTACATCAGTTTTCTAGGAAACTTTGACTGCAGGAATACCAAAATAACATGGAAGGGAATACAAGAATACAGTTTGACAAATTCCTCTCTTGCACGGTTTTCTTTAATCCCCCATCTTCAAAACCTTTAGTATGTTATTGGACAACTCAGTAAATAAGAATGCTGCAGCCTCCCCACAATACATTATTATATAAAGCAAGTAGAAAAAGAGGCCTTACATCAATTGAGTGGCTATAGAGATTATTATTCACCCTATGGATAAGGGTGGGGCCAGGCCCGGCAACAGGAGGGAGTCAAAGAGGACTCCTGTACCATGCCCCAAGCATCAGAGGGGCCCCGAGGATCAGGCAGAAAAAAAAGTGACCACAGAGCCTGTTAATTATTGTGATACTGTTCGCTCCACTCACCGGGTCGGAGCGGACAATCAGCATGTCCCAATCGACCTCCCCTAAGTTCCTCCCCCACAGTTACTCGTCACTTAGGGGGTCATTCCGAGTTGATCGCTAGCTGAAAATGTTCGCTGCGGTGCGATTAAGGAAAAAACTGGCATTTATGCGCATGCGTATGCGGCGCAGTGCGCACCCGCGACGTACTTTCACAACGGCGATGTATTTTTACACAAGGTCTAGCGAAGCTTTTCAGTCACACTGCTGACCGCAGAGTGATTAACACGAAGTGGGCGTTTCTGGGTGGCAACTGACCGTTTTCAAAAAACGCAGGCATGCCAGGAAAAACGCAGGCGTGGCTGGCCGAACGCAGGGCGTGTTTGTGATGTCAAATTCGGAACTGAATGGGCTGAAGTGATCGCAAGCGCTGAGTAGGTCTGAAGCTACTCAGAAACTGCACAATTTTTTTTTGTAGCCGCTCTGCGATGCAATCGTTCGCACTTCTGCTAAGCTAAGATACACTCCCAGAGGGCGGCGGCTTAGCATTTGCACGACTGCTGAAAACTGCTAGTGAGCGATCAACTCGGAATGACCCCATTAGTCTGGTCCCAGTGACGTAGTAACGCATGCTGCTGCTTTGTTTCGGCTCTCCCCTGCCCTTCTGCCGCCGCCACCGCTGAGGAGCTCCGAGCATCCCCCCCCCCCCCCCCCCGAGCTCAGCAGCTGCTGCACTGAAGAACACAGGAGCAGTTGCCGCTGCCCACAACCACCTCCTCCATACCGCCGCCGCTTTCTCCACTCCGCCACTGCAGCTGCCCCCAGCCGCCTCCTCCGTACCGCCGACCAGTCTCCTCCGCACCGCGGCCTATTAGGTAATCTTAACCTGCTCCCTACTGTATGTCCTTCCTGTCCCTCTGACTGTCCCTCTGTCATCTCTCTGTCCCTGTGTCCCTGCTGTCACTCTCCTTGTCTCTCTGTCCCTGCTATCACTCTCCCTGTGCCTCTGTCATCTCTATGTCCCTGCTGTCACTCTCCCTGTCCCTCTGTCATCTCTCTGTTCCTATGTCCCTGCTGTCACTCTGCCTGTCCCTGCATTTTGGCTCATTACATGTAGTGTAATGTGAATTTTGACTCATTCCGTGTGGTGCAATGTGAATTTTGGCTCATTCCATGTGGTGTTATGTGATTTTTGGCTCATTCCACAATTAGAGAGAAGGGAAATATAAATACCAATCCAGAATAAAGTACCACCGAACCACCATTAGATGGTAGAGTGAAAATTTTCAATTTAAGTAACCACTCATTAACTAAAGAAGGGCTTTAAATATGCCCCTACAAATGGTCTTAAGTTTGAGACCTTTATAGATCTGCATAAATATATGAGGAAATTAACAATTAAAAAATTCTTTTTGAGCAAAGAAGAGGGTATAATGGAGGGCGAGAATACTCCACCTACCCCCTTTAGGCCAAAATTTTTTATCCCGTTTATATAAAGGGAATTTTTTTTGGATACTTGTTTCAACTTAGTACACAATAATATTAAGAGAATAGAGACTAACAAGGGCAGGTGCAATCTATCCTATAAGGAACGTCAGGCATTGAAAGTCCATAGAGACCTCACTGACGTTTTAATTAAGCCTGCCGATAAGGGCGGGGGGAGGGGGGGTGGTGGTCCTGATGGACAGAGCCAAATACCAAATGGAAGTATTTAGGCAATTAGAGGATAGGAGCACTTATCACAAACTAAGAGCAGAACCCACAGATAATACTATCTCCAGACTGCAACTTTTGATTGAAAAATACAGTAAAATGGGTATTCTAGAGGAGAAAGAACAAACATTTCTAATTAATTTAGAACCAGACACTCATGTCCTCTACGTTTTACCGAAAATGCATATAGACCCCCTGAACCCCCCTTGTAGGCCAATAGTATTGGGCATAAATTCAGTAATGGCTAATATGTCTGAGTTCATTGATTTTTATTTGTAACCATTAGTTGTCCTAAACAAATCTCATTTGAAGGACACTACAGCAGTTCTCAACTTGGTTGAGAATATAAAATGGCAAGATAACTTTATACTGGTGACAGCAGACGTAAGAGCGTTGTACACCATTATAGATCACCAGGAAGGGATCTCAGCGATTACGAACTGCTTGAAGAAAAGCAGCATAAGTTCACGCCTACAGGAATTTTTGGTGGAGGCGGTCAAATTCATCTTGACAAATAATTATTTTGTCTTTGATGAACAGTTCTATATACAGAAGGTGGGGACCGCCATGAGCACTAGGTTCGCTCCGAGCTATGCTAATATCTTTTTGGGGCAATGGGAGGAAACCCATATTTGGGGGGACCATCCCCACGGAGCGAACCTTGTGTCCAGGTCAAGGTATATAGGAGGAGGCGTCTCTATTGGAGTTCTGTTCATATTTGAACAACAATACCTCCAATATTGAATTCACTTTCCACAGTAGCAAGCAATCAGTTGACTTCCTGGATATTTCCATTTATGTGGATAATGGAGTGTTGCATACTAAAAATGTCACTAAACCAACTGATTCCCTTTGTTCTATAGGAGTAGATAGTTGCCACCACCATAATTGGCTAGGATCTATACCCGGAGGACAAATAAGACGAATAAGGAGAAAGTGTCAGGGAGAGAGAGGGAGAGACAGCGTCCGAGAGAAAGGGAGTATCAGAGAGAGAGAGAGATGGTGTCAGGGAAAAATACACAGTGTCAGGGAAAGAGACACAGTGTCAGGGAGAGATAGAGAGTGTCAGGGAGAGAGAGATAGAGAGTTATACAGTGTCGGAGAGAGAGTGTGTCAGGGAGAGAGAGACAGTGTCAGGGAGGGAGAGAGTCAGAGAAAGAGACAAACTGTCAGGGCGAAAGAGGGAGAGAGTCTAAGGAAGAGAGTGAGGGGGAGATAGAGAGTGTTGTCAGAGAGAGAGAAAGAGAGAGAGGAACAAGAGAGAGAGAGTGTCAGCGAGAGGGAGGGAGGGGGAGGGAGCACTACCTGAGACCAGCGGAGGTCTCTGATGGGGACAGGCACTCCCTGACATTAGGCCCCGCCCCCTAAGTACCCATGAATCGCGGGACTTGGAGACGGCCGTGTAGCTTCCCCCTTGCTGCATCCTCTATACGGCTGCTCTACCTTGGGAAAACGGGGCTATCTGATATCAGTGACACCTTTTTTAGCAAGGGTGAATGGGAGCTACGGATCTTGGGTGCAGGGGGAGCAGCATGCCCCATAGCAGCTGCACCCCCTGCACCCTCAGTAGTTACGCCACTGCCTACAAATATAATTATAAAAGGGAATTGTTTGGCATTTTGTTGGTGGCCAAAGAACATAAAGTTGTTTCCCAGAAAGAGTGGAAGTATTTAGCCCAAGATTTCCCTGTGGTACCTTTTCAGAGCAACTGTCCCTGCACTGGAGAGATACTGTATTGCTCCAGGAGTTAAATATTCACTGCGCAATTCACGGCAAGTTGAATACATTATCATCAGGGAGCCATCCAGCATGCAATGATGAGTGGGCCCATATATGTGAGATTCTACGGTTCCTTATCTATTTATTTCTGCAGCAATAGCTGGATATTCATCCACTTAATTCAAACACAATCGTTGAATTATCATGATTGAATCAGTATAATGAAAGTCCACTACAATTTTAGAATTTATATATGTGACTCTATAAAATGCATTGTTTCAATTAAAGTATTCATATTTTTTTTCTGCAATATGATTAATTAATCTTAAATTGGAACCCTTGGATTTAATTACTATAGTGAAAGTAACATTTACTGCTGTATGAAGACATTAATTATTAGCCTTAGAATTATTGTCTATTATGGGCATATAAAAAGCCAGCTTTCCACTTGTTGAAATCATTAATCAGAACATTATACAAATAATGTAGTTAGTGATGACCCATTTAATTGTTACCACCAGTTTCTTCTAATTGCCTGTAAAACTGGAATTATGCAAATCCTTTACAGAATAATTTGATCATCTAAATCAAAATACTGTAACTATCAATGTTTTCTGTTAATGCAAAGACCATCAGTATAATATTATATTATGTACTCTTTCATTGCCAATAACATTGGATAGAATTGTCTGTTGACATAGGCGTGCGCAGAACATTTAGGGGGTGCACCGTCAGAGGGGTGTGTTTGGCACCACCTACTGGGCGTGTCTAGCACCGCCTATTGGGCAATATAAAAGCAATATAAACATGCCCCCAGCGGTGCACCTTACTCTATACCCCCAGCGGTGCCAGATACACACTTGCCCCCGGCTGTGCCAGATACACACTTGCTCCCAGCAGTGCCAGATACACACTTGCCCCCAGCGGTGCCAGATACACACTTGCCCCCAGCAGTGCCAGATACACACATGCCCCCAGAGGTGCCAGATACACAAATGCTCCCAGCGGGGCCAGATACCTAAGCCCCCAGTGGTGCCAGATATATATGCCCCCAGTGGTGCCAGATACATAAATGCCCCCAGTGGTGCCAGATACATATGCCCCCAGTGGTGCCAGATACATAAATGCCCCCAGTGGTGCCAGATACATATGCCACCAGTGCTGCCAGATACATAAATGCCCCCAGTGGTGCCAGATACATATGCCCCCAGTGGTGCCAGATACATAAGTGCCCCCAGTGGTGCCTGATACATAAATGCCCCCAGTGCTGCCAGATACTGTACATATGCTCCCAGTGGTGCCAGACACATAAATGCCCCCAGTGCTGCCAGATACTGTACATATGCCCCCAGTGGTGCCAGATACATAAATGCCCCCAGTGGTGCCAGATACACATGCCCCCAGTGGTGCCAGATACATAAATGCCCGCAGTGGTGCCAGATACATATGCCCCCATTTGTGCTTACCCTCCTCTGTTGCCAGTGCCGCTGATTTCCATCTCTGCTGCTGAGGGGAGGAGAGTGCAGCGTGCATCTCTCCTGTGCCTCACTTCACTGAGTCCCTGGCTGTCTCCGGTGGCCATTTGAAATATAGGGCTGGCTTGTGAGCCAATCAAAGCTCACGGGCCGGCAGCCAATCAAGAGCCGGTCTGCGGGCTCTGATTGGCTGACAGCCGAGAGACATTGTAAATGACTGCCGGAGATGGGGACACACAGTGAGGGGCAGTAGAGATGCGCGCAGCGCTCTCCTCCCTTCAAGCTCAACGTCAGACTGAGACAGGAATCGGCGGCAGCAGCAACAGGCGTGCGCATGTGTGCGGGGGGTGCCGGACATTAGGGGGTGCCTGTGCGCACCAGGCACCCCCCGTGCGCACGCCTATGTCTGTTGACATATGTTTTTTAAACAGTGTATAATTGATTACCACACCATTTTGTGTGATTTTGAACTACCTATAGGAACATGTGTCAGGTTATATACAGACCCTAGTAACAATCGGACACATTCCTGAGGGAGCAGATGGGCAACATTTGACACCTCTAGAAGTGGAATATTTATAATTTTTTAAAAGACTTTTCCCCATTACCTGGATGGGTTGGGGCTGAAATGCCAGTGGTCAGAACATCGACCACAGCGTTCCTCTGTTCACAATCCCGGGAAGCAAGTTAGCCCTCACCCCCTTTACCTAACCCCCCCTGCACGCATCCTAAACCTAACCCCCCTTCCAACTACCTAAACCTAAATCCCCCCAGCCTAAACCTAAACCCCCCCGCTCAGCTTACCTCTCCGACGTCCCGGCAGTCAGTAGCTCGGAATCCCAGATGTCGGGGTGCCGGCATTGTGATCCTATACAGGATGTCAGCATCAGTCTTTTGACAGACAGGATTCTGACCAAATCCCCCTGGATAATTCATTGATAATTTGAGGCATAATAGAACTTTAAATAGGTTAGTGTAATAATGTAATAATGCCATTGTATAGGTCAGTGATGGCTAACATTGACACTCCAGCTGTTGTTGAACTACACATCCCAGCATGCCGTGCATCAGTTTTAGCATGGCCAAATAGCAAAACTGTAGCAGGGCATGAAGGGATGTGTTGTTCAACAACAGCTGGAGTGTCAAGTTTAGCCATCACTGGTATAGGTCATTGGTACAACCTCATCTAGAATACTATGTTCAATTCTGGAAGCACTGGCGTAACTAGGGGGCCGCAGCCACTGTGGTCGCTTGGAGGTGCAGGGCTGCGGGGGGTGCCGCCCTGCGCCTCCAAGTGACCACAGTGACTGCGGTCCCCTAGTGCGGCTGTTGTGGGAAGGACACGGAAGGCACAGTGCGCGCCGCCCCTGTGTGTCCCTCCTGGGTCTCCGGCAGCAGCGGCATGTCTGTTAAATGAAGTGCCTGTTCCTGAGCTCTGATTGGCTCACGAACCTGCACTTCATTTGACAGACACGCCGCTGCCGCCGGAGACGCAGGAGGGACACACAGGAGAGGCGCGCACTGTGCCCTCCGTGTCCTTCCCAGAACAGCAGCGGGGAGCCCGGGGGGGGGGGGGGGGGGGGGTCACTGGGGGGCATGTTTGGTACTGCAGGGGAATATTTGGCACTGGGTGTTTGTACCTGGCACTGGGGGGGGGGCATGTTTGGCACTGGGGGTTTGTACCTGGCACTGGGGGGGCATGTTTGGCACTGGGGGTATATGTGTACCTGACACTGGGGGGGGAGGCATGTTTGGCACTGGGGGTTATATCTGTACCTGGCAGTGGGGGGGCATGTTTGGCACTGGGGGTATATGTGTACCTGGCACTGGGGGAGCATGTTTGGCACTGGGGTTATATGTGTACCTGGCACTGGGGGGGCATATTTGGCTCTGGTAGTATATGTGTACCAGGCACTGGGGGGCATATTTGGAACTGGGGGTATGTGTGTAGCTGGCACTGGGGGGGCATATGGGGCACTGGGGGCATATGTGTATCTGGCACTGGGGGAATATCTGGCACTAGGGGCAAATGTGGCACTGGGGGCACAGGCCTAGCAACAAGCATTACCCCCTGGTTGCAAGCACAACTTCCAGCTCATGAAATCCCTGTCAACAAGCATTACCCCCTAGCAACGAGCATGACACCCAGTGCGTGAAACCCCTGGCAATGAATATTACCCTCTGGCAACAAGCTTGAAACCCAGCACATAATACCTCTGGCAACAAGCATAAAACCTACCGCATGAAACCCCTGGCAACGAGCAAGACACCCCGAGCAAGACACCCTGGCACCGTGCATGGAACCAAGAGAATGAAACACCTGGCAATGAGCAGATAATTTAAAAGTAATTAGAAGCCTTACTGTAGGACTTAATGTGTAATGGGCATTGCGGTGTGTGGCATAATGTATCACGGACATTGCGGTGTGTGTCATAATGTCTCATAGGGATTACGGTGTGTGGTATACTATATCAAGGGCATTATGGTATGTGGTATAATGTCTCAGGGGCATTGCAGTGTGTGGCATAATGTATAATGGGCATTGCGGTGTGTGGCATAGGGTATAACGGGCACTGCGGTATGTGTCACAGGCATTAGGGTGTGTGGTATACTATATCACGGGCATTGTGGTATGTGGTATAATGTCTCAGGGTCATTGCAGTGTGTGGCATAATGTATCACGGACATTGCGGTGTGTGTCATAATGTGTCACAGGCATGACGGTGTGTGGTATACTATATCACGGGCATTGTGGTATGCGGTATAATGTATACTGGGCATTACTATAAGGAGGAAAAATGTCAAATGCATGAATCAGGATTCTTTTTTCCCCCTGTGGTGGCCAACGTCTGGGCGGGGGGGGGGGGGGGGGGAGGGGCGCCAGTGAATGTTTTGACTTGGGGGAGAAAAATTTCTAGTTACGCCACTGTCTGGAAGCTATATCTTTAGAAGGATATTAATACATTAGAGATTATACAAAGAAGGGCAACTAAAATGGTGCATGGCCTACGTCGCAAAACTTACCTGGGAAGACTAAAAAATCTCAATACTGTATGTATAGTTTGGAGCAGAGAAGGGAAAGGGGAGAAATGATAGAAACTTGCAAATATATAAAAATATATAAAGAGTTTTAACAAGCTCCAGGAGGGAAACATTCTTCAAATGAAGAGAAGTTTTAGAACACAAGGACATGCTCTGAAACTGGAGGGAGGTAGGTTCAGGGGAAATTTGAGGAAAAACTACTTCACAGAAAGGGTAGCGGACAAGTGGAATAGCCTCCCATCAGAGGTGGTAGATGCTAAGACAGTAGAGTAATTTAAACATGCTTGGGACCGACATAAGGATATCCTTACAAAGAAATAAGGATCAAATACGGTTTGGAGTAACAATATGGTTAAAAAGGGGCAGACTACTGTAGATGGGCCAAGTGGTTCTTATATGCCATCACATTTCTATGCTTCTATGTTTCTATATTCTTTCTTTTTATTACACCACTTTACAAAATATACAGTGTAGTTTTCATTGTTTATTTGCAGTGGACTGAATTGAAGAACGATGCTTAAAGTAATTTCCGAATGAACACACACTTCCTACTTTAAACAAGCAACTGCAATATACTGTATCACACATTACTAAAATACATCGTAATTAATGTAAATAGTGACTATCCACTATATTTATGCTTTCTGTGTTTGAGCCCATCTGTGCCTAAGAGTTCAACGATACACCATCCACTGCGGAAGTTTTTGAGACTTCTATCAATTCAGGAAACAATATAAGGCATTTTATTCATATTCGATACTTAATATTTGTATTTTAATTTTAATCAACTGCCACAGATGCTCCTTGCACAAATATCCAAACCTCTAATTACAAGGCAGCACACTCTACTTTTTACCCTTGCTCTTGTGTTTATACAAGCACACACATATGGAAACAAATGATTCTGTGAAATATATTAGCGTACAACATACAGATTTGCCTATTACAACTTGGCTTTAGTTTAGTAGATACACTAATACTGACAGAGGACCTTATTCAGTAAGGGTTGCAATGTCTGCACAAAAGCAGTTGCTGCAATCAAATAGTTGTTGCCCAGAAATAGAGAAAAAAAACCCATCGCAGAAATTGCGAATGCATCGCAATATGTGGGATGATCGCAAAACCATACGCAATTCCTGGAACATCGAAGATCTTTCCTATTTGCACAATTCTTGCAACACAGGATTCTGGATGTGGTCATCGCTGACGTCAGAGGCCCTCCTTAAAAAACGCCTGGGCACACCTGTGTTTTTTCAGACATACCCAGAAAAGTCAGGTTTCCACACAGGAACGCCGGCTTCCTGTCAGTCAAACAGCGGCTGCATTGCGATGATGATGTGTACGCAATTTATGTTGCAGTCATTCGATAATCGTCCGGATTCCAAATTGCAAATTTAGCATTCCTTACTGAATGAGGTCTAGAGTATTTTCATTTTAGTAAATTGTTCTTGGCACAAAACAGTTCAATTGTATGATTCAATTCAAACACTCTCTGCACAAATCATGCAGCATGCTGCTGAATTCACATGAGAGAGAGATAGGGACGGCCATTGAACATTGATGATTTCAAATCATCAATGGTTTATGGCCGATCTCGAATATTTATGCCATTGACGGGGGAAAACGAGATGGTACAGATCCACCCGATGGTTCTATTATTTATTTTTAACAATGTACCAAGACACAGAGCATTGCTCTGCACCTCAACAACCGTGAAGCCCCGCCCCCAGGTTCTGATTGGACTATGGGCCAGTCATTGAAGGAACAAGGATGACCATCAGTTAGTTTGACCATTGATGGTCTTCCATTACATAGTCTACAACCATCGATAGTTACCATTTTACCATCAATGGTAACCATCAATGGAAAATAATAGGATTTTAATTACCTACCGGTAAATCCTTTTCTCGTAGTCCATAGAGGATGATGGGGTCCACATTAGTACCATGGGGTATAGACGGGTCTACTAGGAGCCACTGGCACTTTAAGAGTTTGAGAGTGCGGGCTGGCTCCTCCCTCTATGCCCCTCCTACCAGACTCAGTCTAGAAGCTGTGCCCGAGGAGACGGACAACTTCGAGAGAAAGATTTTACACAGATAGTGGCGAGATTCATACCAGTTCACACACACAAGGCAAACCAAGTAAACTAGCTTGAAACATCAGCAACGGCTGAACAATATTACTTAACCAAGTAACAAAACAGTACTAAACCAAGAACTAAATAGTACTGAACAAAGTAACCACTGCAGGAACACGAAGCGCTGGGCGGGTGCCCAGCATCCTCTACGGACTACGAGAAAAGGATTTACCAGTAGGTAATTAAAATCCTATTTTCTCTTACGTCCTAGAGGATGCTGGGGTCCACATTAGTATCATGGGGATGTACCAAAGCTCCCAGAACGGGAGGGAGAGCGCGGAGGCTCCTGCAGAACTGACCTACCAAACTTCAGGTCCTCAGCGGCCAAAGTATCGAACCTGTAGAACTTTGCAAACGTGTTCGACCCCGACCAAGTAGCCGCTCGGCAAAGCTGTAAAGCCGAGACACCCCGGGCAGCCACCCAGGAAGAACCCACCTTACGAGTAGAGTGGGCCTTAACAGACGCAGGACACAGCAATCCTGCCGTAGAACACGCATGCTGGATAGTGAACCTGATCCAGCGAGAGATCGTCTGCTTAGAAGTAGGACACCCAGGTTTCTTGGGATCATACAGGACAGAGAGTCCAATTTTCTGTGACAAGTAGTCCTCTTCACATAGATTTTCAGAGCCCTTACAACATCCAAGGACTTTGATGAAATTGAGGAGTCAGTAGCAACTGGCACCACAATAGGTTGGTTGATATGAAATACCGACACAACCTTCAGAAGGAACTGCTGACGTGTCCGGAGCTCAGCTCTATCTTCATGGAAGATCAAGTAGGTGCTCTTACAAGACAAAGCCCCCAGCTCTGACAAACGTCTAGCAGAAGCTAAGGCCAACAAAGTGACAGCCTTCCATGTGAGAAACTTGACCTCAACCTCCTGTAGAGGCTCGAACCAATCCGATTGGAGAAACTGCAGCACCGGGTTAAGATCCCATGGTGCCATAGATGGCACAAAGGGAGGCTGGATGTACAGAACCCCTTTCAAAAAGGTCTGAACCTCTGGGAGGGAAATCAACTGTTTCTGGAAGAAAATGGATAGGGCCAAAATCTGGATCTTTACGGATCCCAACCTCAAGTCCATATCCACACCTGCTTGCAGGAAGAGGAGAAACCGTCCCAGTTGAAACTCCACCATAGGAAATTACTTGGACTCACACCAAGATACATATTTTTTCCAAATACGATGGTAATTTTTAGACGTTACTCCTTTCCTAGCCTGTATCAGGGTAGGAATAACCTTGTTCGGAATGCCCCTCCGAGCTAATATCTGGCGCTCAATCTCCATGCCGTCAAACGTAGCCGCGATAAGTCTTGATAAGCAAACGGCCCCTGCTGCAGCAGGTCCCCCCGAAGAGGAAGAGACCTCGACTCTTCTAGCAGTAGATCCAGAAGATCCGCATACCAAGCCCTTCTTGGCCAGTCCGGAGCAATGAGGATCGCCTGAACTCTTGTTCTCCTTATGAGTTTTAGAACTATTGGAAAGAGTGGAAGTGGAGGAAACACGTACACCGACTGGAACACCCACGGAGTCACTAGGGCATTCACCGCCACGGCTTGCGGGTCCCTCAAACTGGAACAATACTGCCGAAGCTTCTTGTTGAGACGAGAGGCCATCATGTCTATTTTTGGTACACCCCAAAGATCTGTTACCTCCGTGAACACCTCCGGATGGAGTCCCCACTCTCCTGGATGGAGATCATGTCTGCTGAGGAAATCCCAGTTGTCTACTCCTGGAATGAAG